>NC_088389.1:94807500-96007500 GCF_037993035.2 Macaca fascicularis | reverse complement strand
AGAAACAAAGTTACAACAGAAGCAGGGAAAGGGGAAGAAAATAATTAACTACTTTCAACACTGGTGCTGGCTGTGAGCAGTTTTAGAGGACTGGACTTGTCATTCTCATGGCTGGGCATTTCCTTTGGCATCTGTTTGATTTGTTTTTGTGTTCTCCTTTTCCATAAACTCAACGTTCAGTAGAGACAAGAACTCTGACAACACAAAAAAAGGCCCGAGTCTCTGGGGTGAAAACCTGAGCTTGGTATCTTTTCTCAGACATGCATCCTGTTCAGAAAAAGCTTGGTGATTATTTCCTCATCTTTCTGTAATATAGTAATATTTATTTATTTCTAAAAGCAATTGTTTCTGTCCTTCTGTGTACTGGTTTCTGTATCGTTGCTATTCTTTCATTCCTGAAATACTGTGAGAAAATTTACTAATACTGTTAGTTGTTTTAAAAATGCTACCACTAGGGAGTAACCAAGAGGAAATATTGAGATCCTTTGTAAAAGAAGAAACAAAATAGAAAATCTTCCAATATTAAAGTAACTTAACATGTCTACTTTATGCCAATAATGAGCAGAACATATTATTATGTTAGTAAGAGAAATGCATGTGCTTAGCTGTCAGGATATATTGATGAATAAGCTACAGTACCTGAGTTTAGAATGTGTAAACAGCCACAGCAGAACATTACTCTAACCCTAATATTAAATATAGAGTTGAAGAGTTGAGGGTACAAGACAACCAAATGAAATGAATTCAAAAGGTGACATGGACCTCCGAGGAGAGATAAGAGACACAGATTGTTTCACTCTCAGCAGACTATGAAAGAAGGAGGTGACAGTCTTAAAAGCAGGAAGAAAAAGAACAACTGAAAGATAAATGCACTTGTGAAGACTCAAGGTGGACTAGCACAGCAGTTTAGAATCCCAGGGAGCCCAGCACAAGTGGAGTCCTCACCTACTCAGCAATTGCTTTCTGTGAGTCTCTGCTGGGTGCTTATGAGAAACACTGAAGGCAGGGTAGGAAACCCAGGAGTGCCATCTCACCCCTGATGGCGCAGGACTCAGAGCCTGATGAGTTATGAGAGGAGCAGGATGACCCCGGGAAGCCCATTTGTGTTTGGGCCCTTGCATGAGAAGAAGTCTGTGATTGACTGCATCTGGAAGGCAAGTACAACCTCGTGTGTACCCCAAATTTTACCCTGATATAGACCAAAAGACATCTGCCGCTGGGGAAGGAGTAAGAATCTCAGAAGTTGACCCTTATTTGAATATCTGTCCCAGGAGAGGGATAGAAAACCTGTTCCCCACCCTACATTGACATTAGGCAAAATCCATATGCTACTAAAAAAGGATCAGAATGCCTGTTCATACCCAAATCTTGTAATGATATAAAGCAAAATTCTGCCGATCCTGAAGGGGAACTCACTTACACAAAAGACCACCCACCAGTACAGGGCAGAGTTAGGCTGCTATAAAAGTAGAGACAGGGAATTTGCTTCTGACGTAAGCATAGACTGAATAGAAAGGGGAGTCTATCTACCACTGGAGGAAGAGAAGTGAAGCTCAGGAAGTCCTGCTCCCAAAACTCAGGCCCACAGGGTCTGCCTAAGACTGAGACTGAGGAGGAAGTACTGGGAAATTGTCCCTCCTCACACTATGCTAACAGCACCTCAATGAGTAACAAGCAACAATCATGCAAAGAAACACCATCTGTGACACAGCCATGCAAAGCAAGATGAAAACTGAGGCACAGAAAGACAACAGCAAGAAAAAAGACCCACGTCAAGACATAAAAGCATCAGTAAAACCAGGCCCAGAGATGGCCCGGGTATTAGAACTGTCAGCCAAACAATTTCAAATAACTATGTTTAAAACATTAAAACTTCTATTGGAAAGAGTGAATAACACACACAAACAGCTGGAAATTTTCAGAAAAGAGATGGGAGCTGTCAAAACGACTCAAATGGAAATGCTAAAAATGAAAAATATGATACCTATGAAGAATAATTTCAGAGAGTAATAGCCGACCAGACATAGCATAAGAGGGAATCGCGAAACGTGAAGACAGATCAATAGAAATTATCCAAATTGAAATACAAAGACTAAAAGTGGAAGAAATAAAAAGAACAGAACATCCAAGAACAAAGAGGTACCAGATGACCTAACATATACATAACTGGAACTCAAAAGAATAAGAGACACAGAAGAGTCCAGAAGACGTGTTTGAAAAAATAATAGAGCCGGACACAGTGGCTCCTGCCTGTAACACCAGCAGTTTGGGAGGCCGAGGCAGGTGGATCACGAGGTCAGGAGTTAGACACTAGCCTGGCCAATGTGGTGAAACCCCATCTCTACTAAAAATACAAAAATTAGCCGGGCATGGTGCCCAGCTACTGGGGAAGCTGAGGCAGGAGAATCACTTAAACCCAGGAGGCAGAGGTTGCAGTGAGCCGAGATTGCACCACTGCACTCCAGCCTGGGTGATGGAGCAAGACTCTGTCTCAGGAAAAAACAAACAAACAAACAAACAATAGATTCAAGAAGTTCAAAAAATCCAAAGAAGAAAAACTGTAAATAAAAACACACTTCTGGCATATCATAGTGAAAATGTTAAAAGTCAAAGATAAAATTGGGAAAGCAGAGGGAAAAAGACATTTTACATGGAATGAAACAAAGCAAAGAATACAATAGAGATCTCACTGGAAACTATGCAGTCCAGAAGACAGTGGAGAGACATCCTTAAATAAATAAAATATAATACAAACTGGTCACTGTATAAATATACAACAAGCAAAAATATCTTTAAAAAATAAAAATACATTAAAGCTTTTTCAGACAAAAAAATCAATGCTGAAATAATTTATTACCAGCATGCCTGCAATATTAAAGGAAATAGTAAAGGAAATTCTTCGAGCAGAAAGAAAATACCAAATGGAAATTTGGATCAACACAAGGAACGAAAAGCACTGAAAACATACATAAAAAGATGAGGGACAAATGTAAAAACATTTTCAATATTTCTTTTCTTTTTTAAAAAAATTGTACTTTAACTTCTGGGATACATGTGCAGAACGTGCAGGTTTGTTACATAGGTATACACATACCATGGTGGTTTGCTGCACTCATCAACCTGTCATCTACATTAGGTATTTCTCCTAATGCTATCCCTTCCCTAACCCCCCACCCCCTGACAGGCCCCAGTGTGTGATGTTCCCCTCCCTGTGTCCATGTTTTCTCATTATTCAACTCCCACCTATGAGTGAGAACATGCAGTGTTGGGTTTTCTGTTCCTGTGTTAGTTTGCTGAGAATGATGGTTTCCAGCTTTATCTGTCCTTGCAAAGGACATGAACTCATCCTTTTTTATGGATGCATAGTATTCCATGGTGTATATATGCCATATTTTCCTTATCTAGTCTATCATTAATGGGCTCTTGGGTTGGTTCCAAGTCTTTACCATTGTGAACAGTACTGTAATAAACGTACGTGTGCATGTGTCTTTATAGTAGAATGATTTACAATCCTTTGGGTATATACCCAGTAATGGGATTGCTGGGTCAAATGGTATTTCTGGTTCTAGGTCCTTGAGGAATCGTCACACTGTCTTCCACAATGGTTGAACTAATTTACACTCCCCCCAACAGTGCAAAAGTGTTCCTATTTCTCCACATCCTCTCCAGCATCTGTTGTTTCCTGACTTTTTAATGATCGCCATTCATTGGCATGAGATGGTATCTCATTGTGGTGCTGATTTGCTACAAAGAGAATAAAATACCTAGGAATACAACTTACAAGGAACTCCCTTTGTGAATGGGAGTTCACTGGTCTCTCTAATGACCAGTGAGGATGAGCTTTTTTTATATGTTTATTGGCTGCATAAACGTCTTCTTTTGAGAAGCATCTGTTCATATCCTTTGCCCACGTTTTGATGGGTTTGTTTTTTCCTTGTAAATTTGTTTAAGTTCCTTGTAGGTTCTGGATATTAGCCCTTTGTCAGATGGATAGATTACAAAAATTTTCTCCCATTCTGTAGGTTTCCTGTTCACTCTGATGATAGGCTCTTTTGCTGTGCAGAAGCTCTTTAGTTTAATTAGATCCCATTTGTCAATTTGGGCTTTTGTTGCCATTGCTTTTGGTGTTTCAGTCATGAAGCCTTTGCCCATGCCTATGTCCTGAATAGTATTGTCTAGGTTTTCTTCTAGGGTTTTTATGGTTCTAGGTCTTACATTTAAGTCTTTAATCCATCTTGAGTTCATTTTTGTACAGGGTGTAAGGAAGGGTCCAGTTTCAGTTTTCTGCACATGGCTAGACAGTTTTCCCAACACCATTTAATAAATAGGGAATCCGTTCCCCATTGCTTGTTTTTGTCAGGCTTGTCAAAGATCAGATGGCTGTAGATGTGTGGCATTATTTCTGAGGTCTCTGTTCTGTTCCATTGGTCTATATATCTGTTTTGGTACAAGTACCATGCTGTTTTTGTCACTGTAGCCTTATAGTATAGTTTGAAGTCAAGTAGCACAATGCCTCCAGCTTTGTTCTTTTTGCTTAGTATTGTCTTGGCTATATGGGCTCTTTTGTGGTTCCATATAAAATTTAAAGTGGTTTTTTCTAATTCTGTGAAAAAAGTCAATGGTAGCTTGATGGGGATGCCACTGAATCTATAAATTGCTTTGGGCAATACGGCCATTTTCATGATATAGATTCTTCCTAGCCACAAGCATGGATTTTTTTTTTTTCTGTTCATTTGTGTCTTATTTCCTTGAGCAGTGGTCTATAATTCTCCTTGAAGAGGTTTTTCACATCCCTTGTAAGTTATATTCCTAGGTATTTTATTCTCTTTGTAGCAATTGTGAATGGGAGATCACTCATGATTTGGCTCTCTGTTTGTCTATTATTGGTGTATAGGAATGCTTGTGATTTTTGCACATTGATTTCGTATCCTGAGACTTTGCTGAAGTTTCTTATCAGCTTAAGGAGATTATGGGCTGAGATGATGGGGTTTTCTAAATATACAATCATGTCATCTGCAAACAGAGAGAATTTGACTTCCTTTCTTCGTATTTGAATATCCTTCATTTCTTTCTCTTGCCTGATTGCCCTGGCCAGAACTTCCAATACGATGTTGAATAGGAGTGGTAAGAGAGGGCATCCTTGTCTTATGCCAGTTTTCAAAGGGAGTGCTTCCAGTTTTCCCCCATTCGGTATGACATTGGCTGTGGGTTTGTCATAAATAGCTGTTATTATTTTGAGATATGTTCCATCAATACCGAGTTTTTTGAGAGTTTTTAGCATGAAGGGGTATTGAATTTTATCGAAGGCCTTTTCTGCATCTATTGAGATAATCATGTGGTTTTTGTCATTGGTTCTGTTTATGTGATGGATTACATTTACTGATTTGCTTATGTTGAACCAGCCTTGCATCCCAGGGATGACGCTAACTTAATCGTGGTGGATAAGCTTTTTGATGTGCTGCTGGATTCAGTTTGCCAGTATTTTATTGAGGATTTTTGCATCGATGTTCATCAGGGATATTGGCCTGAAATTTTCTTTTTTGTTCTGTCTCTGCCAGGTTTTGGTATCAGGATGATGCTGGCCTCATAAAATGAGTTAGGGAGGAGTCCGTCTTTTTCTATTGCTTCGAATAGTTTCAGAAGGAATGGGACCAGCTCCTCTTTGTACCTCTGGTAGAATTCGGCTGTGAATCCATCTGGTCCTGGACTTTTATTGGTTGGTAGACTATTAATTACTGCCTCGATTTCAGAACTTGTTATTGGTCTATTAAGGGACTTGACTTCTTCCTGGCTTAGCTTTGGGAGGGTGTATTTGTCTAGGAATTTATCCATTTCTTCTAGATTTTGTAGTTTATTTGCATTGAGGTGTTTATAGCATTCTCTGATGGTAGTTTCTATTTCTGTGGGATCAGTGGTGATACCCCATTTGTCATTTTTTATTGTATCTATTGGACTTTTCTCTCTTTTCTTCTTTATTAGTCTGGCTAGTGGTCTATCTATTTCATTAATCTTTTCAAAAAGCCAGCTCCTGGATTCATGATTTTTTGAAGAGTTTTTTATGTCTCTATTGCCTTCATTTCTGCTCTGATCTTAGTCGTTTCTTGTCTTCTGCTGGCTTTTGAATTTGTTTGCTCTTGCTTCTCTAGTTCTTTTAATTGTGATGTTAGGGTGTCGATATTAGATCTTTCCTGCTTTCTCCTATGGACGTTTAGTGCTATAAATATCCCTCTAAACATTGCTTTTGCTGTGTCCCAGAGATTCTGGTACATTTTGTCTTTGTTCTCATTGGTTTCAAAGAACTTATTTATTTCTGCCTTAATTTCGTTATTTACTCAGTAGCCATTCAGGAGCAGGTTGTTCAGTTTCCATGTAGTTGTGTGGTTTTGAGTGAGTTTCTTAATCCTGAGTTCTAATTTAATTGCACTGTGGTCTGAAAACTTATCATTTCCATTCTTTTGCATTTGCTGAGGACTGTTTTACTTCCAAGCACTTGGTCAGTTTTAGAATAAGTGCTATGTGGTACTGAGAAGAATGTATATTCTGTTGATTGGGAGTGGAGAGTTCCATAGATGTCTATTAGGTTTGCTTGGTCCAGAGCTGAGTTCAACTCCTGAATATCCTTGTTAATTTTCTGTCTTGTTGATCTATCTAATATTGACAGTGGGGTGTTAAAGTCGCACACTGCTATTTTGTGGGAGTCTAAGTCTCTTTGTAGGTCTCTAAGAACTTGCTTTATGAATCTGGGTGCTCCTATATTGGGTGCATATATATTTAGGATAGTTACCTCTTCTTGTTGCATTGACCCCCTTACCATTATGTAATGCCCTTCTTTGTCTTTTTTCATCTTTGTTGGTTTAAAATCTGTTCTATCAGAGACTAAGATTGCAACCCCTACTTTTTCTTGCTTTCCATTTGCTTGGGAAATATTCCTCTATCTGTTTATTTTGAGCCTATGTGTGTCTTTGCACATGAGATGGGTCTCCTGAATATAGCACACTGATGGGTCTTGACTTTATTCAATTTGCTAGTCTGTGTCTTTGAATTGGGGCATTTAACCTGTTTACATTAAAGGTTAATATTGTTATTTGTGAATTTGATCCTATCATTATGATGCTAGCCGGTTATTTTGCCCGTTAGTTGATGCAGTTTCTTCATAATATTGATGGACTTTACAATTTGGTATGTTTTTGCAGTGGCTGGTACCAGTTTTTCCTTTCCATATTTAGTGCTTCCCTCAGGATTGCTTGTAAGGCAGACCTGGTGGTGACAAAATCTCTCAGCATTTGCTTGTCTGTAAAGGATTTTATTTCTCCTTCACTTATGAAGCTTAGTTTGGCTGGATATGAAATTCTGGGTTGATAATTCTTTTCTTAAGAATGTTGAATATTGGCCCCCACTGTCTTCTGGCTTGTATGGTTTCTGCAGAGACATCTCCTGTTAGTCTGATGGGCTTCCCTTTGTGGATAACCTGACCTTTCTCTCTGGCTGACCTTAACATTTTTCCTTCATTTCAGTCTTAGTGAATCTGAAGATTACGTGTCTTGGGGTTGCTCTTCTCGATGAGTATCTTTGTGGTGTTCTCTGTATTTCCTGAATTTGAATGTTGGCCTGTCTTGCTAGGTTGGGGAACTTCTCCTGGATAATGTCCTAAAGAGTGTTTTCCAACTTGGTTCCATTTTCTCCATCACTTTCAGGTACACCAATCAAACATAGGTTTGGTCTTTTCACATAGTCCCATTTTTTCTTGGAGGCTTTGTTCATTCATTTTCATTCTTTTTTTCTCAAATCTTGTCTTCACACTTTATTTCATTAAGTTGATCTTCAGTCTCTGATATCCTTTCTTCCACTTGATTGATTCAGCTATTGATACTTGTGTATGTTTCACTAAGTTCTTGTGTTGTGTTTTTCAGCTCCATCATCAGGTCATTTATGTTCTTCTCCAAACTGGTTATTCTGGTTAGCAATTCCTGTAGCCTTTTTTCAAGCTTCTTAGCTTTCTTGCATTGGGTTAGAACGTGTTCCTTTAGTTCAGAGGAGTTTGTTATTACCCACCTTCTGAAGCCTACTTCTGTCAACTTGTCAAACTCGTTCTCCATCCAGTTTTGTTCCCTTGCTGGTGAGGAGTTGTGATCCTTTGGAGGAGAAGAGGCATTCTGGTTTAGGAATTTTCAGCCTTTTTCTGCTGGTTTTTCCTCATCTTCATGGATTTATCTACCTTTGGTCTTTGCTCTTGGTGACCTTCAGATGGGGTTTTTGTATGGATGTCCTTTTTGTTGATGTTATTCCTGTTTGTTAGTTTTCCTTCTAACAGTCAGGCACCTCTGCTGCAGGTCTGCTAGAGTTTGCTAGAGGACCACTCCAGACCCTGTTTACCTGGGTATCACCAGTGGAGGCTGCAGAATAGCAAAGATTGCTGCCTGTTACTTCCTCTGGAAGCTTCGTCCCAGAGGGGCACCTGCCAGGGTGGAGGCTAGCTGGATGGTTACCTCTAGGCTAGCTGGAGCTCACCTGTATGAGACACCTGCTCTATTGTCCCCTGCTGAGGGGTGTCTCCCAGTCAGGAGACATGGGGGTCAGGGACCCACTTGAGGAGGCAGTCTGTCCCTTAGCAGAGCTCGAGTGCTGTGCTGGGAGATCCACTGTTCTCTTCAGAGCCAGTAGGCAGGAACGTTTAAGTCTGTTGAAACTGGGCCTATAGCGACCCTTCCTCCAGGTGCTCTGTCCCAGGGAGTTTTATCTATAAGCCCCTGATTGGGGTTGCTGCCTTTCTTTCAGAGATGCCCTGCCCAGAGAGGAGGAATCTAGAGAGGCAGTCTGGCTACAGCAGCTTTGCTGAGCTATGGAGGGCTCTCTCCAGTTCAAACTTCCCAGTAGCTTTGTTTAGACTGTGAGGGGAAAACTGCCTACTGAAGCCTCAGTAATGCCGGACGTCCCTCCCCACACCAAGCTTGAACACCCCAAGTCTACTTCAGACTGCTGTGCTGCCAGCGAGAATTTCAAGCCAGTGGATCTCAGCTTGCTGGGCTCCGTGGGAGTGGGATCTGCTGAGATAGACCACTTGGCTCCCTGGCTTCAGCCCCCTTTCCAGGAAAGTGAAAGTTCTGTCTTGGTGTTCCAGGTTCCACTGGGGTATTAAAAAAAAAACTCCTGCAGCTAGCTCGTTGTGTGCCCAAAGAGCAGCCCAGTTTTGTGCTTGAAACCCAGGGCCCTGGTAGCATAGGCACCCGAGGGAATCTCCTGGTCTGTGGGTTGCAAAGACCACGGGAAAAGCATAGTATCTGGGGCAGAATGCACCGTCCCTCACTGCAGGGTCCCTCACACTTCTCTTGGCTAGGGGAGGGAGTTCCCCAACCCCTTGAGCTTCTCGGGTGAGGTGATACCCCACCCTGCTTTGGCTCACCCTTCGTAGGCTGCAGCCACTGTCTAACCAGCCCCAATGAGATGAGCCAGGTACCTCAGTTAGAAATGCAGAAATCACTCATTTTCTGTGTTGATCTTGCTGGCAGCTGCAGACCAGAGCTGTTCCTATCTGGCCATCTTGCCAGCAACTTCAGTATTTCTTTAAATGATCATTAACTCTCTCCCTGGCTAGAAAGGGCAATACCAGCCTAGTCATAGGAAAAAGCCAGATGAAGACAAACCAGACAAAAAGGGGGACTCTGTTACCTACTGTCTGTTGCCAATTAAGGGTAGTTCAACCATAAACCCATTTGTTCCCATTAATGTCATAATTTAGTTTTATTTTCTTTTTTCTTTTTGAGACGAGGTCTTGCTCTGTCACCCAGGTTGGAGTACAGTGGCAGCATTGAGGCTCACTGAGGCTTTGACCTCCCAGGCTCCAGCGATCCTCCCACCTCAGCCTCCCAAGTAGCTGGAATTACAGGCACAGGCCACCACATCCAGCTATTTTTTAGATTTTTTATAGAGACTGAGTCTTGCTATGTTGCCTAGGCTGGTCTTGAACTTCTGGGCTCAAGCGATCCTCCCACCTCTGCCTCCACCTCCTAAAGTGCTGGGATTACAGGCGTGAGCCACCATGCCCAACCTCATGATTTACTTTTTTTTATGAAAAGGGTAATTGTGTATCTCTGCTTCCAGTCCAGATGAATTTACAGAGGCTGAATTATGCTCCCACTTAAAACAACTGAAAAAAATATTCTCAAGAAATTGGACATCAGTCATCAAAGAATAGTAATGTCTGAGACATGGGAAACAAGTGAGGTGAGCCCCATGATTTTCCCAGCTTACTACATTAAAAATTTCCAGGCTACAGCTCAGTGTCAGGGGATGCAGTCAGAGCCATGCAAACTCCCAAATTAAAGAGGTGGAGTGCAGAGTCCAGAGAGACCAAGGCAGCTAAAGTTCATAGAACAGATTAACAGAAAGTAGAGAGCTATAGAGAAAAGATCTACAGACATCTGTAGATGATCCCCCTTGAGTATTTGCAGAGTAGTGATTCATGCATGCAATTTAGGCCAGGAAAGAACCCCCAAAATGATTAGAGGAAATAGTGATCAGAGATCACACATGGCCAGGAATAATGCCTGATCTCACTGGCCAGTTGGGAAAACCCAACTCCTGGGACATGGAGTCCAGTATTTCAGAAAAGTCCTGCCTCAATATAGGGTATAATTAGCCCTACACTAAACCCTGCTCTGTTTGTATCTAACAAATCTTAACAGCAAGATCTATAAAGATAAAAATTTCCAAATAATTGCATCCCAGAACAAACTCAAGAATATTTATAGAAAAACAAAGATATTCAGCATCCACAAAGGTAAAATTCACAGTCAATGGAATGTGCAATCTGAATTCAACTGAAAAAATACCAGGCATGAAAGGAAATAGGAAAATAATCTATGTTGAAGATAAAAATCAATCAACATCAACTCAAAATTGATGCAAATGTTAGAATGATCAGATAAGGACATTAAAACAGCTATTATATTAATAACTACATTCCATATGTTCAAAAGCCCCAGGGTTCATTCAGTAGTTCATGGCTGTCATCAAGAGTTGAGGCTCTTTTCATCCTTCTGGTCTGCCATACTTATATATTGATTATCACCTTCAGGCTTATTTTTTATGATGCTAAATTGACTGCTGCAGTTTTAATCTCAGTGAATTACACAAATAATATCCACAACAATAAGAAAGGCAGAAAAAAGGCTTCTTCTAATGGGCCTTCCAACTTTGCCAGAAACTAAATTCTTTCCCCAAATCCCTAAGTAAATCTCATCTTACATATCATTGACCCAAACTGGGTCAGATGCCTAAACTTAAATTGGTCACTGGAAAGGAGAATGGGATGGCTACGAATGACTTACATCAATCACCATTTATCTCTTGAGGCTTTATTCTGGTTGCATGATCAAATTGGGATTATATCAACAAGAAAAAAAAAACTTTACTCTCCAACAAGGGTAACTGTTGGAGAATTGTAGAGAGCAGCCAGTTTCTCCACGACACCCCAGCAATCATGCATGTACCCACAGAGGTCATGCAAGCAAAAGTTTGTACTGTAACTAATCCAAGTATTGGAGGAATGCCCTATGATCATTCCAAAACACAAAGCAGGTAGGAGGCTCCTGAGGAACCATCTTGAAGCCATCTCCCATTCATCTCCCTATTTTTCTTGGGAGGCTGTCAGTTTCCTACTGCCTCCAGGTTCTGGTGAGTTATGGGGCTTCATGTCCCACTGCTCTTAGGATATATTAATAGCTCCACACTATAAAATTGCTTAGCTGTCATCACGAATTGGCTCCTCTGCCACAGGGCATCCCACAACTCACACTGTACTCATCTGGCCTTTTTTGTTTTGGTGTCATCATTTTCGGTGTGTGGAATGAGGACCCAGAGAATTGGCATCTCAGGGTACTCTTTCTTTAGCTATCTATGAAACTGATAAACGGTCTGAAAGTAGAAGGGCCTTATTGTATCTTACCAGCCATATCAGTCAGACGTTGGCCTCAGCCCTGCCTGCTGGGTACCTGACAGGAAATACCAATAGTATCTGCCATATCCAATAAACATCCAGCATAATTCGAGGGCGTATACACAGAAAATCAGCAAGCAGGATCCAAACTTCAGAGCCTCCATGGAAAACACTTATGTTGTATAAACCAGGGGTTGTCAAACTGCAGCTCATGGAACAAATCCTCAGTCTGATTTTGTATGATCTACGAGATAAAATGGCCTTCATGTTTATAAAGAGCTATGAAACACACACAGGGTCAGGGGTTAGGTGGAAGAGACTGAATGTGGTCCACAAAAGCCTCACATATTTACTATCTATCTGACACTTTATAGAAAACGTTTGCTGGACCCTGGTCTAAGCCGTCAGTCTTGAGACTTCCTAGGTTCTTCCTCCTTCTATAACTTAAAGCTTTTAGCCTAAATTATCCTGGATTTATGAGTGAAAGAGCTGGGTCTCCAAGAGCTTACATAGTATGCCCAGTTTGTGAGTGGCAGAGCAGATTCAAACTTCTGACCTGCTTCAAAGTCCAATCCTCCTTTAAATCTTCTACGACCAGTCAATATTTGTTCCATAACTAGCTAGCTTAAATTATTTTCCACAAAATGATTATTTGGGCATTCATAAATCTTCCAGTAGAGGAAAATTCTATAAATTTAGAATTTAGCCACTTAGTGATTCTACTAAGGGAAGCATTTGAATCTTAAAAAAGAAAAGAGAAGAAAAAAGAAAAAAGAAAAGAAAGCTACAAAATCAGCCAAATCCACGTTTAGATATTAGGTGTTTGTATCTTACATGCTCTTGTCTCCCTATTTTTGGCCAGTTCTACTTCCCTCTTTCAAAGAAAGTGGTTACAAAATGAAGATAAAATTCACTTAATCTTGCTAGCTATGAGGAGTTTTGAAAAATAGTTTTAAAAAAATAGACAGAGAAGAAAATGTAACTGTCAGCTTAAATATATGCAATTAACTCATTAAACAAAACATTTTATTAAACACTTATGTGCCAAACCTTGTGATAGGCAAATATTTTAGATAATATCAGAATTCCGTGTCCATTTTTACCTAGTCACTTCTGTCATAAATGAGATTCTGCTCTATTTAGTCTGGAATATTTTGCTTCAAATCCAACCTCATGCAGTTCTATGAGATACCTACTACAGTGGTCACAAAGTGAAAGGCCTCCAGGGACCAGGCAGGGAAATTAAGAACTAGAGCTGATATCCAGGGGATGGAAACAGTAAGGAGGGATGTGGGCCACGGTGCAATGGAGAGAGTATTTCCTTAGCATGAGATGAGGCGAGCCTCTGTGGCAAGAGTTATAGATTTTTTGGAGGAAGCAGAAATCTGGATTTTCATGTAAAATATCTCCATTGTTTAATGTGAGCTCTACTTTAAAAAAATACTCTATGGGCCAAACAAAACCCATCCCTGAGGCGCAGCTTCAAAGATGAGTTTTGTTTGATCCACAGCATCATGTAACTTCTGCATAATAGGTAAACTAGTTTTACAAGACCAGTCTCAAAAGGAATGTGCCTTATGCAAAATCCTTTCTTTTTTATAATTATTATTTTTTTTTTACTTTGAGATAATTGTCGCCAAGGGAAGGGTTCACATGCAGTTGCAAGAAATAATACAGAGAGAACCCATATATTCTTTACCTTGTTTCTCCCAATGATAATATCCGGAAAAAACTATACTACAATATCACAATCAGGATGTTTTTCTTTTAGGGTTTATTATTCCACTACTTTTTAAATAGAGGAAAAAACTAATAGATAAGTAGATAGGTAGTTCTCCTGATATTCCTAGATAAATGGCAGCATACTGTATGTACATTTGCTGTCACCCCTTAGAAGTGTGTGTCTGTGAGTGTGTATCTGTATGTGTATATATCTATGTTCTTCATATTTTCATGCCTACTTATAGCTGCATAGTATTTCTCTTTATCAATTATCCAGTTTATTCAACTACTCTTTTATTGATGACATTGTATGTTTCCACTCTTTTGCTATTACTAATATTGCTGCAAATAATAGTTTTGACATTTGACTTTTAAAATTTTTGCCACTGCACCTTCAGGATGAATTCCTAGAAGTAGGTAAATGCCTGTATAATACTATTTTACACCCTCTCAGCAATGTGTAGGAGGGCTGTTTCCCCACAGCCTTGCCAACAAAGTACACTGTTAAAGTCTGATTTTTTTCCAAATGTAAATGGTGAGAAATGATATCTCAGTTTAGTTTTAATTTGCATCTCTTATTTTGATCAAAATTGAGCCTCTTTTTCACATGGATAGAAGCCATTTGCTTCTGTTTCTCTGTGAATGCTGTGCTCACATCTCTAGTCCATTTCTCCTGAATGCTGGCCTATTTCTTTGCTACTTAAGCCCCCCTTTATATGTTAGAAAAATCAACTCTTTATCTGTATTTTACATTTTACATACAACATTTTTAACATAATCAAATGTATCGATCTTATTCCTTATTGCATCTAAATTTTGAGTGTTTTAGAGAGTTTCCTCTATTCCCATGATACAGAGCTATTAGCACATTTTCTCTTCTAGTATATGTAGAGTTTTCATTTTTACAATTAACCTCTGAATTTAACCTGGTATATGAAAAAGGAATGGATCCCATTTTTATTGTTTTCCATATGTCTATCCAAGTATTCCAAAACCAGTTATCTGTTCTCAATTATTTGAGTTGCCGTATTTACTGTTACTAAATTTATATATGAATTGGACCTATCATGTCAAATTTCCACTCTTTTCCACTGGCCTGTTTGCTAATACAATCCTTCATTGACTATTAAAGCTTTGTAACATGCAGGACTGTTACATGGTTATTGGTAGAGCTGCCCACCCCCACTCCCATCCCTACCCATTTCTCTTCTTTTTAAAGATTTTCCTGGCTAATCTTGATTAGTCATACTTTCAAGTGATTCTTATAAACAATTTGTCTATTTCCAGAAAAGAACCTGCAAAAACATAATTGTATATTTGGGGATTTGTGTGAAATCTATACATTAAATTACAGAGAACTGACAGCATGTTGCTGCAAATGACAGGATTTCATTCTTTTTGTGGCTGCATAATATTCCATTGTGTATATATACCATGTTTTCTTCATCCATTCATCTGTTGTTGGACATCTAGTTTGATTCCAGATCTTGGCTATTGTGAATAACGTTACACAATGTGGTTGGAACTGTAAGCCCTTTTCCTAAGTGAAATGACTCAGAAACAAAAAGTTAATAACCACATGTTCTCACTTGTAACTGGGAACCAAAGAACAGGTGCACATGAACATACAGCATGGAATAATAGAACTGGAGACTCCAAAAGGTGGGAGGGTGGTGAAGGATGAAATGCTACCCATTGGGTACAATGTACACTACTCAGGTGATGGGTGCACTAAACTCCCAGACTTTACCACTGTGCAATGTATCCATTTAAGACAACTGCACTTGCACTCCTAAATCTATTTAATTTTTTTTTTTTTTTTTACATACTGCAATAAACATGGAGGTGCAGATGTCTCTGCAATATACTGATTTTCTTTCCTGTGGATAAATGCCCAGCACTACCTGGATTACATGGTAGTGCTATTTGTAGTTTTCTGAGGAAACTCCATACTCTTCTCCATAGTGGCTATACAGGTTTACATTCCCACAAACAGTATATAAAAGTTCTCTATTCACCACATCCTCACCAGCATTTGTTATCTTTTTAATAATAGCCATCCTAACTGATGTAAGGTGATATCTCATTGTGATTTTGATTTGCATTTCCCTGATGCTAAGTGATGCTAAGCATTTCTTTATACATTTGCTGGCCATTTGTATGTCCTCTCTTGAACAATGTCTGTTCATATATTTGTCCATTTTTTAATTGTCTGGTTTTTTGGCTGTTGACATGTTTGACTTCTTTGTATATTCTGGATATTAATCCCCAGTCAAATGAATAGTTTGCAAATATTTTCTCCATTCTGTAAATTGTCTTTTCACTCTGTTGATTGTTTCCTTTGATATGCAGATTTCTTTTTTTTCTTTTTTTTTTTTTGAGACGGAGTCTCGCTCTGTCGCCCCGGCTGGAGTGCAGTGGCCAGATCTCAGCTCACTGCAAGCTCCGCCTCCCAGGTTCGCGCCATTCTCCTGCCTCAGCCTCCCGAGTAGCTGGGACTACAGGCGCCCGCCACCTCGCCCGGGTAGTTTTTTGTATTTTTTTAGTAGAGACGGGGTTTCACCATGTTAGCCAGGATGGTATCGATCTCCTGACCTCGTGATCCGCCCGTCTCGGCCTCCCAAAGTGCTGGGATTACAGGCTTGAGCCACCGCGCCCGGCCGATATGCAGATTTTTTAGTTTGATATTGAAACAGGAAAAGTTCCCTTGTCCCCCTTGCAGGGCCTGCAACATGGGGAGTTGCTTGCTTCTTCAGGGCTCTGCTGCTCAAACCTCTAGGGGAGCATACAGATGGAGGTGTAGGGCTCCAACCCCACAGCAGCATCTAGGGGTGGATATTTCCAGCTCCTGAAGCCCCAGTGGGCCTGTGCTACCGTGAGCTCTTTTAGTTTTGCCGTCTGTAGGTGGCTTGTGTTAACAAGCTCAATTAGACCCTCTACCTTGTCACAAGGACATAGGGCTTTCTGTATCTCAGGCTCTTGCCTTGATGTACCAGAAGAATCGGATCACACCTTGGCCTGGAGAATGAGTCCAAGGTTTTATTGAGTGGAGGTAGCTCTCAGCAGATGGGGGAAGCCAGAAGGGAATGGAGCGGGAAGGCTTTCCCCTGGATTTGCACCACTTAGGGGCTGGGGCTTTCTTCGGACTGCCCTGGCCAAACTCCACCTGATTTTGCTAGTTCATGGCCTGCCAGCATGCTGATGTCTTGTGCTCTTCCACCAGTGTGTTCCCCTAGACCCCCTCTCAACATCCAACCACTTCCGTCTTCTTCCGCCAATGACGTCCAGCTGCTTGTGTGTCTGCCTGCTAGGGTCTTGGGGATTTTATAGGCTCGGGATGGGGGCGTGGCAGGCCAGGGTGGTCTTGGAAATGCAACATTTGGGCAGGAAAACAAAAATGCCTGTCGTCTCCTAAGTCCACGGGCACAGGCCCAGTGGTGGAGCCCTAGCCAGGGACCACACCCTCCTTTACTCAGCACTTCCCTTCCCCCTTCTGTATCAGTATCATCTCATTTGTTTATTTTGCATTTGTTGCCTGTGCTTTTGAAGTCTTACTCATAAAGTATTTTCCCAGACCAATGTCTTGAAGCATTTCCCCTATGTTTTCTTCTAGTAGTTTTATTTTCTTTGGGTCTTACGTGTAGGTCTTTGATCCATTTGGAGTTGATTTTTATATAGGGTGAGAGGTGGTGGTCTAGTTTCATTCTTGTGCGTATGGACATCCAGTTTCCCAGCACCATTTATTGAAGAGACAGTCCTTTCTGCAGTGAGTGTTCTTGGCACCTTTGTCAAAAATCAGTTGGCAGTAAATAAGTGGATTAATTTCTGGGTTCTCACTTCTGTTTTATTGGTCTATGTGTCTGTTTTATGCCAGTAGCTATTGATTGTTGAATTTTAATTTTGTAACCTCCTTCCTAAGGAAGTTATGTTATTGTTTGTAATTGTTCTTCCATTGGTTATGCTATGTGTTTCATATATGAGACAGAAAAGGTTTAAACTCTTCATTTTTAATAATTGTTTTCCTAGCAGCTTTCTCTATTAATTTCATTGGGAAATACTTTCAATACAATGCTACAGAGTAGTGGAAATATGGGCACCCTTGTTCCCAATTTTAACAGATAAGCTTCTCATTTCTCATTTGTCCCCATTTGTTGGCTTTGGAGTTGAAGCTCATTTTAAAAAACACAAAGCAATTTCTATTTGATTGGTTTTAACATATGTGGTATTGAACTTTCTAAAATGCCTTTACTACCTGTATGGCGATCATACCATTTTTTCCTCCTTAATTCAATCAAAATAGTAAATTAAGTTACTAGATCACAGGAGTACTATGTACAGAGAGCCTTATGAGAACCACCACTCCAAGCCTTCCCAATCTATCTTTTTATTGCCTAATATGAGTCTGACATTAGTAAATATTAAGACCAATTTGACTGATCTAGAATAAATTAGAATATTTACTTATTTCTAATCATTAAGTACCTCTGTGACTCCCCACTTTTCCTCAAGATAACCAAGTTCAGTTCAGAATTCTTTCCATTCTCCAAACATCTGGAATATCCAACTCAGGAGACAAACTCACTTAGAGGAACTAAATCAGGCATTCTTAAATGCTTTCATGTTGAAGACCTCTTCAGCAGTCTGATGAAGCCTAATGGGAACCTTCTCAGAATAATACTTTTAAATGTATAAAAAAAAAGATTATTAAGAAAACTAATATTAAAATACAGTTTTCAGAATATAATATGTGCTTTCTTTATTAAGAAGTCAAATAGCAAGATCTAGCTGCAGTTCTAATAACTACCATAATTTTGAAGCAGTGATGTGCATAAATATTTTGAGGCTGCTGCAATTATTGTGATATGGTATGAAAAAGTCTGTGATTTTATTTATGATAAAGTTCAGTGATGACACTACTGTTGTTTGTTATCTACATTTAAAATGAAAGGAAACATCAAATGTCAGCTAAAAGTCAGTGAAAACAAAGATGTAATGATTCTTCATTCAAGTTTATGGACTTCTGGAGTTTATCCATGGTTTGCTTGGGAGTTTATAGATCCCAACTTAAGAACCTCTACAGTTGAACTTTTTCCATCCTTCCACCTACATTAGAATTCTGATCTCCCTTATTGGAGAACAGAGAAGCAAAATAGAGTCTGCTTTTTCTGTTTCCAATTAATATTCAACATTCACTCCAGAATGGTGGTCCATATAAGCAAAACATTTATTTTTTTTAGTTTTACTTTTGTTTCCTCAGTCTCAAACCATGCTAGATTGTATTTTTCTGATAAATGTTTATCGTTCTATATCAAGAAATTATTTATCCCTGGTTATACCTTTCCTTTATACCTGTTATTCATGGTCAATTACAATCTGTGCTAGAGTTCCTCATGCAGTTATACAGTCTTTTTACAATATCATCCATTTGTTCTTCATTGGAATGATACACAAGTTATTCTATCAGAATTTCATTTTGTATAAAATATCAATAATAATGGAAGAGCTTCCCAATCTGAATCTTGGGGAATGGTTATATACCCTTCCTAAAATCTAGAATATGTATCTCCCAATGCCCAGGGTTCTCCCTGACTATAAGAGGGCCACTTTTATTCAAGGTTCCTATCACTTTCACATCTCTAAATAATTATTCTCTAATGTGTTGAACTGGATCAACTATTTTGCTTTCTATCAGAAATTATCAACCAACTAAATCCAACACTTATTCAGTACAATATTTGGAGTACACAACAGGTAATTCAAGTTCCTCCCTAGTGGATATACAGATAACCAAATCCTCTTATCGCTCCTATATCTCACTAAAGGCTAACCGGTGATTGCTGCCAGGCATGCAGCATATGCCCATGTCTTCCACTAGGTCGGGAATTCTACCTTACACTCCCAGCTTGACATCATCTCTGCTTGTCTCTTGTTACCTTCAGGCAAAAGCTTTCCTGCCATCAATTTTGGATTTATATGTTTTTATAAACACTTGCTTTCCTGATACTTGGATTGGTTTTACTTCCTTTAAAAAAAGTTTATTTTCCTAAGAGACACCCTTCCCATTATAACCGTAAGTGGATTTATAATTTTCAAACCTCCTGGAAAGAGCCCAGAAAAATCTAATGCAACAAAATAAGCTGACTCAATCTAGTGGTCTTCCCAATATACCATATTGTCTTATCTAAAAGATGAAGGTGGATTTAGTTTACATGGTCTCAAACTATCCATTGACCTTTTTAGTACTTGCTTTTTTGTTTTGTTTTGTTTTGTTTTGTTTTGTTTTGTTTTTGAGGTGGAGTCTTGCTTTGCTGCTCAGGCTGGAGTACAGTGGCTTGATCTTGACTCTCCGCAACCTCTGCCTCTCAGGTTCAAGCAATTCTCCTGCCTCAACTTCCCAAGTAGATGGGACTATGGGTGCGTGCCACCACACCCAGCTATTTTTTGTATTTTTAGTAAAGACCGGGTTCCATCATGTTGGCCAAGCTGGTCTCAAACTCCTGAACTCAGGTGATCCACCTGTCTCAGCCTCCCAAAGTGCTGAGATTACAGGTGTGAGCCACTGCACCTAGCCCCTTTTTTGTGCTTTAAAATGTTTAGTGACTTTCTAACACTCTGAAATACTTTTAAAGTGTCTGCCTCAAAGAAAAGTATCTTTATTTTTATGATATATCTTGTATGAGCAAATATTTCCTGAATTTCCAATTCTGTGTGGCTAGCCAAGATCACTGGGTGATCTATATCTAATTCTGAGGTCCAGAAGAATTTTATACTATATTTTTATTCACTCTCAGAGAACTACAATTTGCCCACATTACACTGAGACAATGCAGCATAAACTTTCTACTGGGAGGCATGGATTATGTTTAGAGACAAGTGGTTGTAAATTAAAAGAATGAATTATCCAAATATTTGTTTTCTGTTTTTAAATAATCACATCCACATTATCTCAAAACATGAATGTAACCTACTGTTAGGTATTCATTTCCTGTGACTGCTGGAACAAATTACTATAGACTGGATGGCTGAAAACAACAGAAATTGGCTGGGCACAGTGGCTAATGCCTGTAATCCCAGCACTTTGGGAAGCCGAGGTGGGCAGATCACGAGGTCAGGAGTTTATAACCAGCCTGACCAATAGGTGAAACCCCATCTCTACTAATAATACAAAAATTAGCCCGGTATGGAGGCGTGCGCCTGTAATCCCAGCTACTCAGGAGGCTGAGGTAGGAGAATTGCTTGAACCTGGGAGGCGGAGGTTGCAGTGAGCCGAGATCGCACCACTGCACTCCAACCAAGGCGACAGAATGAGACTCTGTCTCAATAAAAAAAAAAAAACAAAACAAAACAGAAATTTAGTATCTCATAGTTCTGGAGGCCAGAAGCCCCAAATCAAGGTGTCAGCAAGGCTACGCTCCCTCTGGGGGCTCAAGGGAGAATTCATTGTTTTCCTATTCTAGCTTCTTGGTGGCTCCAGCTGTCATCTGACTTGTGCCTGCAACACTCCAGTCTCTGCCTCTGAGGTCACATCCCCTCCTCTTCTCCCTGTAATCTCCCTCTGCCTAGCTTGCATAAGGATACTTGTGATTGGATTTAGGGCTCACTCAGCTAATGAAGGATAAATGCCTCCTCTCAAAATCCTTAATCATTTCTTTTCCCATATAAGGCAATATTCACTCGTTTACCATATATGGTAACAGTCATAGCTTCGGGGATTAGGGCAGGGACATATCTTTTTGGATGCCACTACTCACCCTGCTACATTTTTATTTATATAATCCATGAAATATGAATAGGGTAGATTTTTTTCATAAGAGAGCAACTAACATAATTTCTAAGACATTGGGTAATGTCTTAGATCTTAATAGAAAATTAGCATCTAAAATGTCTTAATGTCGATATTCAGGATGGTTTTTATAAGTCAATCATTAACGAAAACATACATTCATATTTTAGAACTAAACAACAAAGGTGTGATTATTTCTACACGTCTGCTTAATCACTGCTCCTATAGATATTATTCACTAAGTCATCAGTAGGTCTAATAAGAAAAGATTTTAGGCCAGGCACCGTGACTCATGCCTGTAATCCCAGCACTTTGGGAGGCCAAGGCGGGCGGATCACGAGGTCAGGAGATTGAGACCATCCTGGCTAATACAATGAAACCCCGTCTCTACTAAAAAAGACAAAAAAATTGGCTGGGCGTGGTAGTGGGCACCTGTAGTCCCAGCTACTCTCGGGAGGCTGAGGCAGGAGAATGGCGTGAACCCAGGAGGTGGAGCTTGCAGTGAGCCGAGATCGCGCCACTGCACTCCAGCCTGGGCAACAGAGGGAGACTCCGTCTCAAAAAAAAAAAAAGAAAAAGAAAAAGAACAGATTTTAATATTATTCCAAATTACACTGATGACTTTTTTTTAACTTATAAAAATTATAGTATTCTAAGATAAAACAAAGCACATTATATTTAGGCTACTTTCACACACTTTGAATCCATTTTTGTTGGCCAATATTCTGATCTAGTTTAAAGAAATGATATGTGAAAACAGTTATTTCTTTCAGGGAAAGCTCAAAACATAACTTAAAAAGTCTTAAATGCTTTATTTTTTATCCAATGTTGTTATGGCTGTCGTTATAATAGTAATTTACTGCTGTCTGTAAACCAGAATTAGAAGCATTAATAGCAAAGAGTGATAACCTAAGATACTGAATCTAGCAGCCACATCACAAGATCAGAATGTTTGAATCAGCCAGATTCTCCTGGCCCTACACTAATTTTAGAATGTCATTTCGTCTCTACCTGTCATTTGATTACTAACCACACATTTTTGGTTTAAAGTACATGAAGACTTTTCTTTCCCCCCATAACCACTGTGTCTTTGTCCTTTAACACAAATTTCTTTCTGAAAAGAAAATAATCAAAACGAGAGTTGAGGTAGATAGAATGTTTTTCAAGCTTACGATGCTCAAACATCATAGAATTTCTATTTCCTCTATTTGTCCATCTCAGATAACTTGAGTATGATTATATTATTCATTTGAAATACAGTTCAATTTATTTCTGTTTGTACTCCAATTTTTCTCCTAGGTTTATTGTTTTTATTTATTTATATTGATTACACAAAATATTAGCATAGATCCAAAACTTAGAACTATACAAAAGCATATATTTTAAAAAGTGTTAAATTAATCCTCTTGCACCCTCAGTTATTTCTACCCTTTTTACCCCATTCCCACCCACTCACTTTAGGTAATCAATGTCCTTAGTTTCTCATTTATCTTCCCTTTCTTTTTGGTAAATCTTCAGATGCACATATTTTCTTATTTCCCCTTTTTGCTCATACAAAAGGCAATAGACTATATAGTTTTTTCCACTTTGCCTTTTCACTTAATCTGAAAATCATTCCACAAAACTTCATAGAGACCTTCCTCATTCATTTATTTTATAACTGCATAGTTCTTCATTGTGTGTATTTAACATAGTTTAATCTGTTTCTAGTGTTTCAGCATTTAGGTCAAGTCCAACATTGCACAATTATGAATAATACTTAATGAAAAACTTACTATATGTGTTTTCATGCTGTTAAAAAGGTACCTTCAGCGTGAATTCCTAAGAGCAGAATTGCTGGATCAAAAGGTAAAGACGTATGTAGTTTATGTTCTTTTTTTAGATATTGCCAAACTCCCTTCCATAAGGATTATACCAATTTGCATTTCCACCTCCAATATGTGAGAGTGCTTGTTTCCTTAAGACCTTAAAAACAGAATGTATTGTTACATGTTTTAATTTTTGTCAATCTGATAGACAAGAAATGATACCACAATGTATTATTATTTTTCATTTTTCTTTTTAAAGTGAGGCTTTCATATGTTGAAGGTCCATTTTATATCTCTTTTAGTACATTGTTCATGTCTTTTGTACATTTTTCTATTGGATTTTAGTCTTTTCCTTTCATTTTTAATGATTTCTTATATATTAAGGATATTAACACTTTACTGCAAATATTTTCTCCCTGCTCAATTGTGCTTTGACTTGTAAACATTTTCAAATAATAAAATTTATTAATAGTTTTTAAAAAATTACATCAGCATTTTGAATCCCTGTTGGTCTTTTCCTTCACACAGGTAAAACAAGAACCATGCATGTTTTCTTCTGGTACTTACATGATTTTATTTTTTTATATTTAGATTTCTGATCCACCTGAAATGTATTCTTTTGTATGATGTGAGTTACAAATCTAATTTTAACTTTTTCCCAATGACTAACCTGTTGTCCTAAAACCATTTATTTAAAAGTTAATTTTTGCTCTACTGATTTGAGGTGCCATCTTTACAATATGTTATAGTTCCAGATGTTCTTGAATCTATTTCTAGACTTTGTATTTTATTCCATTGATCTGTCTCTTCATGCTTTAATTATAGTGACTTTGTGGTGTTTCAGTGTATAGTAGGGCTACTTTTATTGCATAGCTGTTCTTTTTAGTGTTTTCCTGGCTATTTATTTTTTCATATAAACTCTAATATCGACTTATTAACTATTTTTAAAGTTTATTGGTATTTCATAAGGATCGTGTTAAATTAATAAATTAACTTAGGGAGAACTGACATCTTCATGATATGAGTCATCCTTTCAAGTGCGGGGTAGAGAGGCTCTCAATTTACTCACATACTTTTGTATCATTCAGGAATGTTTTGAAGATTGCCTTACTCAATTTTGCAAACTTACTGCTGAATTCATTTTAAATATCTAATTTTCTTTGTTGCTATTTAAATGGTTTCTCTAGCATTATGTCATCAAACTGGTTATTGCTTCTGTATCTGAAAACTAGTAATTCTGTTAATTTTATATTCAGTGATTTACTGAATTATTTTTCTTATTGGAGGACGTTTTACCATTGTTTTTCTAGGTTTTTCCAGGTACATGGTCATATCACTTGCAAATATAGATAATTTTACCTCTTCGATTCCAATTCTTTTCCCTCTAATTGCCTTTGCTATTACTTCCAGGACAAGGTTAAATTAAATAGATGGTAGGCATACTTTCCTGTTCCTGCTCTTAGTTGAAGTGTTTTCTCATTAAGCTTTCCCATTAAGATATGGGCTTTAAGAGTAAGTTACATATATGAGAATAAGTTTAATATACATATACACACACACACATATACATACATATATATTTAAGCTGGATTTCACCCAAAGAATTCTGAGCATCCAAAGAAATTTGAGCAACATATGAGATATTCATATTTTTTTCTCCTTTGATCTGTTAACATAGTGTATTATTTGACTGCATTTCCTAATAGTGAACCAAGCTTACATTCCTGAAATAAATGTCACTTAATCATGTTTTATCAGTTTTTTATTACGATGTTGGATTCTGTTTGCTAATGCTTTATTAAGTATTTTTACATCAATATTCATACATGATATTGGTAATAATTTTCTAATTACATTGTCATTTGCATACTTCATTCTAAAAAATAATTGTAATACTCTGGAATAAGCTATACAGCCCTCAATCTATCTGGTCTTTGAATGTTTGGTAGAATTCCCCTGTGAAACTATCTGAGCCTGGTGCTTTCTTGTGAAGTAGCCCCCTTATAATTTTCTTTATTTCTTTGATGTCAGTTGGTTTCTTTAGATAGAGTAAATTTGTCTCTTTAAATCCAGTAAATTTCTTTAGGAAAGTGTTCAATTCATACAGGTTTCAGCATTTCAATTCAACATTTATTAGCATACATGTTGGCAAATGAGTGTCTAATTAGTTTTTTATAATTCTTCTGTTTCAATGATATTTCCCCTTGCCAATTTCTTATTTTGAATATTTGTGCTTTCTCCCTTTTATTCTTCATTAGGTTAATTAGCAGTTTTTATATTTTGCTAAGTTTTTCAAAGCCCAGCCAGGCTTTTGACTTATTAATTATATCTACTTTTATTTATTTTTCTCATTTTTTTATTTTGTTTTACATCCTGACATTTTCTAGGTTTTTCAGTTGGAAATTTAATTTGTTAATTTTCATTCTTTCAGTTTTATTGATAAAAGTGTTTAGGGCTATGAATTTGCCTCTAATCACTACTTTAGCATATATCATATATTCTTTTATCCTCATCTCCACTTGATTTAGTGTTAGATATGCAGTTAAGTATATTAAATCCTCATCATCAATCCTTTAATGAACATCATCTACTCAGGCCTTAGTGGGTTTCTAGTAGATTCTCAAGAAAGTTTCCTGGATACAAATTCCTACACTCTTGCATATCTAAAACACACACACACACACACACACACACACACACAAAACGGTGCTGCTCTACTGTTGATGTACTGTTTACTTTTTTTAAACAACAAACATTATGTTTTTGAATGTACAAAGCCAGCCTAGTTCTTTTTACTTTGTAAGATATTTTATCTTTTCACCTTGTAGCTCTGAGGATTGTTTTTAATCTTTATAAATTCCAACAGTTTTACTCAAATAGGTCTCAGAGTTAGTAGTTATGGGTCAATATTCCCTGAGCTCTTTCAATATGTAGATTCTGATCTTCTATTTACAGAAATAGGTTTTTTTAATTATATTTTTAAATATGAACTTGTTCCATTGTTTTATATATCTCTTTCTAGAGATCCAATTGGATTATTTCTGCTACATTTTATTTCAAATACTTTCTTAGTCTTTTAAGATATTTTATTTTAAATTTTTATTCATTTTTTAAAATTTCTTTTTGTTTTTTGTCATCTTGGTTGTTTTCCTGATTTTCTTCAATGTTCTCCTTAAATTTTCATTTGAATCTCTTATTCCTTAGAGACTTTCTAAATTAGTCTTCATTTTTTTGTATAACTTAGATTTCTATGTTTTCCTAAAATCAATCAACTTTTATTTTAGTTCTGCTTATTTTGCATTCATTTCTGTTCTTGGTGTTTTCATTTCTGTTTCAAAGTGGTTTGTACTGTATTTCATAGCCAAAAATGCTTATTTGAGGGTATTTCATTTAGTTGCATTTAGTGGATAAAATTTTTGTCATCTGGATTAATTTGATTCTCATTTTCTTCTATATTTTTATAGTGGTGATAGATCATTGAAGATTGCTTGTGCCTCTGCATTTCTGTGTACAGGGCTGGTGGTTTAGGTCTGAATAGGTTTCAGAGATTCCTAGTTCAAGAGTTCTGTCTTATGTCAGGGCAGTAAAATACGGTTGACAGGGTTTTTGCTGTTGTTGTTGCTGTTGTTTTAAACAGGACTGTAGGGTAGGGTTACTTATCCTTTGCCTTTTTTCTTTTGGCTTGTAGGACTGCAAATGCGCTCTCTTTTTATTTCGATTCAGCATGTAGCTTTGAAAGAATTCCTGTCTTTTTTAAATTGTTCTCCTCAAATGTTACCTTTCCAAGACTTCCTCCTGAAGCACTGTGTACAATTTTACCTTCCTCCTGGTTGTCAGTTTCCTGATCCAGCAGATCACTTTTTTTTCTCTTTTTATGGTGATGGTTTTAGATCAATATCAGGCCTGCTGCTAAGTCTTCCTTCTCCATTCCAATCAATTTTTCAGAGACTACCCTTGTACTTCACAAGGACTCTGGGAGGAGGACAAGAGATAACTCACAGAGATCTGGTGTTCATTTTTGTAGCTGCAGGTCTTTTGAAGTTTGGACATTATTTGTCTTCTTGTTATGCTGAGAGCATGAATTTTATTTCTTCTCATTGTTATTTAGGTGTTGGGAATATGTTGGGAGATTAAGATTTACACCATCACTATTACCTTGGTTACCCATCAAATTAAAGTGTTTAAGAATATGCCACCACATAAAATATTCCTAATGACACTCTGCTGTGAGAGCTCTAGTTTTCTACCCTGGTCATAATACGTACCTCAAAATATGCTCTATCTAGTAAGTGGTTGGTGCATAGCATTATATTTGATTGACACAGGAAAGCTGGGTATCCTAGAACCACAGAAGACTGATATATATTTGAGGGTCATTCCAAAAAGATGCCCACAACCCCAGCAGTTAACCAGCTGGAGGTGAAAAGTGTGAGAGAAAAAAGGAAGCAAAATGTTGAGGAGCAGTTACATAGCACATAGGTGTCCAATGAAAGACTTACCCAGGGTAGAAAATATATTTGGTAGTTACTCTCTGAAGGCTATTATAAAAAGATAACCATGGCTTCATGGTTCCTTCTAGACTTCACTACTCTACCTCTCATGCCTCAGTTCCTCTGTGTTGTCTCTTGTCTCACTCTATTAGTATTGTGTTATTGATATCTTTAAAAGAAATTTCATTCCATGAGTGTTAGAGATAGTGGTCTCCATAGAGACAACCAGGAGCAACCAGGACCGAGTCAAGCAGTGAAGGGGCAAGAATGTACCGTTTCACAAGGTTAGGTACTCTTAGGTCCGCTAAGTACTGACATCAGTCTCTGTGTCTCTTAGGTCAAATCATCAAGAGTAAAAATCATATAAAATGACTGATCTTTTTATTACTGTTGGGTAGTATAATGGTGCAGGCACTGAAAAGTGCTCAACAAATAATTGTAAATGAGTGAATAACTATCAAAATTTATAAAAATGACCATCAAATATCATAATCCTCCTACTTGCCAATAGAAAATGCTGCTTTGGAAAAGGTTTTTTAAAGCCTACTGTTCTACATCAAACAATAAGTTACTGTTTGGGATCTAAGCCCCATGAAGAAAAGCGTCTTCTCTGGCTTTCTAAGGAACTTGATTTATTCGAAATCATAGGACCCTTTTGAGAGATGAGTGTTACCTACAAATTGCAAACATGTTTTGCCCCACATGAATTAACAAAAACCATAGCAATACATTGAAGTAAGAGCCAAGGGGCAAAAGAGTGGAAGGACCTGGAGATTATTTCCAAAACACAAACTGATGGTTCATTGAAGCAGACATTGCAAATTAACTCAACTGCTTCCCTTTATTTGTCACATTATTATTTTAAAGTTCAGGCACAGGTTATCTGAATAATTTGCTCTAAGAGGGACAAAATTAACTAATAAAAGCAAAGAAGAATTTGACTGATTTATAACAAAGATTGCAGACAAACTGGCTCACTGTCATAATGGCTGAGAAAATGTGATAAAAATTATTGGTCCATATTTTCCAAGAATAAAAGTATACGTTCTGCTCCAGAAGCTGTATAACTATATTCACTAGGTCCTACTGTATATCTTCCTAGAAATACAGAAATTATAAAGACACAATCCCAAACCTGAAAAATCTGAAAGGGAAGAGCCATATCAGAATCTGGGAAGGCACAAAGAAAGCAGGCCATACTACTGAAATGCTTCAATCTAGAGAACATATTATCATTCTAACTGGAACTTCAAAGAGTCAAATGCTTTACGGTGGGGGGCAGAGGGCCAAAGATTTCCTGTAAATGGAAAAGAAACATCATGACTATTCCTGGGAGTCAAGAGATAAAAACCGTATTAAATTGGTTAAGAGAATGCATTCTAAATATTGTCTATGAAGACTGGTGGAGAGAGTAGAGCTGACCATTGGGAGGACTGAGCACCAACCCTGGCTCTTTATGAACTAGCTAGAGGAGTCTGCCAATGTTTTCCACCTCTATGAACTCCAGTCTCTTCTGATGATATTCTCTAGATTAAAAACTTAATGTTCATTGCCTGTAGTTGACATGTTCTCTGCTTTTTTGACCTGCTAGCCTTGGCATCTAAGAAACAGAATTCATATACTGAAGGATTTGCTATCTGTGGAAACAAAACAAGAAAACTTACTTCTCTGAGAAAGAAAAAAATATGAAATCAGAAGTGAATGCCCTTGTAAGGAAAAAATTAGCTTTGTCCACAGGAATTTACATGAAGCAATTCCATGGAACTGTTTTCTGAGCACAGAGAACCATTATGAAAGCTCAGCCTCTGGACAACAGCTGGGTATGCATCTCAGCTCTGCTCTTTCCTCCTAATGTCTTAGACCAGTTTTTGAACTGTGCCTCCATCTTCTTCCAAGAGCAGCAAAGCATCTCATATCAGTTTGCAATACAGTATTTACAAACACCATAGACTCTGCGCTGCCATTAGCTGGACTTTGTTAGGCTAAGAATGTGTACAATTCAGATTCACTTTCCTCTTCCCCATTCCAATTAATGGATTTTCATTTATCTTTTATTTTTCTGACACCTAAGATCCAAGACATAAGTGTTCTCTCAAGATGGTACAGAGTCTATCTCTATGTCTTTTAAGATATAAATTCTAAACCCAAGACTGTATAAATATCAAGGCTTATGAAATATGTTTAGATGATTACTTAAAGCCAGAAAACATAGCTAGTTTTAAAAAAATCAACATCCATAGAGTATACTATCCATCATCCCCTAAGATGCAACAAATCTAGTGAGGCTCCAGCTTCCTTTCTTTCTCCCTTCCTTGTTTCCTTACTTCCTCTCTCCCCCTGTCTCCCTCCTTCTATTCCTTTCTTCCTTCCTTCCTCCTTTCTTCCTTCTTCTCTCTCACCCCTTTGTTTCATTCTATAAAACCTCGTTGTAATTTCAGGTGTTTGAAACAGCAGCTCAGTCTGTCTCTTTGTGAATGAGTTAATACAATATTTCAAATAGCATCTGAACCAAGACGCAAGGTAAAATTTATCTTCAATATACCTCTTCCCCACAGAGAAGAAAATCTAGCTAAACCTCCCCATAAAGAAATGAAGTTGTGATGCAATAAACCTGACAAAAAATTAAGCAGAGGTTACCACAGCAAGGTCTATCTTCTTCAGAAATAAGAGCCTCTTCCATCCAGCTATACAAAGTAAAGTAAAGGGCTTGGAAGCCAGAAGCATACTGGAGCTTTTCTATTCCATTGATCACTGCCACTCTGCTGAGAGATGTTTATATATTTTATGTACATTCTTTAGTTATGCAATTCAATTGCAAACACCCTGAGGGCTTCAGGGCAGGACCATATCTGATAACTAATTTTAAAAAAGATTTCTTCATATAGTGCTTAGCAATAAACCTATTAGAAGCACAAAATATGTTTTTCTCAAACAGGCCTGCAGAAAGTCATGCACAGAAAAAAAGACCCTGGTGCTTACTGAACGGCACTAGAATGCAAGCTCCATAAAAATCAATGGATTTGTTTTATTCACAGTTCATGGCAGGTAGACTCCAAGACAGCCCCCAATAACCCCCATCTCCTGGATTCATGTCCCTGTGTAATCTCTACCCAAGTGTGGACAGAGCTTCTGACTAACCAATAGAATATGATAAAGGTCATGGAATGTCACTTCCACGATTGGGCTCCAAAAAATTGAGACTTTTATCTTGCTATTAGACTCTCCCTCTTGCTGGCTTTCATAAAGCAAGATGCCATGTAAGGCAAGCCCATGTGCCAAGGAACTCAGGGCACCAGGGAACAGCTAGCAAGAAATTGAGTTGAATTAAGCCAACAATCACACAGTCGGCTCAGAAGAGGGTGCTTTATTAGTCAAGTCTTTATATGAGACTTTGGCACTAGCTGGATCCTTGATTGTAGCTCCTGAGAGACTCTGCAGTGGAGAACTCAGCTAAGCCATGCCCAGACTGCTGGCCACAGAAACTCTGAGATAATAAATGTGTATTGTTTTAAGCCACTAAGTTGGTGGTTATTTGTTACACAGCAATGCACAACTAACGCACTGCTATTTCCTCAGTTCCTTGAACAGTGCCTGGCTCATAGTAGGTATGTAATAAATACAAGTTGCACAAATCAATAAATGAAATTAAGTCCTGTCACTGATACAGAGTTACTGAAGGTCAGTAAACTATTCATCATGGTGCTGCAATGTACAACTAGATGAATAAAGTCAATTTTTACAACAAGCCTTCTAACAAATTCAATTTTCTAAAAACAAACATGTAGTAAATAAATACAATTTCTCACAATAAACATGTTAAGCAAGCTTTTCGGTCATCGTAATAGCCTCAAGGTTGGCTTATATTTTCTAGGAGAGAACAATAAACTTTATAGTTTAAAACAAAATAGCACTGGAGACCCCTTGTACCCTTCTTGGCTAAGAAACTGACCAGGAATTCAATTTCACAGTAACAACATTCAGAATATGCATTGCTCTAACCTAAATAGTCATTTAACCCAGCCTGGCTTGTGCTCTTTATTCTTTCTGCCTTTATGATTCCTAATTGGGAAATATGCTTCAATCTTCTCCCTCACATTCTCAAAAGCATTTGGGTCAGCCTCTTTCCTTCCTCTCAAGGTTTCTCATTAAATTATCTTGTGATTTGTGGCCTGTGAGTCCAACTTCAATTTTAACCAAGGATAAATTTTTAAAAAATATTTTTAGTTCTCATTACCAGTTGTGATACTTGCTAGGAAAGAAAGAAGGCTGAGAGAAATGACAGCGGATGTGGTAGGAGCAGTGGGTGCTTAGCATGATGAGAACGTCTTTCTGAAAATGTGACTTTCAAACTTTGAACTAGAAGATGAAAAGAACCCAAATATACAAAGAGCCAGGATGGGGGTATGGGCGTAGAACAGCATTTCAAGCAAAAGGAACAGCACATCAAAAAGCCTGAGAAGAAGTTTCTCAGCAGAGTTGATTTTACAAAGTCAGCCATATTGTGAATGTGAAGGACAACTATACACAATCAGGATCACACACACACACACACACACACACACACACACACACACACACGAAGTCCAGCACAAATTATCCTAATGCTTTTTTTTGGATGGTACTAGAATGTAAGCTCCACAAAAGTAGTAACCTCTCTTTACAACTGCTTGTAAAAAATATCTTGATGTTATTTATATTTGTTAATTTTGACTCCATTTATTTTCAAAATGAAAAGAAATCATTTTGCCTTTTTTTCACTTTTCATTATTCTATGTTATTATTATGATTTGAGGTAAAAATTACTCTAGCTTCCAAGAGAGAAAACTAAGGTTCAGGCAGGTTCCAATAAATCTTCTAAGGTCACAAAGCTCATAAATGGGGACATCTGACCTGGTCCCTCGCCAGCCTAGTCCTCATAAAACAGGGGTTAAAATGGTGAGAAGCAATTAAGAAAAGAAGGTCATGCATAATTTTATTTATATGGGTGTCCTGGATATTAGAAAACCTCAATTTTGTCCAAAATATGCCAACAGTTACATTATCAGTCACTCTACTGTCTCACTGAGGTTTCTAAGCTTATGAAGGGATCCATCTCCCCCAGACAAAACTAACAAGCACTTCCTCATTCTATGGGCAAATCCAACTTGGTTTTGAGGCTAAAAGTCCAACTCTACCACAGGCCAAATGTTGGGTCACTAAATACAAGAAGGTATCATGGAAAGACGGAAATAATCAGATTTTGAGGACAATATACCCGCGATAAAATGGACCAGTAAAATGATGTCAATATTATCCACCCTCCAGATTACTGTATAAAGATAATTCATACAGCACATAACACAAAGGAACAGCTTAGGTGAATGAAGGTAAATATTTGGAGCTGAGAGTGATCTGGAAAACCCAGAGGTCTCTCAGAGGTCTGACAAAAGACTTTAATCAAGCATGTAAGGTCATTCCTCTGAGCAAAGGGTTTGTTTCTTATTAAAATGCTGGTGCACTGGGGAAAACCTGACTCCTTCCACTTTTATCGGCAAATCTTCAGGGTGAAACACTGGCTGCATTGGAGGGGGCGTGGGGTGTGAGAAAGGCTCTTAGACACTGGGAGTTTACGAGGGAGGAAAATGGTGGAAGGAGAAGGAGGAGGGTTCTACTTGGTGACAGAATACACTCACTTCAGACTTCTGCTTCAAACTGCCAGGGGTATGAGCGTGCACCATCTGTGACAGAAGCATGGGGAAGAGGGGATAAAGACGGATTTTCATCAGCAGCATGGCTCTAGTCTAGTACATTTTTATAAGCCTCATATTTTAAAGTAGTTATTTCAAACACTAAGAGTAAATCTAGAGATCTAATATACAGCATGAGGACTATGGTAATAGTATTGTATTGTATAATGAAAATTTGCTAAGAGAATAGATCTGAGGTGCTCTCACCATACAATAAAAAAATAGGTAACTACAGAAGCTGATGGATATGCTAATTTTCTTGACCACAGTAATCATTTCACTCGGTATATTATAACACATCATGCTGTACACCTTAAATACATACAATTAAAAATTAATTTTAAAGACTCTGTGATCAATCATAACACAAAGCATAAATATTATATCAATGATACTTTCTTTCTTGCCTCAATAACCTCTTTGTTTCCAGTATTAACTCTCAAAATGAGGGCCGACTACCCATGCTGACTACACTTTACTCACAAGATAGCCATACCTCTTTTTCTTCAAAATAGCATTCACTATAAGTATCAATCAGTGGAGTGCCTGTCTTCAAACTGGTTTATTCACCGTACTGAATAAAGAACCACAACTTAGTGCAACCATTGAAAATGGAGGGAAAAAAGGACTATTTTAATCACTTTATTTTATTTTGTTTTATTTTATTTTATTTTATTTTTTGAGACAGAGTTTTACTCTTGTCACCCAGGCTGGAGTGCAATGGCACGATCTGGGGTCACTGCAACCTCCACCTCCTGGATTCAAGCAATTCTCCTGCCTCAGCCTCCAGGGTAGTTGGGATTACAGGTACACGCCACCATGCCCAGTTAATTTTTGTATTTTTTTAGTAGAGACGGGGTTTCAGCAGGTTGGGCAGGCTGGTCTCGCACTCCAGACCTCAAGTGACCCACTTGCCTCGGCCTCCCAACGTGCTGGGATTACAGGCGTGAGCCACCGCGCCTGGTTGAGAAAAGGAACCTTAAAGGGTCTTTATTTGGCCAGGAAAACAAGCCTTTTCCTCTATTTTCACTTCTTTGTCTTCAGACTCAGCCACGTGGGGTTTTGAACAGTTTTTCATTTGTCATCTGCTCAAGGTACCAGTCCTGCCGGACAGAGGAAGGAAACACTTTCGCTTCACTGATACACATCCCATAACTGGACCCACAAAACCAGGGCTACCTGGAATTCTCAGTTTAGTCTCATTAAAGATCTTTCTCAGAAAGTTATACTGAAACCATGAAAGTATTGCTCTTGGTAAAATAACAATAAAAGAAAGAAGATACTTAGCAGGATTCTGACTGTATTTCACATTTTTTATTGACTCTTCAGTACAACAACAATATCTAAATTTTTGCTCGGGCGAAATGGTAGCGAGGTTGAGTTTGATGATGAATGTGAGGCGTAGTCTGCTGTTTGGGAGAGGCACTGCTGTGTCAAAGATGAGTGTGGTGTTCTTCGGAGTTTAGATGGAAAAGTGTGAGAGAGTATTGTGAATCTGTGATTGTTTGTGGGGAAAGATGGTGGTTTGTGTATCTTTTTCTCCCTCATGTCCATGTGAAAGGAGTTGTTCTAGCAACGCAGGAAGGTTGTTCGTCATTATCGCAGTAATTGGGGAATGGGGATGTTGACATATGTTGCCAAGGGGCAAGGGGTCTTAACCACTCTGCAATGTCTTTACAGTGAAGAATTTTCCCAGCTCAAGTTATTCATGCTCTGTTGAGAAATACTGTGCTCCAGTAACAATTTTGGTCTCTCTCCCCAGCTCCATTCTCTCTCCCTGGAGTTCTCTGATGGATATATTGGAAGAAGACATGAGCCTGCCCAGCCTAGCCCCCTCCTCTCTTGCTTCCTTGTCTGTCTGCCTGCAGAGAAGTTGTTTTCTGGGATAGGCCTGCAGGTTGGTTGGTTTTGTTTTGTTTTTGAGGAGTGGGGTTAAGTTCAATTCAGGAGTGAAGAATTAGGAAGTCCATTGTGGGACACATCAAAAATCCATGCATTTACCTGCTTCAGTCAAAGCCCACCAATTTCAATATTAATCTCATCCAAAATATACCCTTACAGAAACATCCAGAATGCTTGATCAAATGTCTAGGCACTGTGGCCCAGCCAAGTGGACACATCACATCAGCTCCAGCGCCTGCCCAGAAGAGTGATGTGTTCTCAGATCTCCAGACCAGGCCAGTCACCAGCTGAGTGCCAGAGACTGACCTCAGTCAATGCCACAAAGGATCACCTGGCCAAGCCCTCCCTGGTCCTAACTCACACAATCTGGGAACATTATACATGGTTATTTTAAGTTACCGAGTTTGAGGTGGCTTGTTATGCTACAGTAATAAGTGGAACACTAATTTTAAACTTCCATTGCTCCCTCTCTCTCTCATGAAACTTCAGCTACACAGGCCAGTACAAACACACATGCTCCCTCCTAGCCTCAGGCCCTTTCTACCTGCCATTCTTTCTGCCTGCAGTATTTTTCCTCCAGCTCTTGGCTTAGCTGGCTCCTTTCATCTTTCCTTCCTGCTTCAGATCAAATATTACTTCCTCAGAGAAGTCTTCCCTGACCACACTCCCTAAATTGGCCTCCTTCCCTCTCTATGTAGCCTTTTTTCATTCTGTTCATTTTCTTCAAAACATTGATCTCAATCTGAAATTATCCTGGTTTCTATCTTTGACTATTGTTTTCCTCAATTAAGCATTAGATCTGTAGGGTAGGTTCTTAGCTAGCTCATTTATGGCTCACACAATGATTGGCACAGAATATGTGTTCCATAGATATCTGTGGAAGGAAAATTAATGAATGCTTATCTCATATGTGGGTGACTGCCTTCAGGATCCTGTCCACAGGCCTCAACTTCCTAAGTCTACTATCATAGAATTTAATGAAGGAAGATTAGAGTTCCCATGAGCTATAAAGGGTGTTTTTCTCTGACTTTTCTTCTGCTCTTTTTTTCCCCCTCTAATGAGACGAGCATTCACCAGGGAACAAAAAGCCTAGTATCCTTTTACAATACCTCACAGACAAAAACCGCTGGATTTTCATATGTGATTATCTGTGGGACTTGTTTATAAATTTTCCTAACTCTTACGGATTAATTAAAAGACATCTCTAAACTGAAAAACGAAAAAAATTTTCTCTTATTTCCTGGAAATCCAGTCTACTCTTAGCCTTTGTGTAATACAGCCTCAGCTCTTAATTTCTTTCTTCTCCAGTCCCCCAGCACGAGGCTTACAGAGAGCTTGGGTTAAAGGGTTGGGGAGAGGCAGAGGCAGGTCCATCCCCTACTTTTTTTGTTCCCCCTTTTCCAGTTACTGGTTTGGATACACTTGAGGCATAAAAACCAACAAATATTTTTTCTCATCCCCTGAACTGAGGTTCTTATCTGAAGCCAGCACTCAACCCATGCTCTATACTTTCTTATTCTCTTGTATTCTGATTCTCCCTTGTTTTAACCATGTTTTTCATTTTCTGTATTCTGATGCTTCAACATCTGGGGCCTTTCTCACCCTGGAGAGACCACCCCTCCCAAGGTATGCCAATTCCTAGAGAGAGTAAACAACTCACTTGAGAGCATGCCTTTCAAGTATAAATCAACCAGTCCAGAGTCTACAGCCCAACCACCTTTTTTGGGGCTTTCACACTCTGGGCCACTATCGTCTGCCCTAATTACCCCAGGGTCAGGTACCGGACAACTAGAGACAGCCTCTAAACCCTAAAGCCCACTGAAATCATTCAAATCAGCCAACCCCCTGCCTCACCCATTCCTTCCCACAGAAAGCACAATAAAGGTTCCTGCTTACAGCTCCCCCCACCGCCCCGCCCCCTGCTTCTGCCCCTGACCCACCCAGGTGCTTCTCTATGTGACCCCCTTGTGGTGTGGTATGCCCCCTCCCGTTGGGAACTGTGAGTAACAAACCATCTTCTCAATGGCAATTGTCTCCTGATCTGTTGACCTTACTGTACCTCAAATTTCTATTACCATACTGCATTTTAAAACATCCCTCTAGACTGCAAGTCAAGCCAATGTCTTAATTGTCTTGGGCAACTTGGATTCTGCACACTCAGTGCTCAGTATTTTAAGTTTTATTTTAGCAAGACTTAGAAACCTGTTTTAAAGCACTGATTCATTCAAGAAACATTTTTTGATGTCTCATGTGTACTTGGTATTGTGGAAGGCCCTGGGGATAGGAGGATGAATAAAACACGCTTTTACGCAGGCTCCTGGCAGGATGGGGACTCAAAAAATATTTGAGAAAAGAAGAAATGAATCAATGTCTTCCCAGAGCTCACAAGCTAGAATCCATTGCTTGCCGGATCCCCTGGTGTGTTACCTCTATAAAATTGTGGTCAATTTTGGAAAGTTTGAAATTAGAATAGACTGGTTTGTCTTGTTTTGTTCCATTTTTTACATGTCAAGCTATTGAAATCTGGACTCTAAAAGATTGTTCACATTTTTCAAGTTATTATTTAGCAGATTTAATGGTTTTGCTTGGGACATCTTTACCAAAATCTAGCCTCACTCACTCTAAGAAGAGCCTAAGGAAACTGTTATCTGGGGGACATAAAGTAAATATAACATTAATAATAGGTCAGGTGCAGTGGTTCACGTCTGTAATCCCGATGGTTTGGGAAGCTGAGGAGGGAGGATGGCTTAAGGCCAGGAGTTCAAGGCCAGCCTGGACAATATAGCAAGATCCCATCTCTACAAAAAATTGTAAAAATTATTCGGGCATGGTGGTGCATGCCTGTAGTTCTAGCAACTCAGGAGGCTGAGGCAGGAGGATCACACAAGCCCAGGAGTTTGAGGTTATACTGTTATACTGAGCTATGATCACTTCACTGCATTCCAGCCTGGGTGACAGAGTGAGAATTTGTCTCTACATAATAATAATAGCTAACACTTACTGAGCTCTTAATATATCCCAGGCATTGTCCTAAACATGGGACATGTAGTATTTTATTTGAACATTATAATTCATATTATCATCCTTATGTTACAGATGAGGAAATGAAGCTTAAATAGAGTGGATCATTCACTACAGGTAACATAGCCAGTGAGTACAGCCTGGATTCTAATTGAGGCAGCATTATCCCAGAATCTATCTACTTAACAACTAACTCTAGCTATGAGGTAAATCTGTATAATTTTCTCAGTGTACCTTGCTTAGACCCATTTCTAAAGTCCATGAAAGAATTTGGGCCAAATTTATTCCCAAAGAAATCCTAGCCACTCAAAATTTTGCTACTAAATACACAATATTTGAGTCTGCCAGAATCTTTTTTCTTCCAATAATGTATTAGAATTTCTTTTTAAGCTTTCTCTCCCTGGTCCCCATCCACAGAAGCCTAGTTCGTGATATAATAAAATGAGCTACTTTAAAGAAAAACTCCAGAATAGTTTCTCTCCAAAACTTTCCATAAAAGGGAACTGAGCTTTAATAACTACATTCATGCATTGAATGCACCTTAGGACTGGAAAGTGAGTTTTATGCTTCCTTATTAATGAATCTTTCCCAAGGAATTCTGTCAAAATCTTGTGGCAATGACTACCTCCCTGCCTTAGCTTTAATTATTCTATTTCCATTAGCCTGTGTCAACACATACCACAGAGGTCATCTCTGGACTTGATGTATTGCATTAAAGGTGAGCTTCTCTAGGATAATTATGTCCTCAAAGACCAGGCACTGGGGTAATGCCTTGGGGAGTCTGCAACTCCAATCACCTTGAACTTTGGATATGTCTTCGCTTAACATATATTTGTGGAAAAGAAAACCATAGGACATGAAATAATGCACAAGTTGCAAATGTGCTCTTTTCTCTATACATGACTAGAGATTAAATATTGACTATAGCAGGCAAACAGAACTCTTTTCTGGAATCTCGAGTTTCGGAATTCCCAAAAGAAACATTAAAAGCTTCTTCCTTTCTTCTCTTGCATCCAAAAGAGAAATCAATGAGCTATTGAATAAGACTTTTGATCCATTACCAAGACTCAAGCTTCCTAAAACACTAGTCAAATGGTATTTAATACTTCGTTTTAAGACCCAAACTTGCCCATCCCGGCCTACAGGAAAGGGAGAAGACACATCCCAGGGCTTGCTTTTGCTCCACAACAAGCATTTATTGAATGTCTACTATGTGCCTGATCATGTTCTAAGTCCTTGAAGATAGAGCAGTGAACTTGTATCCTTATCACTGAGGAGGGAGAAGGCAGTACCTGCCGGTTACTTGAAATTCCCACTGGAACCAATTCACAGGGCAGAACACTTTAAACTCTACTCAGACTCTCAGAAGTTGGGTAGGAAGAAACTCCTTAAGTCTTTGGAGCCTCACAGATGCCTTATGGGCTCTGCTTTCCACACTTACTAGAGCCAGGTATTTAATATGAGCTGGGGACAAGAAGCATGAACCCCTCCAATTTTTATGCAACGTTTTGTGAGCAAGTATGAGCATTTGCTGGAGCCAAAGTCTACACATGTCCTCGAATTCTCAAAAAGATCTGGGATCCCACCAAGGTTAAAAGCCTTCCCCTAACATACCCACAACTCGTGGATCCCAGGTGACTGCGCTTGTACTTTCTTGCAGTCACCTGCAAGAAAGGCCACATTTTGAACCAAAAAGCAATGCCAAATGGATGCCACACTGACTGCAACAGCCACTTAGCCTGGTGTACACCCCGCTTAGTCCTTTCTCAACTTCACAACTTCGCTCACCAGAAAGCTTCGGGTGCAACTGCAAGGCGGCCTATTCCTTTGGAAAGGAATGAGAAACACGTAGGCTTGGAAGTACTGGGACATTGGTGCCTCTCCTGTTTTGGTCCTGAATGGATTCCCGGCGAAGAAATCACAGGCCTGTTTTCTCCTGACCCCACTTTTGGCATCTCTTAAGGCCAAAGCTAGTTCTCAGAGCTCGTCCGCCTACAGCTACTAAGTTTTCTGAGAGCAATAAAGATACGACGGGATCCATCTGGACGTTGTCCGGACAGGAGAGGCAGCCGGCATTTCCCTTCAGAGAGCTGCTGGGGGTGCACAGCGGCTCGGTGACAGCCGGAGTGCGCAACCCACACTTAACCCGTGCGCCGGGCAACATAGAGCACCTCAGTACACGCACGCGGACCGGACACACACGCAGTCCCGTACACGCCCAACGAGCGCGCACACACGCACTCCATGCACGCGCGATGGGCGCACACACTCGCATCCCTACACGTGCGCTAAAGCGCACACACCCGAGCTCCCATGACTGCGCCCGCGCGCAAAAGAGCCGCAACTTCTGAGTGGGACTCGGCATACGGGGGTAGTGCCCAGTACTTCACCATCCGTCACCGTCGCGTCCGCCTCCTCCCCTGCTGGGTGCACCTCCAGCCGCAGAAATTTCCGGCTGGGGCACAAGAACTGCCCAGGCCGAAAGAGCTGCTCCTCCGTCACAAAACGCAGTTGCACGCTGTACTGCAGGCGCTCTGGGACCCGGGCCGGAGCCAGAGTCGCAGCCATGGCCAAGCGTCTCTGTCCGTGAGCCCTAGCAGTGCCTTCCCCGCGCTGCTCTGGGCACCGAAAAACTGCTAGGGCAAGGGGGAGGGACTTGGAAGCGCGCACCACCTTCCCCAGCTCCCGTTGCAAGTTCAATCTTCGACCTCCGAGACGCCCGGTGACTTCTGCTGGCACCTGTTGCCCTCGGTATCACCTCCCTCATCCCCCTGCAGGGCAAGCTGGAAAGCGGCGACTCCCCACCCACCGCACAGGAGCGCCCTGTAGATGCGCAGATGGGCCCAGCCACCCAGCGGGGCGGCAGCCCTGAACACACAAGTTTGGAGAGCGCGAGAGGCACCTGAAAGTGGTTGGGGTTTGGAAGCAAAAGGGTGACACCTGCTGTTCGCTGGGACCTCTCTGCGGGCGTGGGCGTCGGTTTGGAGACGGCCTTTGACTGGGCTCTTTGCTTGATGAGTGGGCACTCGCTCTTGGTGTGATTCTGGCGCAACTGGCACCCACGTGTGAGCGGTAGTCCCAAGGGCCGAGTTCTTCCCTCACTGACAGGGTCGAGAGAGCAGCAGCAATGTGGTAGGAAAGCCCGCAGACACTAGTGCAACTGGCTGGGCCCAAAAGACCATATTCGTCTTCCATTACTTAACTTGGGATTGCAGGTTTACTCGCTGCTGTATTGTGAACAATTTCCCTAGAAGTGGGCCGGCAGAGCCAGGGACTCTTGTCCCAAAGTTAATGCCTATCTCCGGCAGCTACCCAGCATAGTCATTCGGCTCCAGCTTCAAAGGTTGGGCTCTCCAAGCCCTGAGTAACCGATTCGCAGGTCCTTAGTCCTCTTTGCAGAGAAACTGATCTGCTGCAGAGTTAAGAAAAGGAAGCAGTTCTTCTTTTGACAAGAATCCCCCACACTTACAGATTCATGTGCCATAAAAGGACCTTTTCTTCAAAAGCTGAACTGCTTTCTGTGTGCCCCCAGTCTGTGACCTCCTAATAGAATGAATTGCAGGGAGGAAGCAAGGTTTATAAATCCATTCTGATCCTCTGGTGACAATGTTCCTCTTAACTAAGCAGGATGACTTTAGAAGATCCAGCTTCCCTAGAAGTCCTGGGTTCTATGACTTCAGAGCTCTCAAGTGGGACTGTTAAACCCAGCCAAGCTGTATGAAATCCTGGGTCTCATTTATCTGCCTCCCACACCTTCTTCTTCCTCCCTGTTCCTGATCAGGCTTCTCTGGCTTCTCCAATTTTCCTTTAAGACTTTTTCCTCCTCACCCTCCTTCTCTCTGTCTCTCCTCTTTCTCAATCATCTAAGTACTCTACTCTTTTCCCTTGTTCTCATTCTCACATTTGGTTGCTGCATGGCTTTGACTCAGGCTCTGGAAGCCCTTAGGAATGAGATTTTCTCAGTCTGGCGTAAAGGCCATAGAACACTGCATCCCGCTTCACCCTCACACACCTTCCATCTGTTGGTGGATGAATGACAATGTTGTGACCAGAAGCTTGCAGGAACCTAACCCTAGGTATTTCCCCTAGGAGGAACTTTAGTGGCACCTTCATAAAACATAGCTGCCATAAATAACAACATTTGACTGTATTTTACAATAACAATGCCTTTTTTAGGGTGCTTAGCAAAGAGAGCCCAGTAACTACTACATAATCTCTCTAAGTTCAGAGCTCCTGCCTTAACCCCAAAGAATGAATCCCTTTGACATTTAGGTCACATATTCTTGGTAGACGAGGTATTTTGGCTCCTAGGCTTCCCAGCCTCTCAGATCAAATCTTACACAGTGTTTCACTTATTCTGCCTGGATATAAGTCAGGATCTGGTCATAAAAAAAGAGGCTGCCTAATTATGAACTAACTCACCTTCCTGAACTCAGAGCTGGGCCCTCTCAAAAGTGCAGGTGACTCAGAATATAAAGTGCTTCCTCAAGCTCCTCTCACGTAGTTTACAGTAAAGAACAAAACTGGCCCATGTGGAAAGGACCTAAGTTTTTTCTGAAGTTCCTCATAACAAATCCTTTATGAAATCTTTATGGTAATGCTAATATTAATCATTGATAAAATTGGCTTGTTGTATTTCAATTATTATTTCTTTAGATGGATGTATTGGTTTCCAAGGGCTACTGTAACAAATTACCACAAACTTGGTGGCTTCAAACAACAGAAAATTTCCCCCACAGTTCCAGAGGACGGCAGCCTGAAATCAAGGCATCAGCGTGGTCTTATTTCTTCTAGAGGCTCTGGGGAGAATCCTTCCTTGTCTCTTCCGGCTTCTGGAAGCGTTCTCTGTTTCTTGGCTTCCTTCCCTGCATCATTCCAACCTCTGCCTCCATGGTCACATTACCTCCTCATTTTCATGTGTCTTCTCCTCTTCTGTCTCTTACGAGGGCACTTGCCATTGGATTTAGGGCCCATCCAGGTTGTCTAAGATGATCTCCTCTCAATGTCCTTGATTACATCTGCAAAGACCCTTTTTCCAAGGAGGGTCGCATTCACAGGTTTGGGAAGTTAGAATGTATATATGTCTTTTGGAGGGCAACCATTGAAAGAACCCACACATTCCCTGGTAGCCACCACTGGGGAGGAGAACATGCTTACAAGATATCAGTTCAAAGCTTAGGCCCAGCCCTTGCGTGTGTGACTTGGTGATGAGTACATTTTTTATACCTGGCAGACGTGAGAGAAGACAGGTTGAGAGAGGGATTGTGGGAGGAGATAGGGTGAGGAGATCATGGTAACTAGACCGGATTACTAGAGGAACTAAAATGTGCTGCATATTCCAGGAAAAGATGGAGTTTGTTATGAAAGATGGGAAACATTATGAAGAAAGTAGAATGTTTATCTTTTTTTGTTTTGTTTTGTTTTTGAGACAGAACCTCGCTCTGTTGCCCAGGCTGGAGTGCAGTGGCACAATCTCAGCTTCCTGCAACTTCCACCTCCCCAGTTCAAGCGATTCTCCTGCCTCAGCCTCCCAAGTAGCTGGGACTACAGGTGTGTGCCACCATGCACAGCTAATTTTTTGTATTTTTTAAAAGTAGAGATGGAATCTCACCGTGTTAGCCAAGATGGTCTCTATCTCCTGATCTTGTGATGTCCCCACCTTGGCCTCCCAAAGTGCTGGGATTACAGGTATGAGCCACTGCACCTGGGCCATGTTTATCTTTTTTAAAATATAAACTATATTCATTCTGCAAATCAGTGTTTTCCCAGGGACAGGAGAAGGAGAAAGAGAAAGAGAAAGAGAGAGCGAGCAAGAGAGAGAAACAGAATGACCCAACCTTTACTCTTCACACCAGTGGTCTTCAAGCTGAGGTATGTTAAGACCCAGGATGGAGCATTTTAAGGAAACATATTTCCAGTCTGTCTACTTCCACAAATAGTTTTTTTTTTTAAATTGATCTTCCTGAGAAACACTAATGAAGATGCGGATTCCCCTTCTCAGTGCTCACTTTTTAAAGGAAAGGCATACCTGTCACTCACCCTAAATTTTATGACATCTAGTGTTTAGTTGTCATAGGTATAAAAATATTTACAGCACCAAAAAAAAAAAAGATGCAATTCAAAATATTGCTGTCACTGTAGAGAAAGTAAATGACTGTAATCATTTCAAAACTCAGATGGTAGCTAATTCTTTGTTCATAATAAAGTTGAGGGAGGCCTATTAAGTTGCCAACTGAGAGATCATTAAAACTAATCTTTGATGATAGATTACTATGTGACTTGGCAACTCCCAGCAATCACAGTGGCCACGGAATAAGGGGTCCTTAGACTTAAATTCCCTTACCTTCATAGCTATCTTCATCTATAATTAGTAATAAAAAGTATAGTGATAATTAAATCAAGAGTTTTTATGAGACATATGGTCATGGAAGTTTTTTTAAGTTGCATTTAAATTTATATACATTTTAGTTGTAGCAGGTATGATAAGGTTAGGATAACAGATGTTTAAGTGTAAAATATATTACAAGTAGGATAAAATTCTATGGAGAAAGTACATTGGAAATAAGATTTGGAGAAGATAAAGAAAATATATATGATTTCTGACTATAAGAACTTGTCCAATTTTTTAATGGATGATAATGAATATCAAATAACCGTATTAATTAGAATTGCTGGCTTCCTTTAAAATGTGACTATAACTATTCCTTAATGTCAATATTAGCAATGAACTGGAAATAATATTCATGTGAATATTTTAATTTGAAACATTCTAGATGTCAACTTTAAAATATGTGCAGGTAATGTTATAGTAGGTAGCTAGTCAGGCATGAGCAGGGCAGGAGAGGGCTACCCCACCACACACACACATCAGGAATATCAGGAGACCATCAGGTGTTGGTCAGGTGGTTGTCAACTTGCTCTCTAAAATAATAGAATAATTGGTCACAGCTGGCACCAGGGAAAGGCGGTCTACTAATGGATAGAAAACACCTGAAACTATTCATCAGCAGCTTCTCAATAAGATCTCGGGAGTTGGGTAAATGGGCTCAAGTATGTGCATTAAGAGGCAAATGGCGGAGTTTAACTGGTATATGACCTTCCTCTAGGAATGCTAGACTGATAAGGGAAGAACGCCTCAAGTGAGCATCTGTACAACTCCAGTGTCACGCTCACAGTTGGGATCCAGCCCCAGCTGAGGTCTGAAGAAAGTGGGTGGATGTGGGGCAGGGAGCTGGAAGAACACTTGAGAGACACCAGCTAAATGAGAGTTGACTTTATTCAGCAGCCCCTTCACAGGGTCAGTGTTACATTTATACACTACACAGACAATAGTGACTGAGAGCCAGGTGGGGAGCTTCTCTATGTTGTGTCTACATGGTTATGATTATATAAGACATGGGACTGTGTGCTTGAACCCCAATCCCACTGAGTCGGCTAGGCTGCTTACCTCAGCCTACGCCTGCTGCCCTATGCCTGCTTACCTCAGCCTATGCCTACTGCCCTATGCCTGCTTACCTCAGCCTACGCCTGCTGCCCTATGCCTGCTTGGCTGTAGCACAGCCATGTTCCTTACATACAGTAACCACACTGCGTGCTCCCCTCGCAAGGGCCGGCAGGCCACTATACATGTGGACAGCCCACGCCAAGGGAGGAATCAGGTGAGACATAACCCAATACCCAGGAAGTATGCCAATGTATAAAACCCCAAGTCGAAAGGGCATTTTGACCCTCAAGTGCATTTGATCTCTCAAGTCACCCTCTTCCAAGTGTACTTGACTACCTTTCACTCCTGGTCTAAAGCTTTTTAATAAACGTTCACTCCTGCTCTAAAACTTGCCTTGGTCTCTCCTTCTGCCTATGCCTTTCAGTCGAATTCTTTCTCTGAGGAGGCAAGAATTGAGGTTGCTGCAGATCTATACATTCCGCTGCTAACAGTAATCTCTGAATTTTCAGAATTATCTTAGGGACACACAGTAAATAAATAAATAAATACCATTGCTGTAGATAAGCAGAATAAAGAAAGAGGCCTGGCAACATCTCTTTGCTGTTAGGATCTTGAAGATGCTTTGCTCCCCCCCACTCTTTCCAGTGGAACCTGGGTGCCAGAGACTACCTGGGACAGCTCTACTGACGTCATCAGCACAGGATTCTAGCCTCAATAACTCCAACTTGGGAAAAGGTGCTTCTGGAGGAGAGGGAAGAAATTCTAAGGTAAATGCAACTCTCAAGGGTGAGGTCAGGTTTTTTGAGAAGAGTGAATGGGATGGCCCAAGTTAGAAGTCAGAGAGATGGTCTGGTCTTAGAGAGAGAGGGTGTGCCTGCCAAGAGAGAAGCAAAGGCAGGACCTGGGAGCATGCTGAGAGGGGCTTTCTGTAGCTCATGAGGAAAGTCTCATTTGGGGTATAGTTTCTCTTATTTCAGGGTAGAGTTTCTTCTCATTACCTCATTTCAATAGTTCAGTCTGTCAGTGTGGTGTGGGGTGAGATAGGGTAAGAGAGAGAAATGTGACCTGCATCTCAGGGAAGGAGCATTTTATCTAGAAGACTGAGTCCAGGATTGCTGGTCATTACTAGCAGGATGTGAAAGGGAGTCCCGCAGGGATGGGAGGGCAAGGAAGGAGCAAGTCATGGTGGGGAGTATGTTAATGGGATCTGGAGGAGGCAGATTTGGGGTCCAACCCCAGCCCCACTCCTTATTGCCTGGGTAAATGGGGCCATTACTTAGATGCTTTGAATTTGGGGAAGCCTTTACAGCAAACCCAATATAACCCTATAGGCTTATTGTGAAAATTAAATGGCACTGTATAGCAAGCACTCAACATATAGTTAGTGGTTATCATTACTATTTGCTGAAGAAAATATGGAAAAGTTAAAAAAGAAGCTTGAATGAACCATATCCCCTGGGTTTGTGCATTTGATCTCTCAAGTCACCCTCTTCCAAGTGTACTTGACTACCTTTCACTCCTGGTCTAAAGCTTTTTAATAACCTTTAATAACCTCCTGGGTTCACGCCATTCTCCTGCCTCAGCCTCCCAAGTAGCTGGGACTCCAGGCACCTGACATCACGCCCAGCTAATTTTTTTTATTTTTAGTAGAGCCAGGGTTTCACCATGTTAGCCCAGATGGTCTCGATTTCTTGACCTGAAGGCAATTATTGGAATGATTTTAGAGTAGTTATTTCTTTTTTTTTTTTTTTCTTTTTGAGACAGAGTCTCGCTCCGTCACCTCGGCTGGAGTGAAGTGGTGAGATCTCAGCTCACTGCAAGCTCTGCCTCCTGGGTTCACGCCATTCTCCTGCCTCAGCCTCCCAAGTAGCTGGGACTACAGGCACCTGACATCACACCCAGCTAATTTTTTTTATTTTTAGTAGAGCCGGGGTTTCACCATGTTAGCCAGGATGGTCTCGATCTCTTGACCTCGTGATCCACCCTCCTCGGCCTCCCAAAGTGCTGGGATTACAGGTGTGAGCCACTGCGCCCAGCCTATTTTTTCTTAATTTTGGCATTCAGTCAGCTTTTATTGAATAGAAAGAGAAAAAGAATGTGAATAACTCCTGTAAGAGAAGACCTGACTCAGTTGTTCCCTGACAAGAGAAAAGAGGTTCATTAGTTACAAAATCATGTGAGTTTCAGCTTTTACTTATTTTTGTTATTGTTGTTCAGTCATTCGTTTATGGCTTGTGATTTATATCATACTTATACTGAGAGGCACAGTGGCATGTTTTGTAAATCTACCAAATACATAGATATCAGCTATATTTTCCTATTTGTATGAAAGTGAAAGCAAAGTAGATTGGGAAAACAAGCTGGAAAATTAAGAGAAAAGGAAGTTAGGGGGGCATTTTCGAAAAATGATGTGATTATGCATAACTTGCCAGTCCACATTCAAATCCAAGGTGAGACCTCCTGCAGGAGATGGCTACAAGGACATTATTTCCCTGATCATCAGCCTGGAGCTCTTTCCAGGGAGCTGATATGTCTGTGTGAGATTTGTACATGATTCCTCATAAGGTTCTTTTCTTGATCTTTTAAAGCAGGAATTATAAGACAGACATAGTAAGCTTGCTGACACATCTCTTATTCTCTCTGGAACTGACCATAAACCAGAATACATTTGATTATCTGATTTAGTGGAGAACATAGTAAAAAGAATAAAATAGATGATATAAAAATTGCACCAGCATATACTTAACTAAGGTATCTATATCCTTTTCAATTTCTTCATACATAAAAGAAAGTTGCTACACCAGGTAATATTTCCTTCCAATTTTAATATTCCATGTATTGAGAATAATAGCTAATATTTATTCATTGCTCTACATGCATCGACTCATTTGTAAATATCATATGGTTGCAGATTTACCTTTAGGCCAGTATTAACATCAGTCCACATTCTGAAGGGCAGTGCTGGTTAAAATTTATCATGCATGAGAATCACCTGGAGAGACTGTTAAAACGCAGATTGCTGGGCCCTGCCCTCAGTGATTCTGATTTAGCAGGCCTAGTGCAGTGCCCAAGAACTGTTATTTCTAATTCTACTTCTAACAAAGTCTTAGGTACTGCTGGTGCTGCCATTCTAACACCTGTGGACTTAATGCAGCTCTGTTCTAAGCTTGGGAGGAGTGGCGTCCAAAGTCAAGCCGCACATTAAAACGTGCAGCAGGAAGCTGAAGAATTACATACAGATAATGAAGGATAACTGCTACTGTCTGAATGTTTGCATCCCTCCCAAATTTATATTTTAGAATCCTAACCCCCAAGGTGATGGTATTAGGAGGCGGGGCCTTTTGGGAGGTGATTAGGTCCTGCAGGAAGAGCCTTCATGATTAGGATGAGTGCCCTAATAAAAAGGGACCCCTCTCAGGATCATTCTTGTTGGTTAAAAACATTAATAAGATAAAAACTAAAAGGGACCCCAGAGACCTGCCTTCTCCTTCCACTGTGTGGAGACACGCGAAAGGGCACCATCTGTGAACCAGGAAGCAGGTCCACACCAGACACTGGATCTGCCGGTGCCTGGATCTTGGGCTTCCCAGCCTCCAGAACTGTAAGAAATATATTTTTAGTTTTCATAAGTGACCCCGTCTATGGTATTTTGTCACAGCAGCCCAAAGGGACTAAGACAATAACTGTATCATTTAATTACAAGTGTGTCGTACTTGTGGGCAGTTCACTTTGCCACACTTTAAAACTATTTCCACATCATTTCAAAGCTATAATAGTAGCTTATCTTCTTAGGGACGGCTTGACACAAATAAAATTCCTAGAAGGGGCAAATGAAGGATAGAATGATCTTAAAGAGGCTTAACTCCATGTGTATACCGACAAATGAGCACTTCCCTTTCATTCATATTTGTTGCATAAGCATCTGAGGCATAGTACAAAGAGCACTTTAACCTCTTCCATGTTTCCACTTCTTTATCCACAAAGCACAGATGGTTAACACCTGTACCAAAGACTTGCTGTGAAGACTTAGTGAATAACGCATACGAAAGCAACAACACTGCCCAGGAAAACCATCCCTGAGTTGCCTGCAAATCAATCCCCATTCTCTCAGGTCACCTCATTCTTTTCTTTCAGAACACTTATCACGGATTGGAACTATATATTTGAGAGGGAGGATGGTAATTTGATTAATACATCTCTCCCTCATGCTACTGTAAACTCCATGAATATCTATTTTGCCCATCGTTAAATCCACAACACTTAACCTGGTTGTGGTTCATAGTAGACAATCAGAAGATATTTGTTGAATGAATGACAATGTTTGGTCCATGGTAAAAATTCAGTTAACATCCATGTAAAAATGAATACATTTATATATACATACAAAATGAGGTACAATCAAAATGAGAAATTAAGAAAAGGAAGGTATTCTTAATAATTAAGAACGGCAACATGACACTAGAACTGACCGCGCAGTCAACACAGCATTGACAGAAAACTGCTGAGGTCTCTAGCTCCTTGCAACTATAAAGCAAACATGAAGACTCCTGTGTTTAAGAATTGGATCATTACCTACTAGAAAAAGAAAGTAAGCTGAGCCACTAATCTCTGGGGTTGTCCTTCTTTGTTTAAGAGTCTACTTCGTGTTTTTTAGTAGAGACAGGGTTTCACCGTATTAGCCAGGATGGTCTCTATCTCCTGACCTCATGATCCTCCCACCTTGGCCTCCCGCAATGCTGGGATTACAGGCATAGCCGGGTGTGGTGGCGGGCGCCTGCAGTCCCAGCTACTCGGGAGGCTGAGGCAGTAAAATGGCGTGAGCCCGGGAGGCGGAGCTTGCAGTGAACTGAGATCTCGCCACTGCACTCCAGCCTGGGCAACAGAGCGAGACTGTCTCAAAAAAAAAAAGAAAAAAAAAAGAATCTACTTCGTGACTGGGTGTGGTGGCTCATGCCTGTAATCTCAGCACTTTGGGAGGCCGAGGTGGGTAGATCACGAGGTCAAAAAATCGAGACCGTCCTGGGCAACATGGTGAAACCCCATCTCTACTAAAAATACAAAAATTAGCTGGGCATGGTGGCACACGCCTGTAGTCCCAGCTACTCGGGAGGCTGAGGCAGGAGAATCTCTTGAACCTGGGAGGCTGAGGTTGCAGTGAGCCAAGATAGTGCCACTACACGCAAGCCTGGGCGACAGAGAGAGATGCCATCTCCAAAAAAGAATCTACTTCATCTGTGATTTCTTCAAATGCATTGCCTGTTCTTTCCGAGCTCTCCTTAACGGAAAATTGAAATCAGTGGTAAGCACAGAATCTTAGAATTTACAAGCACAATGCAGATTTACAGCTCAATAGTTCTTATAGGTCTGCCAAATTTGTCAAATTTATAATGATGGTCTGGGGGAAAAATTGCTCAATTAGATTGCCAAGAACACTGACATGCACAGAGAACGTAAATTTTTACCTTTCAAGGATCAAAATTAATTTTTGGTATAAGGACATTATTAGTATGACAGTTTTACTGTACGAGTTAAAAATAGGACTTGCATAATAGGACAAAGACACTGTATCACTGAGCTCGTAGTCAAGGTGCACTGCAATGTGTGTTTTCTTGGAAGAAAGAGAAATAAACAGCTCACTTCCTGAGGCAGAAGACAAGGCAGCAGCATATACAAGCTAATTGCAGACAATAAAAATAAATCTTAAAACAATTTTTATATACACCTAAGTGTAAAATAGACCATTTTAGACAGCTTTCCTGAGCTCTGCAATCGGAACCAAGACTACTGTGCTGTGCTGTTTGTCAGATACAGCATTAGTTTGGGAAGCTTTCAAAATAAATTCGAGTTTTCTATAGTCTTACAGTAACGGTCTGTGCTTCTTCTTCTGCCACTAATTTTTATATTTGGAAATCACATCAATATAGAAAAAGGATTCCTAGTACATGCTGAGGAGGGAATATTTTTGACATTTACGTATATAGTTTTCGGTTTATTATGGTGAAAGGAAACAGGGTTCCACGTCAGAAGATCTGTTTCCATCTCGTTTTCACAAGCTGGCATACGTTTTTGACCTGTCCCTCAAGTGTCCCCTTTCTGATGAAAGGGGGATGATAATAAAACTAACCCCCAGGATAATGGCCAGGGTTGCCGTCTTCATTTTTATTTGGGCTAATTTAAAGCTAGTTTCCATTCCAGAAACAGGCACACTTCTATAGCCTAAGGCATGGCAATAGGAATAATACATACAAAAGTACTTAGTAATACCAAGAACTACACAAAGAAATTTATTGGTGTTATTTTACAAACCTTCCCAAATAAGGAAGGAACATAGCTGCTGGCCATTGGTAGAAACACTCCCAAATGGCCACTTGTGAGCCGAACCTCCTGCAGGTTTCCCAAGCCCAGGCCTCGTTAGGTCTTTCAGAGTGGGCAGTGCTCAGTGCATCGCATCGACCTTCAGTGGTACCTGCCAATTATCTTCCCCAGGTACCTGCTGAGAGGGCTGTGCTTTAGAACAGCTGCAATCTCTGCTCTTTAAAAATAGAAAACCACTTTAACTTGTGTAGGTTTAACACAAGTGGGAGCAGAGAGCTACCTCAACCTTAGTACTATCAGATTTTTCTCCTCCTTTGTATCTTAAAACAATCTAGATTTTTTCCTCGAACAAGAACAAGTTGTTTTTCTGAATATTTGAAATGAACTGGCCAAACAGCATATTTCTTAGTGAGCCAATTTTAATGAAAAATGGATTACTGCAACTTTTTCAGTTTCTTCATGTATATTACTACAATTGAGAGAAATGACCATCTTTGAGCATGATTTTCAAACATCACTAGTCTACAGGCTATAAACCGCTAAATCACACAAAATGCAAATTAGCATATATATGCATATGAGTGTATACATTGTATATACATACACGTGTGTGTATATAAGATCAGAGACTCAAGCTTATTAAATCTGGAAAATGTGAAATGAAAATCTAAAGAAAACATTCTTCCACTTTGTCGAATTGCAAAAGATGTTTCAAGTTGTTTCAGTTAAGGGACAGAGAAATAAGTAGCACGTCACTGATTATGGATAGGTAAACTGGCAAATCTCTTTGGAGGATGGCATCTACCAAATTTCAAAGTACTCATGTCTTATTACTCAGCAATTCTGCTTCTAAAAAATGGACTACAGATGAACTGGAATCAAACATTATGATGAGACTAGATTTTAAAGTCAAAATCTAAGCAAAAATCACAAATTTACCCTGAAGTCCCCTCAGTTCCCCTCAAAGAACAACGTATCCTATAGAGTTATAATGGCATATTCTGCATAGAATTGACTACTATTCTTATATGGATTATTTTGGAAGTCTGAAGTTCAGAGTTGGCCAGTTTTCAGAGGTGTTGACATTGTGTGCAGAAGCTTGGTTACTGGGGTGAGACTGTTGTTGCTTAGGATGAAGAGGCATGTTTATTGGAATGAGTGCCGTCCCTGACAGGCTGACTTTTAGAAGGGTGGGGTTAACACGGATCCGTTGGCTTATCTGTGTTCTGGTGGCTCCTTGTTTTCACGGCCACAAAACAATCTATCTTTTCCCGAATTTGTGACAATTTTAAATTTTCTTTAGAGGAGCTTACTCAAATGTCTTTCAATGCAACTCTACTTCATAATCACGCAAGTGCTGGACATGTGTGGACAGGGATATTTACTGCCTAAAGAGATTGCAAACAACTTAATAAGGTGATTCAATACATTTGGTATAGCCATACTATGGAATACAATGTAGCTGTGTTAAACAGGAGGGAGACTAGATAGTACTGGTGTGGAGCAGTCCACATGACATGGTGGTAAGTGGAAAAAGCAAAGACGCACAATAGGTTCTGATCTATACATACAACTCTCTGGAAGGATTAAAAAAAAGAAACTGATTAAAAGTGCCTCAAGAGAGAAGAACTGGGAGCCTTTGGGCGAGGAGAGCAGAGAAGACTTACTCTTCACCACAGACTCATTTCTTTCTTCTTTCTTTTCAAGGCTGTGTGCCCCATTCTCATTATGCTACCTCAGAGGGTCTCAATCCTGGCTGCACATTGGAATCACTTGGAAAGCTTTAAAAATAAAACCAAACCTGTGCTTGGGCCCCATCATAGGTGTTCACCACAGCTGTCAGTAAGTATCTGCAGCAAATTAGATCAGTGAGCACTTAGCCTACATGGAAGCAGAAGCAGCAGAGTGGCTTAAGATAGGTTAGGATTGCTGGATGCTGTGTCTCCATTTCCCTCAGCACCTGCGTTTAAATAGTCACCGAGTCCTATGAACTGAATCTCCTGAAATACAGCTCCTTAGAGGCCACAAGTCATGGACATTAATGCACTATCCCATTTGATTTTCACAACTACTCAGAGGAGCCATTTTCCCATTTTTTTCTAGGGAGGGAAACTAAGGCTCCTACAAGGGATTAACAAGCTGGAAGTCAGCAGAGTCAGCGCTCAAAAACTGGAAATCTTCGACTCGAAATTCCATTCTCTTTCCACACTGCCCCATCAAACTCCTCTCTTTTACATGATTTTTCAGGTCAGTTTTCCAGACTGCTTTGCGTAACAGTAGTCCCAACACACACGTTGCATAACGATAGTCCCTTATCACATCACGCCATCAGCCAAAACTCTCCTCTTATTCTTCCCCTTTCCCTTTGTTAAATGTTTTCTCAAGGTTTGGCAGACCTGGGGTGAACACCCTTCTTAATTCTTAGGCCAAGTTAATCAGATTCCACTTTCTTCATTTTAGGCAGAATTACCCAGACATCTGTGCATCATACACTTCCCACCCCACCCCCTGCTCCATGCCTCCTAAGGGGGTCTCACTTACCCTTTGGGATGTTTCTGGTATTTATGTTCTTCATAAACCGGAAGTCTGTTTTCCCTACATTCCCTATTTAGTTAGTGCAGGGTTGACATATTCGCATGTATGTCTTTCCTCCGCCTCCTAAATCAGTGCCTCCAGGGCCCCTGAAGTAGTTTTAGCAATCTTCTCTCAAATCTTTCCAGCCTCCTGCATACAATTGAGAGGCTCAGAACTCAACACAGCCAGCCAGGTGTGGTCTCCAGAGAACTCCGTAGCAATTATTACTACAGTGAGAAGACAACTCATTAATTCAAAATAAAGTGGAGCAGGAACAAAGTCATGTCAGAATGACTGAAATTTCTAGGGCTCCAGCCGGTGTTTGGTGAGGGTTGGTTGGGGGAGGGAGAAGAGGATACAAACCACCAGCAGAACACAATATTGACATGATGCGAGACCCGTGGTCAGATTGCTGAAGGCGCTGTAAGAGCAAAATATCCACACCGGCTGCCTGTTTTTTCTCTTGGGTTGGAGTGGGGTGGATTAAGTAGGTGGATTTATTCATTTTTATTTAACTTTCAACAATTGCACAAGTACTCCATAAGGAAAATAGGAGCTACAGAAAGTAAAGAGAAGCAAATAAAAGTCATAATTCATGCATCCAGGGACAATCATTGTTAATATTTTGATGCATATCCTCCAGATAATTTTCCTACATGCCTGTGTCTAAAATTATTTTTAATCTGCACTTGAATGTGATAATATATCATGAACATCAAATATTTTCCATAACTTTGTACCTAATCATAAAAAAAGCATGCTCTATTGTATAATTTTGACCATTGTACAATGTTAGGCATTTGGTTTTACCATCTTTTACTATTCAAAATTTTACACTACTGTAAGTAGCAACCACTTAGGTACCACATTGCACCCATTTTGTGTGGTTGGGTGCCCAGTGACAGAGAAGCAATAAATTGTTGTCGTTTTTAATGTAAGGAGGAGTCTGCCATTTGAGAGATTGCTGGCAAGTGTCTGCTTCCGAGGTGGAATGTGATTACTTTTGGAAGAGACTCCTTTCGTCTTTAAAACATTATCAAGATTGACCCTTCAGTAATCAAAAATCAAAACAATAGCCACAAATGTGTTTGTTTTGAGCTCAAAAGTTATCTCCACATCTGAATGTGGATACTGCAGACTCAAGAGGCAAGCATCTAGTTGAGCATCTAGTTTGTGGCATCTTTAGCTGGCCTAAAAGATATTCCAGTAAGAGTTAGGCAAGGGTTTTCCTACCAAATAGGTCTTTAACCTGAATGGTGGGTGTATTCGAACAAAATAGACTACTGGGTTAAACAACAGACATTTGTTTTCTCACATCGCTGAAGGCTAGAAGTTCAAGATCAAGGTTCAGCTGATTTGGTTTCTGGTGAGGGCTCTCTTCCTGGCTTGCAGACGGCCACCTTCTTGCTGCATCCCTTCTTTCTGTGTCCTCACATGAGCCTTTTCTTGGCTCATTTGCACAGAGGGAGTGAGCTCTCAGGTGTCTCATCTTCTAAGGTATTAATCCTTTAGGATCAAGGCCCCACCCTTATGCCCTTATTTAACCTTAATTTTTTCCTCCAAGGCCCCTCTCTCCAATTATAGTTACAGTGGAGGCTAGGATTTCAACATCTGAACTTGAGGGGGGACACAAACATTCAGTGTATAACAGTGAGCATCTACCTCCTGATATTATTTAAGACTCAATAGCTTTTGGAGAGTGTAGTGTTAAATTTCCTGATGGCCTTCTCTGGGTTGGGGAGATTATACTCTGAGATTGGGCATAGAACTCCTCATGAAAGGGGTAGATATTCTTTCCACCTGTCGTACTCAGGTTAAAAAGTCGGTTATGATTGTAAAGTAGAGAAGATGAACCTACTGTCTCCAAACCCCCCAGCACCTGGGAATCTGTAGGATGCTGAGTTTGAGTTTAGGGCATTAGATCACCATAGTTAAGGGCTCTGGCTTGGAACTAACTGAATGCAAATTGCAGCTGCGCCTCTTGTTTGCTGTTTTGGGAACATCAACTCTTTAAGCCAGATTTTCCAGGCAGGCATATGGTAGCATGCTGGAGTACCACCTATGCTGTACCAAGGCCTGGGGTGGCCAGAACCCCTTGTTTATTTCCCTCTAGCCATGAGCAGCCTCCACAGACACTATATAATGGTTATCAATGTATGTCATAATATGAAAAAGATTGGGAAGCACAAATTAAGCTTCCGTTTTCTTATCTGCTCTATAGGGTTTAGCTTGGCCCCAATTTGTTCACTCACTTTCTGCATCTTCTTAGGTGAACGTTGAATCTACCTGGACGTCAGTTTCTACATGGGGGAAAACAAAGGGTTCAACTAAATTATTACACATTCCAGGTGCTTTCCAAGTGCACAACTCTGCCATAAACACTAATGTCAAAGAGAAAGAAAACAAACTTAGCATTATGTTTAAGTACAGAACACGTCAGAAACACTTTTATTATGCCCATCACAGAGGACAGAAAACAATGCCAGTGTCATTTTCTCCTGTACAAACTAGAGAGTTCAACATGAGGTCATAACATGGTTAAGTGATTGACAAGAGGCACAAATATGTATTGCTACTAACTCTGGTACTAACTATTCTTTATGACTATGCAGATCATTCACCCATTCTACCATTTACCAGAGAACTACTGACAGCCTACTGTGTGCCATGCACTGCTCTGCACTGATATATAGTTATTCAAAAAATCCAAATTGCCCTCTTCATTGAGCTTATAGCCTAGTGGAAGAAGCAGGCAATAAACAAATGAACGATTAAATATATGACATGTCAGGAGGTAGGAAGGGATCTGTATTAAATAAAGCAGGACAAAAGAGATGGAGGTATCAGGAGTTGGGGGTAGGAGTCAGGGAAGGCTTCTCTGATGACATTTGAGCAGAGGATAAAGGTGTGAGACTGAGCCACAAAGCTATCAGGGGACTAGTGTTCCAGGTCAAGTCTTGATGTCCATAAGATTCACCCTTATAATGTTAAAAGACCTTAATAATACACACACAAATGTTTATTACATATGAACAAAGTACAAATAATACTACTAAAACAAACATTGACATACCTACTACCCAGCTTAGGATAAAATATATACTTACCAGTAATTGTGAGACAACCCCCATGCCAAAGTTTAATTTTTCAATGATCTTTAAATATTAATTTTGATCTGGGCACAGTGGCTAACGCCTGCATTCCCAACACTTTGGGAGAACGAGGTAGGGGGATCATTTGAGGCCAGGAGTTTGAGACCAGCCTGGGCAAAATAGTGAGACCCTGTCTCTATAAAAAAATTAAACATTAAATTAGCCAGGTATAGCGGCAAACTCCTGTAGTCCTAGCTACTTGGGAAGTTGAGGTTAGAGGACTGCCTAAACTTGGGAGTTCAAGGTTACACTGAGCTGTAATCACACCACTGCAGTCCAGCCTGGGCAACAGAGCAAGACCCTTTTCTTAAAAAAAAGGAATTTTGTAGAAGAATATGAAAGAACAGGAGAAAATAGTCAAGCATATTATTAAATGAAAAAGGAGGGTTGAAAAGCAGCCTTACAATATGTTCCCCTTAATGTAGAAAACCCAGGTATATAATATTAAATAGCCAATAGTACTGGGAGCTAATTATGTGCACAGCTCTGTGTGTGTGTGTGTGTGTGTGTGTGTGTGTGTGTTGTGGGTACCTAATGCAGAAATGCATTTAAAATTTATTTTTTCATGGCTCTTTCTTAATAGTGGCATGCTAAACAATGTTTTACTCTTTTTGTATTGCCCTGTATTTTAAAGATTTCCACAGTGAGCACATATTACTTTGTATAAGCTGCTATTTAAAAATGATTGAAAGCTTTTTCAATCACTGATTGGGATGGGACTACAGGCATGATTGGCACATGTCTGTAGTCCCATCTATTTGGGAGGCTGAGGTAGAAGGATCACTTGAGTCTAGGAGTTAAAGGCCAGTCTAGGCAACATGGTAAGACCTTGTCTCTAAAAAAATAAAAGTGGTTTTTTAAAACATTACATTTTTCCACTAAAGGACATTTAAAAGGATTTACTTCAGGCAGAAGGCAAATGATCCCAAGTGGAAAGTGTGAGATACAAGAGATATGGTGAATGTGTGGGTAAATCTAAACCCAGCATTGGCTATGCAAAACAGCGGTAATAATGTCAAATGTGTGTGCATAGAGACAAGCCAGAAGTAAAAGACAGGCAACAGTGGTATCTAGCATGAGAGGGGGTTATCAGGGCCACCACATCACATAACTTCAACGGCATCGTTCACAAAGCGCAGACAGACCCAGGGAGTGGAAAGAGAAACGAAGTTTGCCTGAAGTGCTCTTTTCAAGCCATTGAAATTGAGACAGAGAAAAAGGAGTTGCAGACCACATTTGAAGGAGGCATCTCCACAAAACATGAGGTCGAGATTTATATTTTAAAAGGTAAAGGCAGACAATACACCTTTGAGAATTGATAGTCTCTTAGGAACTTAGGGTCAGGAAAACAAAGAATGGCAATAATTTATAAGTAAGCAAGCTTTTAGCAATTAGGCCATTTCATCTTAACAAATGTAGCTAACCACTCCCCATAGTTCATGAGGTATTCACAAATTCTCTAAACAAAAGCAATTTATTGTATGCAACACAGTCAACTAAAAGTTTGGTGAAATTGGCCGGGCACGGTGGCTCAAGCCTGTAATCCCAGCACTTTGGGAGGCCGAGACGGGCGGATCACGAGGTCAGGAGATCGAGACCATCCTGGCTAACACGGTGAAACCCCGTCTCTACTAAAAAAATACAAAAAGCTAGCCGGGCGAGGTGGTGGGCGCCTGTAGTCCCAGCTACTCGGGAGGCTGAGGCAGGAGAATGGCGGGAACCCGGGAGGCGGAGCTTGTAGTGAGCTGAGATCTGGCCACTGCACTCCAGCCCGGGCGACAGAGCGAGAGTCCGTCTCAAAAAAAAAAAAAAAAAAAAAAAAAAAAAAAAAAAAAAAAAAAAGTTTGGTGAAATTGTTTCATAGTTTTAAAAATAATTTAACGTGATTTCTAATTGCACATTTTTTTCTCTTTCCACACTATGTATAAATCAATGCATCTTGGTTCCATTCTTCATCATTTGCTGGTAGCTAAATTATGGTAAATTAAGCTAAGGACATCTTAAAATCCTGTTTAATTTGTCCACATGCTAAATACCCCAGCACACAAGAGAAAAGGCAGCATGTACTTGGATAAGACAAACCTAGGTCTTCCATCGAGTTAAAGAACGGTCTTGGAAGTCTTGTTATATTTAATGTTTATTGAGTGGATGAGCAAATGAATGAATATACAAATAGTTATGCACACAATTAAGCAAACTACTTGATCACATTCCTCCTTTCGGTTTTGCTTCCTCTACCCCGTCAGCTGTCCTGAACACCTGCAGAGGGATTTTGTGCAGGACGGTTTCCCACATTGGCCTTGGGAATTGAGAAAGCACCAGCTTAGGTTCTGCCAGGATTGAGCCCGTGTGCTCTTCCCTGACAGTGAGCGCTGCTGGCTGCTGACGCCTAGAATCTCAGCACGGGAGCTGCCCTTGTCACAGACCTTTGTTCCCATTCAGTCGAGCACCTGTGCAGTTGCCCTGTGGTCTGGCATCCCAGGCTCAGCAGTGACAGCTCCTGATGGGCTTTCACCTGACTTTCTAAATCAGTGCTGCTCACTCAGTCAGAGCCTGGTCACCCCTGCATGGAGGAGGAGTGAAGCTTATGTAAAAGTGAGGTGCCAAACACACAGAGGAGAACATGGAGGAGGCCATATTGTAATAAAGAGGTAAAAAAAGATTCTGATAACATGAGAACATGTTTGAAAGTTCTTCTGACCAAAGATACAAATATTACTCCAAAGGCGTATATGTGGAGAAACATGGCTTATGAGTCAGATGTCAGAGAATCATAGACCCTTCAGAAACAGTGGGCATCTTGAAGGTCACGTGGTTCAAAGCTCTTGCCATAGAGGAAGAAGACAGGAGGACTAACTCTTGTCTACTCTCATACAGCATTGCAGGGGTGGAAAGTCCTCATTCATCGTAAGGGTCACAGACAACACTCTTATAACAAAAGACAGGTTAACATGAGAAAATAATAACAAATTTATTTAATCAAAATTTCACTTGTATTGGCCGGGCGCGGTGGCTCAAGCCTGTAATCCCAGCACTTTGGGAGGCCGAGACGGGCGGATCACGAGGTCAGGAGATCGAGACCATCCTGGTTAACACGGTGAAACCCCGTCTCTACTAAAAAAATACAAAAAATTAGCCGAGCGAGGTGGTGGGCGCCTGTAGTCCCAGCTACTCGGGAGGCTGAGGCAGGAGAATGGCGTGAACCCGGGAGGCGGAGCTTGCAGTGAGCTGAGATCCGGCCACTGCACTCCAGCCCGGGCGACAGAGCGAGACTCTGTCTCAAAAAAAAAAAAAACAAACAAAAACAAAACAAAACAAAACAAATTTCACCTGATATAGGAACCTTCAGAAATGAAGACCCAAAGACCCAGGGAATACTGTCTATTTTTATGCTTAGGTTCAATGAAGAATGACCAGCCATGTAAAAATGTGAGTGGACAAAAGTTATGATCTCGTGGTAACAGACTGAGGGGAGTATCCCAGCAAGGCCTGTGTGTTCAGATTCTTCCTGGCTTCTCTGTGTAGCATTCCTTCTTCCTGGGTATAGGGAAGGATCTCTGGAAATGAGAGTCTTTAAAGGAAAAGAGAGGAAGGACAGAGTGACCTTTTTAGGTTTTGTCTTGCTTTGGGGTCTAGTTTCTATGGCTCACTTTGGGGAAGAGGAATTCTGGTGTCTATGACTCACTTCAAAGGAGGAAGGACAGGTGAGAGACAGGAGAACAGGAGAAGGTCAGGGAAAGAGACTTTTCTTCTGAGCCTACTTCTGTGACCTTCCAATCTCTTTTAGTTAAAAGTACAGTCATACCTCAGGAGATTGTAGGTTCAGTTTCAGACCACCACAATATTGATGGTAAATATTGCAATAAAGCAAGGCACACTAATGGTTTGGTTTCCCAAATGCATATAAACGTTATGTTTATACCATATTGTAATCCACTGAGTGTCCAGTAGAATTATGTCTTAAAAACAATATAGCTACCTTAACTTCGTTTCTTTTTTTTCCTTGCTAAAAATACCATTTGAGCCTTCATTGAGTCATAATCTTTTTGCTGGTGGAAGGTCTTGCCTCAATGCTAAATGACTGCTGACCGATCAGGGTGCTGATTGCTGAAGGTTGGGGTGGCTGTGGCAATTTCTTAAAAATAAGACAACAATAAAGTTTGCCATATCAATGGACTTTCCCTTTCATGAAAGTCTTCTGTTGCATGTGATGCTGTTTGATAGTATTTCACCCACCATAGAACTTCTTTCAAAACTGGAGTAATCCTTGCAAACCCTGCGCTGCTTTCTCAATGAAGTTTATAAAAATGTTCTAACTCCTTTGTTGGCATTTCAACAGTGTTCACAATCTCTTCACTAGAAGTATGTTCGCTCTTAAGAAATCACGTTCTTTGTTCAACTCCTTACCCATTACAGTTTTAACATGAGATTGCAGCAATGGTGAATCCTTTCCAGAAGTTTTTCAATTTACTTTGCCCAGATCCAGCAGTGGAATCACCATCTATGGCAGCAATAACTTTATGAAGTATATTTCTCAAGTAATGAAACTTGAAACTCAAAATTACTTCTAGATTAACTATGGCTACAGAATGAATGTTGTGTTTGCAGGCATGAAAACAACATTAACTTTTTTGTACATCTCCATCAGAGCTCTTGGATGACTAGGTGCATTGTCAGTGAGCAGTAATATTTTGAAGAGAACCTCTTTTCTTCTGAGCAGTGTGTGAAAATATTTAGTAATATATAAGTTCTTGTTACTACACCTGATTAGCACTCCAAAAAGTTAGTTATTAACTTTACTAGTTGATATGGTTTGGCTGAGTCCCCACCTAAATCTCATCTCGAATGGTAATCCGAATTGTAATCTCCATGTATTGAAAGAGGGACCTGGTGGGAGGTGATTGAATCATGGAGGCCGTTTCCCTATAGTGTTCTCATGATAGTGAGTGAATCTTACGAGATCTGATGGTTTTATAAGTGGCAGTTTCCCCTGCTCTCACTCTCTTTCTCCCTCTTATGTTGGCTGCCATGTAAGACGTGCCTTGCTTTCCCTTCACCTTCCACCATGATTGTAAGTTTCTTGAAGCCTCCCCAGTCATGAGGAATTTTGAGTCAATTACACCTCTTTCTCTCATAAATTACCCAGTCTCAGGTATTCCTTATGGCAGTCTGAAAACAGACTAATACAGTAGTCCAAAAAAAGAGGCTGAGATCCCAGAAAAATATTTCCCCCCACAGCATAACCATGGCAATGACTGGCCAAGCCCTCACCTCTGAACTGATCAGGGCAACATGTGTGGGACCCTCCCACATAGATGTCCTTGGGCCAGTCATAGAGCCCACTGATCCCTGGCAAAGCATATGTGTTATCTCATTTAATCTTCACACTGCTCTTATGTTGTGGGTTCCATTATTATCCCAATATTGCAGATTATAGAACTGAACTTTAGAAAATTGATTTCATGGCTACATAGCAGGTGGCATAGCAGAAATGGAGGCAGAAAACTGGACTGGAGAACTGAGTTCTTTCCTCTCTTCCATAACTATATTATTGGTGGTACCCGTGAGCATTTCAGCAGGAGCAGTCAGGGATGTTTGGTTTCCCACAACACTCCTCTTCCTCAACACAGATGAAGCAGTGATGACTATTCAGAGAAGCATATGGCACTGGGAATTGACCTTTGAATAGCTATATCCAGAAGGTCGACATTCTGAAGTTCCTGCCATCATGCAATCTCAGGGAGTCAACCGTTAGCAGTCAAGTCGGCCAAGTGTTTAAAATAGCACTTGACTGATATTTATTGTCACCCAAAAACAGGGATTAATAAGAGAAACTATCCCACAGGCTTATTGGGAAAACTAAATGAGTTAATATGTCTTTTATATTATCCCCTAGAAAGCAAGCAGTCAGAAGTCACCCCCATACAACACCTTCCACCCTCTGAGCATGGCCAGCAAAGCGGTTTCTTCTTGTGGACGCTGCATCAGTCCAGCTCAAACTGCCTTCCATTCTGATGAACATCCACACACAGTTATGAAGAAGACCCAAATGTCATGATTTTGTTCCTGTCAGAGAAGAAAAATATCATGATTCTAAAGGAGTGTTGGTGAGTGTTCAAGTCAATTCAGTTACAAGCATACACCTTACCCCAGTTCTCGTGGCTTCATCCTGAATTAGAGTTGTCCCCTGTCATCTGAATATATTTCCCATCGAGACACATTACTCTCACCCCTTCTATAGCTGTGCCAGGCTCAGTGCTTGATTTCTCAGAGATTTTTGTTATGTGAATCAGTCCAAAGTGTATTACAGCAAGTCTAAGTCATCATAAGTCATGTGATCCACACATTTTCTATTTGTATCTTTGCTTGGTTGAGTGTGTTGTGGGGGGTTAGAATATATTTTGGTCTACTTGAACCTTTGTGTTCAAATTCACTCTTAGGTTGAAATAAAAATATAAACTCAAATTTAAAGAATAGCCTTCTTGTAAAAGACAAGCTTGGCTATGACTAAGCGGTTGTTACTTGGTGAGCAGAGAGAAGCCCCTTCTCGAGTAATTGGGGCTGCAGGAATGGAGTGGCTGTTTCCCCATCAGCATCCCATCTCGGTCCTTCAGGTCTGAGCAAGAAGAGCGAGGGCCAGAGTCCCCCAGCACGTAGTTGTCTTGATGCCACAGACAAAATAATTTAATTCATGTAGGCGTCCTCATAAATCTGACAAATGTTTAGAAAATGGAAGCTTTGAAATGTGCTGAATTTGAGAAAGAAAGGTGTGCCTTTTACAGGACCGTCAGGTCATCACTCTGTCCCAGGAATTTTTATGTAGTGCATACAGATTTCCCAGTCCATAAACTGAACTCTATTACCAAAGTATTTTTAAAACTCAATTTACAGTTTTCATTCTGTGGATTGGCAGAAAATTTAAACTAGTCGATTCTTGGTATTTTCAGGAATTTCGAAATTTTCTCTTTTAGGAGGTACAAGTCCCGTCTTCTCCCTCTTTTCCCCAAGTGGGTAGGCATTTGTGGCATCTAGCATCAGGAAGAAAGTCCTTGCTCAGCCTCTCTCTGTGTTGGCATATCACACAGTGATAGGATCATAGTTAAAGCTAACATTTATACTTTGCTCTCTATTTAAGAGCTTTATATATAAAAATTAATTGAGGAGTAAATTATTAATAATTCATTTACTCCTCACAATGACTCTGTGCTGCTATTACACTAGTCCCCTCTTATCCAAGGGGGGCAGCTTCCAGGAACCCTGGTGGATGTCTGAAACTGCAAATAGCATAAAACAGTGTTTTTTCCTATACCTACATACCTATGATAATGTTTAATTTACCAATTGGGCATGGTAAGAGATCAACAAAAATAACTAATACAAAATAGAACAATTATAAGAAAACACTGTAATAAAATTTATGAGTGTGTGATCTCTCTCTCTCTCTCTCTCTCTCTCTCTCTCCCCCTCTCTTTCAAAATATTTTCAGACCACAGTTCACTTCAGATAACTGAAACCAAGGAAAGTGAACCTATGGATAAGGGGGAACTATTTTATGAACATTTTTATGAACATCCCCATTTTATAGATAAGGAAACTGACACAGAGAAAGGTTAAGTGACCAGAGCCTAAAGTCATAAGGCTCGGAACAGGGGGAACTGAGATATGAATCCTATCTTCCAGCTGGAGAGTCAGTGCACTCACACCACACTACACTCCCCAGCCCATCATCTTTCTCATTCTTGGCACATTTTTTGTTTGGTTAAAGAGAGGGGAAGGGAAGGGAAGGAAAGAGAAGACTCACTGAGAGGTTGATGTTGCTATAAAAGTGACAGACTTTGATCCCATGTCTGCCACTCTGCCTTTCCGCCTCTCCAGCTATGACACCACTTGGAAGCCTGCTCATTTCTTTCTGCAGACTTTATCTGTAAACATTAAAAAAAAATGATTACTATTTATTGTGCTTTTTTTCTGTCTCACATCTGCTTCTCACTATCTTTGAATTTAGGGGACTTCAGATGACAGTTGATTCATTGCTAGTCCTTAAAGAGAAGGAGACTCTTGCAGACCATCGAAGCGCCTGATGTCACAGTGCCCAAACTCCCATAGAATGTAAATTCCCCAATGCCAGGCTCCTTTCCCTATAAGTCGATAGAAAAATGGACAGAGCCTGAACGTGACATTCAATGAGGAAGTAGAAATGATCTTTAAATATATAAAATTGATGCTCAATCTTACTAATAAAAAGAAGTACCAGTTTATGTGGTTTCCTAGGGCTGCCATGATAAATTGCCACAAACTGGTAGCTTACAACAACAGATACTTACAGTCTCACAGTTCAGGAACACAGAGGTCCCAAGTGGAACTGTCAATAGGGCCATGCTTCCTCTGGAACTGGGTGGACTCCTTCCTGGACTCTTGTTAGCTTCTGGCAGTGGCCACCAATCCTTGTTCCTTGGCTTGCAGCTGTGTCACTCTGGTCTCTGCCCTGTCCTCAGGTATTTTCCCTCTGTGTGTGTGTGTGTGTGTGTGTGTGTGTGTGTAGGGGGCGGGAGAACTCATGTGCACTAAACATCTCTTTATTTATTTATTTATTTTTCTACTTTCCCCCTCTTCTTATAAGGACACTAGTCATATTCAATAAGGGCTTACCTTATTTACCTCACCTTAACTTGATTACATCTGCAAATACCCTATTTCCAAATAAAGTCACACGCACAGGTACATGAGGATAGGACTTGAACCTATCTTTTTGGGGAACATAATTCAGTGCATAATATATGTTATTTTTGTCCATGAAACTGAAAATTTATAAAAGTTTGGCTGAGTATAGGAAATGCTTATACATGTACACTGAAAACTAGATAATAAAATGACAGAGCAATGTGAAAAAATAGAATGTATATACACCATATTACCTAGTAATCACATGGTAATCTATTTCTTCTCCTACAGAAATATTAGCACATGCATATAAAGGTAATATAGCTGTAGATACAGATGTTTATTGCAGTGTTTGTTATAGTAACAAAAAAAAATTAAAAATCTAGATGTTGGCCGGGCACAGTGGCTCATGTCTGTAATCCCTGCATTTTGGGAGGCCAAGGTAGGTGGATCACCTGAGGTCAGGAGTTCAAGGCCAGCCTGGCCAACATGGTGAAACCCTGTCTCTACTAAAAATACAAAAATTAGTCGGGCTTGGTGGTGCACACCTGTAATCCCAGCTACTCAGGAGGCTGAGGCAGGAGAATTGCTTGAACCCAGGAGGCGGAGGTTGCAGTGAGTCAAGATCAGGCCGTTGCACTCTAGCCTGGGGACAAGAGTGAAATTCTGTCTCAACAAAAAACAAAACAAAAACAAAACAAAAAAAATTAGATGTTGATAAGTAGAAAATGTATTAAAACATTAAGTCACAGTCTTAAAATTATACAAACATATTATTATTATAAAGAATATTTGATATAGATACACATGTATGACTTGAAAATAAGTTTTGATATATCACTATGATAGAATAGCAAATTATAGAAAAACATGTATGTTCAAACCTGCATGAGTTGTAAATAAATTTTATTTTTTAATAACTATGTTTTTATTCTGTAAGGATACACATCAATCTTTTAATAGCAGTTAACTTATAAAGTAGAATTCAATTGAGATAAAGAACTTTGACATTTTACTCTGTATACTCCTGTAAGATTTTACTTTATTATTTTATGAAAAAGGGTACAGTCTTCCTAACTCCTAATTATAATCCACTTTGAGCCAGGCCCAGACAAACCCATCCAATGTTGTTACCCATGGAAAAGCAATTGATTGATGGTGATGCTTCAGAATATTCTCGATCCTCCCAGAAGAACATGGCAAGCAGATATTGGAACTCAGAACACAATACCCCAAAGTATGGCATCTTAGCCCGCTGAGTACTTTGAACTCAAGGAAATTGAAATGACCATAGAAGCAAGCAGTTCCCTCTGACCTTCTCCTGCCCTTCTTTCTCCTTTCCCCACTTCTCCAAAGCAGGTTATGAAGACTAAAACTCCCCTAAAGCAAGCCATAAAAACTAGAAATGTAGCTCTCTGGCCTTCTTTCTTTTCTCCTGCCATGATTTAAATGTGCCCCTCCAAGCTCATGTGTTGAAAACTTGATCCCCATTGTGGTGGTGTTGGGAGGTGGGGTCTAATGAGAGCTGTTTGAGTCATGGGTGCACTGCCTCCATGAACAGATTAATGCCATTATCGGGGAGTGAGTTTGCTGTCACAGGAGTGGGTTCCTTATAAAAGAATGAGTTTGGCCCTCCTTTCTCTTTCTCTCTCACCCTCTTTTGTCCTTCCACTTTGGGATGACACAGCAAGAAGGCCCTTGACAGATGCTGGCCTCTTGATCTTGGACTTCCCAGCCTCCAGAGCCATGAAAAAAGAATTTCCATTCATATAAATTACCCAGTCTCCAGTATTCTTTTGTAGACGCACAAAATTAAGACATTCATTGAAAGCCTTCATGTGACAGGTGTCCTGCCCTACACTCAGAGGAAGGAATGCTACATAGACAGGCTAAGAAGAACCTGAACAAACAGGCTTTGCTGGAGCAGTTTATGACCATAAAATTACACCCCTTTTTGTTAAATCACATTTCTACATGGCTGTCCATTCTTTATTGAACCTACAAAAACACTCAGTTTTCCCAGGGTCTTAGGGTCTTCATGTCACAGAAAACTTTGATTAAATAAATTTGTCATACATTTATCTTATTAATCTGTCTTCCATTATAGGAGTATCAGCCATAGTCTGTGAAATGGGTGAGGAAAAGCTATTACACCTTTTTGTCCCTACACAGCTATATTCTCCCAAGCCACCTCGTAAAACCAGATGTTAGGATGGATGCACCTCTAGATCATTGTCAGGATTGGGCCTCTAATAAGATGCTGAAATATTCTAGTGCTGGAAAATAAAGTTGTGTTCGATAAAAGCTGGAAATAGAATGGTGGGATGGAGAGGAGGGCAGAAACTGAGAGTGTGAGCATTCTCACTGCTCAGTAATTGAGAGTAAGCAAGGATGGGAGCAGCCAGAGGAGTGGGATGGACAAACCCTGGGGGTGACCCCTCTCAGACTCTCTTCATTTGTATGACACTGTTTAGCACAAGTGTTCCTGTGTATGATTGTTGCTGTTCCACTGGTCCTGTGTGACATTTTGGATTCTGCAAATCATTCAGGATGGCCATATGGCATCCTAAATCTAATTGCCTGGGATTGGGCATATCACAGTGATAGCACACCTATCAAGCCAGTAAACTGTCCTATTTCTGCAACACAAACAGGTTGATTTCCTGACCATAATAGCTGCTGTTTCTTAAAGTTTCTCCTAGACATATTCTGTGGTCTTGGTTTGCTGCCACATGTCACACTGAGGTCTCTGTATTGTAAAGATCGCAGAGCTACTACTCAAATGCACAGAGCCTGCTGACGTTAATCATCTGAATAGCCATTTAGACAAAGTGGAAAAACACTGGGCACTGCAGACCATTGAGAAACATTTCTGCAGAATAGAGACAGCTTGTGAATTTTGGAGACTTTCCAAAATTTCCTGTTCTGATTTTTTAAAGATGATCTAGTTAAAATTGTATCCTCTACTGGTAACTTATCAGATGCCCAGAGTTTTTTTTAAAAAGAAAATTCTTAATATTCATTTGTTAAATAAAATTCAACAAATCTATCCTTTTGTGATAAGATGTAAGAAATGGGGTAGGCAGTATGCATTTGTGATTATTAAACCATGAACATTTCATGGATACTTCTGGTCTAAGACATCACTGAAAAATGTGTTAAAAGTAGAGCTAGAATGCAGAAAATTATTCAGGATGTCTTTCACGTAAAAGCTTAAGTTAAATGCCTCTTGGACTTCAAAAAATTATTGATTGGATTTGGGGTTTTAAGCCATCAGGCTCTGCTAGAGAGGGGATTCTGGACCCAAACTAGTTTTAACTTTTTAAAATATCAGCTCAATAAATTATCTCTATGCAAATATAAAGATAGCCAATATACAGATCAAGAAAGAGAACATTGCTAGCACCTAAAACTGGCCTTGAGCTCTTTCCTAAGCACCACCGTTTTCTTCTCTTCAAAGGTAAACAATACTGTAGCATACTTCTGTTTTTGGGCTTTATAAATAGAATAACATAATATGTATTTTTTCATATCTGGCCTCATGTTTCCATGTGTTTGTGAGATTTATCACGTTGTTACTTGTACTTGGTTCAATTTACTAATATATAGTTTCCATTGTATGAACAGCCTATAATTTCCTTATTCATTCCACATTTGAAAGGAACTTGGTTTGTTTTCAGTGTGATGAGATTATGAGTTACCTTTTTTAGGTGAGAAAGCTTTCTTTATAAAAATTATTTTTTTTGGCCGGGTGCGGTGGCTCAAGCCTGTAATCCCAGCACTTTGGGAGGCCGAGACGGGGGGATCACGAGGTCAGGAGGTCGAGACCATCCTGGCTAACCCGGTGAAACCCTGTCTCTACTAAAAAATACAAAAAACTAGCCCGGCGAGGTGGCGGGCGCCTGTAGTCCCAGCTATTCGGGAGGCTGAGGCAGGAGAATGGCGTAAACCCGGAAGGCGGAGCTTGCAGTGAGCTGAGATCCGGCCACTGCACTCCAGCCTGGGCGACAGAGCGAGACTCCATCTCAAAAAAAAAAAAAAAAAAAAAGTGTTTTTTTCACATTGAATTTAAAGAACATTTTCCTTAATACATATAATGAAGTGTTCTGAGAATATGAATATATGTTTAATGGGCTACAATTAAAATGACAGAGGTGTAATATGTTAACATAAGTGCTTAGCATTCTATTTACAATTCATACTCCAAATTTAACTTTAGGATGATCACTTGATGTATAAAATATTTATTTACCTGGAATGCATCTAAAATATGACAATTATTGAGGGAAGAATTCCAAATAATCAAATATCATTTTCTGAGTAATCAATTTGCTAGCTTATTTAGGAACTTTTGAAGTATTGATTTCTCTGCTTGTAAAATGGCCAACAGCCCTAAATCAGATGTAAGATGTTTTTACTTTTTTTCAGTTAATTGGCTTCTAGTGATCTAATCCGGAGCTGTTGAAGGAATTATAAATTGGTTCAAGGTTTCAAAGTAGAGTTTGGCAACATGTCCCAAAGCTTAAAATTTTGCAATTTATTGGTCCCCAAATTCAGCTTTTAGAAATGTATGTGGAGAAGAATCATTAAGAGTTATTTGTAATAGCAGAGACAACTTTAAATCATATAATTATTAGGTACAATCATAAGACAATTGGTTCCTTAATTCATAAAACAAATACTCATTGATTAAATTATATACCAAACAGTGCTATATATTGGGAATTCTGTAGTAATCAAGACTGAAAGTTTCTTGAGATAATGACGTTTGAAATTTAAAGGGAGATAGATGTTAAGTAAATATTCATCCAAATATTATTTAATGTTAAAAGTTAAGTACTATGCACATACTTTCAACACCTTGGGGTTTCAGATTTTTTTTTTTTTTAATAGAGAGAGGATTTTGTTCTGCCACCCAGTCTGGAGTGCAGTAGTGCTATCATAGTTCACTGCAACCTCCACCTTTTGGGCTCAAGCAATCCTCCTGCCTCAACTTCCCAAGTAGCTAGGACTACAGGCTCTCACCACCATGCCTGGCTAATTTTAAAACATTTTTATACAGATGTAATCTTGCTATGTTGCCCAGGCTAATCTCACACTCTTGGCCTCAGGAGATAGCTGCTTTGGCCTCCCAAAGTGCTGGGGTTACAGGTGTGAGCCAATGCACCCGACTTATTTATTTGTTTATTTGTTTATTTACCAGTGATTATGAGACCCCTCATGCCAGAATTTAATTTTTCAATTAGTTTTAAAAAGTGATTTTGTAGAAGAATGTTAAAGCACAGGAAAAAATAGAACTTGAGAGTGCTTTACATCTTTTGGATACCAGTCCTTTATCAGATACATTATTTGTAAATATTTTTTCCCAGTCTGTGGTGTCAAGGACTGTGAAGGGTCTGGTATTTTACCCTGCTGTTGAACAAACAAGTGAGCCTGCCAGGTTCCAAGAAATGGGCAGGAGTTGGCAGCTCCTTGGTTAGAGAAAAGGGACTTGATAACATCACAACAAGAAGCAAGAGCTTCACATTCACATCTGCTTCCATTGCCCACCCCTGACCCAAGACCCACGAGGATGTTGTGGCAAGGCCCAGGGAGGTCCTACAGACGAGGTGGGTTTATGTCACAGGTGAGATACTCCAAGCTTAGGAAATCCTAGATATTTAAAGGGGGCTGCTTGCAAGCCTACCCAACCTTTCCCCTCGCCCCTCCAAAAGACAATATCTTTATTATACTGGTCAGGAAAGAAATGACCCAAAGCCACAGGGAGCCATTATCTCTATCTTCCAAGGCTTTTTGCTGCATAAATATCTTTGATGAGATGGGTCAGAACAAAAGTGGTGAATGCATTTGCTTGGAACACCTGCAGAAACATGAGAGACCCAAAGAAAATTGCCTTATTATATGACTTTTAAAAATTCTCTTAGCAGTGTCTTTTGAAGAACAGAAAATTATTTTGTAATGAAGTGCAATTTATCAATTTGATTTTTCATAGATCATGCTTACAGTGATATCTAAATTTTTTTTTTTTTTTCTGAGACAGTTTCATTCTTGTTGCTCGGGTTGGAGTGCAATGGCATGATCTCAGCTCACTGCAACCTCCACCTCCCGGGTTCAAGCGATTCTCCTGCCTCAGCCTCCCAAGTAGCTGGGATTATAGGGACGTGCCACCACGTCCAGCTAATTTTGTATTTTTTGTAGAGACGGGGTTTCTCCATGTTGGTCAGGCTGGTCTCAAACTCCCAACCTCAGGTGATTCGCCCACCTGAGCCTCCCAAAGTGCTGAGATTACAGGCATGAGCCACTGCACCCGACCTGATATCTAAAATATTTCTACCTAACCCAAAGTCTCAAAGATTATGTCTATGTTTTCTTCTAAAAGTTTTATAGTTTTAGGTTTTACATTTACGTTTATAACTCATTTTAAGTTATTTTTGTATGTGGTTGGTGTGAAATAAGGATCAGATTTCACATATGCATACCTAATTGTTCCAGCATCACTTTTTGAAAGACTATCTTTTCCACTGAATTGACTGCGTATTTGTAAAAATAAATCGTAAAAAAATCAATGGCCCATAAATGTGTGGGTCCATTTCTGCACTCTATTCTGCTCCATTGATTTGATAGGTTCCACTGAGGTATCTTGATGCAAATTCCACATTATTTTGAATATGGTATCTTTATAAAGGTCTTAGAATCAGGTACTGGTATTCCTCCAATTTTGTCCTTCTTTTTCAAAGCTGTTTTAGCTATTCTAGGTCCTTTACATTTTCATATGTATTAAATTATACAATCAGCTTGCTATTTTCTATTAAAAGCTTGCTGGGATTTTGACTGGGATTGTGTTGAACCTATAAATCAATTTGGGGAGGATTAATATCTTAACAACATTGAGTCATCTGACCCATGAACACAGTATATCTCTACATTTATTTAAGTTTAAGTTTTCCCTAGTAATGTCTTATAGTTTTCAGGGTACAAGTCTTGCATATCTTTTGTCAGATTCATCATTAAGTTTTTAATAGTTTGTGTTTCTATTTCTATTTCTTTCCCTATCTTTATACATTCAACCTTTCTGAGCCTTTTTACTTGTATGCAGTGTTATATTTTTAAAATCTCATTTGACAGTGTTTTCCTTTTAATTGGAGTATATAGTACATTTATATTTGTATTCAGACAACTCAGACACAGCTTCCCACGTCCCCAGTCATGCATGGAATACTTTGCGATCTCAGGGCTAGCAATAAGCTGATGCAAATCAGGTCTCATCAGCATAAACTCTTTTGTCTAGGGTCCCTCGGCCTCAATACTTGGCTCGCCATCCAGCACCCATGAGGATAAGTGGCTAACTTCCATTCTGTGGTATACATAAACATCACAAGTTACAAGTTTCTCAATGAGCAATCTTGACTGTCAAATACATTTTATGGAAGATTCTTTGATCAGTATCTTGTAGGTGGCAGATATTACAGGACTTTCTTCTCTCTTCAAGGATGATGTTCCAAGAAGTTCAAGGTCAATTCTTTAGCCTGGGGGAGAGACTCAGGGACCCATTCCTTCCTGGAACACCAGCATGAGAATTGAGAGGTGATGAGATAAATATGAATTATTTTGCTGCCTTGAGCTTTCCAGATTTCTGATCAAATAAGGAACTTTCTTTTCTTTGTTTTTGGAGATTGAGTCTTGCTCTGTTGCCCAGGTTGGAGTGCAGTGGCATGATCTCAGCTCACTGCAACCTCTACCTCCTGGGTTCAAGCAATTCTTCTGCCTCAGGCTCCCGAGTAGCTGGGACAACAGGCGTATGCCGCCACGCCCAGCTAATTTTTTGTATTTTAGTAGAGATGTGGTTTCACCGTGTTGCCCGGGTTGGTCTTGAACTCATGAGCTCAGGCAATCCGCCCGCTTCTGCCTCCCAAAGTGCTAGGATTACAGGCGTGAGCCACCGTGCCTGGCCAGGAACTTTCTTTTCTAAAATTCTCCTTAGAAATCTTTTATTATCCCACAGAGTTGATTCCTTTTCTCTCAACTTTCTGTGTCTACTTTTGCTTTCTCTCTTCATTATGCAGCATCCCATTCTACTAGGCTAGACATATAAAAAGATCTTTGAAAATGGTAATCACACTTGTAAGAAATTAAGCATGTTAATTTGACATCTCCTTTACATTTTTTCCACAAAACAGAAGGACACTGTCTCTGTGGGTTCAGTCTGAAATATTTTTTACCAGTTGGTTTTAGGCCTTGTGTAAAGGAATTCAATTTTTAAAATGTTATTCAATCATCTTGAGACATAGCCTGTGCTTTGAAATCTTTCTTTCAATGTGAAAACCTTTGCTATTCTCTTTTCTTAAAAAATCTCTTGCCCCTTCCTCTGTCAGATAATAATAATCTGACCCCTTTTCTTAAAGATATGTCCTGCTTTCTTGTTTTTAGGAAGCAAATAAAAGGCATTAATGAAGTGCCAACAGGTAGATAATGCGGCATACTCTTTGCCTTTTTTTCCTACTGTGTAAGTAATCGAAGAACCAAAAGTTATTGGTTGATTGCCAGATTTGTGAAACACTACAGCAAAGTCAAACAACCAGCAAACTTCAGTCAATCATTACAATGCAGCTAGCAAGGGCTACATGAAATAGAAAGAACTTGAAGAAATAATAAAAAGTAAAGTTTAACTTGTGCCAGGCAAATTCCCTGCAGGGCGCCCTCTCTAAGAGAAGGTTGGCCTTCTGCAGAACAGAGACTGTCAGGTGCCTGAAACCTGCTATCTCAAAGCTTTCTACATTTCTGGCATAAGGCAGTCAATTCTGGTTAATGCTGAAGTGAAGAATCAAGACCAAAGACACTGATTTTCCAGATCACACAACTCAAGGCTTAGAACATGTGTCTGGGGAGAAAATGGTGCTCTCCTGTTCAATGAATGCTGACATTTCAGAAGGAGACCACTTTTTCAACAGCACATACGGCTGCTGGGTGCCAGCATCTAATCACTCCAAGGGAGGGGCTGGTGCTTTCCCTAATTGTGTCGATTAAAGCTCACAACTCAAGGGCTGGTCTCTCTCTCTCTCAGAGTCTGATGTCCAGCCATGCTAGACACTCATTCTGTCTCACAGTGTGATAGGCAACAGGGAGACCACACACCTGCTACCAATTCCACTCTATGTGCCATGAGTGAGGACTGCCCATTTGTCCTTGCTTGATAGATAAATTATATCTGGCAGAGAAGTTCAAATGCTAAGAACATGTGAACCACAAGTCAAAAACTCAAATGCACTACTGGGTATGTATCCAAAGGAAATGAAATCAGTATGTCGGAGACATATCTGCACTCACATACTTATCACAGCACTATTCACAAGAGCCAAGATACAAAATCCACCTAAGTGTCCTTCAGTGGATGAATGGATAAAGAAAAACATGGTCTACATACACAATGGAATACTATTCAGCCATAAAAATGAATGAAATCCCATCATTTGTGGCAACATGGATGAACCTGGAATGACATTATGTTAAGTGAAATGAGCCAGGCAATGAAAGACAAATATTGCACGTTCTCACTCATTGACCTCACAGAAATAGAGAGTAGAACAGTAATTAGCAGAGGCTGGGAGGTTGAGGAGGATGGAGAGAGGTTGGTCAGTGGGTACAAAGTTACAATTTGATAGGAGGAACAGGTTCTGGTGTTCTAGTGCACAGTAGGGTGACTGTGGTTAATAATATTGTATTGTATATTTCAAAATAGCTATGGTATGGTTTGGATGTTTTGTCCCTCTAAATCTCATCTTGAAATGTGATCTCCAATGTTGGAGGTGGTGCCTGATGGGAGGTGTTTGGGGAATTGTGGGGGCAGAGCCTGCGTGAAAGGCTTGGTGCCCTCCCCATGGTAGTGGGCAAGTTCTCGCTCTGTGAGTTCACGTGAGAGCTGGTTGTTTAAAAGAACGTGGCATCTTTCTCCCCCATCTCTCTCTTGCTCCCTCTATCGCCATGTGGCATGTCTGCTGCCCTTTCATCTTCTGTCATGATTGCAAGTTTTCTGAGGCCTCTCCAGAAACAGATGCTGGCACTATGTTTTTTTGTATAGCCTGCAGAACTGTGAGCCAAATAAACCTCTTTTCTTTATAAATTACCCAATCTCAGGTATTCCTTTATAGCAATGCAAAAATGAACTAATACAAGCTAGAAAAGAGAATTTTGAATGTTCTCACCACAAAGAAATGATACATGTAGGAGATGATGAATAGGCTGAAAACCCTGTGTTGATCATTACACAATGTATACATGTATGGAATTACCACACTGTAGCCCACGAAAATGTAGTTACTATGTGTTGATTAAAAACAAAATTAAAAATACCTCACATGCCTACAGGGTAAGGAAGGTAATAGAGTGGATCCAAAGTAGCAATATGGACACAACATAAAGTAGACGGGCCAAGTGGAGTGTACACGCCCTGTCTCTCTGGTCCCAGAAGACTGCCATGGGGGCATGGAGGCTCAGTGTTGCCTGATCCTCCCATGCTCAAGAGAAACCACAAACTAGATTTTACTTTGACAGAATTACTGTGAGATCTTCTGGTATTTTCAAATTTCTGACAGTAAATTAAAATAAAACAAATACACACACACACACACACACATAAAACCACAAAAGCCCTTTGTAGCCTAACACTATGTAAGCTGAACATCACCTTCCTGTGATCCATAGCCTGCTAATGCACAGCCTCTGATATAGATGATAAGTGCTATAAGATTTGAGGTGGGGCCAGGCATGGTGGCTCACACCTGTAATCCCAGCACATTGGGAGGCTGAGGCGGGCAGATCGCCTGAGGTCAGGAGTTCGAGACCAGCCTGGCCAACATGATGAAACCTCTTCTCTACTAAAAATACAAAAATTAGCTGGCCATGGTGGCGGGTGCCTGTAATCCCAGCTACTTTGGAGGCTGAGGCAGGAGAATGGCTTAAGCCCGGGAGGCAAAGGTTACAGTGAGCCGAGATTGTGCCACTGCACTCCAGCCTGGGCAAGTGAGTGGGACTCTTGTCTCAAGAAAAAAAAAAAAAAAAAAAAAAAAGATTCAGAGGTGGGAGAAAGTCTGTCCAGCTACTATGTCCACTAAAAACAAGACAAGCTTAAAAGGCAGATGAGCTGACTATAAAAAAAAATTTACAGAGAGAAATGGGGACAGTCTATCCCCAAACTGTTGTTAAGTTGTCTGGAATACTTAAAAGAAACTCTGGGAGATTCAATGGTTGTTTTTTGAATGCATGCAAGAAAGAAAAGCTCAGAAGCATCTAAACATCCAGAAGAAATATTTTTACCTCCTGGGAAGCCTGAATTGATTGAATTAGAAAGTAAATTCTCTTTTGTCTGAAGTCTAGACTTCTGGATACACCATTTTTTTTTTTTTCCCCGTTTTCCTTTTTCTTTGTTTAAATCAAGAATGCACTTTATTGGCAAAGCTTAATCACAGTTAAATAATATCCTAGTTGAGTCAACCAGACTCCACTCTAGAGCAATTTCTGGAAATAATAGGATAAGCCCATTTTATAAGATTACTGACTGGCAGCTAATGAAGTTCTCACACTTTTTATTTTAGAGGGTAGTTAAAGCAGGTTACCTGCAATAGCTACCTTTTATTGAGGGCTTGCTACGTGTGAGCACCTGCTAAGCATTTAGCAAATATTACACAGTCTTATAAATGTGTATTCCTCAATCTACCCAGTGAGGTCACATAGTTAGTTAGTTGTGGGGTTGGGATTCAAGCCCAGGTTTACCTGACTTCTAAGACTATCTCTTAACCAGCATACATATACCAATCTTTCCAGTCACTGCTTAGGGAAGAGATCTCATCTTCCTTCTAAATATACTCAGATTTGTAGAGTTAAGTGAATTTCTCAAGAATAGAAATCTAGTAAGTTGCAGACTTGTAATAAGACAGACAGTTCAGGCTTCTGACTTCCAGTCCTGAACATTTCCCCCTATGTGATTATCTTATTTATCTCTAAGTCAGGAGAATGTTAATTACTTTAAGACTAAGATGGAAATCCCCCATGAACGTGGAAACTCAAATAGCAGAATGGATGACACTCTGCAGGGTCTCGGCAACTCAGCAACACAGACTTCCCCTCACCAAGGCCATTACTACTGCTGAGCTGCAGAGTGCCAACCTGCCCATAACAGAAGTCAACGCTAGGCCTCCTGAAGTGGCCCTATTCCCCAGGGCGACCAAGTGGCAGGTTTATTACATAGGATCTTTTTCATCAAAGAGGGAAAAGCAACTCTCTTAAAGGAATAGAGAAATATTCCAGATGTAGATTTGCCTTTTCCATCACTCTTCCATTTATAGTTATTTTATTCATGAATATGATATCCTACACAATCCTCTACTGATTATAGAACTAATTATATGGTGAAGGGATGTGGGCTTTCACCACAGAATTCAGAAGTCTCATGCATTTCATCACACGGAAACAGCTCACTCCATAGAACAAGAAATAGAACAGCCTGCTAAAGGCTCAGCCATGATGTCAGCTGGGAGACAATAAATAGCCATCAATATTTAGCACCATTTCTTTCACAGTTAGAATACATGGTTCCTGGAATCAAGGAATCTAGTTGGGAGTAGCCCCTTTTTACACCAAACAAGCCATTTACAAGATTTTTGCTTTTCAGGCCTCAAACATTGAGCTTAGTGACTTTGGAGGCCCAAATATTCAAGGCAGGACTGCTTCCACTTGGGAACCAAGTCATGATTTTATTAAACTGGAGCCGAGACAGTCAGTCCTAAGACTATCCCTTGGCCAGTTTGGGTTCCTCATGGTTCTGAACCAACAGGTAAGGAAGGCAGTTGCTCTAGTGATTCAGGTAGTTAACCACAGTTATAAAAAGGAAGTTGGATTATTGCTTCATAATTGGAGTCAGGAGGACTATCCTGCTACTTGTCCTCTCAGTATCTCAGCTTCATAGTCAATGGAAAACTGTGATAACCCAATAAACAAGACTGCAAGGAATGAAGGGTTGAGTCACCCTTTCAGCAACCTACCAAGCAGGCCCTAGCAGAGTAAGAATGTGCAATGAGGAGAGGAATTAGTAAGATGTGGTCATCAACTGAGGCCTAATGACCAACTAGGGAAGCGGGAACTATAGCAACTGTCTTAGTACTTATTTACCCAACTTGTATCTATTTTCTATATGAACAGAATTATCTTATATAAACATTTTATCATTAAAGACAAAAAAATTAACCATTAACACATCATTGCAAATACTCCATTAAGCTTTCCTCAATTCCTGTGGGAGTGTGCCATATAATTCTTGTTGTGAGTGGATACAGTTCTAGATAAGAATTATCACCAATATCTTTAAAATCAGTTAATTCTTCAGAAGCTCCAACTGAATTATGCCATTTTGACTTTGTCATTGTTTCTATTGCATTGCAACCTGAGTACAAAATCGAGAGTAAATGGTTTGAGTTTGAAGGCTTCACTATAACTTTTTGAACCCAAGAGAGCATAATCTTTTAAGATTATGCAAAGGCTTGGGGTTTGTTATTTACTGTTGATAATAACGAATCAACATGCTATTAGTAATTATTAATATGCTATTTCTAGACTTGTCATTTTATATGTTTGAAATTTAGTGGTAGCATTCTAAACAGTGAGTTTTGGGTTGCACATACCTTTGAAAATGTGATGAAAACTATGAAACTTCTTCGCAGAAATATGGGCATACACACAAACTGCAAAACATTCAAGTGTTATACAAGTTAAAACCTCAGTTTTAGAGGTTGCTCCACATTCACATGAATGTTTGTCTCCTTCGAGGTTGTGATTATTGATCATGAGAGACTAGCTATGTGAACTCCATAGTCTCAAGAAACTTCATTATCTTTTATTTGTATTTTCAAAAAGAGAGAAAGAGAGAGAGAGAGAGAGAGAGTGAGCAACAGAGAGAAACTACATTACCTTTAGACCAAAATGAAAACATATTTGGTGATCGAATTGAATGGGTAAATAAAAACAAGTTACATTTCTCTGGTAGTAGGCTGAGTTCAAGTTTTGAAATGTCTGAGTTCCAAAGCAGAAGAAAATAATATTAAAAACTCATGGCAGGACTAGTATTATAGCCAAGTAATGCACTAATTATAAGAGATTTGAAAGACCTAAAATTTCCAAGGGAAATCAAGTATGAAAATAAGATTAGAAACTGGGAACTCTTCATTTTGTATGAAAATTCCAAATATCTTCCAAGTGGCAATGGCTGCAACATAAAAATGCCTAAATTGGTCAGATTACTTTTCTTTCTACTCTAGTATTGTCTCTACTATTAGCTATAATTTTGCCTACAGTTCTTTCATTTGTTTATTAAATAACATTATTTGGATACGTTTCTAAGCTACTAGTTTAAATACCAATGTAAGTTAAAATGAATTTGGTGTTTCTGTGGGCTATGATGCCAATAGTGTAGCTGTTTTTATTTGTTTTTTAGACGGAGTCTTGCTCTGTTGACCAGGCTGGAGTGCAGTGGCACGATCTCGGCTCACTGCAATCTCCACCTCCCGGGTTCAAGCGATTCTTCTGCCTCAGTCTCCCAAGTAGCTGGGACTATGGGTGTGTGCCACCACGCCTGGGTAATTTTTGTATTTTCAGTAGGACGGGGTTTCACCATATTGGCCAGGCTGTTCTCGAACTCCTGACCTCGTGATCCGTCCGTCTTGGCCTCCCAAAGTGCTGGGATTACAGGCATGAGCCACTGCACCCAGCAATAGTGTAGTTTTAGAGATAACTTTAGACTACGATCTGGAAGTATCATGCTGGAGATTCCAAAAAGTATATTTTTTGCCTTGTATTTCTTTTAAAGAAACCCCATATAAATGGGCTATTCCATATTCTAACAGGAGGCTATATATATATATATATAGTGATTTGAAAGTAAATTAAATGTGACATAAATCATTTTAAACTTGATTAGGGTGGTGGCTACATGATTGTATGTGTCTGTCAATACTCATAGAATTGTACACCAAAAAGTGAATTTTCCTGTAGGTATTCTATGGAAAAACACTGGCAGCATATCTTCTTAAGTGCGTTAAATTTTAATAAGCAAGTTGAATGTAAGAAAGGAACTTGAGTGCCAAATATCTGTGAAGTGACATAAAACAAACACACTATGCACATCCAAAAATCTGGATTTACAATGGAAATGTGACAGCTTCTGAAATTATATAGCACTCAATCATTAATTTTCTTTGACGGTAAGATTTGTACCCTGCTGGGCTTATAATTTTCTCTTTTTGTGCTGTTCATGTGTAAATATTGCCAATTTCATTTGACACAAAAAAGGAAAACAACTTAATTTTGTTTCTAAGTTAATGAATGACAGATACTACCCTCCAGATGAGGTACTGTATTATTAGCTTCCAGGCAGTGATTTGAGGGGAAAAAAACCCAAGCCATTTCCAATGTATTTGTAACAAGGAAACAAATTTATTGATTTTAAAAGACAAGACACCATTTTGTTTTGAAAAACACAAGAAAGCTAGCCTGAGTTCAAGTCTGAAATATTCAGAAAAATCCTACTAATATCTTTAGTATGTTCCAGTCATTTGTTTAAACAACACACTAAAAGTTAATATATATTTTTATAATTATAAAAGTTCCCCAGTTATTGTACAGTACACAATACAAATCGCCCACAAACTATTATTTAGCTCCTGCCAATTTTGAGAGGACATGATATACTAAAAGATTTAGCATTTCTCACAAAAATCACATCAGGAAATACGTATTTACAAAATCAAATACATTATACAAAAAACCATCACATGTTATTCGGTAAAGATGTTTTTAAATAATTAAAAAGTTTATTCAACTGTAGTCCAAAAACTGGAAAAGAACATTACATTATCTCACACATACAATCTCTACAAAAGTTGCTTACCTCATTTACATAATATATTCAGTCGATTGTAAAATAAATGTTCAAATATCTCCTAGTGTTACTATGTTTCTGTGCTTGTGGGACTGAATAATGTAATCGGCCACTTACTAAGTGAAATTTAAATGATGGCACTTAAAAAAAATACAGTTATCTTAAAAAAACACAATGAAAGAAGTTTTACCTAGAAGGTACGAAAGCCCTGAGTGATAGTGAAGTTACTGATTGGTAAGCACTACAATTAACCTAATTAAAAGTTTACCACCTCAGGCACAAATTTCCAAGTTTTTTCAAGGCACTCACTTAAAGTTTCTGTAACCAATGCATTGGTCACCACCATAGGTCCAAATTGATGATGGAAATGAGTAGAGAAAAAAATTTGCTTTGGTACAAAAGATGCTTTTTAAACGAATAAAATTCAATAGCTTCTTTATTGGGTCATTTAAAATTGTTGTTTAGCAGGTTAAAACAAGGCGATCATTTCTTCAAAAACACTAATTTATTGAAGGAAAAATTTACTTGGTTATCAACAGTCAATGGGAGTTTTTATATTTTCTTTCCTCCCCAGAATCAAAATTCTTCTAAAAAAGATTTGTTGTCCTCATTATTGAGCTACATAAACAATTCTTACCAAAGATTTTCATTACTCAGGGCTTCCAATCCCAACATCATAATTTATTTAAAGAAACAAAGGAAAGAGGGGAGAAAAATAAAATAGAACAAAATAAAAGAAGAGACAAAACACATTTTTCTTTTTAAAAAAAGTATTATCAATTATTTCAAATGAAAGGAAAAAAAAAATCCTAGGCAGTCACTTTGTAAGTGGCTTTTACTATTTAAGTAAAATTGGTAAACTAAACTCAGGTCTACTGGCACATAAAATCACTAGCAGCAATGATCAAGGCATGCAAACTGAGAAGCATTTACAGTAAATCATCATGAAGAATTCAAAAGAAGAGAGTTAAATTAAAACCCTTTGAGTATTGCATGTTAACACATGAGTAATTTGCATGGTTTGACTTCCTAAACTGCCTAAAAAGCAATGTTTACGGCATACTTGCACTATGCTATGGATGTCCTTTCACCAGACATCAGAATAGGTTACACTCTTATTTGCGCCCGGCTAGGGCAGCGCAAGCACATCTGCAGACAACACTGCTTTCATGTTCGATCACGCAGGGAACAGAGGGAATCAAGTGCACGAAGCGAGTCCCTTGAACAAAATCAGCAATGGTGTAAGCAGACTGACATTTAGAGATATCAGAAGCAGTAGTCATAGCATCTCCTGACAGATGAGCTTAAAATCAAGTGCTTTGCTCTCCATTCTATCTATATATAATTTTTTGACAAAGTATTAAAGTTTTGGAGCATAGATAAAATTATGCCCTGTGTGAAATTCCCAAACAATATTTTATGAGCGATCTAACTCCAAATAGCCTAACTGCCCCCAAAGAGTTCAGATTCTCTTAATCCACTCGAACTCGTTTCTTCCTAAGGCTTCACTTACACTTGTACTTTCTAAAGCTAAATAAATGAGATCTTTTGTTTCATTTTGGGAAAAAAAGAAAAAAAAAAAAAGAAACTTAACCCTTTCCTTATACCTTTTAAAGGCAATCTAGGTACCTTCAATGTGCAGAAATCAGTTATGACATAGGTCTATCCAGGCCCATGTATTTGTCCTCCTTTTCTAGAAACTATGGTGTGATGCTAGAAAAGTTGATTTTTTTTTTTCTGTAAACAGTACACTTACTTAGATGGCAGTGAATATTTGGGAATAAATATATCAAGCCCTCTTGAAGAAAAATTAAGAGTTGTATATAAAATGCAAGTGTTCGGCGTGGAAACACTTTCTCTTCCTACCCCCCCCTTTAAAAAAACAGCATAATTAGACATTTGGATATAGAGTATACTTTACCGGTCTAAGTCTAAATAAATGATCTGAAAGGCTTTTGTCCCCCATTGTATATCTTACAATGCTCAAAGGGTTAATACAAGGCATTACATCAAAAGGGTTTTCTAATACTAGAACTAAGCACTGAATTAATGCTTCTATTCCAGTTTTTAAAAATCACCAAACTTGCAGAAATACTAGGATTCCATTAATTGATTTGTTCTAACCATATACATGGAGGTTGTTCTGATCTAGCAACAAGCCCAATTTTCAATAGCACTGCATGCCAATCCTCCTCCCCCATGATCTGGTGTGATTCATACAGATCACAAAAGTTCTGATCTCAATTTGTGGATGGTTGTTATTTTCTCACCAAGAATGTGTGTGTCAGGGGATCTAATAAAGGTCAATGTATTGTATATAACCACTGCCTCAAACTGTACACAAAAGTGACCTGCCAAGTTTTTACTTTCTACTTGTGTCCACACGGGGAGGACCAACATCACAGTGACACACATATTTTTTTTTTTTCTTTTACACTAATGTTTCAAGCACAGCATTATTTTAGACATTTCAAATATATCATCTGAGGAATTTTTAAAAATTTGAAAATGCATTTAGCACTTTTAGACAGTGCATTCATATAAAAAGATTCATGATTACGGCACTAAAACCGTATTCATTCCTGAATGACTTTTACAGCATCTACAAGAACGTATTCATTTTTACTTGTTTACTACAAATCAAAGGCAGTCAATGCTGCACACTACTAATTTTAGGTATGCAGTGTTAAAACCATTTTCTAAATTTTACTTTGTTTTAAAGTACACCATCTAAAGAGAGGTGCATAAACCGTGCTATACAGTACGAGAAAAATCACACAAAGGAAAGCAGATTTCTGAAAAGGCAGTAAGACTTATACAGTCAGTCCAAACACAGTTTGGATGAAAATCCTGAATAAGTGACTAGCAACTTGATAGCCAAAGAAAAAATTGAAAATTGGGCCCTGTCTTCCAAGGAGCTGGTTCATCCATTCCACCCTATTGTTCATTGGTTTCATGAATGCAAATCTTCTGAGTATGATTTTCAAAGTATATGTCAAGATCAAACTATACCCATGATACTCAATCCTATGAAAATATCTTTTCTGAAACTTAAAAACAGTCAACATACCTTCCTTACATGCTTCCTCACTGAAAGTGTAGCACTTGGTTTATGTAGGTATATTTCATGACTAGTGATTGGTTATAATTGCAAGAAATACAAAGAAGTCTTAAAATGTGTACTTGTGTCATTTGTGAATAAATCTGTTAAGAGTGTTAGTGTCTAATATTATTTAGAAAACCCAGTTTCAATGAATGAAAAAAGGGAAAAATGGAAATAGATGCAATAAATGTGATTGCTCAATTTGCTCAAATGTATAAATTATGTTTTTATTTTCTCAAATATTTCACAATTCAAATTTGAAATTGATGAAAATGTTTGTGTGTATGTGTGTGCATGTTTTACTGTGAACTACAAATAACCAGAAGTAGCATAAACCATAGGTCTTCTTTTTATGTTTTGATCCAAACTACTTACATTAGTCACAAAGAATATTCCTAAATATTCATAAAGGAGATCAGAATATTTTTATTGAGTCTAGTTCAAATGTAATCATGTTTATTAGTTCTTAATCTGTCCTAATTTAGAACAAACCATGAACAATTGGAAGAAATGTTGAATCCTGGAGCATCCCCGATCCCTAAGCCTCATCAATCTAAATTTGCCCATTATTATCAGATTCCTGTAATGATACAAATATATCCAACATTAAATTAAAGGAAACAATGATAATAAATACATTTAAAGTCATCCAATAAACAAAATGCAACCAATAAATACATTTGGTCCAATACAGATATGGTATCATTCAAAGGATGGTGGGTAGAGACAGGAAACTGAAAAAATTCAGAAAGAAGAGCCAAAATGAAGAGTTTTTTTTCAATTTTTGATTTTAATTTTACCTGTAAACACTTCCTATGCACAATGAAGTAGATACATGATCTTTTGCAGCTTACCATGTTTTGTTTGCCTTTTGTGTGTGTGTTTTGGTACAAATCCATTGTCTTTTTGGGAGGAAAAAGGGGGACAGTAATTTAAATGATATTTAGATGAAGGTGATGCTACCATGCTAGTGAAGACTTTCAAATATATGAGTTGTAAAATAAAAAATTTGGATCAGTTTTTAAAATTATATCTAAAATATTTAAATTTTACTTAAGAAATGTCGTTGATGTTATTTGAGTAGTCTGAGGCAATCAAGCAACAGCAGCTTAAATACACTGTGTATTACCTGATAAGCCATTTGGTATTTCTAACTTTACAGACTGGCTCACCTCTTCTTTCCAACCCCCCACCCCCCTTACCCCAATACCACTGGAAAGATAAACATCTTGGTTTTAATATAGGCCTCATTTGATAATCTGTCAATCATTTTGTGCTTTCCTTTTTTTTGGCTTTATTATCTATTTATTTTTGCTGATTAGTTTTTTACAACTATTTAAATGAACAGATGTGCCTTTTTTGTGTTTTAATCATTAAATAATTTGAGTGCTTAAAAGAACCTTGGCTTTCCATGCAAATTAAAATGGGGCTGGGTATAACTCTCTAGGATCTCACCTTCTGACTTTGTAGCAGACTCCTGCCCCATGGGCACTCATGTGTGCATGTGGACACACCAGCACCTAGACACACAGACAAACATTTAGACTGAAAAGATGCACTTCGATAAGTACCTGCTTACTTTGTTAACTTTCTAAAATTGTAACTAAATAAGAATGGTCTAAAACATATATGATTTTATGTAACAAGTTGGTATTAAAACTAGCCTGCTATTCCACACCCTTAAGCAATCTGATTTGTAATCAAGTAATATTCAGCTCTAAGAATAAAAAATAGATCCACGGTCACTCAAAGAGGGAAACTGATTTTTGTCTTTTTGTTTTTCTTTGTTTTCCCTAAATTTCCTTTGAAGAACATGTCACCTGTCCTTACTTCGGGAATCTGAAAATGACAGGCACACTTTGTCAAATGGATTGAAGAGTTAGTCACATGAACAAAAGAAACCTTACTAAACCTTAGCTTCAGTTCTGTTTTAAGGCACCATGTAATAGCCGAGGTACGATGATCCCTGATGTACATTCTTCAATGGCAATGGTCCATCCAGCCACCTATCCAAATCCTACAGAATTGGGGATAAGTAACAGTGAGGTGTGCCAGTTACACTGCCTTCAGGTTCTGTTTACAATTTAAATCCACATACTTTAGAAACCAGGAAATAGTTTTGAAGGAAATAACATTATGTAGGTTGCTACATTCCGTGCATTCTATAAATTCTCGTTTATAATAGCAGCATATTGAACTACTATTAGGAAAAAGACCTGGAATAAAAGAAAGTCATCCAAATGGAATGGTTTCCTGTATGTCCAGCTCAGCATAAGTAGCATGTACACTTAAAAAAAAAAGTCAAGTCATTTTTTCCTGCTTCAGTATCTAACTATAACAGCCCCCACTTAACAGCAGAATGCATCTGTGCAGTGGTCCCAAATACAGAATCAGTAGTCTTTAAACAGAGGAATTGGTATGCAAATAATAGTTAAAATTCAATGTTTAATGGAAGCTTGCATTGTTAACATGTTTTAATAATTATGTACACAAACTATGTACCTATTAGCATAATCTCTTGCAATTCTGTCATTTACTCTGAACTGATAAATGCACAGCTCAATTTTTCCTCAGCGAAAAATAGATGACCTTCCAAACCCTCTAGCACTATAATAAAAATGCTCTGTATTCTCTCTCCGTACTCAAAATGTTATCAAAATAGTGTCTTATGGTTCTGTCCAATGAAAAGCACCTTTCAAAAGCAAATTTGATGCATCTGCTGCCAAATGGGCATGCCTCCAGTGTCAATCAAAACAATCATTTCTTTTGATATTTCACAGAAGTGCATCTAATTTAAAAACTTACACATGAAATCATACACCAAGACTAACAATCAACAAGAAAATATTTTAAGCTACAAAAAAATGTAAATTACTTTTTAATTATAAGAAAACAAAACATTGACATTAAGTGTTGTAAAAATCCTTCTTGACACCTGAAACTAAGGGAAAAAATTCATTATTAAGAGGCAAATAATTTGTTTACGTTAAAAAAAAAAATCTGGCAAAATACATACACCCATTCCATTTCACAACTCCAAAAAGTTAATGTTCAGCACAGATAGAATTTGACAACAGTCGACCTTCAGGCTTATTAAATTTTCAACTTAAGCCCAATATCAACAGGGTTAATGTAAGCTGGAGAAATACGCTTTAATATTCTTTAGACTGCAGTGTAGGTATTTCCTGTAGCGCTGCACTGTCTGATAGTCTGAGTACTTGTGACAATGTGCTCGCTGTGAATTGGATTCAGGAGGCTTGGTTGCACGCCAGTCTCGAGAACAGGCTGCATGCAGCCCACTGGAAATGCCTGGCTCAGCTCTGTTTTCTCTCTCTTGGCTTGAGGCTCTGAAGAGTCATCCAGTTCTTCATCCATTTCACTTTCCACTTCACTGCCTTCATCTGCACAAATAAAACCAAGACTATTATCAGAAAACAAATTAGAAAATAGCAATCAACACGTGCTTTAGAAACACTTTAATATAGTACATTAAGAAAGCAACATCTTAGCTCTTCTCAGGAAACAAAGCTTATAGGTTTTCTTTTCATCGGAATGTATTCATATCAATGCTGTATTGATGCATCTATAATTCTTTCAAACAAAGCGAGATTAATTTACTTTTGGCAATTTGTGATTGATACTTCATTAACTTTTTTAAAAAAGCCTTTGGAATTTCCGTAAGTGTCTATATTAAATAATGGCATAATTTGTGTCATAATAAAGTAGTCACTTTGGTATGTTATGCTGACTTTTGAGGAATGTACTGAGCTGAAAACGCAAATACAAAAAAAGTTTTGTTTCCTCCAAAAATCTACACTAAATACACATTTTATCTGTGCTAGCGTTAATGTGAGTCAGAACTATGTTGATTCTTAATATTACTATTCCATGTATAAACAGAGGCTGCTGTAAGACTTTTTGGCATTCATCAATGTTATAGATGGTCACAGTATTAAATAAACCCTTAATTTTTATTATAAAAATTATTAAGGCTGAGGCAGTAGTATCAGATTAAAAATGTGCAATGGATTTCCATTCTTGGCAGCTGATACTGTTAATAGCTGGTATTCATTTCTGGAAATCAAATGCATTATATAATCACGGTTACCCCCAAATTGTAATACATTTTATATTAACTAAGGCATCATTATAATAGAATGCCATTTAATTTTTTTCCAGTATGCACTGTTAAAATTCAAAAGTACATTAGAGACAGAAAATGCACATATACAGCTTTACTATTGGGTGACAGTCTCCTCCGAATACCTCTTCATGAGGGATAATTACAGTGGCTTGTATAAACAAAGTCAGGTCTCCATTCTCTACTGTTCTATGGCATATCACATACAATGAATGTGCAACAAGTATCTCTTTAGTCAGATTAAGTTGGATTCTTTGCTAGCAGTAAAATTGTAGCTTTACCACTTGGCAGACACCCACAGCAAAAATCTCTGCTAATGCAGCTGTCTCTATAAACAAGGCCCCTTGACTTTTCTTATTTCATTATGATTGGGGTAAAGCTGGTTCTAGAAAAAAGCAGTGAGAGGTAAAAGTGCTTCCATATATGGTTGTACAGTGTACAGCCACCAGGAGCAAGGTCTGAGAAATGGTAATTTGTGATTAAATAGGTGGAGATTAATATGCATTACCTAGAAATGTGTGTCATGCATTAGTGACCAATAAAACAAAGAAGTGCTCTTAGATGAGGCAAAAGATATCTTGGCCCACCTACTTTATCAAGTTACCTTTTTGCCTCTGGAAAATGAACTTAATGATAATATTTGAGTGTGTCAGAACAAGTATATTCAAAGTGTTGAAGGGCTACAGGGAGAGGGATACCTTTTGTAGACATTTGCTTCATCAAGAGGGTATACTTGAAACATGTTTGCATGAAATGTTTCGGTTTTTCATGTTTTTATACATAAAACAAAAATGTCTGTAAGGGTCTTAACACAAACTCTTCGTGGTGGTAGTCTCTTAGGGTTGTGATAATAAAGCTTCACTTTCTATAGTTTCTAATTCTCTGTATTATTTGAAATTTTTATATGGAGCAAATATCCCTTTTATTATCAGAACAAGAATTCTCATTTTGTGGGAGAAGCCCTCAAAAACTCCTAGGATTTCACATTAAATCTTTAGGCCCTGAGTATGCCCATCGGGCTCTATCTCAAGAGCCATCAAGAGGTCTGGGGGTAAATGGGACCAGCGTGGCCACCTCCAGCAGGTGAGGACAAGTCACACTGCTTCTCTGCTCCCTGTCCACAGACTTCCCTGTGCCTAAGAAATTAGTGTCAAAATAATAAAAAAGGGAGCACTGAAAAGACAAAAACTCATTTTCAGGCAGGGAGGGCAGTGGAGACAAAGTGAGGAAAGTCCTTCTATCTATTTTGTTGTGGATGGAAAGGGTAGTGAGATAACGGACTGGACAAACTTAAGTGTTCCAGGTAGGTTTTGCTTACGTCTATCTCTGGGTGACAGGTTTCCTTTGGAAAATCTACAAAGCAACTTTTAAAAGCAAGCCCGTTCTCCAGGTCCTAAGGACAAAGGGATGTAATTCTGTAGATATTTTATGCTTCTATAAAAACTTGACATTTCCTAGGAATCTACGTCAGGTTATGGAAATTTGGTGCATAAAAACTAAAATTAGGTGCTACAGGAGTTTACAGAAGATTGTCGTTCAGCACTGTGTGAAGAAGGCTGGCTGGAATGCAGTCTCTGACTGAGTAGTAAATCTCTACTGCCCTTCTGGACACCCTGGGATGAAACCCCTAAATTTGGGTTATGAGGCTTTGGTGTGAGTACATCACCAGTGTTGCTTTATAATGGACATGGGTATCAGTTACCACGTTTCTTGCTCTAAAATTACTAATTAATATCATCATTGACTTATTTTTCTGAGGGTTATTTGGTTAATCCTATAGAGTATATATTTGTAGTAACAAATTTTTTGGCTATAATTTTCTAATTTCCCTGCATTGCTACTGTACTGAGTACCTTAATATAGCACGCTCTGGAGAACAGCGCTGAACCTCTTTACAGACTCCCCACGTACTTCCTTTCACCTCATTTTCCCCAGTGACTCTGGCCTGGAAGGGCTAAGTGCATAGTTCTCCCCAGTTTCTGTGCATTTTGTACCTGCCTCCAATAGTCAATAACCATAAAAATTCTTTAAAACCTCAAGATACCTCCCTCCCTCCACCACCTTTTAAAAGAAAGAGCTCTGTTTCCTGCAGTGTTTGACAGAAAATTTACTTGTTTTTAAAAATTGCACTGGTATTTTTATCAGTATTGTTTTGCTTGTGCTCTGCTTATAAAGGTGGGTAAGATTTGTGTGCTCTATCCCCATTCTATCTCCCCCTAAGTCCACCTTTTTAGGTGTGATTTTGTTGATCCTGAGGTTCTTCAGAAATATATATCATGTTATCATATTATACTGTATATTAGAGTGGCAATGCTATTAAAATTTCAGAAGTATATATGTTACCTTCTTCATCTATACCATTACTAATCTTGCATTTACAGTAAATCTCACTGCTATCTCTGAGTTCTTTTTCTACACAAAAGTATGAATTGGTGAGGTAGGTGAGCCAAGGAATCTTTTTTCTTGCCTGGTGGGCCTTGAATAAAAATGTCTCATCCAATTTTATCACTTATCTCCAGGACTCTAGCCATGGTCAGAAATAATTTCTTGTTACTTGTAATGAACTTCAGGCAAAAAGTGTAAAGAACTTTATAACTACATTTAAATTCAATTATCTGCAATTAAAATACCTCATATGTAGAAGGCATAGCGATGGGGAAAAATGGAGAAATAATGAAGACAGGAGTTTCACATTTATCTAGGATTTGTATGCCACTTCTGCAAAATCAGAGTATTGTAAACATACACTGTATTTTCCTCTATGAGAATGTGTTAGTGGAAAAAAGTTCTTAAAATGTACATTATTTTCAATTCTTACCTTTATCCAGATTTCCAGGAGACACGGCATTTAAATCACCAAACTGCAAAACAATAGTCATTTGTGCAATAGTTAATATGGGGCAGAATAATATCAGTCTGTGGTAAAAACACCAATCTATGACTCTTTAAAACTGCAAACTAGTGGCCATTTTGATCTCTAATTACATGGGTCACATAATTTTCCAATCAAACTTGTCAAATTTGAACAGTTCAAATTATGTCACAATTTAGCTGTCTTAGCCGCTTTGCAGAAGGATAACAATTTTCTCTGCTTTCCATGCTCCATTTTACCTTTTATTATTTCAACTCAGCAATGAAGAAACAGGGGCCTGGATGACTTGGATGAAGACTGATGTGGCAAAATGAATTTGGAAAAGCCCCAATCAAGCAAGACACATCAGCTCCACCCCCCATGCTTGGCTGATGAGTCCACCTGGAAGTCTCTACATTAGAGAAACAATATCCAGCAGTTTGGCTGAACTCTATTTTTAAAGCTTTTATTAATAAACATAAAAATATAATAGAAACTCCAAAATTGAGGGCTATTTGTTTTTATAAAATCTTTAATTTGAGACTTCTCTCTTAGATAATAGGGTCTCACTTTGAAAAGAAAGGCATTTGATCATTACTAATGTCAACAAAAAAGAGCTTGAAACAATAGAGAACAATTAACAGCCTTCGGCTTAGATATTATTTTCTAACTTAGTTCAACAGTTTGATAATTTTACAATGAGAAAACACATTTTGAGAATCTCAGAGTGAATAAAGATGGATACACTGAAATAAAAATTGAATAGAGTAACAAAGCTAATCAAAAAAAGGTTAAGAGAAACTGCAAAGCATCTACTTTTAAAACAGTAAACATTACTTTTTTAAGGTAATAAGTCATTATTAGAAATCCAGATTTCTCAACAGGCTTAGAAAGGATGAGGCAGAAATTCTACTTACATTCGGAAGTTTGATTATAAAGAGTTCCATGATAGGAGTATTTTTTTCATCTACAAGGTTTGTCTATAAAGTAATAAAACTGATCTTATTTTGCAAACATACACATATTTTTTTCCCTACCTAGACAAGTACTGTTCTTCACAGTAGCTACCTTGGGAGCTTATACATTTATTCCAAGGTCCAAAGTTCTGGAATTCCTCTTTGACAATTTTAAGAGTTAGTTTATGCATCATTAGGAAAGCCCATCTTGTTATTTTACATCCAACTATGCCTCCAAGCAACACTCCAGATTTTATTTACTATACTTGTTCCTGGGATGATTTGACTACTCAACAAAATTCAATTCACCTCTGCCACAATTCAGGTTATTTAAAATAATGTCATTTTACCTTTACTTCTTAGCATTTCAGAGGCATTCCACAACATTTTTAAGCCATAGCAGCATTACTGGAACAAATGTGTAGCCTTCCTAGGTGACTGCTTTGAAGGAGACAGGGGCCTCCTAGACATGTAATTATTAGTATATTTATTTGAAAGTCTGCCCCACTGCTTTAGAGTTTTTTTTAGAGTTATTAAAAGTAATGGCAAAAACCGCTATTACTTTTATACCAACCTAATACATCCCACGGGGCAACAAATATAAATCATAAATACTGAAATTTTGAAGTTGTTCCTGATCACATAGGTCAGGTCTTTGTATAAGTCTAAATAAAAATCCAGTGTAAATTATGTGGGTTTTCTTGAATTAAAGAATATAATCTAAACAACAAAAACCCAAAGGGATTCTTCATCAATTTTTGGTATTATTTAAGTATTTTAGAACTATAAACAGAGAATGTTCAAAACTGAAGGATCATTTACAAGTTATTACTAACTGACTAACACAAAAAGATATAGATTTAAGGGAATACTTAACACTTAAGTTCTTGAAACGAGTTGGCAGTGATGATTCTAAACACAACTTTATACTGATAAAAAGTGAGTATTCTATTTGCTGTTGAAAAGTCTCTGAAAGTTGTTTGTAGCTAAGTTATTGTTGCTATTGCTGATCAATAATATCACACAGAGTGTCTAAAACCAAACTCTGGATATATTTGAAAATCCTCTTCAAAAGAAACATTGCATTTAGTTGCTACTTAACTCTGAAAACATGACAACTTCCTTAATACAAAGATTTTCCCCTTAGACGTTTCTACTTAATATGAATAAGACATTTGATAATTCAAGAGGCTGAAAACAGAAACCAAAACAGCTGAAATTTCAGTGATGGTTATTATCATTAACAAAAATCCATTTACATACTAAATTCCGAGGCTTGTCATTATGCACTATGTTGGACAATGTACAAAGAATCTCAGAGACACTGTCAATGCCTCTAGGTGTTTCTGGGATCAACGACAAAGTTTTACATGTATGACAAACAGAGAAAGTAGATTACGATTTTTTTTAAATCCTCTGAAGAAGAGATCAGATTTTACTATCCTATAGAGCTGAAGGTGAAGGCTTTTATATGCATTTTACATGTGAGGGGAAAATAGATGTAAAATTATAGAGGAAAAAACACTTTAACCCTGTAGATAGACTGCATGAGATCAGCAAAATCAGTTCACTTATTCATTAAAAGTCGATAAATACTTATTGAGGGTTTACTATGTGCCAGGCACTATGCCAGCCAATTCTAGTCAGATCAATTTGGAAATACTCCTGTCTTCAGGAGGTAAGTAGCAGAAATTCCCTATATTCTGAAGGGTAGGTAGGTTAGCAGAAAAACGAGCAGCTTAGGAAACCTTAGGGAAGGTTTTAGAAGTATAGGGTTCAAGTCTTAGAAATGGAAACAAATTTCATGGGTTTGTGGCATGCAGCAGGTCAAGCAGCAGGAAGGAAGGGTATGAACAGTGGCAGGGAAGTTTGAGAGCAGGCAGAAGGAAAACAGTACCATAGATAGGGGCCAGATGACAAGATGAGGCCAGTACAAATCAAAAACAGAAGAGAGGCCAGGCATGGTGGCTCACACCTGTAATCCCAGCACTTTGGGAGGCTGAGGCAGGTGGATCACCTAAGGTTGAGAGTTGGAGATCAGCCTGACCAACATGGTGAAACCCTATCTCCACTAAAAATACAAAAATTAGCTGGGCATGGTGGTGGAGGCAGGAGAATCGCCTGAACCTGGGAGGCAAAGGTTGCAGTGAGCTGCGATCATGCCACTGCACTCCAGCCTGGCAACAGGAGCGAAAGTCTGTCTCAAAAACAAGCAAGCAAGCAAGCAAGCAAACAAAGAAACAAAAAACAGAAGAGGAGAAAGTAGTAAAAGATTTAGATTTAAAAAAAAAAAGGAGCTCACAAGAAAGTATAGTGATTATTACGAAGTTACAGCATCACAAATTGGGAAAACTTACTGTTTCGTAATTTTTCCTCTTGCACAAAGGATTAGAGGGGACTACTCTTCACTGACGTGACATCTTACCACTTACAAGGTGTGTTTGCAGTTCAGTAAACGGTAGATTTTCTCTCAAACAGACTGCGAGTGTCACACTGTCAATATCGCTTCCCTGAAGAGGCTTTTCCTGGCAGCCTTATCTTGAGTATCGCTGTTCCTGTCACTCTCAGTCACCGCATCATGCTCACTTCCCGCAAAGCACCCACCACAACCTGCAAAACTTATTTTGTTTGTTTCCTCACCTAATATATGTCTTCCCAACCAAAATGTCACTGCCATAGGTAAGAAAGTTCCTTTGTTCTCTTCATAAATGTATCCCAGAACCTGGTATAGTGCCTGATACACATTAAAGGCTGAATAAATACTTACCAGATGAATAAATTTACTTCCTCATTTCAGCCTCACCAAAACAACTTAGGGATCTGGCAAGTTAAGTGCTTAGATTTCATGTTACAGCTATTGAAAACGATGAGTTGATTTGTCTAACGTCAAGTAGTAAATATGGTGCTGTTAGATTTGAGACCAGATATTCTCCTTGGTTTAGAATCAGAGAGAGAGAGAAAAAAAGAGAGAAATGGGATGGGATGTGGGGTGAGAGAGAGAGGGGAGGGAGGGGAAGGGGAAAGAGAGAGAGAGACACCCACACATGGAGGAAGAAATATAAATTAAGGGATTTTAAAAGTGCTCTGGAGTTAGAAAGCATATGGCCTTCAATGTATGAATTCACATTCCATCAGTCAGAGAGATAAATAGGAAACGTTTGAAGAGAAACTAGAACAGACGGTACAGAAAGCATGTCTATTGTTGAGAGAGGAAACACTTCCTATCCTATAGACTATTTCCTCCAGGTCCTGACTAGGGTCAAAATAATGAACACTTCACTGGACAACAGCGGGCTGGGAAATGCATGCTCGAGGTAGACAGTGAGAGTCTGTTAGCACATATATTCATGTAAGACCAGCAATGTCCATGAATTGTAAGTGGGCAACAGTTTAGCACAGTCAGGGCAACAATGGGCAGGATCCCTGAGAGACCCTGGGTTGTAGCCAGGCAGCTGGGTTGTTTATTACAGGATTTTGAGGCCTAGTGCTTGTCCCTGAGCATGGTCACCATGAGAGGAACCTGGCTCAGCATGGGGGAATGCAGCCCACAGGTGCATTGAAGAGACTGTTGCACATTCAGTTCAGCAACAGCTGACTTTTCATAGTGAGGCAGGCAAGCCTTGTTCTGTAATGTTTGGGCACTGAAACAATGCAGAGGAAGTCAGGGTGCCTAGAGAGCAAACAGGTGGGGATCCATGCGGGGGGCAAGAAACATACTGGAACAGAAGTAGGGCAGAAGGAAAGAGCTCAGGGGATTGGGATGAAGACCTCACCCTTAGGGACACCTTCCCTGCTGGAAGAGCTTACCCCACCCTGAGAAAGAATTAGTGAGTAATCATAATCACATTTATGTTATACGTATCATTAATTCTTTGTAAGCACAGCCATCGCTTGCTAATTGTTTAAGCAAATCTGTAACAAGTTCCCCAATAGTGTTAATTTGGATCTTTCCAAAGAAGCAAGTTAAAGTACTTCACATAGTGCCTGGCACATAGGAAGCACTTAACAAATGACCACCATTATCAATATTGTTATTATTTATAAGTATCATCATTATCTCCCAAGAACTGCAGACCAGACATGCAGAATCAGTCTGACTCTACTATCCCAGTACTCTGAAAGGATACCAAAAGCTGTATAGAAAAATTGCATCTTACAGAAAATCTCCCTGTTAGTATATCCAGATTACAGATTTATGGGTAAGCACATTTTCATCCTTCCTCCCTCTCTGTCTCTTTCTCTATTTATAAGTCCAAGTCTAATGTCACTATGTTAACTATCACCCACAAAACAAAATAAAACAAAACTGATAGCAGCAAAGTACAAAAGTGTATTGTCAAGAAGAGGGGCTGGTAAAGTTTTTCAGTAAGGGACCAGATGGTAAATATTTTAGGCTTTATAGTCCATTAAGACTCTGTCACAGCTACTCAACTCTACCATTGTAGTGCAAAAATAGCCATAGATAACAGGTACATGAATGTGTGTGATGTAGCTCTAATAAAACTTTACAAAAACAGGGCTGGGCACAGTGGCTTATGCTCGTAATCCCAGCACTTTGGGAGGCACAGGTGTGCGGATTGCTTAAGCCCAGGAGTTTGAGACCTCTGGGCAACATGGCAAAACCCCATCTCTACAAAAAATACAAAAAAGTTAGCTGGGCGTGGTGGCATGTACCTCTAGTCCCAGCTAGTTGGGAGGCTAAGGTAGGAGGATCACCCTCCAAGGTGGTCGAGGCTGCAGTGAGCTGTGATCGTGCCACTGCACTCCAGCCTGGGTGACAGAGTGAGACTCAGTCTCCAAAAACAAACAAACAAACAAACAAACCCAAAAGCACCCTACCCCAAGACCAACCACTTCATTTACAAAAACAGATGATGAGCTGGATTTGGCCTGTGGACCACTGTTTGCTGACACCTGACCAGAGGAAGAGCTTGTAAGACCCTAGAAGACCTGCCCCAGCTCATTAACAGTGAAGGGAACAGAAGATTTTTATCTTTGAGAAAGATATATAAGGACGTGGGTCACAGGAAGGATACGGAACCAGAGGCTTCAAGAGAGCACAGCTCACGCATATGGGCATCACTGATGAAGGTCACAAGGGAAAAAACAAGTGTCAGCTTTTAAAGACAGAAATGAGTTAGAAAAATAATCTTCCTCTACTTTCGCTGGGCACTTGCATATATAGGCAAAGAGAGACAGACCAAAGCTGGTGTTCAATTGTATGCATTCGTGGAAGAAGAAGGAAGTCTAGAGTGACAGAAAAGATTGCATGAAAGTTTGCAAGACAAAATATTGGGGAAAAGTTACATGTATTATTAATTCAGGTGGGGCAAGCTTCCCTAATGGGACATTTGCTCCAATTTGGATGGCAGGTGAAGATGTAAAGAGAGAGTCCAATATAGAAGTTCTCCATAGGTAAAAGCAAATAGGGAGTGTTCCAGATGATGATGACTTTCAGGGTGGGTCATCAATGGAGAAAGGACAGTAAGATGTGTGGCAAGGAGAGGTGGAAGCAAGAAAAAAATAATGTACTGGAAGAAGAACCTATAAATCCATAAGTCATCACTGAGCAATATTCATTCAGAGCAAGATAGCTTTCATTCCGTAACAGATACTTATTGCTGCTGCAACAAATTACCACACTTAGTGGCTAAAAACAAGACAAACTTACTATCTTGTCACTCTGGAGGTCAGAACTTCTAAATGGATTTGGAGTCACTAAAATCAAGGTGTTGGCAGAGTTGTGGTTCTTTCTGAAGTGTCTAGAAAACATTTTTTTTCCCTCTTTTTCAGCTTCTAGAGGTTGTCACCATTCCTTGGTTTCTGGCCTCCTTCCATTCAAAGCCAGCGATGTTAGGTTGAGTCTCACACACTGCATCACTCTGACACAGATTCTTCCACCTCTCTCTTCAGGTTAGTATGTAGTATTCTACATACGGTTTCTGGCCTCCTTCCATTCAAAGCCAGCGATGTTAGGTTGAGTCTCACACACTGCATCACTCTGACACAGATTCTTCCACCTCTCTCTTCAGGTTAGTATGTAGTATTCTACATATGGTTTCTGGCCTCCTTCCATTCAAAGCCAGCGATTAGTATTCTAGTTAGTATTCAGTTAGTATTCCACATACTAACAATGTAGTTACTCTTGTAACTACATTGGGCACACCTGGATAATCCAGGATAATCTCCCCATTTAAATTCAACCAATTAGCAACCTTAGTTCCATTTGTAACTTAATATATTCACAGGTTCCAGGGATTAAGATGTGGACATCTTAATGCCCATCCTACTGCTTATTACACATACATAAGTTATTTTTAAAAATTATCACATTTGCTTGAGTGAAACCATATGACATTTTTTTTTTTTCTAGTATCGGAGGAAACACATCCAACCAGATTAAGCTATTTGGAACATAGTAATTTTTTGCTGAATTTTGTTTATGTTCTTCACTAAGGGTAGGGTACAATGGTATGTAGGAATCAATTCATCTTTTATGATACATTTGTCACTAGTACATTTGTACTTTATTTTTCATTTACAGACTTTTAATTTTATATACAAGTTCCTACGGTCTGAAAGTGTTTACAGCATGCATTTCAAGGTCTAGACTGTTGAAACCATACATGCATCTAAAAGTCTATGAGGTTCACAGAGCGGAACGTTGTTAAGGAAGTTGACAAGGAAGTCATTCAGAGAAAGAAGTGGAAACCAAAATTGAGGAAACCAAAATATACTGAGGGATAATGGGGCCAGAGCAGTCCTAAGCTCCATATCCAAGCGAATATGTTAAAGTACACACTAAAAAAGAGGATATATCCTGGTTCTCCGGACAGTTTCATGAGTACCAACCCATGCTACCAGCTGCACTACAAGCAGCCCCAAAGACCTTGGAAAGCCCTCTGTGTCAGCACTTCTCAATGGCTCCATGAAGATCCATGCTGTGCAGAGGAGAGCAGTAAGAGGCCAAGGTGCTGGCATGTGATCAGATGGAGGAAGTGACCACAGGCAGTGGACACGGCCCAGCACAGAAAGCAAACACCACATTGCCAGAAGCATTCCTGCTGACCTGGGAACATGATCATCAGCAACAGATAGTCCACATATGTGAAAATGTTAACCAGAAAAGACTACTCACTTGAGGGTTATCAGGTACCTTGGAGACCAGTTCTGCCAGCAATGGTAACTTTAGATAAACAAATGTAGGGGATAAAATATGTATGTATGTGTATACGTATACATTTTGCCAGTTTCTGTGAATTAATCATTTGCTCTAGGAAAGAAGATTTTTAAGCTGTCACAGGCCCAAAGAACAAATGATTATAGTTTTCTGAAATAGTTTCTATTTTGTGGCTGGAATAAGATATCTCTTTGGGAAATTACCTTTTAACTTGCTTAAATTCTATATATTATCCTTTTTCTCCATTTCACAAGTACTTATAAAACCTTTCATTCATTTCTACTAGTTAAGATTTAATTCAAGTCTAGCTATGACTGTCTAGTTAGAACTAATTATGTTTATGCTTCTTCTCTAATGTTCCCATTTTCTTTTCTAATTGACTTGTTTCCCCATTCTATTTTGTTGTTTGTATTTTTCAAAGCATTGAATTATTTTGCTTTTGATTACCACTTTGGCTACATACCAAAGAATGCTGTTGGATTCTTTGTAATTCCATGAATCATTTGACTCAACATTCAAAATCATGAATCATTTGACTCAAAAATTGTTTGTAGGGTATTCTTCCAGTTGCAGTACAATATTATCAATGCCTTCATGTGTCTTTTTGTCATCTGTTTTATCAATTTCAACTTTAAGTTTACCTTTGTATGGTCCAAAAAATGATGATCTAATTATATATATTATTACTTGGATTGTCAATGCAGAATTGATTTTTAAAAATCTAATCCAGAGTAGAAGGCAATCAAATACTTATCAGATATGTATATATTTATGCAAAGGGAAGGAGATGGAACTAACAAAGATCGAGAACCTACTATGTTCCTGTCTGCCTGCCTATCTACTCTACTCACCTACGTAAATTAATCTTCACAAAAGCCCTATGAAGAAATGTCACCATTCCATACTTAGCTTGAACTTTGTAACATTCTGAATTTTACAAATAATATATAGCTTTGCAATCTTTTTATTAACCTTAGTTAATAAAAGTGATCAGGCCCAGGCGGGCAGATCATCTGAGGTCGGGAGTTTGACACCAGCCTGACCAACATGGAGAAACTCCGTCTCTACTAAAAATACAAATACAAAATTAGCCAGGCATGGTTGCGCATGCCTATAATTCCAGCTACTCGGGAGGCTGAGGCAGGAGAATTGCTTGAACCTGGGAGGCAGAGGTTGCGTTGTGGTGAGCTGAGATTGCCATTGCACTCCAGCCTGGGCAAAAAGAAAGAAACTCCATCTCAAAGAAAAAAAAAAAAAAAGAGATAATAAAAGTGATTCAAAAAAGGTCGGTAATGGCAGCTATTCTGGATGTTTTTGATGGTGAAAAGAAACATCTTGAAATTTCAATATAAGGAGTCCAGAGCATTATTATTTTCTTTAAATGTTTCCCAAACAAGAACCAAATAAATCAAAGCATTTTGCATTTAGCATTGATACATGGTTTTACAACCAAGGAAAAGGTTGCTGACTTTAATTTCAGGTTTCATAATATTTGCAAGGATTACTAACATTCCATTTGGTAAAACTTTGTGTTCCTTGGTTACTTTTCTATGTATGTGTATGTGCACTTTTCTATGTATCTTTAAATAGTTTTTATTGAAACCTGCTAAGAAGGCCAAGATCTCTGGCAGTTTGCTCCACACGTGGGCAAATCCTACCGGTAGCTGCTGTTGGTCTTGCTCTTGTGGGCTAGACAGCTATCCTGGCAATGTGTGCTACTGGTCACTCTGTACACAGGGCAGCATGATTCTAACTGTTCAGGCTTTTCTGCCTGCCTTGGGCACACAGCAACAGGTGTACCTAAATGTTTTTAAATGCCTAAGACACACAAGTGAGTGTGCAGGCGGTGAAGTGTTCAGATTACAATATCAGCCTCAGTTGCCTTGGAAGAGAAAAGTGGTTTCAAAAACAGGAGCATTTAACACCACCATTAAGGCCAAAGTGAGAGGGGCCTTTGGCCCAAGACCCACACTATGGAGAACTCTGTTTTGTCTTTTCCATTGCCATTCCCTTTCTTACAGTGTAAGGAGTCCACAGAGCCAACTGGATGTGACTTCTTGGAGCCTGTGCTTTCCTCCCTCCTCCCAGATCACCTCTTGTTATCTGAGACCCTAGAATTCCCTGCCCCATGGCTCTGAGTTCCCTTCCAGGTCCCAGCAGCTCTCTTCTCCAACTCTACCATTCAGAGGCATGAAGAGATAGCCGAAAAGGGGCAGCTGTTTGCAAAACATAGACAAAACTTGAGGACTGGGCTGAGGTGTCCACAAATCTGAGCACAAAGCTGTTCATAATATAAGATGGGGAGTGATGAAGCAGTCTAGGGGCCAGAGGCTGGGGACAGGGGCTGGCTATGTATATGTCACTATTTTCTGGTATGGAACTCAGGGGAGACAGAATTTCAAATCCAAACTCAGCCTTCCAAGTTGTTATCAAGACCTATTTGTCAAGGTAGGTGGATAGAACAGATTTTATTTATAGTCTGATTCATAACTTTTAAAATATTTAGACATATGGTATCCTGGGCCCTGCAAATTGCAGGGCTGGGCCAGGTAGCACATCCTTTATGCAAGTAAAGCTATTGGGGAAATAGAATGAACCTTGCTCCTAATTTAATACTGGCTCCCCTTGAAAACACCTATATTATTTAATAGGAAAGCATAGCATTAATTTATTCTATCAGAGGACTATATCTTAAATTTGATTATACCACTTCTCTTTTCTGGAAATCATTAACTGGAGAGACAATCAGAGCAGCAATATAGAAACATGTTCCCTTTGTACTAAGAAAACCGTCACAACAAGCATCAACCACGTTTGGAGTGCTTGTATTATCATCACATAAGGCCCATATTCTTGCAGAAAATCTCTAATTTTTATGACATTTTATGGCAGTATATTTCACACAACGATGGTGTAAAGAAAGGCAGAAAACAATTCCTATGAGTTTAGAAATTTACCTATCCCAAACAAGAGCTATTTATTTATCGGGGGGGCCAGCAACCACCATCTTCACCTGTGGTTGAGAGCAAAACCACCATAAAGACTATCTCAAAGCCAGAGCCACTTGATGACAGAGTGTGGCAAAGTGTCACAGGATGACAGAGTGTGGCAAAGTGGCCAGTAGGTGGCACCGTCATGCTTATTCTATGCCAGGGAATCTTTTTCTCTGGTTGGGTCTGCCCAAATAGCTGCAGTGCTACCGGAGAAACTCTTTACTAAACAAGTAACTTAGTGGTGGACTTTGCTGAAGAGGACTGTGTGCTGATGAGATTTCTCTCCTGACGTCCACAGTGACCATTTTAGTCCTTGAAATATGTTTAAAAGTCTTCAACTTCTATTTTGGTTTCTTTTCCCACTTCTAAGCTCTTTAGGAAAAGTGCTCTTGTAAGCACCTATGAAAGTCCAACTTTATCGTATTTCTCTGAAATAGTATTGACAGGCACTTTCTGAGGAGAAGGTACACTTTTTGGTCTAGGAGTTCCCCCCTCCCCCGGGGTAAAGAAATCTAGTGTATCAATCATGAAATCCAAGAAGACGTCCTATCAATTGGCAGTCTGTCCTTCTCTCACTCCTTTGTACTTCCTTCCTTGAGTGAGTAGTTTTTGGGTACCTATTGTGTGATTGTTTAGATCACGTTATAAGCAAAATTTTCTCCATTCCCTGAAGAGGATGAGAGGAGGGGTTATAGCCCAGAGTCAGCAGGGAAGAAAGCCATGCATAGGAAGCTAATGAGCAGGGATCCCAGAGGGAAAGAACTGTAGCCCTGGGCTGCTGAGTCAACAGATTCTTTTCTCAAATGCAAGAAGAGAAATGAACAGAATGACAAACCAGGAAAAAGGAAGAAAAATGGGACAAGGTGCCAATTCTCTGGAACTTTGGGGTCACTTTTATAATTTATTTTCAAGTCAGAAATTGTGCTAAAGTAGATGAGCAGATTTACAACTAAAACCAAACTACGAATTGTTTAAAAAAATGTTTGATTTAGGTCTGATCTCAGGATGGGTATAGAGGAGCTGAAGGGTGTAATTTGTTATTTTCTGGCAGATTTAGTTTTCCAAATGCAATTTGCTTAGACTAATATCCATTTAGTTTTCATATTCCAAACATCTACTAACAAAAAGTGCAAGGGGAAAAGACGGCAAGAGTATTAAGAGGCATCCTGTAAGGCAGAGGAAAAAAACTATGAAACAAAATAATAATAACTTATAAGCTAAGCACCTGGCTTGTGATTATCAGAGAAAATGTGTGTCTATGTGTTTATGTGTTTTGGGGAGTTGCACACAGTTCCTATTCTGAAACACATAGTCCCTATTCTGAAACTATGTAATTTATATGGTGAAAAACTGAAATATAGATTAAGCCCATCCCATTTGACTATTTGAAGTGAGGCAGTCCTACTTTCAAAACTTGCTAGTTTTGACTTGGGACAACTTTCAATTTCTGTTTTCCTCACTGGTGAAATAGGGATACTAAGACATCTTTTCCAAGGTTTTGGTCAATATTAAATAAGAATGTAAGACACCTAGCATAGTGATTGGCACAAGGCCTGCCCTCAATTAGAAAAATACTAATATAGTAAATAATAAGCTTTACTATAAATAACAATCAACAATATAACTTTTGACAAACATTCCTTACATTTTCTAAGCTACTACTGTTCCAAGATTCTATTTTTTTTCCTGCAAACTATCTTGACTTGTGATAATGTTCTTTCCTTTTAAAATACTCTGTTATAACAAGTCTGTTGTTCAACAGGCACATTTAAAGTGTATTCCCTAGTCACACTAGCACAATGCTCGCTAAACTTTGTTTTTCTTTGGTTTGATTTTACTTTAAGCACCAATACTTGTTTACTGTGACTGTAATTCCACCTCCACCAAATGGAATTCTTTCACTGAGCTTTTATCCCAAAAGCTTACATGTTCAATTATTATTGCACTTCTTCAGTTTTTAGGTTGAAGATTTTTTTTCCTTCCAAAAAAAATTAACCAAGTACATTAATTTTGATGAATCCAAGACATTTTTCTTTTGATGTTAAATTGTTACAGGTTAAATTTTTCTCAAAAAATATTACTGAAATATTATCTTTTCTATATTGATATTCACAATTAAATACTTAAAGACTCTACCGGTTCCTCTTTATTTGCAAATGGCTAAAGAGGTGGCTTAGATATAATATTAAGTATAAATTATGATTAAAAGAATTTAGATATATTTAATAGATTATTAAAAGATTTGTAACAAAATAATTTTATGAAGCAATAAAAATTTTACAGATTTAGTGAATATATTAATGCACTATGTATGTTTTAAAGAAATAAAGCAGAAAGATTCTAAACAGCCATAACATTTGAATAAAAGGACATTTTTCTGCTCAATTTTTCTGGTCAGAGTTGTACAGAAAGTTTTATGATTTTTAAAATTGTTTATTTAACAGGTGTGTAAACAGATGCAACTTGTTTATTTTATTCCTACTCTTAAAATTTCACCACTGCCAGAAAGCTTGTGGATAAATTTATAATATTTAAATGAAAATTTAAAAATTATATAAATTCTAGCAATAAATAAATTGTTTCCTTTTTACCATTTAGGCAAAAATAAAAGAAACTCTAGAATTGCATATGCTTTAAATAATTTACTAGTCAGTATTAACGTAGTAGCATACTGACATTTAGAGGAAAACTTTTTGGGACTGTGAAGCTGCTTCCAGTTTAGGGGAGTCCACTGTATAGCAGTCTTTATTTCAGTAACACCAGCAACAATTGAAATGACAGTGTTACAGTGAATTCAAGTAATGGTTTGTATGCTTGTGTATTTTTATATGTAAAACATCTTCTTTCCTGCCTGCCTGCTCAAATAATGTTAAGTAACGTTAATTTTAAAACTCATTTACTGAGTTCACATTATTGAAAAGATACATTCATTGTTCTTAAGTCACTTTAAAAGGAAAGTCTTTTTCTTTGCTTATGAAACTATTTAACTGACACCTTTTCCAAAGCAAGCACCTATAAAGGCAAAACAAATGCCCAGCAAAGTTTGTGACTATTTTGCAGGTTTGCCCTTGAAACTGTTCTTACTCCAATCCTGCTCCAATCTGTAGCAGGTCATAAGCATGGCAGATTAACAGCAAAGACTTTGGTGCCTGACGGCATGGTTTCGGGACCTGATTTCACAATTTAGTAGTTGTGTGACCTCGGGCAAGTTACTTTTTGGTTCTGTGTCTCATTTGTTCTTCTTTTTATTTTTGGAGATGGAGTCCTGATTTGTCGCCCAGGCTGGAGTTCAGTGGTGTGACCTCGGCTCACTGCAACCTCCTCCGCCTCCTGGGTTCAGGCAATTCTCCCGTCTCAGCCTCCTGAGTAGCTGGGACTAATTGTTTTGTATTTTCAGTAGCGACGGGGGTTCACCATGTTGGTCAGGCTGGTCTCGAACTCCTGACCTCAGGTGATCCACCGCCTTGGCCTCCCAAAGTGCTGGGATTACAGGCATGAGCCACCGTGCCTGGCCTCTCATTTCATCATCTGTAAAATAGGTGTAATAATAGTATCCACTTATAGGTCTGTGGTGAGTTATTAACACATATATATGACACTTAGAACAGTACCTGGCACACAATTGCTATGTAGGTGTTAGCTTCATTTGAAATTTAGACTTTCTATCCTAATTCAATTTTTCCTCTTGTCAGTTGCATTTGACAGTGTTTATTTGGTCTCCGTGGTGCTTGAACGTTAGGTTTCCCAGAAAAACTTCACCTTGGCAGTGCCCCCTCCCATCTGTCAGGGCCTGAGCACATTCCCCTGTGCCTGGGGTGTTTTTCACCCCTTACCTTCAGATTCTCTCTTCACAGAGTTAACATCTTTTGTCCTTTAGTTCTCACCTCAAACATCACTTCCTTGGGAAAACCTTCCCTGGTCCTACCAGGCTAGATTTAGGGCCCCATGCTTTAAGCGTTCTTATATCCCTTTAATTTTCTTTCATAGCACTTAACAAAGTTTGCGGCTATAATTATGTGACTATTTAAATATATATCCCCCACTTGAAATCTAAGCTCCTCAAAGGCAGGGTAAAAATCCATTTTGCTCATCATTGTGTCCCAATCATGATAGCTTTGGCATAGAGTATTTGCACAAGAAAAACTTGTTAATAAATGATAAATCAATTTCAGAGATCAGAAGTCTGGAGTTCAACACAAGTCAACATGATTTGCCCAAGATTATACTAGTAGACACGACAGAGTTAGAAGTAGAATTCACTTCTGACTCAAAGTCCTTTATTGTTTCCAGGTATTACATCTTTGATTATACAAATCAAACAAAGAACTGTGCAATTAGTATTGTGGAGCTTCTAGAATGACAAGTAAAAGTACAAATCAGAAAGACTTGAACTATTTAAAGTATTCTGGAGGAACTGAGTCTCCCTGAGAAACTGATTTTTACAACATGAAGTAGGAGTTAGAATGGGTGCGAGGAGATGGGCAGAGGCTTCTAGGTAGAAAGAACCATTTATGCAGCAGTCCAAGGATGAGAAAAGCTTGGTGAATGAAAACAGAGAAAAGGCCACTGTGATTGCAACAGAAAGAGTAGGAAGTGGGAGGCTGACGTTGATCAGAGGGGCAGGGCCAGATCATGCAAAAGCTCATGTTCGTAACACAAGGGAAAGCCACTGAAGGGTTTCAAGCGGGGGATGACACAGTCAGCTTTGCATTTTCATAAGACGATACTGACTGCACTCTGAGGGATTTCAGAAACAGAAAACTTGGTAATTGGTTGGAGATGGGAGTCAAGATAGAAGGACATAAAAAGGGAATGCTGATGTGTCTGGTATAATCAACTGGGAGGATTGTGGCACCATTTACTGAGAGAGCCATTAGTAGATAGAGCAAGATTATTAATTTCGTTAAATATATGATATGCTCTCAATAAATAGTGACAATTGTTATTGTCTTTGTGGTTGCTATTATTAATCATTATTCCAAACCACTTGCTGTGACTGGGAGTGATGGTGATTTTTATGGATTTCAGTGGATTTTGGCCTGATGTGTTACTCCCACTATGTACACAGGCACATCTGGAGTTGGTGATTGGAAAAGGAAGTCATCCAAGGGACCAAGAGAAGGTAGACTTAGGATAACGTGAGGAGAACATGAGAAAACAGACTTTTTAATTTTCTGAATTTCCTTCTCCTTTTTCCCAAATCAAGAAATTTTAGATATGATAGTATGACCATGGCCACTAGATCGATGAGAGCAAACAGGTGTAGGAGGCATCAATGCTGTATGGGGAGACCAACCTATAAAATTAGTCTGAATTTGCCTTTTGGGGTAAATAATGGATGAGCATAGGCAGGTCAAAGGGCTTTCCTATAAAGTGAGTAAGCAAAGAAATCAGGAAGTATGCTTAGATCTTTGACCGTGTTTTTTTTTTTTTAAATTTAATTTTATGTATATATCTTTGCCTCATGTAAAATCTGTCATGTTCATTTAGATCGTTTACATGTAGTAAAAAAAAAAAAAAAAAAAGAATACCTATTAGGATGGTTAGTTGGCACTATAGATTATGTAGCCCATTTTAATTCTGGTGCCACCTCTGCAAGCATACCAGGAGGTTGCTAAGCCTTCACACTATGTGACTGGCTCATGTCCACTGCCTTTGTTCCCTAGAGATACAAGGAAAGCAAAGGCCATGCATCAGGATTAGCCACATGGTGTTAATGAGAATCCCTGCCATCATTATCCTGTTTATCCTGTTAAAGAAGTCCTGGAGTATATGAGGTAGATGGCAAATGTGTTAAGTATACTAAAAGACAAGGTCCATTTCTGAAGTCTTGAACCCTGAGTTAAGAAATTTTAGGGTACTGAGTCCACATGCTAACTGGGCATTTTCCAACAAGGCATCTACAAAACAACTAAAGAAAGAGGCAATGAGGGGAAGTCAAATATAAGAAAAGTCCAGATTGCTTTGGTCACATGAGGTCCTGCTTACAATGAAAAGCCACAGTGATTCCTGCTTAATCTCACACATATATTTGGCATCATTAAAGCTTAACCATCATCAGGGAACATCATACAAAGACATTTAGACTGGTATACAGCAAGGGGTTTCAAAGAAGTGGAAAAGATGAATATTTCAAATGACCTTCTAGGCAAGTTTGACATGCATTTTATTTATACTAGAATATTAGGGAGGTCCTTGACGTATTTTAATGTATTTTTATTTATGCCTTATTATATTAAACTAGGAAAAGCATTGAATAATATCTATTTTCACTCTTTTTTATTTATATAAGCACATACACATAGCTTAAAAGTGAACATGTCTTTTTTACAGCCTTGGGAAATTTGTCACATTTTCTAATCTGGTATAATTCAACAAGGTATAAACTACCCCTGCCTCCTGCATTCAATGTAACAAAATAAGCCAGTGCTGAACCATTTGAGCATTTGCATCTATTCCTTATTATATTAACCAGCCCTTGTTTATATTCAGAGTTTTAGCTTTTTGATAAGCCATTTTGATTACTATTCAGAAATTCTGAAGAAGAGAATTTTCCCCCTCACATCACTAGTGGTTAGAAGCTTGGGTTTGAAAATCAGACTGTGTTTGAAAAAAATTTCTACCATTTTTTAGCTGAGTAATCATTTAACCTTTCTGTGTCTTAGCTTTCTGCATAAACCTTGGATGCTTATTGTAAAACAGAATAAAGTAGAACCTATCTCAAAGACTTGCATTGAGTGCTTTATTACATGTAAAAAACATAGAACTGTGCCTGGCACATATTAAGTGTCCAAAAAATGTTAGTTATCATCATTACCATTTTTATCCTTCTAAAACAGAATCATTTACTTGTTTCTGGGGACTGGGGAAAAGAGTCTACAAAATACATATTTAACCTTTTCCATTGTATTCCTAGCCCTTTGCTTTATCAGGAGCATCAATCTTTTTCCCACTCAAAATATTTTTCATATTCCAGTGGTTCTCAAGTTTTTCTTTTAAATAGGCACCTGTATAATATAGAGAGACATTCCATGAACTTTCACGATATAATCTACAATTTTAGAATCTTTTGATTAAGCACATAAGAACAGAGGAATTTAAGGAACTCTTGCAATAACTCTACAGCCCCTCCTGAGTCTGAGGCTGACTTGGTTAGGAACCATAGTTTTAATCAGTAATTAATATATTTAGACTGAAGTATAATTCTGGTTTATTTTTAATAACCCAATGGGTCACAGCTCTTTCAGTCTCTCTTACCTCGCCCATGACTGCTATGGGAGTCTCTCCTGTTGCCTGAGCAACACGATGTTCTACTAAGTAAAACATATATTCGTCGTAGAGTAGACGGATCAGGTGGAAGGAGCCAAAGCTAGCAGCACTGCGTAAGGTTAAGTCCCGAATAACCATTGAGCTGTTCCAAGAGAAAAGACATATATGCAGCTAATATTAATGACAAAAATTAGCACTCTACCTATTTTTCCTCTTAAAAAAAGTCAAGCTGGGAGTCTATATGGTTGGTATAGTATAAAACCTGCCATGAAATCATTTCATTATTGAAAGCAGTTGCCTCAACTCATTTAAATAGAATGATAAAGAGGTAATCCTCACCGAGACTTGATCCTTATTAGAGATAGATAGTCTTAGTGGAAAAAGTCACTTTACTATCATAGGCAAGTCTGCTGCTTCTACCAAACTCACAAATAAATCAGAATTCAACAAAAAATATTTCTGAAAGATTCAGCACTCATCACTACCCTAAGAAAAAGCAACTTGAAGTAAAAATCTTACTGATGAAGGTTGGCAGTCTGTCCCCTCTCAGTGATAATGACCTCTGGGGTATGCTTTAGGAAAAATATGTATTTCTGCCAGACAAAGCTTACAAAATATACTAAGCAATATTCCCCGATGTGGCAATATAGATTACAGGCAAGTATGTACAAGGACTCCAGCAAGTTTTCTTGGAAGGTAAACGTATTAAGTGCTTCCAGTTTCTTATGATTTCCACTTAAATTATGGCATATTTACATTAGAAATAAGCACAATAAAATCAAGAAATCCATTATTTTTGAAAATGCATTTAATGTATATAATATGAAAATATAAGCAATATTATTAATAAAATAATAATAAACTCTATTATATTTAAAATGGAAATGAGTCCAAAATAAAATCTTGGCTTCAACATGCCAATCATTAAGCTTGTTCACACACTTCAAACCTTAAAATAGTCAAAATTTAGAATCAGAGTGATGTGTGTGTGAGAGTGTGTGTATGTGTGTGTTTCTTACCACTTTCATTTATTGGCCTTTTTCTAAAGACTTTTGGCACACGAACACTAAAACCACCATTGAATTCTCAGGAGAAAGAGGTAAAATCTCACCTATGCCTTGTTTTACAGTAAAGAATTATAACACATTAGGCAAATGGAAAAACAAAGACTGTACTTTTGTTTTCTGTTTCATTTTTCAACCTTGTTTAAAGAGAGGCTACTAATACATCAAATTGTATGCATTCAACTTGGCAAGTGACAAATCATCATTGTCCATCTGAAACACAGAAGCCTTGAATTCTGATTCTGTCTCTTCATTGACTGTTGACCTCAAAAAGATCATTTATTTCCCTGAGATGTTTTTCCTCTTGCATGAAAACAAAACACTGCCTTTAGTCTTATCTAACTTACAAGCTTATTTCAAGGATAAAATAAGTTAAAGGATGTGAAATCAACTTATAACTAGAATGCTATTCAAATATAAGTGATTGTGATTATAATACACAGAAAAAGAGAAGCTGACCTTCTCATTCTCATTTATTTATGGTGGCAAGAATAGCAATTATTATATGATGATGGCAGAGGGCCTCTCAATTCTGTAGATCTATTTACTAAGTTATAATAAGAAGAATAAGTGTGGGTTTGAAGTTACACAGACCCAGGTTACCACTGTGTGATTTCAATTGTGATCACGTAATTTTTTGTAAGGTTCAAAGGTTAGCCCAAGAGTCAAATGAAATAATGTATGTGAAATCTTAAGAAAACTACCCATGTAACTATACTGTTACCTACATTAGTGTTAATAATATATTCATTATCATAAATAGTACGTCTAGTGAATAATATCTTGTAATTGATTACCTTAATGAATTCCTTAAGTTTACAACTCTATAAATAATTATTAAAAATAAATGAATACTTTCATTTGCATGCCAAAATATATGACAAAATTCTATATATAACTCTATCCATGACTTTTCTAAAATTCAGTGACATATTACCAATTTGTAAAAATAATTTATAAGATCATAATATAAGAGCTATGTGAAAATAAATGTTTATATTCCTATGGAAAAAAATTTTAAAGCAGTGAATCACTTACTAAAAAAAAGCAAAAACAACACAAAACTAAAAATAAAATGTTATGTAACATTTTTACCCATACTAACAAAGACTTGAAATAAATGATTTTTAAAGTAAAGCATGAACAGAATATTTGCTCCTAATTGCATTTATCTTGCTGAAGAAAGATAGCAAGTATCTAAAATTTTCAAATTTTAAAAATTTAAAGGATAAGACAAATGGCTAACAAACATAAAAAAATGACTCATTTTATTTGGAATTAAAGAAATGAAAATTAAAGTAAGATACCTTATATACTCCACAAAGCTGTCAGAGGTTAAAAGACCCAATGTTAGAGTTGGTTTGGAAAAACTCTCCTTTACTGTCTCTATGAATATAAATTCATAAAACTTTTGTAGAGGGAAATTTGGCAGTATTTGTCAAAATTTAAAATGTCAAAACTTTGACCCAGAAATCGAATTCTAGAAATTTACACAAATAACCAAAGATAGTTACAACTGCAGCACAATATTTGTACTAGTGAGAAACTAGGAGGAGAAAGTAAATATCGTTAAAAAGATAATCTAGTAGGATGCTGATTAAACAAGTTATGGCTCATTTAGATATAAAATTGTATGCATATAAGTAGTTAAAAATGAAGTAGACAAATAAGTAGTAACATGGAAAGATGTTTATAATATAATGGTTAAGTTGAAGCAAGATATATGAGCTCATTTACATAAAAACACTCCATACGTCAAAACATTCCTACCCCCAAGTAAACTGGAATATCTAATACTTTATTAGCATTGAGATCACACATTTCATTAAAGTAGTATTAGTTACTTTAAATGTTTATATCCTTTTACTTGAACTTATCCAAAGATATATGTACGATTGTATATGAAGATAATCATGATAGCATTTTAAAAAACTGTATCAAAATACCAAAACCCATGTTAATGTTCAAGAATAAGGGAATGTCTAAATAATGTATAAGGCATAAACATAATGAAATAGTACGAGGACATTAAACATTATGTTTCTGAAGATATTTAATGGCAAGAAATGCTTAAGATACAATTGCAAATAAAAAATGTTAAGAGAAAAATATAGTTAAATAGTTCACGGGAAACAACTGGATCCCAATTTTATTTAACCCAAAAAGAAAACATTTAACCAGTGGCAATTTCTGGGTAGAAGTTTTTGTATTTCCTAGATTATCTTTTTAAAAAATTAGTTTTTTTTTTTTTTTAGAGATGGGGGTCTTGCTGTATTGTCCAGGCTGGGGTGCAGTGATGCCATTATAGTGATTCACTGCAGCATTGAACTCCTGGGTTCCAGTGATCTTATGCTCCTCACCTCCCATAGGCACTTGCTACCATGCCCAGCTTATTATTTTATTTTGTTAAAGATGGGGTCTCACTGTGTGGCCCAGGTTGGTCTCGAATTCCTGGACTCAACAGATCCTCCTGCCTCAGCCTCCCAAATAGCTGGGATTACAGGTGCAAGCCCCCATGCCTGGCCTGTATTTACCACATTTTCTAATGTGAGCATATATTAACTGCATAATAAAAATATTTATTTTAAAAGATGTCATTCATTATATAATAATACAGAAAAACAATACCGAGTCAGGTGAATGTTAATAAATCTTTTCAGGAATGAATATCACAGATAGAGAATGAGTCTTTCTTTATACATTTCTAAGTTTGAATTTTAGGTCTTTGTATTTCTCTTTCTCTTTTTTTGTTTTGGAGATGGAGTCTCGCTCTTGTTGCCCAGGCTGGAGTGCAATGGCATGATCTCGGCTCACTGCCACCTCCGCCTCTTGGATTCAAGCGATTCTCCTGCCTCAGCCTCCTGAGTAGCTGGGATTACAAACATGCACCACCACGACTGGCTAATTTTGTATTTTTAGTACAGACAGGGTTTCTCCATGTTGGTCAGGTTGGTGTCGAACTCCCGACCTCAGGTGATCCGCCCACCTTGGCCTTCTGTTAAAATACAATAACCCTGAAATCATGTGAACAACTAAGGAGAATGTTCATAACAAATAGTTTTCTGGTATCATTTTAGAAATGCAAATTCAACTTTTCCAAGAAAATTCACATTTATTTATTCAGCAGATATTTATTGTGTTCCTACTCTGCAGCAGGGTCTTGGTTCAGACAAGAGAGACAAAATTTGGTTTCAAAAAAGATCACATTCTATTAGGCGAGACAGTCAGTAAATATACAAGTAGATAAAAAATATAAAGTTAGAGAGTAAGAGATCCTATAAATCAGGGCCAGAGACTGGAGAGTGATGAGGGCAGGCATTTTAAGTTGGGGTATCTAGAAAATTCTTTCTGAGGAGGTGATATCTGAGCAGAAACTGGATTGAAGTGAGGAAATGAACACAGGTGAAGAATTTTCCTGGCAGAAAGGAGAGCAAATGAAAGAGCTTGAGACAGAACTGTTTGCTGTGTTCAAAGAGCAGCCAGGAGGCTAATGTGGTAGGAAGGCAGTGAGCAAAGAGAAGAATACGTGATAGGGTCTGTACGACTCTAGTGGCTGGACTGTGTAGGGTCTAGTAGGCCATGATAAGGCCTTTGGATTTCATTCTGAGTGTTCTGGAAACTTCTAGATGGTTAGGCAATCACCTTATTTCAGCATAAAATGCACATGTAATACTAAATTCTGTTGGAAGTTTTTTTAAAAAAATTTATTGATCCTCAATTATAATACCTAGTTATTTAAAAAATACTGATATGTATGTCACAAAATTATTGTCATATGTTTAGAAAAGAATCAGCTGAATTGTATCATTAACGCTATATCTACTTTATTCTCTCTGTGTCAGGCTTCCGCTCTACATGCCAAGTATTAAATGACACAATTAACAGTTTAATTGGAATCCTATTGTCCGATTCAGACTTCCGTAAGATATGTTGTAAAATTGACTCCACTGAAGTGTTGCTAAGTTACCATGAATTCAACTCTTTTTAAGATCAGAGTTGTAAACGTTAATTATTTTATAATGGACAAGAAATACCTTTGTATATTTATCTTTATAATTCATCATGTGGAAATTGAAACATATACCCTAACATGTGATAGCCAACCTGCCTCTTCTGAGTGTTTGAAGATGTATCACACCCTTCGGGTAAGAACATCACACCTGTAATCCTTATGTGAACTCACTCTTTGAAAAGTGCTTACAGTTGATTCAGAAAAGAGTATTACTTTTTGGAAGATTCATATATTGTCCAGTTGTAGGCAAACTAGGCACCCCGTGCCTACTTTCAAGCCACAATATCAAAGCTATACATTCCATTCTTTAAAAATGGGATATCTGAATGACCTTCAGGGTGGCCCTGAAGAATGCTTTCTTCTGTTATCCACAAAACACACAAGCTGAGAAATGGCCCACATAACTTCTCCAATTCTGCCCAAGAAAGGCAGTGATTTTTTTTTCTGCCTCCCAGGGAACCACCATTAGTCACTGAAAGCCAGGTTAGGCAAGGAGAGAGCCCCCATTCAGAGCAGAGACTGTTTGTAGCGCTGTATCAACTGCTATCATGATTCTCTGCAAGTTCATTTCTATATTTCTATGTATGTAAATACATACAAAAAATGTTAGAAATTAAGAGATTAAGCATCTGATTTCAGAACATGAAGGGCCTACTATGTATGTGACTGCCAAATTTATAATGGCATTTACAAATTTACAAATTTTTGGCATCTGCAATGCCAAAAACATTAAAAAATATTCTAATTCTGCTTCTCTGATAGTTTGTGAATGCAATTTTCACTACTCAATATGTTCTTATGTCTCAGTAAAAAACAGTTCAGATATTAAAGGCTCAAGTTTCTAAGCTACTGACTTTGCCTACCAGCAGGAGGTATGCATCTGTCTGAATGCGCCTTTCCTTCAGGGGCCCTGAACTGTATGCTTTCAAGTCTTTTTGAAACGAAAATAATAACCATAATAGTGTCTAATAACAACAAGCCAATTATCCTCAACTCAGGGAGGACAGAGGCCAGGCAAGTGATGATCTACTGGGATTGTATATCTGCAGAGAACAAGAAATGCAAGTAAGTAATTTTCTCTCCTTTCAAGATACCTGCAACAAATCTCTGTGGAGATGAAGGCTCCAGGGATGTATTTCTAAAATGACATCGACTAAATATAGAAAAAAAAAAAAAAAAAAAACAACCAACAACCACAGGTAGAGGTAAGGGCAAGTCTGACACTAACAACATAAGAAAGCAGTAGGAAGAAAAAAAAACACCTTGCTTTTTTGGATGTAGAGGATGGACTCTGACTTTGGTCATGTAAGTTTTGGAACAGCCAGTCAAGTGTACTGCCAGTCAGTGTACTGCTGTTTCATCAATCATTCATGGAGCACATATACCATTTATGTTATTTTCTGGGAAAAAAACTTGATGAATAAAAAACTCTTGGGCAACTGGGAAAATATCTGAAATCTTAAAAAATGTTCCCAAATCAAATTTTCTAATTCTACCATTACTACAACTGTTGCTGCATCTACCTCAAGAACACTGTGATAACGCATTTCAAATCCTTCTGATGTATCAAGGGAAAACATAATTTCTCATCAACACATTTCTCATGAACACCCAGATCCAAATCTAGCACTGGCTTCACTGATGCATACTAGTGGGTCACAGAGCCAGACAACACCTTAATAATTTGCTTCTTGAATTATGTGGGCTAAAGGTACTAAATATATGAGAGGCAGGACTATGGAATTGTACCACTAAAAAAACAAAAACAAAACAACAGCAAAAAACTGGCTGGCTTGCTTTCATTGCATTTGACCCTGGGCTAGATACTAGACGGCTATTTTCAGGACGTAAGGATAATTTAACTCTTAATGAAACATATGATGTGGATCTATATGTCTACTTCAGTTTAAGAAATAAGAATTTGGACCAAATCAGTTGAGAAAGAAAAAACTCACTTATAATAAAACCAAAGGAACTACCATCATAATTAAAAGACCTCTGATTCCATCATTATAACCAACGGTGGTCAAAACAATATGGAAATCCTATAGTCTGGGTTTACTGAGTTCACAAGTACTATTCGTTCCTAAATTCTGTTACTTATTCATAGTCTTTCCCTCCTCACAACGAGCTTTGGACTCACCACTGATGTCCAGATGATGACCATAGTGTAGACACAGCTACAGTCGGGCGTATGTCTTGTGGCCACCACTTTCTGATATGTGCATGGCCGCACAGACTCTACACTAGAGACTGCCTATGCTTTACAGCAGATATTAACCTTAGGGCCAAATCAGTGGGGCCAGCTTTCTCTAAAGCAGCTAAAAAATGAACTCTTACCACAAGAACAAATGCCAGAGTTAAAAATATAATTTACCCGACTTACGAAAGAATTCCATCCTACATATATGGTAAAGACACTGACTTACAAAGGTCATAAATGCTGGTTTTTTTCTTTTTTTTAAATTATACTTTATGTTCTAGGGTACATGTGCACAACGTGCAGGTTTGTTACATATGTATACATGTGCCATGTTGGTGTGCTGCACCCATTAACTCGTCATTTACATTAGGTATATCTCCTAATGCTATCCCTCTCCCCTCCCCCAATCCCACAACAGGCCCCGGTGTGTGCTGTTCCCCTTCCTGTGTCCAAGTGTTCTCATTGTTTAATTCCCACCTATGAGTGAGAACATACGGTGTTTGGTTTTCTGCCTGTGCAATAGTTTGCTGAGAATGATGGTTTCCAGCTGCATCCATGTCCCTACAAAGGACATGAACTCATCCTTTTTTATGGCTGCATAGTATTCCATGGTGTATATGTGCCACATTTTCTTAATCCAGTCTGTCGTTGATGGACATTTGGGTTGGTTCCAAGTCTTTGCTATTGTGAATAGTGCCACAATAAACATACATATGCGTGTGTCTTATAGCAGCATGATTTATAATCCTTTGGGTATATACCCAGTACTGGGATGGCTGGGTCAAATGGTATTTCTAGTTCTAGATCCTTAAGGAATCACCACACTGACTTCCACAATGGTTGAAGTAGTTTACACTCCCACCAACAGTGTAAAAGTGTTCCTATTTCTCCACATCCTCTCCAGCACCTATTGTTTCCTGACTTTTTAATGATCGCCATTCTAACTGGTGTGAGACAGTATCTCATTGTGGTTTTGATTTGCATTTCTCTGATGGCTAGTGATGGTGAACATTTTTTCATGTGTCTGTTGGCTGTATAAATGACTTCTTTTGAGAAGTGTCTGTTAATATCCTTTGCCCACTTTTTGATGGGGTTTTTTTCTTGTAAATTTGTTTGAATTCTTTGTAGGTTCTGGATATTAGCCCTTTGTCAGATGAGTAGATTGCAAAAATGTTCTCCCATTCTGTAGGTTGCCTGCTCACTCTGATGGTAGTTTCTTTTGTTGTGCAGAAGCTCTTTAGTTTCATTAGATCCCATTTGTCAATTCTGGCTTTTGTTGCCATTGCTTTTGGTGTTTTAGACATGAAGTCCTTGCCCATGCCTATCTCCTGAATGGTATTGCCTAGGTTTTCTTCCAGGGTTGTTATGGTTTTAGGTCTAACACGTACGTCTCTAATCCATCTTGAATTAATTTTTGTATAAGGTGTAAGGAAGAGATCCAGTTTCAGCTTTCTACTTATGGCTAGCCAGTTTTCCCAGCACCATTTATTAAATAGGGAATCATTTCCACATTTCTTGTTTTTGTCAGGTATGTCAAAGATCAGATGGTTGTAGATGTGTGGTATTATTTCTGAGGGCTCTGTTCTGTTCCATTGGTCTATATCTCTGTTTTGGTACCAGTACCATGCTGTTTTGGTTACTGTAGCCTTGTAGTATAGTTTGAAGTCAGGTAGCGTGATACCTCCAGCTTTGTTCTTTTGGCTTAGGATTATCTTGGCATTGCGGACTCTTTTTTGGTTCCATATGAACTTTAAAGTAGTTTTTTCCAATTCTGTGAAGAAGGTCATTGGTAGCTTAATGGGGATGGCATTGAATCTATAAATTACCTTGGGAAGTATGGCCATTTTCATGATATTGATTCTTCCCATCCATGAGTATGGAATGTTCTTCCATTTGTTTGTGTCCTCTTTTATTTCACTGAGCAGTGGTTTGTGGTTCTCCTTGAAGAGGTCCTTTACATCTCTTGTAAGTTGGATTCCTAGGTATTTTATTCTCTTTGAAGCAATTGTGAATGGGAGTTCATTCATGATTTGGCTCTCTGTTTGTCTGTTATTGGTGTATAAGAATGCCTGTGATTTCTGCACATTGATTTTGTATCCTGAGACTTTGCTGAAGTTGCTTATCAGCTTAAGGAGATTTTGGGCTGAGACGATGGGGTTTTCTAAATATACAATCATGTCATCTGTAAACAGGGACAATCTGACTTCCTCTTTTCCTAATTGAATACCCTTTATTTCTTTCTCTTGCCTGACTGCCCTGGCCAGAACTTCCAACACTATGTTGAATAGGAGTGGTGAGAGAGGACATCCCTGTCTTGTGCCAGTTTTTGAGGGGAATGCTTCAAGTTTTTGCCCATTCAGTGTGATATTGGCTGTGGGTTTGTCATAAACAGCTCTTATTATTTTGAGATAAGTTCCATTGGTACCTAATTTATTGAGAGTTTTTAGCATGAAGGGCTGTTGAATTTTGTCAAAGGCCATTTCTGCATCTATTGAGATAATCACGTAGTTTTGTCTTTGGTTCTGTTTATATGCTGGATTATGTTTATTGATTTGCATATATTGAACCAGCCTTGCATCCCAGGGATGAAGCCCACTTGATCATGATGTATAAGCTTTTTGATGTGCCGCTGAATTCGGTTTGCCAGGATTTTATTGACGATTTTTGCATCAATGTTCATCAGGGATATTGGTCTAAAACTCTCTTTTTTTTGTTGTGTCTCTGCCAGGCTTTGGTATCACGATGATGTTGGTCTCATAAAAAGAGTTAGTGAGGATTCCCTCTTTTTCTATTGATTGGAATAGTTTCAGAAGGAATGGTACCAGCTCCTCCTTGTACCTCTGGTAGAATTCGGCTGTGAATCCGTCTGGTCCTGGATTTTTTTTGGTTGGTAGGCTATTAATTATTGCCTCAATTTCAGAGCCTGTTATTGGAGTATTCAGGGATTCAACTTCTTCCTGGTTTAGTCTTGGGAGAGTGTAGGTGTCCAGGAATTCATCCATTTTTTCTAGGTTTTCTAGTTTATTTGCGTAGAGGTGTTTATAGTATTCTTTGATGGTGGTCTGTATTTCTGTGGGGTTGGTGGTGATATCCACTTTATCACTTTTTATTGCATCTATTTGATTCTTTTCTCTTCTTTATTAGTCTTGCTAGCGGTCTATCAATTTTGTTGATCTTTTCAAAAAAACAGCTCCTCTATTCATTGATTTTTTGAAGGGTTCTTGTGTCTCTATCTCCTTCAGTTATGCTCTGATCTATTACTTGCGTTCTGCTAGCTTTTGAATGTGTTTGCTCTTGCTTCTCTAGTTCTTTTAATTGTGACATTAGCGTGTCAATTTTAGATCTTTCCTGCCTTCTCTTGTGGACATTTAGTGCTATAAATTTCCCTCTACACACTGCTTTAAATGTATCCCAGAGATTCTGGTATGTTGTATCTTTGTTCTCATTGGTTTCAAAGAACATCTTTATTTCTGCCTTCATTTCGTTATGTACCCAGTAGTCATTCAGGAGCAGGTTGTTCAGTTTCCACGTGGTTGGGAGGTTTCGATTTTCTTAATCCTGAGTTTTAGTTTGATTGCACTGTGGTCTGAGAGACAGTTTGTTATAATTTCTGTTCTTTTACATTTGCTGAGGAGTGCTTTACTTCCAACTATGTGGTCAGTTTTGGAATAAGTGTGATGTGGTGCTGAGAAAAATGTACATTCTGTTGATTTGGGGTGGAGAATTCTGTAGATGTCTGTTAGGTCCACTTGGTGCAGAGTTGAGTTCAATTCCTAGATAATCCTAGTTAACTTTCTGTTTTGTTGATCTGTCTAATGTTGACAGTGGGGTGTTAAAGTCTCCCATTATTATTGTGTGGGAGTCTAAGTCTCTTTGTAAGTCTCTAAGGACTTGCTTTATGAATCTGGGTGCTCCTGTATTGGGTGCATATATATTTAGGGTAGTTAGCTCTTCTTGTTGAATTGATCCCTTTACCATTATGTAATGGCCTTGTCACTTTTGATCTTTGTTGGTTTACAGTCTGTTTTATCAGAGACTAAGATTGCAACCCCTCACTTTTTGTTTTCCATTTGCTTGGTAGATTTTCCATCTCTTTATTTTGAGCCTACATGTGCCTCTGCACGTGAGATGGGTCTCCTGAATATAGCAAACTGATGGGTCTTGACTCTTTATCCAATTTGCCAGTCTGTTTTTTTTAATTGGAGCATTTAGCACATTTACATTTAAGGTTAATATTGTTATGTGTGAACTTGATCCTGTTATTATGATATTAGCTGGTTATTTTGCTCGTTAGTTGATGCAGTTTCTTCCTAGCATCGATGGTCTTTACATTTTGGCATGTTTTTGCAGTGGCTGGTACTGGCTGTTCCTTTCCAAGTTTAGTGCTTCCTTCAGGAGCTCTTGTCGGGCAGGCCTGGTGGTGACAAATCTCTCAGCATTTGCTTGTCTGTAGAGGATTTTATTTCTTCTTCACTTATGAAACTTTGGCTGGATATGAAATTCTGGGTTGAAAATCCTTTTCTTTAAGAATGTTGAATATTGGCCCCCACTCTCTTCTGGCTTGTAGAGCTTCTGCCAAGAGATCTGCTGTTAGTCGGATGGGCTTCCCTTTGTGGGTAACCTGGCCCTTCTCTCTGGCTGCCCTTAACATTTCTTCCTTCATTTCAACTTTGGTGAATCTGACAATTATGTGTCTTGGAGTTGCTCTTCTCGAGGAGCATCTTTGTGGAGTTCTCTGTATTTCCTGAATTTGAACATTGGCCTGCCTTGCTAGGTTGGGGAAGTTCTCCTGGATAATATCCCACAGAGTGTTTTCCAACTTGGTTCCATTCTCCCCATCACTTTCAGGTACACCAATCAGACGTAGATTTGGTCTTTTCACATAGTCCCATATTTCTTGGAGGCTTTGTTCATTTCTTTTTACTCTTTTTTCCTCTAAACTTCGCTTCTCACTTCATTTCATGCATTTGATCTTCAATCACTGATACCCTTTCATCCAGTTGAGTCAGTTACTGAAGCTTGTGCATTTGTCACGTAGTTCTTGAGTCATGGTTTTCATCTCTATCAGGTTGTTTAAGGACTTCTCTACGTTGGTTATTCTAGTTAGCCATTCATCAAATCTTTTTTCAAGGTTTTTAGCTTCTTTGTGCTGGGTTTGTACTTCCGCCTTTAGCTCAGAGAAGTTTGTTTGTCTGAAGCCTTCTTCTCTCAATTTGTCAAAGTCATTCTCCATCCAGCTTTGTTCCATTGCTGGCGAGGAGCTGCGTTCCTTTGGAGGGGGAGAGGTGCTCTGATTTTTAGAATTTTCAGCTTTTCTGTGCTGCTTTTTCCCCATCTTTGTGGTTTTATCTACCTTTGGTCTTTGATGATGGTGACATACAGATGGGGTTTTGGTGTGGATATCCTTTCTGTTTGTTAGTTTTCCTTCTAACAGTAAGGACCCTCAGCTGTAGGTCAGTTGGAGTTTGCTCGAGGTCCACTGCAGACCCTGTTTGCCTGCGTATCAGCAGCGGAGGCTGCAGAAGAGTGAATACTGCTAAACAGCAAATGTTGCTGCCTGATCATTCCTCTGGAAGCTTCGTCTCAGAGGTGTACTTGGCCGTGTGAGGTGTGAGGTGTCACTCTGCCCCTAGTGGGGGATGCCTCCCAGTTAGGGGATACTTGGGGATCAGGAACTCACTTGAGCAGGTAGTCTGTCAGTTTTCAGACCTCAAACTCTGTGCTGGGAGAATCACTACTCTCTTCAAAGCTGTCAGACAGGGACATTTACATCTGCAGAGGTTTCTGCTGCCTTTTGTTTGGCTATGCCCTGTCCCCAGAGGTGGAGTCTACAGAGGCAGGCAGGCCTCCTTGAGCTGCTGTGGGCTCCACCCAGTTTGAGCTTCCTGGCTGCTTTGTCTACCTACTTAAGATTCAGCGACAGTGGGTGCCCCTCCCCCAGCCTCCCTGATGCCTTGTAGTTCGATCTCAGACTGCTGTGCTAGCAATGAGGGAGGCTCCATGGGCGTGGGACCCTCTGAGCCAGGCGCGGGATATAATCTCCTGGTGTGCCATTTGCTAAGACCCTTGGTAAAGCGCAGTATTAGGGTGGGAGTGACCCAATTTTCCAGGTGTTGTGTGTCACGGTTTCCCTTGGCTAGGAAAGGGAATTCTCTGACCCCTCGCGCTTCCCGGGTGAGGCGATGCCTCATCCTGCTTCGGCTCTCACTCACTGGGCTGCACCCACTGTCCTGCACCCACTGTCCGACATGCCCCAGTGAGGTGAACCCGGTACCTCAGTTGGAAGTGCAGAAATCATCCGTCTTCTGTGTCGCTCACGCTGGGATCTGGAGGCTGGAGCTGTTCCTATTCGGCCATCTTGGAACCGCCTCATAAATGCTGTTTTTAATTTTTGTGGCGGAGTTATGGTCAACAGCTCATCCCATCATTTGATATATGTCATGTAATCAGAAAGCCCTTTTCTTCTGGGTGCTTCTATGTCTACAAAAGTACACATTTCTATCTATACTATTTTAGTCAAAAACTGATTTATATTATTAATAAGCTATGTTACTGTCTACTAGATTACTGGCAATCATTAGAATCACCAGGAGAGCTTTGTGAAAAAAAATCCTGATTATCTTCATTCCTAATCACTATCTTTTTTTTTTTGAGACGGAGTCTCACTCTGTCGCCTAGGCTGGAGTGCAGTGGCACGATCTCGGCTCACTGCAAGCTCTGCCTCCTGGGTTCATGCCATTCTCCTGACTCAGTCTCCCAAGTAGCTGGGACTATAGGCTCCTGCCCCCATGCCCAGCTAATTTTTTGTATTTTTAGTGGAGATGGGGTTTCACTGTGTTAGTCAGGATGGTCTCCATCTCCTCAGCTCGTGATCCAACCACCTCGGCCTCCCAAAGTGCTGGGATTACAGGCATGAATCACCATGCTCAGCCACTAATCACTGTCTCTTACCCACCAAGATTTTGATTTAGTAGGTCTTGGAAGGCACTTAGGATTTGTTTCTTTGTTTTACATTAATTCTGATGTGCAGCCAGGTTTGAAAACAGTTATAACTGATAGAAGTAAGAAGGTAGATAGTTCTGGGTATGCATCAGAATCAACTGAAGTACTTTTTAAGACATAAATTGCTGGGCCTTATCTCTACAGGTTCTGATACAGGTAGATTTGGAGGAAGTGCTAGGAATTTGCATTTCTAACATGTTTCCAATTGATAGTGATGCTACTGGTATAGGGACCACATTCTGAACATCACTAAACAGAGAACTAAAGGAGACTAGTGTTAGGCCTCAAGAAAGAAGTCTAAATAATGTATGTTGCAAGAGGGAGTACAGTAGCCCTTTTCTGATTATTGCTGAATACATTATCTAGACTGGAATCTCAGATGTTCACATCTGAGGACATCTAGGGCTTTGAGCAAGAGATTTCTTTTCCTAGCAGAAAGTTTATTTCTCTAAGTTTCCTGGTACATTTCCATGATGTTGTAATCACTGACTTGGGTTGAAGGTAGTTGTAACAGGGAGTTTCCACAAACTAAAGTCTTTACTCCTTTCTTTTCTTTTGTCACAGAAGCATATACACACACATACACACACATATTTGCAGAATATGAAGAAGCAAGTCTAGGAAAAACCTAGATGATACCTGTAGAAAGACCATTTTAGCAGAAATTGCCTGGCGGCTTTAGGAAAACTGGGTCTTCCTTCATAGGGTTTCAGTGCTTGCATCATCACATTGTCAAGCCACGCAGCCCACTGCTCCAGGGTGCTCTGCTGCTGAAGAGTCATCTTGAAATCTGTTTCTAGTCTCTGAACCATGTTGTCATCACACTGGCACACCCAGGAAGCCTGCTCCTGAGACAGTAACACAGAAAGCAAAGGAAAAGTTCAACTCAGCATCCTTTCATTGAACATCAGCACACACACCAGATGCAAGAACAGAGCTTCACACAGTTAAATGAATCCAGAAAATAAAAAACTACTGTCAATTGTTAGGGTAACACAATCTTTATCAGTTTTAAGGGATGAATATTTCTTGTTGCTCAGTCTGGTACATAAAAAAGTGATGTCACATGTAAGTATGATTTGGTTTTTCTACATTAACTAGTCTGTGTAAAAGACTAAAATACATGATTACTTCAAAAAAACAGAAGTCTGAACCTACAGTAGGCAGGGTCTTTCATTCTATTCAGCTTTCACACTGCTTTCAGAAGTTCTCTTTTTGTTCCCCATCAGATAAAACTTTAAAACCAATTCATTTGAGAAGATTTAGGGTAAATCAGACAGATAAACAGATACAATCGGCCAAAAGTGGTCCCCTCAAGATTAAAACAGAAACAAACACTGAATGGTACTAGGTAGAAGCATATGCTGTTATGAGTTCTATGGATTGGGAACAGAAATCTCAAGGGCTATCAAGGCAAGGCTATGAATGCAAATTAATTCAGAGAACTGAAAACAACAATAACAACAACAACAAAAAATCTTTTGAGAAAATGTAGACATGCTTCCTGCCAAAAAATGTGATTATTGCAATTTTCCTTCTGGTTCTGGTTGGGAAATATTTGGTAACAGCAATGAAAATAGCAAATTTTAAAGCTACTTTTCAGTGGTTGCCATAAGTATTGTGATGTCTCCAGTGCTATGTTGTATTTTAAGATTTAAAAAAACCTATTCATTCAAGGCAAAACATAATTATTTGGTAATGTAATATTTGACGGGGAATGAGAAGACATAGGCTTTAGGGTCTGAATTAACAAAACTAACCTCGAGCAATTAATTTAGGTGGGCCTCAGTTTCCCTAAGCATAAAATTAAACAAATGAAATTTAATGAAAAATTTTAAGCTGGGTTCGTTGTGTCCAGATAATTTTGTCAAGACAGATTTCTTTGGAGAAGTGTCTATGAGGCTCCCAATAAAACCCTGTGAATATATACGTATTTTTCTCAAAAGGGTGTCTATAGTTTTTTTTTTCTATATGCTCTCAAAAAAACAAATTCATTCAAATTGACAACTTCAACGGAATAAATCCATTATCTCCTTCTTCTAGTTCCAGGATCTCTCCTGATCCTACAGACTTTACCTATTCAAGGGACATTTCAACCTGGAGGCACTTCAAATGCAAAATGCCCCAAACTTAACTTATTTTAAATTCTCAGGGAAACCTACTGTTTCTTCTGTATCTCAGCTGATGATATTATTCACTGTCTTTTTTCTCTTAACTAATTAATCATAAATCCATTCAGATGTTACCTTCTGAATACCACTTTTAAATATTTTAAGTATACTAAAATATAATTATAGAAAAAACTGTAAATACAAACAAGCTAAAAAGGAACAAAACATTAAGAATACTTAAAATGGCAACAGTAAGAAATTATGGCATGTCATGCTGATGTATGTACCTTTCAAACTTTTCTCTGCATATATAAATATATATATTTATGCATATATTATAATACACACATACACTATATTATTTATGCATACATTTATATTTTAAATATATATTTGTAATATAAAACACTCATATTTATACATACATTTTATATTATTATATGCTTATACATACTTAAATGTTTAAAATAAAAGAGGATCATATTATATTTTCTATTAGATATTCTGATTAGTTTCACTTAGAAATATATAGTAACCATCTTTCCATGTAGGCAAATTAGACCTATATTTATTGTCCACTGAATGAATTTGTTTTATTGCATAATGTACTATTATTTATATAACCAATCCCACATAGTTAGACATTTGTTTGATTTGTTTGTTCCAACATTTTAGTATTACAAATAAAGCTGAAATTAGCAGGATAGGTTTTTTTGTTTGTTTGCACATTGATAACTGGAAGGAGAAACTTACTAGTATCCATGAAGCAATTTAATTTCATATCTTACCATAAATTCAAACTCACTATTTACTTGGCAGTTAGTTTTTGCCAAGAAAAGATGATAATCTAAAACCTAACTTAGAGAAATAAACCACAGCACATTATTCTGACTTTTCAAACTAATTTATATTATACTTCATTTTACTACTCTCTTCAGTGAAAATATACTAACAATAGAGCACATTGTAAATATTTCCCTGTGAAACGAATGTAGATATTTCAAGTCTATAATTGAAAAAGCTAAGGACATTTACAGATGTTCTTAACTTAGAAAAAAATATATATCCAAAATGAAAAGTAGTCAGGAGCTTCAAAATCAGAATGCTTTTAAATACAGAAACATAAGTATATGCAATAGCTAAGTTATCAAGTCAGCCCACCCAAACCTATTTAGCCCATAATGTGGACTTCAAAAACCACCCATTTACACAAAAAAATTAGAGAATGATGCCATTGTAATACTATCAATTAAACAGGAAACCAACTGTACTGCAATAGAAAAATTATCTTAAATGCATGAAGAAAAGAAATTTTAATTAGAGAAGAATAGAGCAGTAAAAAGTGATATATGGATATCCTGAAAGGAACTTTTTAGCACTTTCAAGCTCTTAGTGTATTATAATATTGACACACATGTAATTTCATTGTTTTAAATAGAAGTCTCCTTATTACAAGAGCATCATTCGTATATTGTCAGATTATTGAGGTTCATGTTACAGGAGTTGGGACAACTTCCAAATGAACTGGAGATGGGGATAAAGGTGAAAAGGGAGGAAAGGGACTCTGGGAAAATCTGGCAAAACTAGGAAAAGAAAAGGAAAGAAATAAGGGTGTTAAAGACGAAAAGTGCTACCTTGAGAAAGAGATTACTAATTAAAATGTACAGAGCTGTGAAAAGTAAAATGTAGGGGGAAATGAAGGACTCACTACAGTGTCATGGTACTCTGAAAAAAGGAAGAAGGTTTTGGAGGGCAGATGCTGAATCATATGGGTTTCAGCAGTAATGACTATCATGGTGGACCCAGAAAAACATGATAGTCAAAAATAGAGGAAAAGAAAGGGTATTCTCAAAGTTGGCAGGTAGAGGATAAGTAGTACAGTAGACATATCACTGATCATTAATATGCAAAGATGTTCTCAAAGTTAATGCTTATAACCAGGGAAGAACTCATTTGTAGAAATACTTCATTGGAATGCAGATACACAAATACATTTATGTATTTATACATATAATAATACTAACAGAACACTGAAAAACTTTCTCAGATATTATTAGAAATAATTCTTTAAAATGTTTTCTGTTATTGAGTTTAAATTACTTTCTGAAACTAGAAGCTGCCTTCTTCAACTTTTCTTAAGACACTTTTAAACTTTTCTGAAAAAAGATTTGAAATAAATATTACAGTAAATTTTAAGGCAATATAAACTGTTAATATTTTTGCATATTTAGTTAATATATCCTACTGAAATATGTAAAGTAAATGGTTTTGTAAAGCTGAGAAAGTTTGTTCTTGTAAAGATTATGTACTTGTATGTGTGTATGTGTTTTTGTAGATGGATAGATATTTTTTAAAACTTCATATATATAGTTTTACATTAGATACAAATAATATAAAATATTAGATATCGATATCTCTCTATATATATATCTCAGATGTTTGAACCCAGTCCATGAAAATCACAATGAACAACTAATTTATTGTACTCTAAAATGGATCAAGCCCAAATGTTACTTTTTGGTATATTTTAAATGACAAAACTAGGCAAGAAGTAGAAATTAAAATTTCTAGAAAATAAAATAATTAACAATTAGCTTATTTTTAAAACAACAGTATTGTTTTTTAACAGCTTTACTGAAATGTAATTCACACATTATACAGTTCATTCATCTAAAGAATACTATTCAAAGGTTTCTTCTAGTATATTCGCAAAGTTGTACATCACTCACCACAATCAATTTTACACCTTTTTCATTTTTCTAAAAATAAACCCCATGACTCTTATTTGTTACCTCCCAGTCTTCTCAATCCCCCAGCCCTAAGTAACCACCAATCTACCTTCTGTCTGTATAGATTTATCTACTCTGGAATTTCATATGAATGGAATCACGGAACATGTGATCCTTTGTACCTGGCTTCTTTCACTTAGCATAATGTTTCCAAGGTTCGTCTATGTTGCAGAATGAATCAGAACTTCATTTCTTTTTATTGCCCAATAATATTCCATTGAATGGATAGATCACATTTTGTTTATCTATTAAATCAGTTGACAAATATTTGGGTTGTTTCTGCTTTTACGTGGTTGATATAAATAGTGCTGCTATGTACCTCTATGTATAAGTTTTGTGTGGACATGATTTCATTTCTCCTGGGTATATAACAAGGAGTGGAATTGCTGAGTCATATGGTAACTCTATGTTTATCTTTTTGATAAACTGCCACACTGTTTCCCAAAGTGGCTACAGCATTGTATATTCTGACCAGCAGTGTATGAGGTTCCAATTGTTTACATCCTCACCAATAGGATATGTTATTACATGTCTTTTTGCTTAGACCCATTTTAGAGTAAATGAAATGGTACCTCGCTGTGGTTTTGACTTGTATTTCCCTTGTGGCTAACGAGATTGAGCATCTTTTAATGTGATTCTTGGCCATTTGTCTGTTTTCTTTGGGGAAATGTCTACTCAGATGTTTGTCCATATTTAATCAGGCTGTCTTTTATTACTGGGTTGTAATGGTTCTTTACATATTCTATAAACAAATCCTTTATCACATATATGATTTGCAAAAATCTTCTCACATTCTGTGGGTTGTCATTTCGTGTTCTCGATGGTCTCTTTTGAAACCCCAAAGTTTTAAATGTTGATTACGTACAATTTATGTATTTTTCCTTTTGTTGCTTATGCTTTTGGTAGACAATGATATTGTTTTTATAGGGTAACATTTAGATTCATTACTTTAGAACCAGAAATAAAGTAGTGATTGATATTGAATTCTATAATACTGTTTCTAACTCAGCTTTTAAAGTGTACTTTAAAGTACAAGTGGGTAATGTGATCACAAGGTTAAACAATATTTTTCATTTGAACTATCACAAGAGCCGAACTTATTGCCTATAATTCTTTTTAAGTGAATAAGTATTTACTAGGCAGCTATAGTAAACTCTGAAATAGAATTGTTCTTAGTTCTTTCAAGGAGGGGCACTAAAATAGAAGTATCTATGCATGTCATGGTACAAATTATTAAATATATAAACAATAATCTAAGATAGGTGTTATAAGGTGGGGAAAATGAAGCCTACAGTAGTTAAGTAACTTGCCCAAGATCCCACAGCTAGTATATGAAAGAGTTTAACTTCTTGCCTGTCTTACTTCAATGACTGTGACCTTTATTACTCTACTAACTATTCAGCAAACACTGGTGATATGTTGTCTTTTAGGACTGTAAATGTGAGCTTACTTTAACCACAAACATGGGAGCGGTATAGCTGTATCTGGGTCAAACTTCTCTCTTTCAGGACACTGTGAATATAGATGCTGCCGGTATATAGATGAGACTTTGAAAAGAAATTTGATGATCCTAATTAAGAAGAACAAACTGGGTATCTTGCCTTAAGAGACATACTTTGCAAGGAAATAGAGTACCTGGACATTGGCAAAGTCGACACGGTTGAGGTCATTAAGCATCTGGTTGATTTGGGAAGTGTTCTGAAGCACTGCACGAGCTGCCTGGGCCAGGTGATTGAGCGACGTGTATCTTCGCAGAGTCTGGGCAAAGGCACTTACAGCGGCAACCTGTAAAGCAATCCAATTAAGTTGGGATTCTGTTTTCTCCAGTAAAACAAACCACTGCAATCTTCAAATCTTTTTTCCCTTGCCAAATTTTAAATGCTTGCCTCTGATACTTATTTAAAATTCATTTGGTGAGAGAGTTTACTTGTAAATTATAGCATTTAAATCTCTAAACCAAGTATTATTTTCCTTTTGAGTAGGTTGAGGTCAAGACTAAAACAAACTCCCACATTCTTTGACATCTGAGTGTAGCATTAATTAAATCAGTCTTGCAAGTAACTTCTTATCCACGGTAAGCAGGAAAAATGTTGGTTTTCATTTCTTTTTTTACTGCTCTTTGGACAGTCAAGTACAAAGTAGGCAAATTTTAAAAGTAGGGATGTGCAGTTTGGCTTTTCAAATAAAAAGAGATCTGGACATTCCTACTCTAAACTGACTTTAAAAATGCATGTCAGAGCATTACCATTCAGATTTATTCTTGCTACCTTTATTTTATAGAAACGAGTAATTTTGAGGTGAAATTACCAGAGGCAAACAACCAGAATAACCCTTTTTCAGAATTACAGTTTCTTTAAAACGGCTATGCAGGAAGTTTCTATTTGTCTCTCAAAATCTACTTTCCATTTTTCTTCATCTTGAAGATTGATCTGAATGGACCACATTAACCTCCCTCCTTGTTCTCTGGCTTCCACTTGGGTTTGACCAATGACAGGCACCATCAGGAGACGGAAGGATGGGAAGAAAGAGTGGTTACCATGGTACCTATTCACTACAACCTCTGCTTGCTGCCTGTTAAGAGTGGAGCCTGCTTTCCTTTTCTAATGTTACCACAGTCCTGAGGGAAAGAGTGGATTTCCTAATGCCATAGCTTTTACCTCTCACCCCTTCATTCCTAGGGATGGTTAGGATTCTCACTACTGCTAGCCCTGGGATGCTTTACTATTCCTCCTTGGTTTTATCAACTTTGTTCATACCTTTGGAAATAAGCTCTTCTTAAACTCTCTTAGATTATCCCCACCTTTGGGTGCATGATTTGTTTCCTGTTCACACCCTGAATAAAGCAGTTTTTTTTAAAGATAGCAAAGATAATGCAAAAAGTCTACATAAAGTCTACATTATCTCATGGAAATTTGTTATGTGCACAATACAGATCTAATAATTTTAATCTTTTAAAAATATATTTTAAAAATGGACAATTTACAGGAATGTATAATATTGCACTCAATCACTTATATGGGTATATAAGGTGTGAGTAGTTGAATGATCATTTGGGAGTGGTAGACGGTGTTCACAGGGAACAGGATGCTCTATCCTGACAGTGAGATGTTTGAGGACTATTTGGAACTTGGGGAGAAGCTCACACATACTCAAAAAAGAATCTTATTCCATTTTTGTGGTTTAAATTAATCCAGTATATACTATGTGCCAGGCTCTGGATTAAGTGCCTTACATATATTATCCTATTCAGTTCTTTTAACTATCTTATTAGACACATATGATTTAAAGAAGATAAGTAGCTTGCTCAAGGTTGCAAAGAAACTCCATTAGTGATGGGAATTGACCTGGGCATTTTGATTCCAAAAGCCACAGAAGTTGGAATGCTGTTTTCTCTGTCAGGGTAAATTATCTCTATTAATTGAATGTGGAGAGGAAAAGAGACTGCATATCAGTGAAACCAGAAGAACAGACGGCACCCTCTACTGTGGTGAATCATTCTGGTGAATCATTCAAGCAAACTCTGGAGGTCAATGAGAAGGTCAATGTTGCAACTGGATTGTTACCACATTCACTTTGACAACATTGGGAAGGGAAGTGCTTTTAGCTGTTTGAGGCATTGTTATAAATGTGACCGAAAGTTGAAAGGATTCCTCGATCATAATGAAAGACCACCTCCTTTTTTGCACACCTCAATGTGGTACTTTACAACAGCACTGCCAAAGAGAAGAACTACCTGCAATGATGGACATGCTCTACATATATGCTGCCTAACATGGGTAGCCAGCAGCCAGAGGAGGCTACTGAGCACTCGAAATGTAACAAGTGTGACTGAGGAGCTAAATTTTTCATTTCACTTAATTTAAAATTCTAATTTAAATAGCCACATGAGGCTGGCCCTACTGTGACAGCACAGCTCTAGAGGAACATTCTAATATGGGCATATCAGTGAAATGTTGCCTTCTATATATGTTTTAGAGAGAGAAAGTTTTATTGCAAACGTTAAGCCCAAGTGAACGAACTGGAGGCTACTTATGTTCCCACAGAGGTTTATCAGCTAAAATAACTTCAATTGACCAACTCTGCCCCCAGATTCAAAGGCAAAGTATATTGCTGGAGTCTGACAGTAAATACAGTCATTGACAAGAAGCCACAAATGTGATTTCTGGTACCAAAATTTAAATAAAATTTAGGATTAGTCCAATCTTGCTATGGGGATATGTTCACAGATTAACTGAAAGTAACATGGCTAGTAGGAGACAAAGTAGAGACTAAAATTTATATCTCTAGCTAAATAATCCACATTCCTGAGATATATTGATTAATTACGAGTTAATTGTTCACTTGATTCACAAAAGCATCCTCCAGTGTTTAGAAAAACACCAAAACATCCTGAAAAAGCAAAATAATATTAATTTCTATGAACTTTTCAGGATATGATAGGTACAGTAAGAAATTTTAGAAATAGAAAATTCCTTCAAATGAAAACTATTTGAATATTCTAGGCTATTATTTTAATATCTGAAATTAAACACATAGTTTATATCCTTCTTATATATATAATTTAGAATATATATACCTAATATATTGTTTAGAAAGGGCTTGTAAATGCACCACGCTTGAAATGCTTCCCTATTCTCTTTGAAAGGAACATTGCCAAACATCTCTTGTGCAAGTTCTTTATTACATGGTTATAAAATACAAATATAAAAATCAGTTTTAAAAGATGATGTATATTATAACCTTAACATTTTACATAATACCGTTTGATAGGATAGATGTAAAGTTCACAGTTCAGAATAATTTCCTAAACACAAAAGAAAAAGCAAGGACATAAAGTATACCTTGGTTTGTATCATTCTCTGTGGAATGTTGTTCATGGCATTGGAAAGCCAACCTTCAAGGCTTTTTGCAAAATTTCGAATGGCTTGGGTCAAGGCACCTAAACATTAAAGAATAAAAGCAGAATAAAAAAGGTATGAAAGAATATTAATTTTTGTGCTAGAATAAAAGAAAATGCTCGTACACAATATCTGATATAGCACAGAACTCATATTGTCCTCATTGATAAAACTTTATTTAACATTATTCCTAATTTTTAAAGCATCCAAGAATTATATTTTGGGCTTTTTCTTTTAAAGTTATTTTGTTCCCGGATACTTGTGACACTTTTTTGGGAAAAAAAGGATTCAAACATTTTTGCTTACAGCAACATATACCAGTTGTGAATATACTTATAGAATATTCTTGCTTGGAAAAAACACTCCTTTCATTAACCGTTTTGTGCTAAAGATTATGTATTTTCTTTAAAATTCTTCGTCTTGTTCTTTCAAGCTCTTAATCTATTTCCATTTCTTTTATTAAAAAGAAAAATAATGCAAAGCTTTCTCTGTTTCTCTATGCATCTATTTACTTAGAATCTATGAATTGGAGTAATTCTCTCTCATCCTTGTTGAAAAGGTAAAAATTAAAATTGTCTGAATTGAAAATTTTGGGTAATTATTTTCCATTTCATTTGGCAGGTAGAGATAAAAGATCAGTATGATAAAATTGCTGTGAGGGAAACCCATATTCTTAAGATATTCCTAAAATAGCTCATTCTGTATTCTTGACATATCTGTTAAAACCTGAAATAGGGACAGGTCCCATGACAGAAGATTTGATGGTGGTCATAAAATAATTAGAAGCATCTTCAGTTATCAGTGATGACTATGACTATTTAATAAGAAAAAATCTGCTTACTGAGATTGCTATATAGTAGGAGACAGAATACTTTTCTTGTACAACAAGTAATTCAGTTAATAGTATTTTACTTCCTCTGTGCCCAAGGCTCCATAGTAGTATAGAGGACAATTATAGACATTTAATAGATAAGTGCCTGAAGCACCCACAACATAAAATTCATCTTTGTAGGTTCTCTATAATGGGGTAGGTATCAAAATATGCTACTATAAGAAACACAGTTATATTTTGGGCCAAGGTCCCCAAGAATATTAATGTTACTGATGGGCTTAAATTCCTTGGTTTTTCTTTCTGTTGTCAAATGAGTCTGACATGATTCTCTATGCTTCTGTTAAAACCAGGTTTTATAAATAATTTCACTTACTCAAGTTATTTGCAAACAATATAAATTTTACTATTCCAATAATAAAGACAACTAAATGCATTTTTAAGAGATTTGTTTAACTGTTAAAAACTGGAGAGACGAGACTGGAACGGGCTAAATTTTGGTTAGGAAAAACACTCAAGCAGTGCAGATCCTTAACCACAAGGATCATAACTGGAAACACTGAATTGGAAATTTCTTGAGAACCAATCTTTTGAAACCTTCAAAGCTTCCCACATTAGCCAAAAAAGGAAAAAAGAAAGAAAAATATTTTTCTGTTGTATTATGTGCTAAAACCATGGAGGGCAGGCATGAATGGAAATGAAAAAGAGTGAAAAAAAATTAATAATCCCTTTTGAAACAGTAAAATTTTGTTCAAGGTTCATTTTGGCAATCTGCATTTTCCATTTTTCCTACAATTAATATACAATAATTATTTAATCTGAAAAATAACCCCCAAATCTATAAATGTTACTTTAAAAATATTTATTATGGGCCTGTTTTATCTAGATAAATTTAATGCAAGGGTGATTAGATAAGAAAAGATATATTTTGCATTTTAAATAATTGTGAATTTTCACTTTTTCTACTAAATGATATTCTGGGCCACCTTTGGTTATACTTGTAATTGTACATTTAAGTGTTACCCATTGAGTGCTCATACAATTAACGTTTTTTCACTTTCAGATAAATGTATTTTAGAATATAGTAGCTTCAAGCTGACATTAAATTAGTGTGATGTGCAGACTTTTTTTTAGCTAAAAAAAGAAATCCCATCTGGACAGAAAATGGTACAGTGAAGTGCTAGTAGCCAGGGAAATACAATTTTTAAAAATAAAATTAAGTTTGCTCTCTCTATAGGGATTCATGTATGTACAAAATTGTGCAGATTGACTCTGACAACTTTCAAAGGCTCATGAATGGATGGTTTGGAATTTAAATTCTATTCCAAAGCTGACTTGTCTCAACCTGCTCAAGATTAATATTAAAATGCATACAACCAGAAAACAGCTATCTAAGTTGTATTTTAAGCTTTATTTTGTTACACCTCATTGTAGAATGGGAATTAAATTTCCAAATTTCCTTGGTAGGATGGTATATCAATGCATCTTATAATTTCAGAGAGAGTATAAAACTATTTGGGCGTCTGCTTAATTTAGAGACAAGCTATTTGACAGAATAAACTGTTTTTAAAAATCAAAATTTGCAAAAGACAAAGGTCAGTGTGTTGTGTACTTAAAATTATGGGCTTGAATTAAACTAAAATTGATACAAGATTTAAAATAGAGAACTGTTAAACTCACAAGTTAAAGTCTTATGGTGCTGTTATAGAAGCAAAAGATGTTAGAACTGTTTAATGAATACTGATGTTGCTGATTTGCCTCAAAAAAGAAAGTACTTGCTGACATCCCTTCTTTTATCTCATGAGAAAAACTTTATGTTGGTAGTAAGATGTCAGAGGCTAACGAGCTACTCTATGCAACTTCTCATAAACATCTCTAGAGATTATCACTCAGAACACAGGGAGCAAGAGAAAAACAAGGAAAATCCGATTCTGGAACATAAATCAGTAGAGAGTTTAGCTAGTGAAACTTTCCATAACACCATTTTTAATCAACTTTTAGTCAGGAAACTTGGTGATAGAGTAGACTATATTAGCAATTTACAAAATTGTGAGATAATGTCAGCTAAGTTTTTTTTTTATTTCTTCCTATATAAATTTATGTGTGTTCATTAATATTATCTGGAAATATGTTTAAGCATATATTTTAAGGTGGTCGGGAACATATTAAAGATCTTATACCTTCTACTGCTGTCTATTGTTATTTAGAAAAAAAGAAAGTATAAGCATACAAATGTTAATATCTTCCCCTTTTGTTCTACTAAATTCCTATTTTTGTATTTTCTAGAATAATTTAACACAAATCATCTGTGAATAGTATAAGTACACAGTAGCCAATTTCACAAGCTCTACGCTTGCTTTTACTTTATTAGTGTCAATGCAGAGTAGAAACTGTCTCAATTCTTAAAAAGTTAAGGTCACTAGTGTGTACTCATATAGATGTAGGCATAAAATAGTTTCAGCTGCTTCTAACAGTATCTGTGGTAGCATTTATATCATTGATATTTGCAGAAAATAGCTTTGTTTGCTACAAAGTAGTTTAAAAAGCACCATCACTTAAAAAGATAATCTAACCTATCTATGTAATTCCCATTTTCTTGGTAGTGGGATTACAATGCTTGTGTAGTTACAAAGATTTTTCTCTTAAAATGCCAGTTAACCACTACTGTTAATGGAAACTGCATTTGTAGTTCTTAACATGATGTAGGTGACAAAGTAAATGCTTTTATAATGGAATTCAACTTCAGTGGAAATCAAGATAGATTCACTTCAAATCAAAAGCAACCATGAAGGAGGTTGGCCTAGCAATTACAGGTTTCCATAATTTTTGGCTTTATGAAGGGGACTGTGTCCTTGGGTAGAATAATTTTGACATGGTTGACCGGCCTGCTAGTGTTCTTGCAATTAGTTTACTTGGGTTGTTACATCTACAGGTTGGCTTTTTTATCAAAAAAAAAAAAAAAAAAAAAAAGAAAAGGAAGAAAGAAAGAAAAAAAAGAAAAACATAAGACAGACTGAAAAATAGATCATCTTTTCCCTTTTACTACTGTTTTGCTCTAGGCTGCTTTCACGCAATACTCTGTGTTGCATGTTTTCTATCTGGCATATCTAAATGAAATTAGAATCATTATAGATTGCAATGTCACTTCTCAAAACTTCCTGGGTGGAATGTATGAGAACAAAAGCATCCGTACTCGTCTGCATTTAACTTACTAGGAATAGGTCTAAGGACGTCGGGGATGAGAATCTCCACCAAAGCCTGGTACATCCCATGGTCACAGTTACACATCCATTTCAGGATAGACTCATGTTTGCACAGAGTTATCAGCTTTGCTTTCGGAAGTCGACTTTCTATTTCACTCAGATTGCTGGTGTGAATAAATGTAGCAAATGAATAGATGGCAAATGAGGATAAAAAAGAAAATGGACTTTAAAAATAGTTTAAGTTTACCAAATATTACTGAGGTTAGAACTATACCACCATTGCACTGGTGCCATACAGCTGGCTATATATATATAGAGAGAGAGAGAGACAGATATATAAAACACTCCCCCAGAGCTGTCTATGCACATTCGTATTTTCTGACGGTATGAAAGGCAGATATGATAGTAATTCCATGAGGATGAAATAACTACCACAGTCCCCCAAATCAATACAAATGGGAGCTATATACACACACTGAAACCTCAAGAGAGCAGTTCGTGGTTTATTTCTAGGATGGCCAAAACATCAATCTATTCACTTAATGTCATCAGGTAAGGTTCACAACTGGTATACATATCTCTAATTTATTAGCTGTGACATCTACTCAGCCATGAAAATGAATTGGAAAAGATGTTGATTCTGACCTCGATTCAGTAATAGTAGTGCCATCAGTTGGAGTAGAGGGAGAATAGCGCCAGAATGTTTGCCACAATTTTTCTATCAGGCTAAATTGAAGATTCACAACAACGTCCAATATTGCCTAAAAAACAAAATGGTACCAGTATTACCTTACAATATTACTTATGGGACTGTGTGAGGACAACCTAACATGACAAGATTTTATATGGTCAAGTTCTCCCTTGGGGTCATAAGTTAACATAGTGAAACCACACTAAATTTTACCAAAGGAAGTGGAAGAAAAACAAAAAACAAACCAACAAAAAAACTAGCTAGCAAGAAGATAAAGGGGGGAAAAAATTCTTGGAAAATTAAGCAGGATAACATTCTTTTCATAATGTACTCATGCCACCCTCACTTCTACCTCTTTTTTCTTCTAGTTTTCATTCTTACTTTCCTTCCTCTCTAGTTACATTCATTCATTCATTCATTCCTTTACCTACTGCTTTCTTCTGCCTCTACAGTTACTGTCACCCTACCTATTCTCAGACCTGGAAGGGTATAGAACATAGATTCAATTTACAGCAGTCCTCTTAGGGCTAGGTAACCACTGGCCATCAAAGTGGGTGGAAGTGAAGGGTGTGGAGTCGCTTTTGTGTGGCAGATGGAGTTAGGGCTGAACTAGCTTTGTCACGGGTTCCAGTGTGTTCCCAGGTAAACAGAGGCTGGGGCAGAAACCATGGAGTCAGCAGGCCTTCAGTGGATACTGCCTGTCTGGGTATAGCATTCAACATTAAAGAGAATCCAATCCTATCTCTGTACATCTCCTTTACAGAACAACCTTAAGACTATCTACTTTTCAAATCTCGGGGGCCTCACCTCCTCTTTCTCCTTAATTTAATCTCCTGGAACTATTTCCCAGATGCATCAAAGACTTTTTTTTTATGGTGTTTAAATCTACCACTTTCCCTATTAACTGTCAATGATGATATTTAATTTTACCCTGCCTTTGCAATTAGTTTGTAAATAAGTCTTCAGGTAAAAGCAGGCATAAAACTAAAGAATAATTTGTTGGTGCCAATAACATATGATTGTGTGATTATTTTGGGAATTAAAAGACAAAGGTAGTCAGTATAGTATGATTGATGTCATCACCTTTGAGGCGAAGGTAAAACAGCCCCACAAATATCTATAAAATTCATGGAAGATAAAATAAATCGGGGGACAATCTAGAGAGTCTATCAGAGTAATGTAGGCAAAAACAGCAACCATAACTTCATATTTGTCGAGTTTGGGCCACCTGTATAACTGGCCCTATGCATGATACAGAGAATAACTGATATGAAATATGTTCTAAAAGTATAAAATGTTGCAAGTAGTTAAATACTGAAAATGAAGATAGGGAGACAAATTAATTAACACAGTCCTCAGTAACAATAAAAATGCAAAATGCAAGTCCTGAAAATAAAGGGGATGTAGATGTCCCTCATCCCAGCAAAGATCAAAATATTCTCAAGCAGCAAATATTTTAACTGCTTTCTCAATTGTAGCTTAGGCACATTCCAAGAGACATCTCTAAAAGTGTGAGGCAACTATTAATACCTTATACATAATACCTTACATAGTTCTATATAAGAGATTGCTGTAAGAACACTTTTCTTTTAACCTACACTAAAATTAAAAAGTGTTTCAGCAACTTGTATAAAAAGTTATACTTGTTCCTTATATAACAAACTAGTGATACAAAAATATCTTTGATAAACAAATTGTGAGAATTCCCAATAATAGGCAAAGTAGGTATATTAATCTTTCTTTAAAAATATGTACTGTAGGAAATGTGAAATATAATCAGTGTATCTTAAATTCAGTATCTCTTCAAATTAAATAATCTCAAATAACTCTTTCAAAAAAGACATTCATAACAGCTTCATTTGAGGCAGTTTTACACATGAATAAAACATTTTATCATTTGTCCACCTACTTTCAAATATGTTCAGACTAAAATATATAGGCAAATATAAATTAAAATAATCCATATTCTACTGGCTTAGGGCAAATGACTATGGGACTACATATGAGATTCAGGCAGCTGTATTTCAAAAGTTTTTTCATATTTATTCAAAATGAATATTTATTAACAGGAAAAAATAATTAGCATTTTTCTTTTTTATATATGCAGCTCAGCCCCGTGAGAGAGATGGCATGAACACTGGTAATTCTGAAATAAACGGAGATCATTCTGTGGACTGCCATTTTCCACACAGATTATAATACATGCCTCTATTTCTTCGTATAAAGTATATTTATTTTTGAAAATGGTATGTTAATAAAAATCTTATAATCCAAAGGCTCTTTCAACCTTATTCAGGCGAGTTTGTCACTTAGAATAATCTTACTGTATGTTTTGTAGCAATATAAATAATTATGCTCCAACTTACATTTTGAATAAATAGGAGAAATTTTTAAAAAATCCATCATAGGTTGGGCGTGGTGGCTCATGCCTGTAATACCAGCAATTTTGGGAGGCTGAGGCGGGTGGATCACTTGAGGTCAGGAGTTCAAAACCAGCCTGGCCAACACAGTGAAACCCCATCTTTACTAAAAATACACAAAGTTAGTGGGGCATAGTGGTGCATGCCTGTAATCCCAGCTACTGGGGAGGCTGAGGCAGGAGAATCGCTTGAACCCAGGAGGTGGTGGTTACAGCAAGCTGAGATTGCACTACTGCACTCCAGCCTGGGTGACAGAGTGGGACTCTGTCTCAAAAAAAAAAAAAAAAAAAATCCATATAGGTTGATTTGCTTAAAGCAAGGTTCACTTGAACACGCAGGAATGAGAAATTGTTTAGAGAATCTTTATACAAATCTTTATTGAATAAGATGATAGATGTAGAAAGAAATAATTTTTTTCTATATACATAAGGAAAATCCAGAACTTCTCTAATATGGGTAAAAGCATAGTAGTCAAAGGAAAATGAATATTAAGTGCTTTCATCATTCCAAGAAATGTTGGGAACCAGTAGGGCACGTTGAAGAACACTTCTGGAACATGCTATGTTAATAAGGAAAGAACCTGCCCTCAGTTGTTAATAATCTAGTACCCTTGACAAGCACTCAGATTTGCTCTAGCAATTCTTATTTCTGAAGTGGGGGAAAATATCTGTTAATGCTATGAGCTAAGACCTCTTACTGCATACTGTATTATCAGCAGCCAGGAGGGCTGCCCAGGAAATCCAAAGGATTATCTTTTACTCCTAAGCAGATCACAAATATCCCTAGAATAAAGCTACTTAAATTCTAAATAGACTCTTCTTTCAAAAGGAGAAGCACTCGAGAAAACTCTTATTATAATCCATTATCCCCTTTTTGCCAGGTGAGCTGTGGTACATTAATATGCTGGCATGGAGAGAGTTCACCTCCTAGACAATGAAGCAAATTCTGATGTGGGATACTCAAAATGAGAGTAGGAGTAGGGCTAGAAAACACCAAAAGGAACCCTAATTAACCACAAAAGTGAAACAAACAAAACTGGAGCCTCAATGATCCCTGGAAAGAACACGTAAGGTGCTTTATTAAACATTTCCAGAAATTATTTTAATAGAAATATACGCATGATATAAAATTCAAAAGATAAAACTGGTCTGTTGAAAAGTTGAGTCTCTCCCCTCTAACTCCCAGTCACCCAGTTTCCTTCACAAAGGCAACCACTGTTAACATTTTCTTGTTTTTCCTCCTTTTGGAAGGAAAAGGAAGATACATACATATATACACATACATATACACCCATGTTATTTTTCACTGAAGTGAAAATATGTATACATAATTTTTTGCATTTGCTTTTTCCTTTAATATTAAATCTCGAAGTGATCCATTTTGGTATGTTTATAGAGTTTCCTATTCTTTTTGATGGCTGTATAGTATTCTACTCTAAAGATTGTATTAATACCATATTTTATTTATGCAGCTCCCTATTAGATAAAGAAATAATAATCAACCTTTAATTATAACCAATCTTTTGCATTTAAAAATAACGCAACAAATGTCCTTGTACGCTTCTCTTGTCACCCATACGTTAGTATTTTTGTAGGACAAATATGTAGACGTGGAATTGCTACATCAAAGGATTCATATCAGGATAGGCTTAAGAAATAGAGAATAAAATTTATTCTCAATTTTCTGCATTTCTCATCTCTCCACTCTGAGACCAGAAAGAAGAAAAATGAATTTGTTAGTGCTAAAAGATATGCTCAAAAGAATTAGTGCTAAGTTCGTCTGTCCTTTAGGAATAAGCTTGATTATTTTATTTTAGCAAGTTGTCTGGCAAAACCTAGCATGTGTTCATACTACATTTGAAAAGACTTACCTCACAGTGCTCTCTATAAAGACTCTGCAGTGACTTGATATCCTCAAAGGTAGTACCATCTGGCAGAGAAGAGATTTCAACTTCTCCAAACTCTGGAAGTGCTCGAGATGCATCTGTTACCATGACAACAGAACAGAAAAAAGCTATTGTGTATGGTGCCAATTACAGATTAATGAGGGAAAATTTAAGAAGACCAAAAAGAAAAACAAATTTTAAAGGTCAGGGGTCCAGAGAGCAAGGACTTTTTATATTAATATTTTACAAGTAAAACTAAGCACCATCATCAGCACAAAATATAAAACTGAAGGGAACACTTAAGAATTTTCTAGAAACAAAATCTGCACTACAATTTTACTGCAAATAGTATACTGCATATCACAGTTTCTCTCAACACAAGGCCCCTATTAAAAGAAAAATATCTCGAGTTTGCTAGTACCTATTTTAGATATTTTTATTATGTTACTTAACTACATAAAAAAACTAGCTTTAAAATCATTATGTTCTTAACTGTTACAGAGTTATAAACCTAAAGAGCTACAAAGCGGATACAAAGAAAACTACAAAAATAACATACAACTTAACAACATTAATTTGATGTGATGGATGATGCTCTTGTCCTGTAACTAAGTTATCTCTTGCAACAAGGATCAGTATTGACTGCTGCAGCAGAGGATCTTTTGGTTCTGACAGGTCTATACCAACATGTGCTTTGTGGTGGCTGCTTCTCCCATTACTCTTCTATGCACAAATGACTGTGAAACTTTCCTCCACACAGAATACAGGGACATGATCTAGGCTTCCCTTGTGAGGGAGGCATAATTTACATAGTAAGTCTCTCTCTCTGTTCTTTTCTTATTAGCTCTGGACAATTAATGTAAGACATTTTGGTGCCTATCTTATCATAAATCCAGGTACAAATATGGAAACTAAAATTGCAGAACGGTATTTAGTTCTAGTTTTCTAAGTAATCCAGAATATTCTTAGTTTTTAAGATGATAATTGAAGTGAAATCACAAAATAAAATTCTTGTTGAATGACCAAGGGTCCCCAAGAATATAACCCGAGGACTTCAGTCTGAGAAATGCTGCCATGATGTTTTCAACTTCAGTAATGATTCCAATCTGAGAGTCTATTTTAGTTGTCTTTGTCAGAAAGTGCACATAGACACATATACACACACACAGACACATACACACAGTCACTCTCTGATAGCTTCTACTTATCTTGACTCGTTATATGGAAAATATGCATGTTCATCTCTAGAAGAGCTGTCAATTAAATTAAAGTGCCACTTTTTTGCCCCTTTGGCTATGGCAAAAATATGAAAAATATGCAAGTTTTTCTTCCTAACTCTTTCAATAACAAGAAATATGTATTCCATCTTTAAATTACAAAAAGAAAGTACTGTGATTAATTTAAATGAATAAATTACTTTTAAAAAGTTTATAAAAAATTTTTTTCTAATCTGAGCCTGTGCATATGTAACGTTATACACAGGAAATGAGAATTCTTTTTGGCACTTGAAGTTACTACTGAAAGTAAACAACATAATTTTGATCACAAAAGCCAATTAATACAAATTCTGGAAAACAATTTCATAGCAATGAGTCTTTAATTCATATGCATAAAAGTCCTATACAGCTTGAGATTTTTAAAAATAAGCTCTAATAAACACGAAAGGCAGACACGAACTAGGACTGTTATACATATGATGTGCATAATTTTGGCACCAAAAAAATCTTTCTATGTCATTGACATCTATAATAGACATTGCACTTGGAGAAAACACTACCATTGTTCTCTTTTCAAAATCCTAGTAGCAACTAATATGCATTACACCTTAACATACCTAAAAACTGTTGATGATGTTGGCTTTGGGCAATTACAGTTTGCTCAACAGATGTGCCTGTCTGTTGACCACTTCCTGTGAAACCATCTGCAACCCCATCCACTTTCTGCATAGGCTTGTACCTAAAAATATTAGATGGAAAAAAACAAATAAACCAAATTATTCCTTGCTTTTTTGTACTACCCGAAACTTCCAAAGCATTCAGTTTCATACTATCTTCTTTAATGTCTCATGATAGTTGTAGGATTTTTTTTTCCTTGATAGTCTCATAAAGTTAGAATGCAATTTTTTTTTTCAATTGTGAAAAGAGAAAAGGGGGAAAGGGGTGCATGGAGGGTACCCATTTTTGGAAATCCAGAAATTTACCTAAGAATGAAAGAATTATAAGGTATTTCTTTGGACAGCAGGAGCAAAGATGTCCATGATTAAGTTTTAATACACAGCTTGAAAGTAACTTTTAATGGCCAATGGATATATTGGAACTTTAATCTGAACAATGATCTAGGAGCTCAGGCCTGAGAAATGTTGATGAATGGCTTTCAATTAGATAATATCTCTAAAACATGATCAACCTACAAATCCTATCATATTGTTTTTCATATTTCCTAGAACCTTTTGTGCATCTCAACACATTTATCTCCATGACACTTATCAACATCCTCAAATACAAAGGCCATAAGCATCATTTTGTAGCAAAATATATGCAAGAATCCACCTACAAACAGAGTTTATCAAATTAAAATGAAGAATCAAAGTCAGCTAAAGTTATGTATCTTTAGATCCTAGTCATACGAACTTATGTACTTTCCATACAGCTAAAAGAGAAAAAATGTGCTTTAGTGGCATGGGGAAGAAGGAAGATGTCTTGGAAAAGAAGTATCATACACCAAAAAAAAAAAAAAAAAAAAAAAACCTGGCCAAGTCTCCTAGGATAAGCAAAACAAAATAAGTAAGCAGCAACTGTAATTTCTTCTTTTTCTCTGATTCCACTTATTTTTCTTCATTTCAGAAATTTGGAAATAACAGAAAAGCATAAGAAAAATTAAAATCTAAAATAAACTTACTATCTAGAGATAACATTGACATTATGCTGTCTGGCCTCCCATTCTTTTTTTCCCTATTTCTAATTATATTTACAAACAAAATAAACTAATATTCTCACTATCCAGACACTTGACCCCTATACTGATATTATAATTCAACTGCATCATTAATATGAAGTTACTATGAATAACAATGCCCCTAATATATGAACAAGACATACTCAAAGACGCCTGCATGCTGACACCAGATATGAAGTGACTGAACCTGGCAGAACATCATACAAACTAATGCTCAGCTTGCTTTAGGAAATGAATCAATCTTGGATGTTATCAATTACAACTCAGATAAATGAAACTTTCAAAAAATTGCCAAATCTCTCATAATGACATTTACATGTATTTCTTATGTGACAATATCTTACAAACAACTATGAAAAACAAAAAATAAAGTCAGAGGGGGAAGAGACTGGAAATCAGTATGGCACTCTTCATCCTTATGAATATAATTTTAGTGATGACTCCTCATTACCAAAAAATTGATTGCTGTTTTCTAATGAGAGAAAAGAACTCATGCCTAATCTTTTATTTAATAGAAAAACCTTCTGGGAGGTGCTTTACAACTGGGGCCATATCCAAAGAAAACAGAAGAGTTAGTGTTGTGATGTGCTATATGTCTTGTTTATAAAAAATTTAATGTTTTTCTGATTTTTTTTCCTCCTTAAAGAATCATCTTTGAGAAGCAAAGAAACTTTATGAAGCAAGCACTTTGTGTACATGTATGGTAGAGCAATTGCTAACCATTCTGTTGTAGCAGATTTGAATGATTTTAACCTTATTTTGTTCAGGAAAGTTTCTTGTCCTTATTGATTCATTCCAAGTTTCAGTTGATTTTAGCTTCCCCTTTTCAGCTATGGAATTGTATCTCATTAATAAAATAGTCTAAAATTGTTTAACCATGTTTCTTCATTTAAGTTAATGGAATTTGGGATTCATGGAGCTTAAATAAAAGTATTATGTTAAAGGAATTTGAATTATTAATATTTACCCTGGAGAAGGAAAAAATGAAAACAATTCCAATAGACTTCAATTACATTAAGTTTTAATACAGGATTGTAAAGTTATTACAAGACTTTGCCCAGTTATGCTTTGCCCCACATTTCTTTGTCCTACACAGCATTTAACATACTACAGATGCTTAATAGGCACAAATATCAAGGGCAAATAGAATTTAACTATAAAAGAAAATGACTTATATTCCACTTAGACTAAGTTTTCAAAAGACAGATGTTACATCACAATCTAACTGCACACAATGTTTAGGAAGACTATAGCCTACAAGCAAGATTGTCTGCTTCCTTAGGAAGATGGAGACAGCTGTTAGTATTGCAAATGGAAGTTCCTAATGAAAGGAGAGATTATAGTTTTAATAAGGAATCAAAATCATGATGCATCATAATTAACATATGATTATACTTAATGATACTGAGTGGGAAACACTAATTAGAGATAAACTATATTATGTGGGAGATGAAAAATGCATCAAGATCAACTTTCAGGGGAAAAAAGGAGGTAAGTTGGTAAATTCTGGAGAAACTACGCAGGTCAGTACTTAGGAAAAGATTTTATAATACACAGTAGAAATAAAGAAAAACAAAGAAAATATATTAAAACTTGGAAATGAGTGTTTTCATTCTAACCACAAGAGTAAGGGTAGCAAGGTGAACAGTGGATTGAAAGATGGACAAAGATTGAGCAAAGACACAATATGTGCATCCATTCTTGGCTGCTTGGCTACAGGACCTCTGCAAGCCAGAAGCGTATGTTATGCCTCCTGGGAAAAGGTCGAGGGATAAAGTTTAGGATGGGTTTGTGCCATAAAGAATGACATCAAGAAGGTAATATGGAATACAGCTCATGTACAAGAGGGCTAATGTGAGCCTGTAAGTATGAGAGAGCTTCCAGGTAGTGCTAACTTTTGCTTTTCCTGCTTTAAGTAATGAATCATGTCGTGGTATTTCTGGCAATGGATTAGAACTTAGAAAAAATCCCTAGAAATCAGAAATAATGGACTGAGAAAGCCTAGATCCTCATTTTCATGGTACCCTAACTAAGGAAAATATCTTATCCCTACCCTCACCTCAGAATTTTGTGTCTTCCCAAAGAAGGAGGGAGTTTAACAGGAAGTCAAGAACAATTACATTAAAAATAGGCTAAACAAATACCGGTAGCAAGTGATTCTTCTCAGAAACAGTGGTTGTAGATTATATATCACTGGTTTTGAAATCTAAGTGCATATCAGTATCTAGGTAGTTTCTCAAAAAATTCAGGTGCCTAGGCTCACCCTAGACCCACCCCCAAAATATCTGCGAGTGGAGCTTAGGAACTGGTTATTGTAACAAGTCTCTGAGGTATTTCTTAAGTAGGTTGTACAGCCCTAGTCCATAGGAGGCTGTTGGTCCCAAATAGATTCCTTCAGCCCAATGTTGTAGAAATACATCAAATAATATTTTTTTTAAAAACCACATCATTTTAAATAAAATAAGTCATCAATTTTTAATTTTTCTCAAAAAACTGTATTTGGAATGTACAATAAATATATTTGAATGAATAAATGTTTAAGGTAACATGCTTGATTTTATCATATCATCAACTGATTTTGTACATATATCAAATCAATTTAACAAATATTTATTGAACACATACTGTATTATGGGTAGGCCACTATAGGCACATGGTTTTTAAAATGCTGGGTATAAAAATAATTTTTCCAAGATGTCTTTTACATTCTGTTGGCTCACATAATAATTCTACATTATGTTAACCTTGGTTGAATTTCAACTGACATTTTAGCATTGAAACATGACATGTAGATTTTCTGACTCTCTATACTCTTCATAAAATAATCACCGTAAACTTTATCAAATCTACCATATGTGGAGAAGGTGAGCTTTCTGTTGGGGAAAAAAAAAAGCCAAACAAAAAACCCTTTCTGTTGAATCCTTTAAAAATACTGAATTTTTAAATATTTAAGAGTATTTTCCTCCCTTTACTTCCATTTACTTTACAAATTAATTATTTTTAGATTCGGTTTACCCAGAGTAAACTCTTAGTACTCTTGCATTGTGTGTGCTCTGAGAAAGACCTGTGCTTTATCAAATAATGAAACAGCTCCTGGTTTCAAAATTAGTAAGAGGCAAATGATAATTTTAACAGCTTGGAACTCTATGGGCAATCAGTGCTAAAGTTGTTAATGATTAAGAAATAAAAGAAACTCTAATGCTTTAATAGCTGACTGTATGCATAAAATCTGTCATTAACACAGAAAAATTAGAAAATAATTAGGAATCTTCCTCCATGGGGTTAGTCATAGCTGCCATTTAGGACTTGGAGAGTTGTAACTCTATTGTAAAAGTAACATTCTGTCAGTCCCACACACATGGATACTAAAACAGTCCAATGGAAGGCAAGAATGGTACATATTTACCATTACATTCAACTAACAACACCAGGTGGAAGGATTTTCAACAGATTAAATGAAACATTTGGAAAATCCTTTCAAAATGGCTGAAAAATGCACATGCAAAACACAAAATATAAACTGTACAGGCAAAAGGAATCATCATTATGTTTTGTAATTCCAGAAATTACACAATCATTTTATTTGCATGAATAAATTGAAATACTGAGCTCAGAACAAGGTCAGGAGGCTAGAATTTTCTACTGGAATACTGTAATCTTCTTTGGAAAAAAACTGTCCCAGAAAGTCTTTAGATGACTTCATGTCTGAAATGAACCAAGTGATATAAACACTAATGGATCAGAAGAAAATAGTAAATATGAAGAGTTCCATTCTTTTAGAATAGTAACTAACTTTGATGTCACAATGAATATATTCATAATACATCCAAATGACTTTTAACATCAACCCTGCTGGTTAATATAGGTATTCCATCTCTTCAATTCTTATTGGTGGCTCTCTATTTGTCTCTTCATTAGCTTTACATCTATAATTGGGCAAGAAGAGGTAGAAACAATTAAATTGAAACGGGCTATATGTTAATTGCAGCAGGTAAAGGAGGCGGTTGAAGCTGCTGGCGAAAATCAGAGTTGTGGGACATTCATTCAACAAATATTTAGAGAGCACTGACAATGTGCTTAGAGCTCTCCCAGGTGCTGAGGATGCAGTGCTGAAAGAGAAAGACATGATTCCCTGATCTCATGAATTTCTTCATTGAGTCCTCTAAGCATAGGTGGTTTATGGTTAGCTGTATAGAACTGATATATTCTTGCTACAAGTATGCATGACACTTCTTTTATCTCTTACCCTTTCCCACCTTCTTTATTTAGAGAATGACAATCTGGCTCCATCTGATGCCAAGAGATAAACAATAACAACAACAACAAAAAAGGCATCTGAGGCTCTATCTAGGAAAGAATAAATTAGTGAGTTTCTTGAATACAGCAAAATTAAGTGGTCCTCAGTTTCCTTATTAGTAAGTAACAATATAATTGCCAAATGAGATCTTGCGTGTAATGTGTTTACTGAAAAACATTTTAAACGTTCAATAAATACTACTTAGGAGCATAAGTGGTGACTGTTATTATTAACAAACTGCATAAATTACTATAGTTTGGTAGTTATTGAATTATGATTATTTATGTTTCTCCTCTCTTCAATGGAAAAGACGATTATTACATCAGGGACAAGAGCAGTGGCATGGTGAACATTAAATATCTTAATGCCAACATTCCTTAGTTGTATCCAAAAGCCAATTACACAGGCACCTGATTATTTTCTCACTAAAGACTCCTGCCTCCCTCAGCTGCTTCAGAGCAATTTACCAGCACTAGATGTTTAACTCTGTAATGACCCCAGGGCATTAATGTCTAGGAAAGGAATGATAAACTATTAACATCAATCAAAGTTAGAAACCACTAGCCTAGAGGTATAGAGAAATGGAAGCCCAATTTGACCAACTGCCAGGCTTCATTCTCCTTCAAAACACTAAATATTCCGTAAGAAAGATATTTTTCTCCAGTACTCATCATATAATAGTGATCCCAATAATAATTATCTAACACTTGAACACTTCCAGTTATTAAACAAAATTTCAGATACTTTAATTCCACTTGAACTTCAAAACAATCTGTGAGATAGTCTATCATGAATTTCTATTTCGCAGATGAAGAACCTGAGGCTCAGTGAGGTTAACTCATACACTCTGTAGAAGTGCCCATGTAGTCTGTACTCAATTCCCCATTTTCCAATTCTAAATATAGGGTTCGTTTAACTAGTCTTTGAACCCTATATTAAGAAAGGCCATCTAATGATAAAAGTTCTTAAATTTCCTCTCACTTCTAAAAGAATGTGCATACTTTTACATCTATCTACAGCCAAAACAAAAGTAGCCTTGCTGTACCATCTTTCTAAATGACCTCTCTTCTCTCTTCTTAGTGACATTCTTACTTCACATCCTGTGAAAGAAAGATTTATTCTTTCACAGAATCCAATTGCCGTGAAGAGACCATGAAAAGAGGCAGGAGGTAGTACATTTCCTCAATTACTTGAAACATACTCATTAAAATGTGATTTCTCCCTTTATTTCATATGCAAAAAATTTTATTACATGTGTGTTTCTGTTTGGGTTATCTTACTTCATTGAGGGTGGAAGTCTCATGAGAATAAAGACAAGCGTTCTTATCCTGGTTGCTATATGACTATGGATAAGTTATTTAAACTTTATGGACTTCGGTTTTCTCATTAAGAGGGTAAGTTGGACTAGGTGATCTCTTCCTTCCATCTCTAACACTCTATGATTCTGTGTTATGTCTTTCAGATGTGATTGACAGATTGTTATGCAAGTAACAATTGATAAGTATTTGTTGAAGAAATGACAAATGACATTTAATATTTTGAGAACGGCTACTGGGATCAAACACAGCCAAGCACATTATCAAAAGTATTTGGCTCTCACTACTGGAATTTGGAAAAATATCTAAAATATATGTGTCAATACTCTCTATGTACTTATTTTCATTATTAAAAATAAACTGCAGCAAACATTGTACTTGGTTTGGAGAGCTGGAAATTACTGATCTCCTTTTTGCTCTAAATAATCTAACTTACTTATTATCTAAATTAGGGTAAACAAATTAGTCCATGAGTGAATTTCATCAAAAACTGAAGATCACCTCATTTCAGTGCAAAAAAATTATTTTCATATGAAGTATTTTTAATAGAAGTTTTTTTTACAAAAACTGTTACACATTCTCCTGCCTCCTTAAAGACCATGGTATTTTACCTCTCCCTGATTACCCATAATGCCATCAATACGCAAAGCAGTTGTTATATTGTGTTAGGCTAGATTTTAGTCATTAGAGTGATATTTGAAGTATCTACTGGAGTGCCTAAGTCCATTTGCCCCTCCACAGAGTGTCCACAAACTGTTGTACTGAATAACTTTAAAGTAAACAGAAGAGCCTGTCTACTTGTATTTCTTCTTGCCAGCTGTCATAGTTCATGATTGTCTGTGAACCAAGTGGGTTCTAATCTCCTTTATTTTAGGTAAAATGGCTTGAGAATGGCTTCATCTTTTCAACTAAGTGAAACTGCAGGCTCTGTGACATCTGCTTTCCAATCAGAAGTTGTTTACATTTATTTTCAGACTCATGGCTATGTTCCATACAGTTGTATTGCTGGGAACTGGATTTATAGATAAATGGAGATCTCCTCTACCACCCTATCAAACCTTCAAGTGATACCTTACATAAAGGAGCTCAAGAAATTGTGAGCTATATAAAAACAATAATCACTATTATCCCTACAGTAACAATAATTCCAAATTCACAAGAAAAATGTACAAATTGAGTTCCAAAAGTTGAATTCAATTAACAAAATAATCACTGCATAGACTTGCATTTCTTCACTATAACATATAAAACATAAATCTACATTATGAAAGATAAGCACACATGGATACATTTAATAAACCTTCAAGTATTCAAATAATGTGAATATTTTGAAATATCTTCTATTTTATACTTTAAACCTTTCACATGTCATTTGTATTTTTGCAAGAGACTGGCAGTCTCTTTACATAATTTTTACTGTATTCAGCAGAATCATTTGAATTTTGAAATCATCATTAAAAAATTTTTTAAGCCATAAAATATATTTTAAGAAGTTCTTTTCCCATTGTTTTCAACAAATATTCTTAAATTAGCCTATGTACACACCCATGAAAAGAAACTCCTTCTTTCCTGTCTAAATATTTCTGCACAACAGGGTAATTGGTTTCAGTTAAGTGTTGTCAGTGGACAGATTCCTTCAGAGAGACCACAGAAGACTCCTGCTGCCCTATAAGAGAGACCCATGCAATTGGCAACACTAACACTGCATTCAATTAGCAAGATGCAATCAATTAGCAAGATACCATTTTAAGAGCAACTGTCTATAATCCTAAACTTGTATCATTCAAAAAACCCAACAAATTAAAGGAAGTTTCAGTACTTTTATGGCTCTTTCACATTTTTGTTTCACAAGAAATAACAATCAAACTCAATTTATTAATACTACTGAGATTTTTATATCATTTCTCAAACGTCTCCATATTTTATCTGTTTTCAAACTCAAGTACCACTATCCTGAAAAGGTAGGGGTTTTTATGGCTTGCTAATCTTTATAGAATCTGTTTCATGAGGAGACCACAGAAAGTCCTAGGCTTTACTTATGTAACTCAGGTTTTTTATAAAGAATGTCCCTTGAAGGCTTCTGTTTCTATGAAAGCTTGCTAGAATTCCTTATAGTTAAATCACAGGAGATTCCTTGCAGTCAAATAATGGGCTTCAATTCCTAGGTATAATTTATTAAGTTTTTATTCATACTTAAGTTTGAGTATATGTTATTTCTGAAGCAAACTTTCTTTTTCTTGATTTCACCATCATCTCCACTGTGTAGTGCTGCTATGCATGAGTGCAGAAATCACACCAGAAAGTAAAGGCTATAAGTGCTGCCATTAACAGATGCAAAAAGCAATCATAATCCAAAACAGTAACAATTTATTGCAACTCACACAAACTCTATGAGGTACTATCCAACTCTATGAGGTACTAGTCTATAATTTATTTTACTATTTTTTTCAGAGACCTTATTTTTCACTGGCTGTACATCAAAAAATAAGAATCAGCAATTAAAAAATAAGATTGAGAATCTGTAATAAAAAAAATCTAAAACCTTTAAGATACCTTTTATATAATAGCCAATCTTGAACTGAGTCTTCAGTCTGGTAAACTTACACTGGAAATTATGACTGTGTTAAAAAACCACTTAACAAGTATCCTTACCTCCAGTCTCTTTCCATTAAATATGTCTTGCCCAAAATCAAAAAGTCATCTCTCTAGAAAAAATCAAAGTTTCATTGTTTTGCTTCAAAGCCTTACATAGCTTCAAAGCTATGTTCTGCACAAAGAACAAACTTATTAGCTTTACATACAAGCAAATCCCTTAATATATGATCCAAACTACTTTTAAGATCTCATCTCCCACTAAACTACTCAATTAACTCCTTGATTCTCCTTCTGTAATACCAACCTCACTAAATATATCATGGACCATTTACCACAGACATCATGGACTTCACCCCTAGGTGAATTTTCCTTCTGCTTCAATATTTCTCTTTTTATGACTTCTCTAAGTTCCTACTCAAATAGCACTTTCTCTAGAAACTTCCCAATCTCCCTTTCTCCCAGAGTTTCCTGAAAACTCCTCTGTATTGTGATAGTTCCTTGATCAAAGTTTTATTTCAGCACTTCCCAGACTGCCTTCCATTTTTTTCCCATTCTCCATGTGCCTCCCCTTCTAATTTTTTAACTCTTCAAACATAGAACTGTGTCTTATCTCTGCATGCAGGGTTTAACACATGGTAGAGACTCAATCAGTATTGGCTGACTAAATAGTATACAATTACTGTGTGATACATTCTTTTCTCTGACATTATCTTAGAGTTAATGCTTCTGAGTGAACTAGCATGGATGGGGAGATGTGGCCAAGGCAACTAATCACTACAGATCATTACATTGGGACCTATGCAGAGGCCTCCTTTCTCCTACCTAATTCTGCATGCTCACTTGAAAAGAAAAATCGTAACTACTGTCTTGGTTGAGCTATGCTGGTAAAGAGGAAAGGATTTTTTCATTTTATTTACTCTAAATTGTGACATAAGTCACATGGGACTTGAAGGCCCTTTTGGCTATGCAACTTCATTATGGGCTTGTGCAAATCATTTAACCTCTCTGGGACTCATCTGAAAAAAACAGAGACTATTAATGCTTTGATTGTCATAAGGTTTTAAGGCCAGACTAGACTAACATATTTTTCAATTCTAAGATCTATGATTCTATTCATCCATCCATCCATCTGTCCATACGTCCATCCATCCATCATCCATCCATCCATTCATGAATGCTTGAGATCTCTTACAACTCTAATATCAGCAATTCTGTATCTATGAAAGTTGGATTCAAAGCAAATGTAAGACATCCCAAACATTCTGCAAAAATTCATACTGTGTCAAAAAGAATGACTTGAGGGATGTGCAGAATAGCAAGTCAGAAGCTCATGAATACTGAAACCAATTTCTCCAGTTGGTATTTGCTTGGGTTTGCTCCTTATGTTTGTGTTTCATTTCCCTGTCTGAACAGTTTGGGATGTCACACTTAAAAGGGACCAAACAGGCTGACTGATAAGTAATTTTTAAAAATTTGGAAAACAGGCGGGATCACTGAAATTCTAAATCATATTTAAGAACTATCTGTAGTGAAAGCATGCCAACAATAAGAACATTCTTTTATACTTAGGTATTTGTTCAGAAAAAAGGAGACCCGAACAACTAAGAAATACATAGCTTGGACATATCAACGATAATGTCAGAGTCTACCTTTGTTTCTGCTGCATGGGTTGTTGCCTCATAGCCATATACTGCATGTCTTCTTGCAGACGATTAAGAGGGGAATCTGGCTTGACACGAATCCCATAGTAGTGGTATTTGGAGTTTCCTCTTCATTAGCGAACAAGAAACATTAGAAACAAAAGTCAGTCAAACTAATATTAATCACATGGGATGTCCATTAAACTTCACACTTGGAAAAATTTGGTAAAAACAGTATATTAATGTTATATATTATGATTAACCTGTTCTGAATACTTTTATGTTTTTATGGTGATAAAATTTGAAGAATCAAAATAAGAGTCTAAATCAATCAGCTAAAGGCCCTGCTAAAGATATTTGTTCATAAACTTTCACTTAAATATTAGTCAAACAGTCCATTTGTTCTATACAAATTACATTTCATTTTCAAATATCTATTTTAAATTTAGTTAAGAAGGGTAAAGATAGGAAAAAAGTTTTTAGCCAGTAAAAATTAGTTAACAGGCCAACAAAAATCAGTCAGTGAATACGCATTCATTGTAAAGTATGTATACAGAACAAAGAAAAAAAATCTTAATTCTACTTTCCTGGATAAGTTCGACATTTTTCTCTTTACTTCAGTGATGATGAAGTAAGATAACTTAATTGTTACAAAATGTTGTGGTAAAGACTTACTTAATATTTTGAAACCTAAAAAGAAAGTAAGTCTTTAATCTACTGATTTTGAAACACATTTTATTAGTTTCTGTTTTTATGGATTTGTATCAGTTCTGCAGGCTAAATAGGATTTGTCACAACAGACATGGGGAAATTTCTCTATGAAAATGGCAAATTTCCACCTGGAATAAAAATGTCACAATTTCGCCATGTTCATGAGAAAGACCATGTTTGCTATTAGAAATGATAAAGTTTTGCTCTGAATGGAATTTGCAAATTCTTGCAAAATATCATCTTACATATGTAAATTCTTGCAAAGAGAAAATAGTAGTTTTTCACAAGTCCATATATGGCAATACATCAGTGCTTTTTCCAATTTTTTCTTCCATTTACAAAAAGAAATGCAAGAAGAGTATGGATTAAATATTTTTTATAAAAATAGGGCAGAATTGTACTTCCAAGATTTAAAAACATATATTAAATGAACCTTATACATATTTGAAGACATTAAAATCATATTACATAAATTATACCGCTAGTTTAAAAAAAATGCAGGGCATCCAAATATCTACATGCTTTCAGCACAATAAAGCAGATAAAGAAACTTAATGACCGTAAAGCAAGGCCTTCCACTTGCAGAGATTAGATCTTGTCTTGAAAATCCACTGCAGAAAGGTGCAATAAGCCAAACCAAAAAATTCCACATACCCAATTTGTGGTGTTCTCCTGTACAAACTGGGGGACACTAAGGAGTGGAGGTAGGGTAGGAAGCAGGAGGCATTACTTACAAGACAAAACTACAGAGGAAAATGACATCTCTCTTGTGAGACCTCAAATAGATGGGGTGCCTTTCCTACAAATTAACATTTTAGTTGGGTTGGGAGAGGTTCTTTTTATTTCATTGGGAATGGCTGGGGGAGAGAAGTATATCCATGGTCTTCTTTACTCAAACTTAACCTGGAGATGGGATCTAACAAAAGGCACCTTTTTATTTGCCTTTGTTTAAAACAGTGATTTGATTTACTTTTTGTTTACTAAGGTCCAAAAACTTTAGAAAAGATCTGGTTCTGGTTTGAGTGGTTTCACCAGATTATTTTATTGATGGATAATATTAATAATAGTTTTACATATAGTTCACTTTTTAAAAAAAGTATTTGATTTAGTTTGCCTCATGATTTACATTAATTTTCCATCTGTTCCTTGGATTAGGAGTAGAAAGTAAACGCAAAACAGTTTCTATGGTAGAAAGAATGTCTAGTACCTTACTCCTACAATTGCCAGTTTTTCTACATTAGAATTCTATCTTCGTAACACTTCATTTCTTTAAACTCCCTCCATAGTACTTATTTTCTCCTTATTTTTCTAGGCTTCGCTTCACAAACCTAATTGCAAACACTACATACAATTAAAAAAAACAAACAGGAGACATAATTCATAATTGTTACATAGTGGCAGGTGGGAGGAACCCAGAACATCAGAAGGTAAAAGCTGCAATACTGCAATATGTACTTACAGAGTATGGATTCTACCCATTCACAAAACCAAACAACCCCAATTTTGTCCCTTTCTATTTTAAAGACGTGTTTCAAGGTTTGAACGGAGCCTCAAAATAGGACCCATTGAAATCCCTTTCAGTAACAAAAGAAGCACAACAATACAGCTATTAGAATGTTGAATAAAGCCCAGAGTTTCAAAATATTGGCACGGTATGCATAACTGCAGAGCCACCAGCTAGGAGATAGTAGGTTAGGTCCCCAAATAATGATTTTTGTGGTTTTGGGAAAAAAAAAATACTATAGAAACAAAAAGCTTTTCTCAAGGGAATGAAAGCTATTCCTTTAGTGTGAATAGACAATCATATTCTTCAGTTTAAAATATACTATCTTTTGAAGTATAGAAAGAAGGAAACATATTTATGAGAGAGCTAAACCTTCAGCAATCTAAAAGCTGTATAATCACTTAAAATGCAACCGGAAAGCAATAATTCATGCTTTGAATAGATACAGGCCTTGTAAATCTCATAAGACTGAGACAGTGAAGAGGTTTAGGACATGCTATCCCAAACTATGGCACCTTGGCATTTGAGGAAACAACAGAAGCAGGCCACAGAAACTAGAAAAAATTCCCCTCACTCCTTCTCCTCTGAAGCAGGCCATAAAACCTAGCTTACTTTCTCCTGAAAACAGGTAATGGGACCCTCATTCCAGAGGGGTCCTCCTATACCTTGCAGAAAAGAACGTTTTTACTTTTGAAGACACAGGGATGCAGAAAAATCTGAACAAACAGGTCTTGCTGGGCCGGATGCGGTGGCTCACGCCTATAATCCCACGATGTTGGGAGGCCGAGGCGGGTGGATCACCTGAGGTCAGAAGTTTGAGACCAGCCTGGCCAACATGGCGAAACCCCATCTCTACTAAAAACACAAATTATCTGGGCGCAGTGGGTGGGTGGGGGGGCGCCTGTAACCGGGGTTACTCGGGAGGCTGAGGCAGGGAGAATCACTTGAACCTAGGGGGCAGAGGTTGCAATGAACTGAGATCAGGCCACTGCACTCCAGCCTGGGCTACAGAGCGAGACTCCTTCTCAAAAAATAAAACAAAAACAAAAACAAAACAAAACAGGCCTTGCTTAGTCTCCCCCAGATTAGAACCATTAGATCATACCTCTAGAACCATGAGATCATACTCCTTTCTGTCCAATTTCTCCAGAACTATTCACTTCATCAGACTGCATAAAATACATACAGTTCTCTCTGTTTCTTTGGGCCTTCATTTCTGAAGGCACCCAGTCATGTAAAACTTATATTAAACAAATTTGTATGCTTTTCGCTTGTTAATCTTTTGCTGTAGGGGTCCTAGCTATGAGTCTTGTGATGGTGACAAAAAGATCAATCTTTTCTCCCCACAACACTCACTCTTCTTTTTGGTATACATTTTTAATGCAGTCAATTACTAAGGCTGTGCTTATTTTATTAAGATTAAAAACTCTTCACTTTGGGAGGCCGAGGCAGGTGGATCACCAAAGAGATGGAGACCATCTGGGCTAATATGGTGAAACCCCATCTCTACTAAAAATACAATAATTAGCTGGACGTGGTGGCGCACACCTGTAGTCTCAGCTACTCGGGAGGCTGAGGCAGGAGAATCACTTGAACCTGCGAGGCGGAGGTTGCAGTGAAGAGATTGTGCCACTGTACTCCAGCCTGGCAACAGAATGAGACTCCATCTCAAAAAAACAAACAAACAAAGAAAAAAAAAAGCCAACAAAAAACCTCTTTGCTAAAATACTCTGAAGTTGTGCTTTATAGCTAATGAAGTGTAAATCACCTAATGTTGCATAGTATAGTATCTCTATTTTAACTTTTTATATGATTTCTATAAGAGTTAGGAAATTAAAAACATCCATAGCCTTCTGTCCAGCTACTTAAAATAATTATCTTATGATAATTTATAGAAATATGGAAAGACAAAAATGAAGCTCCAGAGTTCTAAGTATTCTTTTCATGATGTTTCGGTTGGTGAAAACACTCTTATTTCCAAAGGAAGAAAAACCAGAGATGACTTCTTCACATTGTTTCAATTCAATTGAACTATACTATGCTTTTCCTTCCACACACATATGGTTTCACATTAAAAGCAGAAAAAATAGTAGGGGCTAATAAGAGGTAAAATACAACTATCTTATCACTGAGGAATTTAAAACACTATATTGCAAGTTTACCAAATGATTTTTAATTGGTCTCCAGAAATCAAGTGAAAAAACTCTGCTTTAGCTTCTTACTCTAACTGAACAATTATTTATAAAGACAAATGTAAGTTTTCAAGAGTTAAGAGATACATAGTTTTCCATTTACTATGTCACTTAATGCATCATCATTAGTAGGATTTCTTTCAATAAGAGAATACATTTTTTTATGTGTGTGTGTATGTGTTTGTGTGTGTCTTAAAGCACCATATGCAAATCTTGCATTAACAGGCTGGTCTACTAATTTCTATGTAGTTTGAGAATCAGCTCTTCTCAAAGCTTTGCTCGGTTAATGTTTTAGACAACATATAATTCTGGCTTGGAAATAGTCACTGAATAACGTCCTTTCCTTTTCCCGGGGATGTTATAAACTGAGCTCATTCTACGTATTTCCTTACATATTGTCTGTAATCAAGTACTTTTGTTTAAACAATATACTGAATTGCTCTAGTTTGAAAAACAGAGATTAGTTTATGATCTTATTTTTCAATACTAACCTAGTGCCCAATCTCCTGGTTCGTAGCCCCATAAAAATTGATCTTATTAATTTTCCAAAAGAGGCAGCATTGACTGGGTCCAGTTTGTGTTCCTGACAGTGTCGAAGGTAGTGGTTGTATAGAGTGCTTCTGGGAAGGCTCACTCCTTCTGCTGTCTCGTAATTGTCCAACAGCCACTGGAGCTAGGGAAATAAGACACAGTAAACAGACAAATCACATAATTTGCCAAAATTTCTACAAGACACTGCAAACGCAACATACAGAAATACTCAGAAGTTCTTCATCAAGTCTTATGATAGAGTAAACTACTGTAATTCAGAAGCTGGTAATCTACCTTTGAAAATGCTCAGAAACACTGTAAATAGCTGAACATCACTAAGGATCTCAGACAATATCCATTTCTTCAAATATTCAAGCACATGTAGAGACATACTAATTTTCTCTGTATTGATTGCAATTTTGAAAATAGATACCACTTCAAGGAGTTCAAATAATCCCATTAACTGGTCATAAATATCAGAAATATAATTGCTACGGAACAAAACATGTTACCAAGCCTGGTAGCATGGTACATAAGATGTCTTTAGTGTTGGCTTGTTATAACACATGAACAGCAGCCTGCCTGGTATCAGTGTTTATATTAAAGTTATATTCATTTTTATAGAATTTTAATTTATTTATCTCAAATTACCACTAGAAAATAACAATATGGTCTACTGGGACAGATTCTGAAAGCAGAAAGGACAAAATGCAGTCATTTTGTCCCCAAATGAAAATAAACTAACTAGACATTGGCAAAGAGTTTACATGCAATGAAAATGAATCATTTATTACAACCATTTGAATTTTTCTGCCTCAAAACTGTGTTTATTCATAATTTTGGAAGGCACACTGCAATGGTAGTGGGTAACGCAATACTTTTTCAGTCCATGTTCACATTTTAAAGTTTTATGTTGTCCTGTGTACATTACAAAAAAACATCTTTAAAGCACTGGATGTACAAGAAAATTTTAGAAAATTGAATCCAAGTCTGTATTATTGAATTTTAACATTAGCAAAATTAAATTTTTTATTCATTTATTTATTTATAAAAGGAGAACTGAAATAGACTTAAATTACTTTCTCAAAGTCACATATTGTTTCCATGCCTGAGCTGGTTTCCAATTCACATATCCTGATTACTCCAGACCAATGTTTCACAAAAGCAGTAAATACTTCACATTACTTGTCTCAAAAAAAAATTTTCATGCCATATATAAGACAGGTGTAATAAAGAGCTGACATTTAACACACAATTCAAGTTAATATAAATTTTAGAAGCCAAAGAATTCATTTATTGAGCACCAACTATGAGCCAGGTAATGTGCCAGGAATCTAGTGATGCAAAAATGAATGTGATCTCATCCTTGTCCTCCAGGAATTTCCAATGAAATGCTAAAAATGATAATATGAACATCTAAATAAATAAAAAATTTCTCCATTTTGCTTACATATTTTAAGATTTGCAATCAAACTTAGAACCTGAATTTTCAGACTTTTAATTTAAAAATTCATTAAAAATATTTTCAGAATTACTGACTTTAGTCATGACAACTAATTTCCAAAAACCATTTTAATGTCAAATATTCCTACATGATGTTTATGTAATTAAACGTATGTCATTAAACCCATATTGATAGTTGGCTTACAAAACATAGCCACCAAATCTACAAGACAATCCAGAGTACTTTTAAAAATAAAATTCAAATTTTGATCAGAAAGACCTGAAGTCCTTCACAGGGCACATATAGGAATGAATATGCACATTTAAATGTACATAACACCTCTTAACATATACAAGGCTGACCTATACAAGTTTAAAAAGATTACACAACATAAACATTCATTTTTACAATGACATAAAAGTATTACGGGCCAGAAGAACTATTTTGTTATGAATCATCTGGAACCTGATTGTCAGTAAACAAGTTGTCCAGAGGCGCTTAAACATGATTTCTGAGCATTCTAAGTGACACACAGAATAGGTTTACTACACATATTCATTTAGTGTAAAAGAGATAAGGCAGTCTGATTGGGAAATTAAGTTACTGAGGTTCAAATTAGTATTTTGCCTACAACAGTGGGACAGCACGTATCTTTAGTGTTTTTTTTTTTTTCTTTAGTTTTAAGACTTTATTAGTTTTGAGTATAGCTGAGGGAGACTACACATAAAATGCAGCAATAAAATCCTGATTCATATATTTCATCCACATGCTTTGGTAAAATGATTGAGATTGGGAAGCACTTGAGTGATGTTATGGCAGTCCTAGTGAGCTGTACTGTACAACAGTGCTGGTTCTTGTTTTGTGTACATATACTACACAGAGCAAGGGTTGACCACATTCTATTGGCAGTCTTAATATATTAAAGAAAGGCATATAGGTTTTTGATATAAAGGACTATAAAGAAGACATGAAAGAAAAACATTCTGGAAAGGCAGACATAAAACACGTTAATACTTTTTGAAACAGAGTAGTATATTTCAAGTAAACTAATGAAGTTTCCACATCCACAAGCATGGAACACACAATATGTGTAAGTTAAAAACGCCAAAGATATGTTTGTATGTACATCTACATATCCTCATAAAATAATGCATATTGTCAAACGTATAATAGTATGATTTCTTCTGAGTGAATAAATCAATATTACTTCCTTTGCTAATGAACAGAAGACATACTATATAGAAAAATCTTAATTTAAAGGGCATTTTTTTTTCAGAAATGGAATTAGTCAATATTATAATATGAACTTTACAACCAAAAGTATACAAATAATAAAAACAGATTAATGTAATTTTAGTCTGATAAAAGCAAATAAAAATAATTTTAATTAACCAGAAACAAATAAAACATTTTAAAAACTGCCCTACTTGTATACTAGTCTTCATGCATCATTTAATTACTTAAAAATAAAGACAAATATGTAAAAATGAGAGCTTACTTATTTTTCATGATCATAGGAATTATCTTGTAGATTAAAAATTGTACTACAAAATTTGAAAAAGAAAATCCAATAATAGAATATTTGAAGGATACTGTAATAAATTACCTTTTATAAAAGTAAAAGTACAAATATTAAAGTTTAATATAAAATATTTTGAGTCCAATAGTATATTTACATTTATATACATATATATATATATATATATGGGTTAATCAGCCCACTCTTAATAAAGAAAACTTTTCATAGAAATAGTGAGATAATTATAGCAAATGTTGGTACAAACTACTTAGAAGCCTAAATGATATTACTTATATCCCAATTGAATAATTTACAGGAAGTGAACCTTTTACTGGATTGGCTAGGCAGGCCTCTGAAATGGCTAGGTAAGTCAAAAAATCTGCACTGTTTTATAAACTGATTGTTCGTCTTATATAGTTTACATTCTTAAACTGAAGAAATTCTGTTTAATTCTGTTTAAATTCTTCTTCATTTCCAAACTAGTTCAAAAAATCAGTTTGTTTACATGTATACATGCATATACATACATATATATTTATATAAATCACTAGTTAGTTTGAAAAATGGTATAAGAACAGGTATTTTGATGACTATTACTTTGACACTAGCAAAGCTACGTTTTGTTCCCTACCCGATATATGCAGAAAGAGGAACTGTATTCCTTGCCAGATGCCTGGAGAGCAGGTTGAGAGAGCATAAGGAAGTCAAGTGGAGGTAAAAGCCCTAAAAGGATGGAGATGGATTTGCTGTAGCCCTGCAGGTCCCAGCTAGGAAGACTGCCAACAACTGCCCCACCTCGAGCTATATCTCCTAGAAATTCACTGTATTAACAGAAATTGATTTAAAAGGATCCACCAGATAAGACTTTGGCTGGGGATTATAATCTCCATCCTATATGCCAGTATTTAACTTTTACGTTTTGATACAGTGATGGAATTATAAATCAGACATTTGTGTCTAAAACATAGTATTAGAAAGCATTACATTAATTGTAAGAGAAACTTGGCAGTTAAGTTTTTGTGTAAGTTTAAGTGCAACCTAAAGGCACAGGCTCCATGAGCTACCCAAGGGAAGTTAATGCCTGTTAAATATTGCTTCCTTGGGTTTTGTCTTTAATACAATGTATTTGGACATTAGTATTCCCCAATCTTAACATTCAGCAATTTAGAACTAAACAATTATTATTTGTTTTGCTCTTTTATAAAATGTCTTGTAAAATGTTTCCTGACTTCAAAAACCCGTAAAATAACAAGGAATTATTTCAAAAGCCCATAAAATAACATAGGAACTTTTAACCTTTATCTTTAAAACTTGATTATTCTACTAATGAACTAACATATACTCATTTAAGGGTGGAAACCAAGATAACTGCATCTTTCAACCTCTGCATTTAATCTGTATTAATCAAGATAGATTAAAGATGAATGGTTCCTATTTTTCCCAAAGGGAAATCCTGATTGACAAATAAAAATAAACAAATATTGCACTGCCCAATTAACATCTAAATATAACATTTGTCATTTTTTCCCAGATGGATTATTACCCATCAGGATTCATTTTTATTTCAGTTTACTAATGATATGCATTTTGACAGGCCTTATTTCTGTAATAACTTATATTTACAATACAGCAAAGTCAATGAAAAGTGAGTAAAAAAACAAGGTTTTGCTTTGAGCTGAGTGTATTTTGGTAGCTAAAACTAGCAAACAACATGAAGTAATTATTTGCCAGATTGTGAGAAATACATAAAATAGATGGCTAGAGCTTTTCATAAACTTTAAATGGAATTTTAAAGAAATGTACAACCTTAAATTTTATGCGATTATTGGGGACAATTAACAACATTTCTGAATTCAAATTCACAATGTAAAATAAGTAGTTCGTAAACAAGTGAACACACCACAACCATTAAATACTAATTTGTATTAATTAACACCAAGAAAAAGTATAAAAAAATCTTAAGTCTGCAATGAAAATAATTAGATATTCAAATTTGATTTAGGCAGACTATACATCACTTACCTATAGCATCTTCATATATAAAAAAATAAGAAACAAAAATATTTAAATAAAAAATTATCAGACTAATAGAATTCTGTAAAGCCAAATACAAAGAACCATTCTAAAATACCAGGAGACAAACAATGTCACTCTTGGCAAGAACTTTTTAAAAGATGAGATTGTTTAGAGAAAAAAAGAGTTATTTACTCTTAAACTGAAGGCTGCTTGTAGAGAAATAACAGAGTGGCCATATATTCTTTACTCAGATGGAATACCAGAACAAGACCACCCTTTACCAACGATGTTCACGTATACATCTACTAGAAGCAAACTTGAAAACAAAGGAAACAATACAATGAATATGAGTCTCCAAATAAATGTATACATGATTGGCAATGGCATCCTAGAATTCCTAAAATAATGAAGGTAACATAAGGCCTGATCCCTTTTATTGTTTCTTTTAATTCATTCAGCAAATATTTAGTGAGTATCTATGATGTACTAGGTACCGTTCTAGGCACTAGGGATGCACCGGTGAAGAAAACATACAAAAATCCTTACTTTCTTGGAACTATCATTTACAATAAAGATTTGCTAACTGCCTATTACAGATGCTGGTACTAAAATAACTCCCACCATGTTAATTCTCTTAAGAATATGTTGAAAATGGGATAAGAATTCAATACCCCACCCCATTTTCTAATGTGTGGAAAGGTATAAAGCAAAGCAATCAAGTTGGATTCTGCTGAGAGGGGATTATCTATCTTATTTAGTCCTAATAAGAGTTTTTAAAATTACTGTGAATAAGCAAATATAGAAAGAGAAAATAGGAAATCTTTGCTTACCCATATTCCAAAATAGAATGAGAATAGACTTTTCACCTCAAAAGTCATGATTAACACCCCTCTTTAGAAACAGGAAAAATATGGGATGCAAATTATCAATAATTTCTCCCATTTTTTTATATAATAAAATTGATCCTGTGGAGATAGTGATAAATCAGGGAACTAATCACCATAAAGTGGAATTCATGTTCACCTTACAGAATCCCACAAACCTCAAATAATTCTATATTATGCCCTATGTAGTGAGAAATAAAGGTAGCATAGTTTACTGACATTTAAAATATTAATAACACTTTTTTTAAAAAACCCAATCTCTCCACTGAAAAAATTCTACGCAACATAAAATCACCAGTTAGGTTCACAGAATGTAAAATATCTTTAGCAAGTAGTTATCAACGAGAATGCATGCACTAGCAAATTCCAGCTGTTTTGATAAATCTCAAAAACATTAAAAGCATCCTCAAATTTCCAAGGAGGAAAAAGACAACCGGATCTTCTTCTGCGTTTAGGAAGAAACTAACCTCACTGATTAGTCAGCAGAAGCACTGATCCTTTCTCCACTGTTTATAAACCATCCGTAGAATCATTTGTATTTCTAAATATTTGACTATAAATATAATTTTGAATGAACTTCACTGTGCCTCAGAGGTGTAATAAAAATGAATCAGGATAGCTGGAGAAAGACTATCACTGCACTATCAACATTTGCTCCCACTCTTTCCACATACTGAAGTGTTCCGGCAGTTGTTAACAGTATGGAAGATCAGACATATTATGTAATAAAAAAAAATGAAGCCATGGAGTAATAAACATTTGTCATTGTTTATGCAGCTTAATTCACACATTTATTAACCTTAAACATTATTTCATGAATTCTATAGAGAAAAGTAATTTTTAAAAATCTCTAACACAGTTGAAAAGCTTCAAACAAATCAACAAATACATCTTAAAAATATATAAAAAACATGTTCTTATACTTCCATTATTGTTCATAAAAATAAGATGAATAACTGAAGTTAAATTTAAAATTAAACATAACATATTTTACTAAATTATACATGTCAAGTAAAAATGAACTGTAAGTTGAATACGAAAGCACAACTTGGAAATCTGAAAGCTGAAACAGGTAACTAGAAACTTCAGGTTTTTTTTTTTTTTTCTTATGTCCTTGCACATTTCTGACTAAAAGGAAGAACAATTTCATTTGCCATTTTCAAAGCATAAATACAAGTTGGTCATCACCCCCCCGACACACGCAGCCTAGTAGTATACAAGAAATCAGCCTTTAATACAATCACAGATACATGCCAACATAGCAGGAATATACTTATGAAATATAAAAGAGTGACATACTAAATACCAATTTTCAGAAATGAAAAAAACTTATATTTCTTAAACTATTTCAAAAGGAAGGGCCAGAATATATGTTATTATCTTTAAGTTTATATGTATGATTTTTCGCCAAAATTATAGGCATTCTCCAAGTTGGCTAACCTGGTTTTGTTTTCCATGATACTTTCCTTTGAAAAAAGACACAAGATAAAATACTCCATCTAAAAACAAATGTGTAAGAACATAAGGAGGTATTTAGTGCTATTTTAAGATTTAAAATGAAAATGTTTCAAAAATCAAGTATTTAAAAAAACACAGTTAAAACATTTTCTACGAGTAAGTTTTAGGTTCATTGAAAAAAATCGTTTCATTTGGGTGATCTAATTTCGAGCTTTTCAGTTACAAAATATGAAAAAGAAATAAGAAGTCATAATACGTTATCCCTAAATTTAAGAACAAATTGTCAGTTGGGGGAGAAATTCTAATTCTTACTAAAATGTCACTAGTGTTAAGTTAGCAGAAAATCAATCTAAAACAAATTTAAATCATGGGTCTATTTACTTTTTTCCATATATTCAGAAATCATCTTAACAAAATAAATTTTTATTCAGCATTTTCATGGGTTTCGCAAATGTGAACAGTTGATAAAAATGTTTATAATTTCACAAAACTATCATCACCTTTCTTACACTTACCAGTGTCATAGTGATATCTGCATCTGATAACAGGGAACAGCTTCAGGAAATAGTAATGGTAATTGTTTTATCTCAATTATTAGCAATTTATGGCTTGTAGACAGTCTCCCTTTTTCTTTTGGTTCACTTTCACTTCTCTTTAGGTCTTAGGACCTGAGTTCAACTATAGGGCTGTCTACTGCCCACTTTACATAGTCTAACTGGCAAACAAATAATTTTCAAACAGTTTATCATTGGATTTGACATTAATAATCTTTTTTCTACTTAAAGAATATTACCGGTCACGCAAGTAGACATGGCTGTTTGACAGGGATGCAGATTACAAGTATTTGCTTCATAGTAAATAAATATCAAACCAGAACATTTTAAATATTGAAAATCACTATTATTACTTTTTACAAATACACGGCAACTTGTTACTAACTTGAAAATATTGTATCTGTACCCAAAGAGTACAGAAATCTAATAAGGCATTATACTGGAGACTCTTAGTTTTTGGATATTTCACTGTACAAAATAGCCATTAAATGACACAGAGATCATAAGGGGCTGAGAAAGGAAGGTTAAGAAGCAAAATAAATAAGTAAATAAATAAAACAAGCATTTAGAGGCAAGCAACACATGCAGAACAAGCAAGAGATTAGTGTACATGAAGAAGAGGCAACTTACATGGCTGTTGAGAAGAGAGCTTCTGTGAGTGGACAGACCGTCAGACTTTTGCAGCGTCTCAATCGCCATTTCAATCTGATAATAGATGTCATTAAAAAAAGGGCTCAAGACAAGATAGTAATAAAAGGCTGACCAGAGAATTTCTGATAGATTCTTTAAAGTTCAACTTCTTCCTCAATGGTTGTTAATGAATAGCTATCACTTAATGTGTTTCCCCCCACTTCTTCCCCACCCTCCAGAGAATAAAATAAAAATATGCACACTAATAATAAGCCCATTCACAAAGTAAACCTTTTTTGAACATTCCATAATTATCAGAATGGAGACCTGAGGAGCAGGAACCCCGGTGGATTTTTCTCCTTATGAATAAACATTCTTGACTTACATAGTTCAGGATGTGGGATAGTAACCATTCTCTTTCTAGTCTCCCACCTAAAGAGTATTTAATATTAGTGCTATTCTGTCATGAAAGGAAAATCATACTGCAGATTTTGAGTTTAATATGCATTAATATTTTAATGCAAATGAACAAGATTCTTTCATTAATGTCCAAAAGTTACTAAATCTATACATTCCTCCATTAATCCCGTATTAAAATATGGAAGTAGGGGGTGATTAGTACGACCAAATATGAAGAAGTAGTGCTGATCCCTACATTATATTTTAGGATATAGTGGTAAGGCAGAAATATTAGAAATGACAGCAGAAATGGAATGTAGAAAAGAAAATAATTCAGAGCCAACAAAGAGAAGGGACAACCACAGAAACAGCTTTATTCCATGAAATCTCAGCATAGCATGAGAAATTATTAAATACCAGCTGTTACTGATAAATGTGATATACTCTTAATAACCTCATATTTAAAGTTATCTATCTTTCAACTCCTGGAAGTATTGCAAGTTCCATTAAAAACAGGTACTGAACACCCTGTATTTGGACACTGAGCTATACTAACAATATTAGCTAAATTCAAAAGAAAAAAAATCACACCGTGCAATTTAAGAGAGAAAATTGATTTCATTATTTTTAACAGTCTGATTACATCAACAATTCAGTATAAGCAGTTATAAAAATATTTAGAGCTTTAAAACATAGTTAACTGTCTTATACTTTGGCTATGGAAATCGAAAAAGATTTGAAATTTTAACATACTGCCACCCCCCAAAGAAAAATAATGCAGTAATATCCACTGCAAAGTCTTAATTGTCTACCAAGTTGCCAATTTCTTTATGGTAAAACACTTTATACACAGAATATTCAGTATCAATTATATCAACATTAAATCTAATTTTCTTCTAAACAACTTAGGAATTAATAGCTTTAATTTTATTTTACATTGTTTTCCCACATTGCTAATTCTTCCCTGGAGTTAATAAAATATAATACTGAAAAGCATATGTTAGGTTAAGAAATCATTAAAAAATTCTTAAAATTAGATATTAAATTAATTCATAGGAAGATATAATACAATTTATCCTACTGCTAACTTTTTTTAGACAACAAAATTAAGTAAACTGTCTAAAACATTCTCTGCCAGAATGGATGTTAATGCAGTTTATCACTATACTTGAAAATAGTGATACTGCACAAATGAAAACAGATATATTACAGAAAGAGTAATGTAAATGTAATGAATAAACAAACATTTTGCCAAAACATTAAACTGTGAAACTATAAAGGACTTTGGTATAACATCTCTTAAAACATGATCAATAAGTGCTTTGTTTTCAAAGAGAAAACAGAGCAGAAAACAAGTCAAAGGATTCATGTGACTATAATTCACTTATAGGAAGAATTTGCTCAAAACCCTAATTTGCCATTATACTTATATTTTCTTTAAAGTTTGAGTGTGGAGAATTTGAGGTAAGATTTCAGTCTAGCAAATAAAAATAAGATGATCTGTAACTTTTGATATTATAATTTTAAATGAAAGGTAAATTACCAGATATGTAATTGCTGAGCAACACTAAAGAAGAAGTCCATGCTCTCAGTTTGTTAATAAGCACCTTTCAGTTGGATAAACCAGCACTTCTTTTTCTGGGGGAAAAAAAAATCAGAGATCTGCTTCTGTTATTGAAGCTGTTATTTTATGGTGGGGTCCTAGATTTCCAGATTATTCCTTAGAAGTCCAGGCTTTTAGGAAACGGCCTTCTCATTTCTGGCCAGTTTTTTAAGAACTTTGGAAAGGAGCAAGGAAATATGTGGGTGAAACTGGATTCCCCAGGAATGGATACACTGACATTCCAGAATGCTTTGGACCTTCAGAATTTTGGTTCTTCTTTGTGTCACTTTGTAATATAGGTAACAAAAGGGGTATTTCTTTTGGCTTTAGGAATCTTCTGCCTAACCGACTTAGGCCTGTGCTGAATTTGTGGAGCCCGGGGAATGGAAAGGCAGAAACATGGAATGATAGGACAATCAAGAAACAAAGACTGAGTTTTTCTACAAGGAAGACACCAGTCTTAGCATGCATGTTAGAGCCTACTTGGAAACCCACCGGCTTCCAAATACTCATGAATTCTTTAAGGCTTATTAATTAGTCCAATGGGATAACCAGGTCATTTAGTTACCATCTCACTGATAAGAATTTCTGAGATGCATACAAAAAATTAACATTTATTATATTCATTTAAAAAATATATTGAAGGGAATTCCAATCTCATGAAAGGATCACAGCCCTGATTACATTTTTTAAAGAACAGTTTTTTTCTTTTTTAAGTACATAGTAACTGGGTGACTGTCATTTATAAAGTTGTGTGCAAAAGATCATGATTACAAAAATTTTTCATAATTCAATAGACATTACAATCCAGTAAGAGAGATAGGGTATATAGTCATATATATGAATAAATGCATAATTACCCAGATTTTATGGTTTGTCTGTGTCCCCAGCCGAATCTCATCTTGAATTGTAGCTCCCATAATTCTAACATGTTGTGGGAGGGAGCCAGAGGTAGGTAACTGAATCATGGGGGTAGTTTCCCCAACACTGTTCTTATGGTAGTAAGTCTCACGAGATCTGATGGCTTTATAAAGGGTTTCCCCTTTTGCTTGGCTCTCATTCTGTCTTGCCTGCTGCCATGTAAGATGTGCCTTTTGCCTTCTGCCATGACTGTGAGGTCTCCCCAGACACGTGGAACTGTGAGTCCATTAAACTTCTCTTTCTTTATAAATTACCCAGTCTCAGATATGTCTTTATCAGCAGCATGAGAATGAACTAATACACCAAACAAGACTCTTTGTAACAAAAATACAAGTGTAGTTCAGGAAGGTGGAAGAAAATAAGAGTAGTAGTCTTTAACTTTTGAGGGGTCTTTAACCCTTTTGAAGATGTAATGAAAACTGTGAACTCTCTACTTGGAAAAAATGTATGTAAGAACACCTACAAAATTCACATTTATTTTCTTAGTTTATTGACTCTCTGAATTCAAAACCCAAGTATTAAAAGATGGAAGTATTCAGGGGGTAAAAGGGAAATCTAGGAAGAATCGACTTAATAGAGCCAGGAGTCAAAAAAGCACAGGGTGTGTCCATAATTGGGAAATGGCAAAAAACCTAGTTTGTAGGGCATGAGCTATAAATATACATTTCATATATATATGGGAGCGGTATGAGTGAGGCTGAAAAAAATAGGTTGGAAGTAGATAATGTATGTGGGAATTAGGGAAAAAGCGATGTCATGAAGGTTTTGAGGAAAGTGTAGGGATATATGAAAAATGCTAATTTTCAGATAAAGCCAGGAGATGGGTTTTGCTAGGTATAATGGGCCATGTTAGTAGTAAAGTTAAAATAGGTAAGAGGAAAGTGTGCCCAATAAATGCTTGTGGATTGAATAGAAGCTTCTGGGACAACAATAAGGGAAGAGGCTATCACTCACAGGAATATATTATGACAATGGCGGGAAAGTGAGGGTGAGGAAGAGGCAAGAGGAATAATGCAGAAATGGGGAAGAAGAGTAATAATGAGTTGGAATTTTGAAATTACAAAGATATGAAGGATTAACTAGCTGCATGATTCCAAATGGATTACTAATGTCACTCCTATGAATTCGCCCATGATTTGGGTTTATCATAGTTTCAAGGGGGTAGTTTTATGCATATGGGGAAGAGTTGGATAGAGGGACAGAGGGATAGTGTGCAAATTAGCTAGATGCTAGATAAAATGTTAGTGAATTAGGATAAGTTTCTACCAGTCTCTTCAAAGATTAAATTGATTTGTTAAATTTTCCATTATTGTAGATTAGATATTTAAGTAAATATTTGTTCAGTCTTCTGAGAGTTTACCAATCTCAAGAAAAAGATGGCACACATCAGCATTTGACACCCAAAATACTAATCCCAAAGTGGACTGGTGAGATCACATGCTTCCAGTTTATTGTGGATCACTTAAAAAGTTAAGTTCATTCCTTAGGAAAAATTTATAAATTCTGCTAAATAGAAATATATGTTAACACTAAATGATGTTTTACCATAATACTCATGACTGTCATATTTAAGACAGGAAATGATGATCAGTTAACACCGATGGAACATTTGCTTAAAAGTAGGCTCACTGATCCAGAAGATTACTGGCCCAAATGTTCAATGCTATATTCTCATATATCATCTGAGGAAATGCTCCTAACCTCAACAAAGATATTATATCCCCATAGCTTCATGCAATGAAAATGATTACGTTACCAGGTAGCTAGAATTTAAAAGTGATTAAAATTCAAGCTTTTTTTAAAGTATAAGAATAAAATCAACCAACTACTCCTCTTCCAGTATAACTACGGTGTGTGCTGCTTATAGTGGGAAATTCGTTAAACTAGCAGAGTTTCAAAAATACGTAAGTGATTAAAGGCAAACTGAATGAATTAAATAACTGAATACTACTGGAAGGAAGGGATATTACTTCTTGCTGTTACAGTTTGACAGAGCATGGGTAAGGTGGTTCTTTAGTAGAAAATTGACAAATAATACCAGGCATTCTGATAGGGGCAGGTTAGTGAACATTTTAGGCAAAGCAAACAAGGTAAGATTGCATAATGTAGGTTCAAGGAAGGGTAAGATTGGTGATATGATTTGGCTCTGTGTCCCTCCACAAATCTAATCTTGTAGTTCCCATAATTCCCATGTGTTGTGGGAGGGACCCAGTGGGAGATGACAGCATCATGGGGGCGGGTCTTTCCCGTGCTGTTCTCCTGATAATGAATGGATCTCACGAGATCTCATGGTTTTAAAAATCGGAGTTTCTCTGCACGAGCTCTCTTTTTGTCTGCCACCATCCACATAAGATGTGACTTGCTCTTCCTCGCCTTCTGCCATGATTGTGAGGCTTCCCCAGCCATGTTGTACTGTGAGTTATACATTAAACCTCTTTCCTTTGTAAATTGCCCAGTCTCGTGTATGTCTTTTTCAGCAGCATGAAAATGAACTAATACAATTGGCTGAATGATAACGTTCCTTTAAGGATAGGTAAATATGTACAGACTGCAATTTCATGGCTAGGAGTGTTCAATTATACAGGATGTGGGCCATTGTTAAAAAGTCTTGAGAAACGGAATTAATCTGGCATTACTTCATATATTATTAATAATTTGGGATATAATGTAGGATAGGAGAGAATCTAGACAGGAAAACCAACTTGGAAGCTATGATAATAGTCCAGGATTGAGGTGAGAAAATGGTGATAGCACTGCAGTGAGAACGAAAGGGATGAATACAAATATTTTCAAATTATAGCTCTAACGGTGGGAGTCTAAGGGAGAAGGCTTGATAGTGCCGTATTTTTACTTGAAATGAACACAATGGCCTTTATTTCATCACTATGTGATTAGAACATTTCAAATACACATATCAAACACATTGACATGAATAGATTATAAAATGTTTTTCCTGCTCATTTCTCTGCTGCACAGTCTTTATTCTAAGAATACAGATCATTTTGTTATTGAAATTTCAACTGTAGTGCAAAGTACTGTAATCACATTAACAAGAGGCCTTGTGACAACCTAAGTTAGACGAATTCAAAGCCTCAGTGATATCTCTCTTCTTGAGCATTGCACCTTCCTCTCTTTTTCCTCTTAGATTCTTTCAATTTTTAAAAATGTTCTTCTGCCTTTTTTTACTTAATGGTACAGAACCAATTTTTAATATTAAAAAGTTCCTTTTTTCCATTAAAAATGGGGATGGTAAACATTCTCCATTTTTTTCTTTAAACTTATAAACCTTTAGACTATGGATATTAGAAAAATCAATTCTCTGAACTAAGACACACTGTCTATATGTAATCTATTAAATGACTCTGGGACTGAGTCACTAATAGTGTACACCTCCTCCCTATGATTATCTAATGTTAGGATACATAGTGCTTGGGAATTAAGACTGGTTCATGAGGGTCCTGGACAATATATTGCCTCACAATCAGATAAGAGGCTATGGCAACTCCTGTTAAGATCAAATGGTGGGGTGAGCCATTGTTGGTTCTCAGCCAAAGATGGGAACCCTCCATTCAGTGCTACTGGAAGCCAGACATATTTTCAGAAGATGAAGAGGGGGTTTCAGCACTGCCTTTAGACAGACTGCTGAAATGTCCGAGTGACTGATCTCTGGGGCAGAAAAGTGATAAAGGACAATGAAAAGTTTCCCAGCCTTAGGAATTATATGTGGTCTCAAAGCCTGGCAAAGGTTGAAGAGTGAAAAGTTCAGGCAGTGTGAAGAACTTCCACATTACATGCCAATTTACATGTCAGATTTCTGATCACATACTACCAGGAAGATGAAAAGATCTCTTTGCAATGTGTCATACGACAAAGTGCTATGGAACATAAATAGAAAAATCAAACCTGGTTGGATTAACTTGCTGAGAGAGTGATTTACAATGAAGCCTATTCAGAGTAAATTAGATTTCATCAGAGGGTATAGAGACGACCCACCCCCATGCCATGACTTTTGCTGTGAATGAGTTCAACTGAGTGAAGAAAGAGAGGAAGGTGTATAGGTTGCTATGAGAAAATATCTGGAGCACCAGAGAGGAATTGGAGAGTTACAGTAAATATATTTGTGAGTAAGCTCCCCTAACCAAACTTTGAATCCTTGAAAGACACAATCCCAGGAGTTGCCTTTATTTGAGCAAAATGATCTCCACACTAAGCCTAGAGAGCTAGAGAGTATACCAATTAATTTGCTTCCAGTATAGAAAGTGGCATGGTCACAAATGTGACAAAAATATGACCACACAAGCACTCACCTGGCCTTTGTTCTTGTTGGGTAGATTCAAGAACACAAAAATGCACAGATACTGTATGGCAGAGAATATTATTTGTTTTGAGTACATCAAGCATGGGTATTTTGTGACAGACTACAGCAGTGAAGGGAACTTCCATTATTTCTCAGGAATTAGGATTAGGAATTCAGAAAGGGCAAGGGAGATGTCATATTTCACACCCAGGGAGAAAAAATATCAAGTTTAGTGGAGCTCCAACAAAGATACAGCAACCCTTCTAGGAAGAACCTGTAGGGTACAGGGCACCTATCTCCTGGGGACAGAGACAGTGCAATAAATCCGTGGCCTAAAACTCAGGCTGAAAACAACTCCAATCACCAAGATGCTAATGCTGCCTTGTTGGAATGAGGGACAGGCAGACAGTCTCCAAGTATTCAAGAGCCACCCTGAGGCTTATGCCGAGCCACCCTGAGGCTTATGCCACATCTGTCCAAAAATTAGCATCAAAAAAGAGATTTTGGGGAAAAGTCTTAACCTAAGCCAGGCGGAAAAGAGGATGGGGGAGGTGAGGAGAGGGTCAAATGATGTCCAGTAAATGCTGTGCTTGTGTTCTCTTCCCATGCTCAAAGAAGGCATCAATATTATATTTTTTCAAAGGCAATACATATTGTGAAAAAGAAAAATGTAATAGAAAAGAAAAAACACATTTTCCCTATTATAAGGGAATGCATTTTTTCTATTATAAGGGAACACATTTTCCCTATTATAAGTCCTCATTGCCTTCTAAAGGAGAGTCCTTCTCATAGGATGGCTCTTTGTTTTGCAGAGTTGCTCTCAGGTTTAAGTGTTCACTGAAACATTGAGAGATTTTGAGAGATTTAGAGGAGACAGAATGATCCCAGACCTGGAAAGACTGAAGGTGGAGGATCAGTGGCAGAATAAAAGCACAGAGTGGGGAGAACAAGGTGGTACAAAGAGGCTTTGTGTGACCATCTTTTGGAGGGTGTGATGCTAAACAGTGCTTTCCCCTACAAAATCTTCAGTAAAACCGATGCCACGTGCAGATACTTCTAGTACAAGTAATCAAGACTGGCTGGAGCACAGGGATCATTTAGGGGCAGTTGATAATGCCAAAAAGGTAAACCTCAGTTTGAAATGTAGCAAAATGGGAAGAGGTGTTGAGTCTTTTCTATGATTTACATGGAACCAAAAGAGGCTCCCTTGGACATGTTGGTTACATACACACCTATGCAACGTCCCAAACAGAGTATCATATATATGGACAATTAGAACTCTCTCTTAATGTAAATATCAACCTGTCATTCCATTATATGCTAATAAGGCAGGAAGAAAAAGAACAATTATATCATCTTATTTATTGTCTTTATAGGTCAAGGCATGTTCTCTCGACTCTGAAATGGCTTTTTAATCTTTTGTTAAAAGATTAAAGGTCAAGATTGATATATTCAACTATCACTGTAATTAAAATTGGTTTCATGGTAGAAACTTTCTTTCCTAGAACTGTTAAAGTGATTTGAAAATGGAATAGTACAATGCTTTATGAATTATAAAGGCTTTCTATATTAATTCTCATTTTATCTTCACAACAACTTTGTAAAATAGGAAAGGTAAGGAATATTATCTCCTTTTTAACGGATTAGAAACCTGAGGCTATGTGGGATTGACAGATTTTCTTGAGATATGTAGACTTTCTTGGGTATTAACTATGAAGTTGAAATCCAAGATTTATCATGCTTAAATTCAACATCATTGCCATCATATACAAATATAACATGAATATAAATAAAGTATAAATATTTCAAATTGTTGTAATGAAATTATCTTCTGAGGAGTGAGTGGTTTATAAAACCAAAATTTGCTAAATGATTTACTGTTAACAATTGACTTTCTAACTGGAAAAATTTAAATATGATTGATAAGCATTACTCAAAAATGACTTAAAATGATGAAGTTACTAGGCAACAAAAAGTTTTAACTAGATAGTTAAATTTTAATCATAAAAACAGTTACCTAATGTATAACAATTGCATTTTCTTGTTAATACAGGTTACTCTGTTAACCTCATCAGTGAGTGCTTTCTCAGAGACATAGCATTTCTGTTTTCTTGTGAAAACAGCAAATTATTTAGAGAAACTTAATGAAGAGGATACACTTAAAACCAGGAATTTCCTTCTGGGTAATTTCTCTTCTGATCTTTAGGACTTTAAATTTTGTTTGTATCTGAAATCAGGTAAGACAAAAACATTTCTACCTGGTTTGCGTCTTGAGATCAGGTAAGATAGAAACATTTCTACTTGGAGACTTATGTTTAGAAAAGATAATTGTGATGGCCGGCATCAGCATGTAGCCACCACTCACACCTGTGTGAAATGACAGCCTCCTGGTGTGTGTGAAGAGGAAGGTACATCCTACAGGAAGCCATTCAACCAGGAACAACAAAAGAACACTTTCCTTTTGCATTTAGTCTCTATAATCACTAAAATTGCGGTTCTTCAAATTGTGATCCTGAACCAGCAGTATCAAAATCATTTGGGTACCTGTTAGAAATGCCAAACAAGGCCGGGCACGGTGGCTCTCACCTGTAATCCCAGCACTTTGGGAGGCAAAGGCAGGTGGATCACCTGAGGTTAGGAGTTCAAGACCAGCCTGGCCAACATGGCAAAACCCCGTCTCTACTAAAAATACAACAAATTAGCTGGGAGTGGTAGTGGGCGCCTGCTATCCCAGCTACTCGGGAGGCTGAGGCAATTGCCTGACTCTGGGAGGCAGAGGTTCCAGTGAGCCAAGATTGCACCACTGCAAGCCAGCCAGGGCAAGAGAGCAAGACTCTGCCCCCGACCCCCCCATCCCACCTCCCCAAAAAATGCCAAACAAAACAAAACCCTACAATGGAGACTCTGTCCCCAGGCCTTTCATACATGTATTGTAAATGCTCTAACCTCCTCTTTCATTTGCCCAAAGCAGTGTTTTTCAGAATGTAAGGTGCAACTAATTAGTGGGTTACAGAATCAATAATGTAGGTACTGACCAGCATTTCTAAAAAATTAACTGAATAGAGTAGAAAATAATCAGAGTTAACTGCACACAGTATGGATAAGTATTGCTTCATGAAACTTCAGTTTCAGTCATATGTATATACGTACATGTATGTACAGGTATGTAGATGTGCACTCATGAATACATGTATGTGCATATGAGTGAGTATTGGGCCACAGTGTAAAGGTATTTCTCATTGTAGTTTGTGGCTTTAAAACTTCAAATACCCTGTAATAAGCAGTTGAAACAGTATCAGTTCCCGTCTGGTCTATGAATACTTCCTTCTAAGGATCTCCAGAGTGTTCCTTGAGCTCAGCAGACCTGGCAGATATATACAGAAACACCACCAATCAAGCTAAGGTTCTAGCTATGATACCGTTCTTTAAGTTGTATATTCAAACAATATGTAAATACATTACTTCCACAGCAATGTCAAGAAGTAGCTTAACTGAAGAGATTGAGGATAGGCTGTTCTTTTAATCCTCAATTAAAAAAAAAAAAAATCCAGAAAGCAAATCTAGCCAGCTTTGTTTTTCACATCCTCTCGAACCAGAAAGTAGCTAGTAAAGACAAAATCTTGTCTGTTTTATAAATGTTCAAATACATGAAATCTTTTCCTTTCTATTCACTGATAATTTTATGACATCTAGAGAAAAAAATTAAGTTATTATGCTTTCAACCTGAAATTTTGGCAATTTTGTGCCAAAGTTGTAACCTGAAGTTATTCTGAACATTTTCATAAGGGGGAAAAAAATGGTTGCATAAGAAACCTGTATAAATTGAATGTGTTCTGAGAACATTTGGCTGATGCTGGGATGCTGGGTTGAAATCAAGATTGTCTTTTTGGACTTCTTTGATTATTCTATGGAGCCCAGATTCCTCCACCCTCACTAGAAGCCTAAGAGTCTGTGATGATAAAACTAGTTTATGAGACAGGAAGTACAAAAGCAGTTTGGAGTTGGAATTACCCCTCAGAAATTTGTTGGGTTACAATTAAATACTGGATTTAAACTCCATCTTACATTTTCAAATGGTCCCTGCCTTTTGCAGTTTATTCTGAGTACTAAGAACACTTTCACTTTGTAGTTAGTCTCCATAATCACTAAAACAGGCTTTCTTAAAGTGTGGTCTTGGACCAGTATTTTCAGTATCCCCCAGGCACTTGTTGGAAATGCAAATTATGGGGTCCTTGCCCACACTGACTGAATCGAAAGTCATTGCGGTGAGATCCAGTGATGCGTTTTATCAGTGCTCCAGAGGATGCACACTCAAGTTTGAAAACAGGTGCACTGAAACATGATCTTTTTTTTTTTCATTGCCAGAGTCAGACTGCAATGACTACTTAAGGGAATATAAGTAGGTTGGTAACGGGCATTCCCACAATGGTGCTAGTTAACTCTACTTAAAGGGTGATTCTGCAATCTTAAGTATTATTTGCATTCATGCTTCTCTTTCACTCTCTTGCTATCCAATCCTACCCAATCTTTAGGCAATTTTGAACTTATATAAGCAATATTATCAGAAGGTAAGTACAATTTTGATAAATCTAAAATTAATCAATTGATAACGTATTAACATTTGTGATTTAAAAAATAATGTGGAAAGAAAGTAGTTGAAACTAAGCCTAAAAAGAAGTCTGGAGGCTATTTGTGAATTTCTATTTTTGCCTTGCAGGATTAGGTACCTTTCAGTGCAGGAACTAGCTCCATTAGCCCATACTGTAAGTCTTCAAATTCATAGAAGCACAGTGCCTGGTCAATAGTAATACCTCAATAAATGTTTGAGAAAGTCAGTGACTAAAAAGAAAAACCCAGATTCTCAATACATAAATACAGATACAAACATCAACTTCCACTCCAAAATATTGAACAATAAGAATGGCTCTAAAAATTTCTACTAAATTTAATGCCAACTTTCAATGTTTAAACTTTCAACAGTCTAATAAATGAGGACTTTATCTGAAACCTAGGATCAGGGTTTAATGTGAACTGTGACACCTCACAGACAATATTAATACTGGGCACATAAAGGATTTGTTTTATCTACATGCATTTGGGGAATATGACCAAATACATATAACGTATAATCATTAACAGCTTGTCCAAAATTTTAAAAAATAACAAATGACTTTTTTTTAAATAGATAATATATTCACATGTCTCCCACCTTTTATTCTTCAAGTATCCTTCCTAAAGATATCTTTAGGATGGCTGGGCGTGGTGGCTCACGCCTGTAATCCCAGCACTTTGGGAAGGCGAGGCAGGCGGATCACTTGAGGCCAGGAATTTGAGACCAGCCTGGTCAAAACAGGGAAACCCCATCTCTATCAAAAAATACAAAAACTAGCTGGGTGTGGTGGCGCGTGCCTGTAATCCCAGCTACTTGGGAGAATGAGGCAGGAGAATCACTTGAACCTGGGAGTCAGAGGTTGCAGTGAGCCGAGATCAAACCACTGCGCTCCAGCCTAGGTGACACAGCAAGACTCTGTCCCACCACCACCCCCCCAACAAAAAATTAGGATACCTTATATTATGCACATAGCAATATGTGTTTCTATTTACACACATACACTACTCTTTGCTTTGTCACTCAACAATATGATTTGGAGATTTTTTTCATATAAATGTGCATATACGTGTGTGTGCATATATATACACACACACACACATACTGCCTATATATACATATATAAGCATGCTACATAGCATATATATATACACACACATACACATACACATATATACTGCCTCATTATCTAGGGGCTATATGTAATTCCACTTAAGAGATAAAAGTACTAACATTTATTTACATATTTCCCTGCTAATGGATAAGGTGGTTTCCAATCTTTTTCTTTTTTGAGACAGAGTCTCTGTCGCCCAGGCTGGAGTGCAATGGCATGATCTTGGCCCACTGCAACCTCCGCCTCCTGGGTTCAAGTGATTCTCCTGCCTCAGCCTCCCAAGTAGCTGGGATTACAAGTGCCTGCCACCAAACCCAGCTAATTTTTGTACTTTTAGTAGAGATGGGTTTCACCATGTTGGTCAGGCTGGTCTCGAACTCCTGACCTCGGGTGATCCACCCACCTCAGGCTCCCAAAGTGCTGGGATTGCACACGTGAAACACCATGTCCGACCCCAATCTTTTTCTATTACAAATAAGTCTACCACAAATATAGTTTTTATGTAGCATTTCATATACATAAGAGTATTATCAGTATGATAAATTCCTGGAAGCACACTCACTGAGTCAAAGGATATGTGTATTTTTAATTTTGATAAAAAATTTCCACATTGCTCTCCAATTTTGTGCCAATTTAGATTCCCATCAATCATGATTGAGAGTATCCGTTTCCTTACACACTTAGCAAGGCTTACCAACCTCTTCCACATTGCTTGTATGGGATGAAAGGTGGTATTTCTTTGTAGTTTATTTTTTCACTTCCTTTTCATTGGACTGCCTGTTCTTGTATTTGCTCCGTTTTCGTTATTTTTTTCTGATGGATTTGTAAGAGTGGTCTATATATTTAAAAAATTAGTCCTTTGAGTATAATACCTCAAAACTTTATGCCAGTTTGTTGTTTCACCATTGCCTTTATTTACTGTGGTTTTCTCAGCAGAATGTTTTCACCATTATATAACTGAGTCTACCAATATTTTCCTTATAGCTTCTGGATTTTATATTATGCTTCCCACTCTAATAATAAAACACATTTTTCTATCCAAGTGAAATTAATTTTGACATAAAGACTAATATATGAACCAATCTAATTTTCTTTTATAAAATATTCAGTTGTTTCAAATATCATTTACTTATAATCCATGACTTCTCAACTCACAGGCAATGCCTCCTTTATTATATACAATATTCCTGCACGCATTTGGCCTACTTGGTCTCTAGTCTTTCATTTACCAGTCTATTCATGCGCCTAGACAATTGTTTTAATTATTATAATTTTATATACATTGTAATATCTGATAGGTTGTTTCCCTCTACCCCATCCCTCATTACTTTTATTTTTACAAAATTTTCTATACAATTCTTGCAAGTTTATTTACATGAACAGCCTTTCTTGTCAAAAAATCTACTGGCATTATGACTGACATTATGTTGAAACATTTTATGTTAACTTAGGGAGATTAAATGTTTAATACTGAAATTTCTTATCCAAGAATATGGCATGCCTTTCCAGTTATTCAAGTTTCCCTTTGTGTCCCTGGGGAACTTTAAGTATTTCTTATTCAGCAACTGGATCTTGCACACTTATTATTAGTTTGTTGCCAGGTATTTTTTGTTTTTATTATGAGATCTTTGTTTCTATTACATTTTCTAACTATCTAGAAAAGCTATTGATTTCTTTGTGTATTAATTTTGTGGCCGGGCACGGTGGTTCAGGCCTGTAATTCCAGCACTTTGGGAGGCCGAGGCAGGTGGATCACTTGAGGTCAGGAGTTCAAGACTAACCCAGCCAACATGATGAAACCCTGTCTCCACTAAAAATACAAAAGATTAGCTGAGTTTGGTGGCGGGTGCCTGTAATTCCAGTTACTAGGGAGGCTGAGGCAGGAGAATCGCTTGAACCCAGGAGGTGGAGGTTGCAGTGAGCTGAGATTGTGCCACTGCACTCCAGCCTGGGTGACAGAGTGACACTCTCTCTCGAAAGAAAAAAAAATTGTACTGCCACCTTACTAAAATGTCTTATTAGTTGTTATAGTTTTTAATTTCATTCTCTATGATTTTTATCAAGTACACAATAATATTATCTGCAAGTTCTGACCTCTTTACCTCCCTTTGATTTTCACATTTCCTTTCTTTGGCCTAACTGCATCTTTCCTATAATTTTAAAAGCACAATTAAATATCACATCTTCCGTTCTTATGAGACAGATGAAAAAGTCACTCAAACTTACACTTAGTAAATTGGAAGTGTATATGTAAAATTATTTCTAAGTCCTTAGTTAGATTACAAAACTCCTATGTCATGGAATTTACTAACACCAATAGTTACAATCAAATGCTGTAACTAGAGTTTAAAGGAAACCAGATAATTCTGTGGCCAATAAACACAACAACTGGAGTTATGTGTACTGAGAAAGTGGTAATCAAATCACAGACTTTGGGGGATGAACTAATATGCACAGGAACATGGAGAAATTCTCTCTCAGAGAACTGACAATTGGTCATAGGCACTGTGTCGTATTTTTTCCCTTTAAATTAAACACATGGACCAGTAGAAGAGGCAGTATTGAAACTTTTTGAGTCTAATATTGACTCATATGTCACTCATAGACTATGATATTAATATTTTAATTAATATTTTAATCTGCACCAAAGCATTTCATATTTTATCTGGATTATCTAATCTTTATAAGTGAAGCATTAAGTTGGTAGAGCTTTTTACTTTAAAAATTATGCTGGTTTCAAACTAGTAACTTACCGTAAAACTTGACATGTAGACCTAAGGAAGGATCAAGCAAAAGATATTTAAGATGTTGCCTGAGATATAGGTTACTTTAATATTTATAAGTACAATTTTTGAGCATCATTAAACTTTGCTTATCTAGATCTTGTATGACAAAGAACCTAGCTTTTTCTGGCATGTTACCCATACACCTGTGTTCTGAAATGCTGTTTCAAATATGAAGTAGCTAAAAAATAAAATAATTCATTATATTTTGCTTTAAAATTCAGAGTAATTCACTGGCTATGCTCAGGAAAGAATGAAGGACCCTGTCATTCTCTTTGTCTTAACCTGCTAGTTTATCAAGATTTCTAGGAGTGGAATGTCTTACAGCTCTTATGGTAAAATTACTGCCTCTAGATCTTATCAGCTTCGAGGCTGGAGCAGTGTGGAACTGACTGACAGCTGAATGGAATACAGATGAAGTGATGGAGACTACAAGTCATTCAAAGCCCCATTTTATTAAATGCTTTGAAAATGAGGCCCAGATCCTTCAGTCAATTTATGGTCTAGTGTAGGAAGCAGACGGTTCATGGTACTCTGTCTGAGGAGTTTCATTTGAGGGACTGAGTTGGCCCAGGGGAAAAGGGACACAGGAAAACAGAAAAAGCTAAGATCATAATGGTGATACATGTTTCTGCCAAAATAAGTGGACAGAGTTTTTTAAAAAAATATATTGAGGCTAACTGTAAAACTTAGTAAATTATTTTAAATAGAAATTACTGTTTTTCACATAAAATAAGAACTGTGATTTATGCATAATTTATGCATACTTCTAACTTAAAATTTCTTCTAAGCGTATCTTCATATATGATAATTAGAAGTGTTCATCTCATGTAACTATATTGCTTTTCTGTCTCAATGTAGTCATAACCAATAATCTAATATTATTTCAACATTTTTTCCTCCGGTAAGATAGATGGGCAATTCAGCTCCTTCTAACATAATCATTTCCCTTAAATATAAGGAAGTCCTTCATATACTAATATGAAACAAAAAGTCTCCAAGACATAAGATGTGGCATTTTTCTTACCATTTGTGTAAAAAAAATGAAAAAGAGAGGGAGTGAAAAAATATATATTCTGCTTGCATATCCTGCTAGAATATTGCTAGAATAATACTTAAAAAACTTGGTGGCAGGGCATGGTGGCTCATGCCTGTAATCCCAGCATTTTGGGAGGCTGGGGTGGGCAGATCACCTGAGGTCAGGAGTTTGAGACCAGCCTGACCAACATGGTGAAACACTGTCTCTATTAAAAATACAAAAAACTAGCCGAGCATGGTGGTGGACACCTGTAATCCCAGCTACAAGGGAGGCTGAGGTGGGAGAATCTCTTGAACACGGGAGGCGGAGGTTGCAGTGAGCCGAGATCACGCCACTCAACTCCAGCCTGGGTGACAGAGTGAGACTCTGTCTCAAAATAATAAAAATAATAATAATAATAATTTTTAAAAAAGATAAGAGAGAACGTGGTAATATTGGTTGCCTCTAAGGATGAGAATTGGGAAACAGGTGAGAGAGACTCATGCACTTTCTTACATCTTTTGAACGTGCAACTTAAGAATGTGTAACTAATTCATATAAATAAATTAAAATTTTAAAATCAAACACATGGCCATTGGTAACACAGAAGCAAAAGAATAAGAAGGTAAAATTATTTTGGAGAGCTAAACATATTTATCCTCTTAGAAAAAGCATTCTCTTACACCAAATTCATAAACATGCCAAGCCAAGAATAAATAAATAAAAGCACTCACAATTCTTAAATTAATTCTTAACTTTCTATTAATTATATAAACTAGGCCAAACTTTTACTTATATAGCAGCAGATGGACTTTCAAATTTTCCTCCAAATAATTAAATAAATTATAATATTTTACATTAATCAAAAGAGGTGGAAACATGAACAATATTAATTTCAACATATTTTTCTTGTGCCTCTTGGTGGGATCTAATTTTAGCAACATCCCATTAACATATATAAATACTAAATGTATATACATAAAGGTGTAAAAATTAACTTTCATATCACAGTCTCAAAAATGATTAATGTAATCTTAAGTATTAAGAATTAAAAAAAACTCCATACATAACCATCTAATTATAAGAATAAAAATATTATTTTATGTAAGAGTGAGTAAATAAGGCTTTTTAAAGCAAGTTGGTAATTACTGCATGCCTGGTATAAGATAAATTATGTTGTGATGAGCACCAAAAAAATCACTAACTACATTCACAAACTTTTAATCTTTAAGTGAAAAGTATGTTCAGTTCCAAAACTCTAAAATTCTATAACTGATGTGATTATATAGAAAAATAATCATGAAAAATACATTAGAATATCAAATGAATGAAAACAGAGGGAAATATTATGCTGATATAGTTAGAAGACAGATGTATAATGAGTTCAGATTTATGACTGTAGCCAATTCTTCTACCTTAACGTCCATGTGCTACTGAAATAGTAGCAATAAACAGATCCCTAACATTTTCAGGTCACAACTTAGCTGAACCCATATCCAGTGATAATTCAATAAAAATGTTACAAAATCTTTCTGAAAATTGCTATTTAATATTATCCACAGGAAATGTCTTTTAAATGTATGTGTATGTATTTACATAAGTAAAAGCATGGATGTATATATCTATATACATAATTATACACACATGGACCATATAAAAGGAAACAGTAAATCAAAGGAGAAATAGTATTTTGACTAAATTTGAATATTAGTAGTTGACATAATGTATTCATCATGTAAAATTTGTTACCAAATTAACAAATGCTGACTTTCTAAACTTTTGTTTTAAGTTCAGGGATACTTGTGCAGGATGGGCAGGTTTGTTATACAAGTAAATGTATGTAATGGGGATTTACTGTACCAATTATTTCATCACCTAGGTGTGAAGCCTATTATCTATTAGTTATTTTTCCTGATCTTCTCCCTCCTCCCACCCTCTATCCTCCTCTAAGGCCCAGTGTGTGTTGTTCCCCTCTATGTGTCCATGTATTCTCATCATTTAGCTTCCACTTGTGAGAACATGCAGTATTTGGTTTTCTGTTCCTGCATTAGTTTGCTAAGGATAATGGCCTCCAGCTCCAACCATGTCCCTGCAAAGGACATGATCTCATTCTTTGTTATGGCTGCTTAGTATTCCATGGTGTATATGTACCATATTTTCTTTATCCAGTCTATCACTGATGGACATTTGGGTTGATTCCATGTCTTTGCTATTGTGAATAGTGATGCAATAAACATATGCATGTATATGTCTTTATAACAGAATAATTTCTATTACTTTGGGTGTATACCCAGTAATGGGACTGATGGATCAAATGGGAGTTCTGACTTTGGGCCTTTGAAGAATCACGACACTGTCTTCCACAATGTTTGAAGTAATTTATACTGCAACCAGCAGTGTATAAGCGTTCCGTTTTCTCCACTACCTCACCAGAAAAATGCTGAGATTTTTAAGTACCTTGAAAACTGAAAAACTGTACAATACATAAGCCAAATATTAAGACACCTTTATGCAAATTTTTTTCATTTAAAGTTATAAGAATAAATCATATGCTCAAATAAAATTTTTCTGTTAATGACTCAGAGATTCTTCCAGTATGAGAAAGACGGTGTTAGGTTTTATGTTGAATATTAGACTAAGTAAGAAAAGTGCTCATCATTTTTCTTAGTAGTGGCTTCAATATCAAATCAATTCACTTTTTTTCATTAATATATCTCAAGAAATTGATTTGCACATTAGGATAAACTTTTCGTTGTGGTAAGAAATTATTCCTTAAAATTTTAAATAAAAGTGTTTTTGTATAGGCACAGGTAAATGTAAGACAGTGTCAAGGCAATTATTCTAAGAACTGGAGCAGAAAACTTTGCCACAGGAACTGGGCCAAGTGTTTGGTTTGTGCTATTCCCAAGTACCCAAACACAGCTAGTTTTACATCAACTGAATTAACTGACTATGCATTACACTTACTGATAGTCCCCTAAGGAGTGACCCAAAGGACGATTTCTCAGTCAAGAATTTCAGCCACAGTATAGGCTACTATTGTACAGTAAGTTGCATCAGTCATTCTACAGGTTATATGTTGAACACTAAAGAACAGTAAGGAAAACTGAACTTATATGGTACAGATGGGCTCAATGTTTGGAAAGAAATGGCTTGAGTCTTGACCAACAAATCTTTAAAGATTGTGTTCATATACAGTCTTTTGTATGATTCTACAGTAAATGAAAAATATACATAAACTCAATTAAATCCCATTTAATGACATGGCATCTCCTTAAAAAAACAAAACAAAACAAAACAAAACTTGATTTTTATGAGTGAAAACAACCAAAAATCTATGGTTAGCATTTCTAACATTTGGCAAGAGGCGGATGATACGAAATCTTAAATAGGTTTCACGGGACTTCAACTTTGTTAATTTTACTACAGTAACAGATGTGAAACTGTAAACTGAGAATCACAACCTCACTGTGAGTCAAGCACATCTTCAGTACAATTGAGAAGGGGATTTAAATCAAATATACTTTTCAATAATCAATTCAAGGTAATACAAAAACACTAGCAGAAGTATATTTAGACAAGTACCGCACTATCAATCAATATGGGCTTTGGTGAGATCACTGTGATTTTTCCATGCAAAAGTTACCTTTTTTTTTTTTCTTAACTTTTGTATAAAAGGAAAATTTTCTTATAAAAAAGAAAGCAAAACCAAAAAAAAGAAAAAAATCACCTTAGAATTTTTATCCTTAACAAAACAACCTCAAATATGAATATTTTTAGTACAAAATTAATATATACAATTGATATTATAAATTGGTGTTTTGTAAAAGTTTTCAACTATTCCAAGTTTTTATAATTCAGTTACTTTATCTGTTTAATTTACCAGTTAGTATAATAAAAATCACACATCAAATTTGTTTAATGGATAACTTAAGGAGTAATGCCACCTTTCATACCTACATATCTACATAGAAAGTGTATCCCTTATAAAAAAAAAATAGAAGAAGAAGAATCAAACTATAAAGGTTAGCAATGCAACTGTATTTACATGAGCTGGATTAAACAATTTGGTTAATTTAGTGAGAGAGCAAGTAAATTTAGTAAACCCACATCCAGTTGATAAGGATGTTAAACAGGTATCAGAATCAGCATGAAGGCAAGTAGGAACACCTAGAGGAGGTAAGGCAGGAAAGGAATGGGGTTTCAAAGGATGGTATGTTAGAATAAGAGAGGGTGGGTAAAATGAAAGTGGGAAAGGCAAATTTTGCCCCGTTTTTCAGTTTTCCTAAGGCCTTGATAAGTGGTATTTTCCTTTCACTGAAAATAATTTTCTAGGTGGCCTATAGGAGGAGTGCTATATACTATTGCCACCTTTGTCTATCTCTTTTCTTTTTATGTTGAAGATATAGTTATTTTTACATCTAGAATATTTTATAATTCCTTTGTAAATCTAATGGTTCTAAAGTAGGAGGAAATTATGAAATCATTTAGTCTAACCAACGTCTTATTTTATTGATAAGGGGAACTGAGATCCAGAAAAGCTATGGTTTATTAGTAGCAATTCCCTTGCTTCTAATCTACATAAATATACTAGTGTGACTAAAAGGTTTAAAATACTGTATTTAATATTATTAAAAGCAAGAGACAATACACATAAGAAATGCTTCAAAATTACAAAGAAAAAAATTACAAAAAGGAACTCTCCGCTCAGAAGAGCTAGTCATCTGTTCTGATGTTAGTAACAAATAGTGAATTAAAATCAAGAGTTTTTAAAAAATGTATTAGGGAAAAGGCACTGAATGATTAAAGTAGGAACACAAGAAATTACTACAAATATACAAAGTATATACAGAGTACTTACCAATCACATATAATATCCTGGAGAAAATCCATAAAATGAGAAATATAAAGCTTCTCATATTACTATTTTCTCCCCAATTTATTTCTATCTCTATTTCATTGCAAGAACAAACTATATGATGAGGCGATAAAATGGGATACATCTCCTTAATTCAAATCCCCAGCACCCTTTTATATGTAACACCTAGAAAATCTATTCCATTGCTGCTTTAGCTATGTGGTTCTAAATGACCCTTCTCATATGCTTAGTTGAGGTGAAAAACAGAAGTTCAGGCTAGAGTTTGATGATATCAAATTCTGCAAAACTTTCTATGGCTATTTCTATGACATCATTTCAGTACATTAAAATACATTGTGTTGGCCGGGCTCAGTGGCTCACATGCTTGTAATCCCAGTACTTTGGGAGGCTGAAGAGGGTGGGGGTCACCTAAGGTCAGGAGTTTGAGACCAGCCCGGCCAGCATGGTGAAATTCCATCTCTACTAAAAAAAATACAAAAATTAGCTGGGCATGGTGGCATGTGCCTGTAGTCCCAGCTACTTGGGAGGCTGAGGCAGGAGAATCACTTGAACCCAGAAAGAAGGGGTTGCAGTGAGCTGAGATTGCACTACTGCCACTCCAGCCTGGGCCAAAGAGTGAAACTTCATCTAAAAAAACAAAAACAAACAAACAAAAAAAACCCACAAACAAAGAATAACCCAATGTGTTAAAATAAATATATCTATTAAATTTAACTTAAATATGTATGTTCCTAAGACTAAGATACTATTCACTCATATCTATGATCAGAGCCAACACAAATATTTTTCATCTGAATCACCTATACTAATGCTTCCTAAAGTATCTCTCTGGTGGAATGAAACACGAATTTACACATGACACGTGAGTAAATATTTTTAATTTTACTATTTAAACACTGATTTCAATATGTATTAGGAAAAAATTACACACTATTTTCTATTTTAAAAGTGAGTCAACTTAGAAAACGTATTAAGTTAGTAATAATACAGTTGGCATGAGAATATGGCAAAATTTACATATTTAAGGTTTGGGAAATGCTGGCTTACATAACTTCTTATTCTTCTCTGGGGATGAGCTAGCATAAATATTATTGTTGAAAGAAGTGAAAATTCCAAGCTAAATTATATTTTATTCTCTGTATTACTGCCTGGCTTTTATCTCATAAAGTAAGCATAATATGAAAGTGAGTTCTTTCTATATAAATTTAAGATATTTTACTGATGGAAGACAGCTTATGAAAACCAGCAGTTCAATGAGCAAAACTCACCTTTCTAATTTGCCAGTAAAATTAAAAACTCTAATTCACCTGATTAGAGGGCATACATATCAGTAACATTCTGCATAATACTACATATACTATATTCTGCAAACTATCACAATATTAAAACTATCTAACACATTCTTGCCCCAGTCCCATCTGTGTTGTTCCTTTCCCTCTATAAAAGGAAATGTTCATTAGAGACTATTAAAAAGCTAAATTAAACTACCAAAAACTCAAATACTTACTGTCGCTGGGGAGGCCCGAGTTGTGTGTGTCACTGAGTGACCAGAATTCTCCATTGAGTTGCCGATCAGATAGGTTCCTCCAGAGCTGCTGATGAGTTGTCCTCCTGTGACGCCCATCTGAATCCCACCAGTGCCCACCATACTGTGGGATGAGACCACGGTAGTCACCTGGGCGGAACTCCCTTGAGTATCAAAGTAATTCCCTCCAGTGTTTTGGCTGTACATCTGCGTCTCTGTGTAAGGATACGTTGTTGTTCGGCTTTAGAAGAAGAAGAAGAAAAAAGAAATTTACTAGCTTATTTATGTCATCTTACTAATTTTTTTCCTAATATGAATGTAATTGAAACATACTGGTTGGCTTAGCCCTCGGAATATGGCAAGTTTTGCATTTTGTACAAAATTTCATTCCCAGAAACAGTTTGATTTACTTTTCAAATTAAGGGTTCACCCATTTAAATAAGTACCTCAACTAGTTCTGTACTACAGAGATTTTGCCCTCTCCTGGTGCCTACCTCCAGCATATAAATAAGCTCAGGTCTCTTCCCTCCAAGAAATCTTGCTGAACAACTTCAATTGCTTATAAAACGTACTACAAATCCCAGTTTTAGAAAAGCTGGAACCTGGAATAAGTAGGAGTAGTGTGAGTAGTTGACTTAGCTCCTACTTTGCTAATACTCAGACTACTTAACATTCCTGGGTGAGTCCCAATAAACCTCCATGACTAAAGGAGCTAGCATGGATCTCTTTCTTACCTCTACAAGGATCTTAAGCAAATAGTTTACTCACCTTGGACACTAAGTCCCTCCCTCATCTCTCTCTATCCCTTCACACTTAAACTCCTCCTTTATAAGATGACTATTCCAACTCTTCATGTCCTCACTTTCCACTTTCCAACAATTACAGTCAAGCTTCTGCCCTTAGCCTTTCATTAGAACTGCTTTTAATAAGGTCACTTGTGACCACAGCTAAATACCAAGCTAAAAGACTCCTGTCAGTCCTTATCTCTTGTGACCTATCTATAGTATGACACTGTTGGCCACTCCATGTTACCCTTTACCTCCCTTTTCTGTTCTGATTAAGCTTATTTGATTCATCTATTTTTATTTTCAATTGACTATAACTTCAATTTTAAGAGGATCTTTTTAAATGTTTATTTTAAAATACTAAGTTCTCAAGAAGTTATAAAAACATATATAGAACATGTTTTAAACATTCAAATACAAAATAGAAATTCCCAGTTCTTTTGCTATTATCTTCAATGCTACCTCCTAAAGCTAGCCATTCCTGAGAGTTTGGTGTGTATGTTTTCAGACATGTCCTATATGTATCTTAAGGTCTGGATATCTTAACCTCTTTTGTCCCTTAATTTCTACGGCCCTTCTTTTCCACTTTTTGCTTTTTACCATAACCTCTCAAGAGCCTTTTGGAATCTCCAATTTTTCTACCACATCATCAAATATTAATATTTTTCTGAGTTTTCTATTTTGAGCTCTTATTTTTATTTAGATCAAAGACCTTTACTACATACAGTACCGTATAATCATTTACACGCTTTTAGTAAACAATCTTACGTAAGTTGGTATCACTGCTCTCTTTACTTCCTAGTTATACTTTAAGAATATTAAATCTGGGTTTCTAACAGCCAAGTGATCATCACTACTCAGAACTCCTATGAAATATGGGAGGCTGTGTAAAATGTAGCATATGATGAGATTCCTTTCCTCTCTTGTTCTTTCTTCCACACTTCCGCTTCTCAGTAGAGGGCAGCACCACCATCCTCAGCGTTGGAAATTATTGATTACTCTTCCTTCTGACTGACATGAGTTGCTGAGTCCTGTCAATTTTATCTTCTAAATAATTTTCCAATTCTCTTTTTCCATTATCATACACACTACTTTAATTCATAATGTTCTCTATTATACAGGCTGAGAACACCTTATCAACAATGCTTGGGACCACAAGTGTTTTGGATTTTGGATTTTTTTCAGATTTTGGAATATTTTCATATATAAAATGAGAGATCCTGGGGATAGGACCCATATCTAAATATGAAAGTCACTTATGTTTCATATACATCTTATACACATAGCCTGAAGGTAATTTTATAAAATATTTTAAATAATTTTGTGCATGACACGAAGTTTGTATGTATTGAACCATCAGAAACCAAAGATGTCACTCTTATGTTGGTGCTCAAAAACTTTCAAATTTTGGAGCATTTCAGATTTTGGATTTTGCATTAGGGATGATCAACCTACAACTGCCTTCTAATTGATTTTCCCTTCTCTAATCAGTTGCTCTTGCAATCTATCTCCAACTTTGCTGCCAGGAGAATGTTCTATAATGCAAATATAAAAATTAAACTGCTTCAAAACCTTCCTATGATTCTCTCTTGCCTTCAGAAAAAAGTTCAAAACTCTCGTCCATCTTACAAAAATCATCAGGGGGTCGTGACTACATAATCTCAAGACTTGGTATTAGCCATGTTATCAAATGCTCTCTTCACTCGCATCATATTGACCATTTTTCTGGTCCTGCTAAAGTGCCATTTTCTCTTGCCTTTCTACTTCACTACATAAGGATTCTTCTGCCTGAAAGGCCTTTTCATTTTTTTCCACCTCCCTTCCTTTGTCCTAATCATCCTTAAACTCCCAACAGAAGCTCCTTATCTCAAAATTATTTTCTGCATCCTTTGCCCTCTATGGCCACTCCTCACAGGGCTGTTATGTTTTATGGTCTGTACTTTCCCAACATGCTTTGAATTCCTGAAACATAGCTCTTGATGTGTTAATTTCCTCAAGTCTTCCTACTCCCATCAGTACTCTCAACACTTAACACAGTTGCTGGTACATAGCTGGCACACTAAGCAGTCAACAAATAAAAATATTTAAAAGTACAGTAGACATAATAGCCAGTTTCATAAATTTCTGTATCACAAATCTTTTATTTTGTTAAAACATGAGAAATTATGCTAAACTACTCCAAGATTTTTGATTAATTTAAAACAAGTACTTTTAACTCATTATAAATCATAGTTGTAATTTACAATACACACTTTAGTAAAATAATAAGAGTGTTCTGAAAATATTCCACACTGGGTAAAGTGCCCTTTCCAGAACGAGCCACAGCAAATCCAGGTAAAAAGTTTAGTCTGGGGTGATGATAGAAACAGATTCATAGAAAATGTTTTTTTTTTTAAGTGACATAGAAAAATGTCACTTAAAATACATGTACCATTCTTCTCATCACTGCTGTATTTCCCAACTGGAAATCTCATTTGTTTATTTATTTACATGTTCATTTAAGAAAATAAAACAGCCATGTTGGTTTCAAATTTTGATAAAATGAGAAATGGGGTCATTTTAATTTTTGTCTACCAAATATGACAGTGGCCCAATTAACTATGCTTAAAGCAGCACAATCTGATGTTGATATTTAAGTATAGTCAAATAAGCTATAGAAACAGATATAGGACAATAAATACTTTGACAGATGCGGGACATGGTGCCCCCTTTCCTTTTTATCATCCAAGCAGGATGATTCAGGATGCCCCCTACTAGTAAGCAGATTTCTCAAATAAAACATAATAATAGCTAAATATAGCTAATATTTACTGACCATTTACTATGCAACAGGTACTATTCTATGTGCTTTTTAGGCATTAGCTCATTAAATTTTCATAATAATTCCATGAGGTAGGTGTTGTTATATTAATAATTCCTGTTTCACATACAAGGTGAATAACTGAAGTTTGGATTGGTTAAATAACTTAGTCTACAGCACAGAGCTGATGAATCATGGATCTGGAATCTAAACAATCTATATTCTCAACCATTATGTCAAAAAAAAGGAACATAACTTTTTACATCTGTCAATGATACATGTCAACAACTACTAAGGAATAGCTTAACAAATGGAATAGGGACCATATGAACTTCTTGTTGCTATTTTGAGATTTCCTTACAGCTTACTTTACTGTTTTCTAGCACTACACTATTCCCCATTATTACCCAGAAAGAGGCCTATAGACGATGTACTTGCAACTGTAAAGAAGAAGCCATGGAAAAGGCAGGGCCATTTCAGAAGATACTTACCACTTCAGATTGGAATTTTAGATGTTCTGTGATCATGGAAGTTGCTACCCCACCATAAGAAAAACATCCCAAGGGATCACTGCAGCTTTTGGGCCTGTCCTCTTTGTATCATTATACTCAGTAAAGGACAGTAATGCAAATAAATGCATCACAGATATATAAAATCTCTATATAGCCCTCAAAGTCAGTTCATAAGCTAAAAAATGACCAAAGAAGAGGAGAAGGGATAAAGTCACTAAAGAGTATGCCTAATCCATAAACTATCCCCATTACTACATTGTGCGACTGTGGACAAGGCTTGGCTACTCTAAACACACACTGGGGTAAAGAGTAGCAATTTTTAGAGAGAAAAAGCACACAATTATATTAAGGAATGAAGTGTGATAAATTGTCTGAATTTGGCTTTGACAAAAATACACTTGCAATTAGAAATGGGGGAGACTTTCAAACACGGGGTTGAGTAATACAGGCAGATTATAATATCCTTAGCTGGGCCAGGCACGGTGGCTCATGCCCACAATCCCAGCACTTTGAGAGGTTGAGGTGGATGGATCACCTGAGGTCAGGAGTTTGAGACCAGCCTGGCCAACATGGTGAAACCCCGTCTTTACTAAAAAAAATACAAAAAATCAGACAGGCATGGTGGCACACACCTGTAATCCCAGCTACTTGGGAAGCTGAGGCAGAAGAATCGCTTGAACCTGGGAGATGGAGGTTGCAGTGAGCCGAGGTCACGCCACTGCACTCCAGCCTGGGCAACAGAGCGAGACTCCATCTCCAAATTAATCATCATCATCATCATCATCATATCCTTAGCCACTGTCCCTTAAAGGTAAGAAGACAAGCATGAACCCACTTGTTGGAGTCCCTGGAGCCAGAGCCAGAGCCAGAAACATGCACAAGTAACAGGTAACTCCTAAAGGTTTTTTCCATGTCTAAATACTTTAAGCTCCTGAATAAACACTTAAGAATTAATTTTAAAAAGGAAGCACCAACAGCAAAAATAAACAGTTCTTTTTAAGGTACCAGAAATAGACTCTCTAATTCTGATATCTCAGATCAGCTCATCTTTTATATTGTATACTGAATATATTCTTCATAAGAGTTACTGCTTGCACACTATTTTCTCCAGAAATTTCCTAAACATATGTTCAAGAAAACGACTCAATTTTTGGCATATCAGATTGAAAGCAGCTAACTATTTCTGGACTGTACATTCCTGAAATAGATAAATCCCCAAGCAATTCTGTGCACATTTAAAAGATACCGCTGTGTTCATTTTGTTTGTTCTGTATTGATTACCATAGACTAAATCATGAAAATATGTTATATTATTTCTATAGCAGCAGAGAAATCTTTCCATTGTTCTGCATATGTATCCAGTAATGAATGTGAACACATCGATATGTGTATACTTGCTGACAGAAGCTTCTTCATAGCTGACTCTATTATAAGGTTCTATGTAAATGTCAGGACTCTGATTCATTGAATTCAGTAATTTTGTGCCGTTTGTTTCCCATCATGCCTTAGCACATACCTTGGCTAAGGATGACCTTGAATATTCCCTACTTACTTATTCACTAGAATGATTATGGCAATTTATCTTAGCCATAACCAATTTTTTCTGTTTTCTTTATCTTCAGGTGTCTTATCCACAATTCCAGATACTCAGTATCTCTAAATTCTGTATTTTGTATTTTACTAAGATTTTGAATATCCTCCAACCAATAAGCTTGTCACTATAAAATCAAGCAATGGCATGAAAGTGATAAATTAAGGAAATAAAGTAGCTTGTAAATCTCATACCATAAATTGTATTATAAAGATGGAATATAGATATGGTAACCATTATCTTACATGGGTACAATATTTTATTGCTTTTAGGTTACTCTGCATACATTCTTTTAACAAATATTTAATAAGCATCTATTCAGGCACCTAGAATAAAAGGAACAACACAGACATGACCTCTACTGTTATTAGGGCTACATAACACAAGGAGAAAGTGGGCAAAAATAAGAAAGAAAATAAGACAATTAGAAGTTTTCTTCATTCCTATGAAAGCAAAAAAATACAATATAAAAGTAGAATAGGCCACAGGCTTGGTGTCTCACGCCTGTAATCCCAGCACTTTGGGAGGCCGAGGCAGGCGGATCACAAGGTTAGGAGATCGAGACCATCCTGGCTAACACGGTGAGACCTTGTCTCTACTAAAAATACAAAAAATTAGCTGCACGTGGTGGTGGGTGCCTGTGGTCCCAGCTACTGGGGAGGCTGAGGCAGGAGAATGGCGTGAACCCAGGAGGCGGAGCTTGCAGTGAGCCGAGATCGAGCCCCTGTACTCCAGCATGGGTGACAGAGCGAGACTCCGTCTCAAAAAAAAATGAAAAAAAAAAAAAAAGTAGAATAAATAAGAGAGAGCATACTAGATAGGATAGTTAAGGAAAGTTATCCCTGAAAGCCACATTTTTTTTTTTTAGACTGAAACTAAAAGATGAAAAGGAGTCAGCCCCACGGAAAACAGGAAGAATAATATTTTAGGAAGAGAATACAAAAACTCACAACATAGCACACAACACAGGAAAGATACTGATATTTAGAAAGAAATTAGAAGTCTTAAGTATTTTAGATACAACAAATGAGAAAGCTGTTAGAAGGAAATGAGGTTAAAGTAGGTAAAAACTAAACACGCATGCAGTGTAAACAATTTTCTTAACTGCAGGCCATGATCCAGTAGTGGGTCATGAAATGAATTTTAATAGGTCACAACAGCATTTAAAAAAGAGACTAGACTAGACTAGAAAACATCAGTGCTTATTACACTGAATAAGAATCATTTTTAGAAATTTTGTTTCTATCATATACAGAATATACACATAGATGATGTGTGTGTGAATGCCCAAGTATGTATGTATGTACTTACCAGAGTATGAAATGTATGCCTAACTTTCTCACAGTGGGTGATAGTTTTAAAAGCTTAAAAGCCACTGTTACAGACTATTGTAAGAAGTTTGGATTCTGATTTGGGCTGGGATAGTGGTAAAGGCCTTATGGGTAGGAGGAGGTAGGGCAATGTTCTAGCCAGAGAGACAACCTACAAAGTCCAGAGGCCAGACAGGTAAAAATACACCATGAGAAAATGGAGTTGCAATCAGGGACCATGACTGTGATGGGCCATGTAAGATGATTCTGGAACCTGCGAATTAGATACAACAATAGGAGGTGATCTTATTGGAAGCTTGCTCAGTGAAGTGAGGGCATTTATATGTCTGATTGAACTAGACTGAGTTAATAACTAAAGGCAGTCAGAATGAGCCAGTTTTTAGTATCTTAGAAAAGTTTGAGAGCACAAGAGGTGCATTTGGGAACCAGGGACAAATGTTTTTAAGAGACAGGGGAATATATTATCTTCCTTAATCTACATGAAGTTAATCATACAGGTTAGAAGTTGTTACCCCACTTCTATAGATGGGGAAAGTAAGATGTGAGGAGGTAAGAACACTTGCTCTGAGGATGACACAGAGAGTGAAAAGATGAAGGAAGACTGGAACTCTGGTCTGGCTATCTCCCAGTCCAGCGCTCTTTCTTTTATGATACCTCTGTTTGAAACGTGTACACACTACCAAATAAACTGGATTTAAAGAGGAATGGCAAATTAAAATTTTCTTAGAAAACTCGCTATATGATTGAGGAAATCAGCCATATGTTTTGGAGCAGGATAAAAACTGGCCCTACACTTTTTTGTTTTGTTTTTATTTCTAAGGACTTGGAAGAGAAAGTAATATTTGGTTTTTAGAGAAATCTAGTAAATATTTTATTTCTTGCTGTAGAATTTTCTTGTTTTTTTTCAGAAAATGTCCCATGAATCCACACACTCCTTACCAAAAATAATTGGCCAGGAAAACCATTTCAGTCAATATTAAAAACAAACAGTAAAAAGAAGGTAGGATGCTCTTTTCTTCTCATTATTTAATTACTTTTTAAATTACTTTCAAGCCCACTGGTGTGTAGACTCTTTTCCAATTAAATTTATATATTAACTTCAAAGTGTCAAATGGATAAAAGTAGAACATGCTCCAGTTGAAGGGGGGACACAGATGATGGAGCAGAGTCTGTTTCTCTCTTTCCTTCCCAGTACAGCCGCCTCTGCACCTCTGCTCCACCGTAGAACTCCAGGGCTCCACAGAACACAGACAACCAGTGATTAATTGATCGATTCCAGGGACACAGACAACCAATAATTAATTAAGTGATTCTGTCAGTTGATCAACAGATAATTATTGAGTATGTCTCAAGAACCATATTTTGTAACAGATAAAACAGCATATAAAGCATAGCAAAGTCACTACCCACAAAGGATTTAAAATTCTTTAATTCAGAGGAATTACTAATATCCTAAATACTTATTCCACAATTTTAAGCACTGTGATTTATGGCCAGAAAGACCTATAGCCTATATCCCTGCCTAGGAATCGAGTCCATTTTTATCATGTTGAAGATTCATTGAAGTAGAGATACTTACCGTAATTTCTGTTCGTTATACAGCATCTGAACTCTCTATGTTTGTACAGTTTCTTAACTTGTGAATGTTGGTGGGAGACTAATCCCACTTCCAAATATAATAGCTCAAAAAGCCAGGTACTGGCTTTTCCAACCTCCCTTATAAACAAGCTAAAGGAAATCAACTTAGCACTCAAATAACCAGGTGGACTTGCTCTAAATAAGGAGATAGGGGCACAAAGCAATGGAAATGGTGACACACTGTGAGAGACATGTCAAGTTTACAGTGGCAGTAGGGCCAGGATCCAAGATCAGTATCCAGGGGTAGCAATGGCAGACAGTGTTTGGGATGGCTGCAGTGGTGTGGTGTCTGTACTGCACTATCTCTGTGCTATGGTTTTGTGCAAGGTCTGCCTGCTGCCTGACATCACTTGTGCCTGCCTTTTCTCAGCGTGATTCTCCAGACTTCCTGGAAATTCTGTGAGTAACAAATATCTTTCAATAAATTCTTTGTCTTAAATAGGCCAGAGTTGGTTTCTGTTGCTTGAAACCAAGAACCTCTGCCTTAAACAGCTTCAAATTATGTAGTTTTTACATGGACCACCAAAGCCCTGCAAAGAAGTAGCTACATTATTTGGAATCTTCAACAAATTGCACACACACACACACACACACACACACACACACACACACATATGTATATATGTAAAATCTCTGCCTGGCCCACATGCACTACTTATTGACTTATTTAAGTTTCAAAACAGATATTCTCAAGTGCTCCACATCAGACTGAGGATAGAGGATACAGGCAGAAAGGCAGAGGATACACCAGAAAGATGACATGTCTATTTTGTGGAAGACACCAAAAGGAAAACAGTACTTCAGAAAGGAATTCAAGTGACCTGATATTAAACCTCACCTTATTACATAAGAATAAAAAACAAGGTTAAATATAAAGTGATAAATACTACTGAATATCACTAACAAAACATCTGCTTTCACTGATATTCAAAAGACATACTTATTTCTTCTAACTTCAACTGCCATAATAAAAAGTAAAACAATAAAAAGCATTTATTCAGCCATTGCTATACCTACTGGGGAGGAAATGCAAGAATAAATGTTAAAAGTCAGTAATACTTCTTGTAATAATTTACTGAGTTTTCTCCTTCATGTGTCGTATTTTCATTACTATATATGCTGATAATATAGAGTACTGGAGTCATAACTTTATACCATCCTATGATTATTTTGTAAGGAACTGCACATCTTTACTTAGCATTTAAATTCTTTATTTCTGTAGGGTAGAACAGTGGTTCTCACACTTTTAATGTGCATCAGAATCACTTGGAGTGCCTGTTGCAACACAGAGAGCTAGGTCCCACCCCCAAAGTTCCTAATTCTGTAGAACTGGGGTGGGCACCAAAAGCGGGCATTTCTAACAAGTTCTCAGTTGATGTGAATGCTACTGGTCTGGGGAATACACTTTGAGAACCATTGTACTAGTTGATACTACAATTATGAAACCTGATTTTCACATTAATGAAAGGGAAAAGGTGTTTTAAAATTTATTCTAGGCCAGGCGCGGTGGCTCACGCCTGTAATTCCAGCACTTTGGGAGGCCAAGGCAGGCAGACCACGAGGTCAGGAGTTCGAGACCACCTTGGCCAATATGGAGAAACCCTGTTTCTACTAAAAAATACAAAAATTAGCCAGCTGTGGTAGCATGCGCCTGTAGTCCCAGCTACTCAGGAGGCTGAGGCAGGAGAATCGCTTGAACCCAGGAGACGGAGGTTGCATTGAGCTGAGATGGCACCACTGCACTCCAGCTTGGGTGACAGAGTGAGACTCCATCTCAAAAATAAAATAAAATAAATTAATTCTTTTAGCCTACTTGAGTTTAAAAAAAACCCCGAACTCTACTGTTATAAAAAGTAATTTTATATTCTGTGGCAGTTGCTCATGATAACATTACCAAAATTTCCAGTGCTATAATGGTTTTTGAAGCATACCAAAAAGATATACATAGTCAGTACATATATGAGTCACTTGCCCTGACAACAGAGGTCAGGGAAATAAATATGGACTTAAATCAATTTTAGCAGAAATGCCACTATAAAAGATTTGATTTGAAGTCACTGATAAAAATTTATAAACAAGAAAAACTGAGTAACCACACACATGTAAGTCTCAAAAGTTTTTCACCAGAGGAAAAAACACAACAAAACAAATAAGAAAGCTATGTGAATGCTACATCAGCAGCATCTCAATTCAGTTTCATTCATTTTTTCCCTGTGTACCTAAAGCCACCAAGTAGTCAGCTCCTCTCTCACCTATCATTCAATGCTAGTCTTTAATTCATTCAACAAATATAGATTGAGCACCTATCATGGGCCACTGTTCTAGGTATTAGAGAGAGAACAGGATGCAAACAAACCAGGTCCCTGCCCACATTAAGCTTACATTCTAGTGGGGGAGAGATAAGTGATCAGTTAAGAATGATAGTCAAGAGAATGACAGATAGTCATACATGTTATGGAAGAAATGTGGTCTCTCTTAGAGAATACCAGAGAAATATGTACACCAATATGCTTCTGAAGCTAAAGTCACAGAAAACTTATCTGGTCAATAATAAGAATGAGGAGAAGCAAATAAGATAGGAAGAGAAAAGAATATAGAGTCAGAGAAGCCAGAAAAAGACACTGATTTAAGGATAGAGTGGTTGACTGATTGATGGCTAGAGATTAAGTAAATTTAATCTAGAAGGATGTCTGTTAGATTTAACAACTGAAGGTCATCAATGACCTTGATAAGGGCAATTGTATTGTAATGTGGAGAAGCAAGCAAGCTTGGAAGGGGCTGAAGAGCATGTGGGCAGCAGTATCTCAATTCAGTTTCATTCATTTTATCTCTGGTACTTAAAGCCACCAAGTAGTCAGCTCCTGTCTCATCCATCATTAAATGCTAATCTTCATTTAACTCATTCAGCAAATACAGATTGAGCACCTATCATGGGCCATTGTTTTAGGTATTAGACAGCGAACAGGGTGCCCTTTCATGGTCTTTTCCACATAAGGGCAGTCCTCTCTCCAAGAGAAATTTCTACGTAACCAGCCATATACAATTACTGAAATCTAAATGGCAAGTGGATTCAAAAACCAACTCCTATACCAGTCAGAATGTGTACATAAGTAGAAGCATAAATGAAGAAAGCACCTCCGCATCTCAATTACAGAATTCCACGTAACCATTTCTCTTAAGGAGACAGCATTTGAATAAGAAGAAGAAAGCATAATTTCACCTGCAAATACTGAAATTTCATATTCCACTTATAGAAGAAAAGAGACTGAAGAAATATTCCTTTTAAGGTTTCTTATTACTCATTTAAACTGTATGGGAAAATAATTAGATGACTTCAAAAATGCACTAATACATGATTTTTCAAGAGATGACTATAGGTATAGTACTTTAAAAATGGATTTTAAATTATTCAATGTCAATATATATTAGTGTACCATTTCCCAAAGCATAACATGTGATTTTATTAGATATTATTCAGGTAAAAGTGTTCTGTGGTTCTATGCATTTCTATAGGACTTTTCAGAGCTTTTAAAAGGGTAACAGGAATTGAGTGTTCTAAAGAGAAAGTGAATCACATAGTGTTTCCCTGCTTGTGTAACCACAGAACTCTTAAGGGACTAATGTATAATGAATCATGGTATGAGAAGTTATGTATTGGAGTTGAGAAATCTATAATCTAAACAGGAACACTACTAGAACAGATATACACACAATGAATAATTTTGCTTTTTAAAACACTGATTATCTCTAAACAGTGGGCAAGCTTCAAAGAATGGTTTTATAAGAAAACCCTTTAAAATAAAGATTTCTTAATTTGACCACAATACAGCATGATGTCTCTATTTCCACTTTGACTAGCATGATGTAGGAGCAAGTGGGGGAGGTATGAGTCAAAAAAGAGTGGGGGAAGAAAAAATCTTTTTATTTAAAAAAAATATTTCTTAACTACACCAAGAAATTTCCATTGAAATGAACTCTCTACATGGTATGCAATGTTTCCCAGCAGGTTTAATCATAGTATTCTAAATGATTAAATATCATAAATAGTAAGAATTTATAGAAATAAAGATAATGATCAAGCCTTTGGGAAAATCTTGGAAAAACTACTGCAGGGAAATACACAAATGATGTAGCATAGGTTCCTACAGAAGCCAGGATAAAATAAACAGGGGCAAAAGTGAATTAAATTACCTTCTCCCTTGAGCAAAAAGCTACTATATTCCAACACACAGTGCTGTAAAGCAGTCTCAGTTGTTTAACTGAAATGTACACTCACTCACTAACCCACACTGTTATGCCTGTTTTGCTGGCAGTAATTGTCCATATTCACAGGGAGAACCAGGTAAACACTTTAGTATCATCAAATTATAATGATTACACTTTTTCATAAGTGACGACACATATCTGTGAGAGCTGTCATCACCTCTTGAGTGAGACCCCATGCATTATGGCTACATGACATGGGGACACTGGTGACAAGAGCATTAGTAAGCATGCATAGGTTGTAGGGCCATGTACTGGGTGCTCAAAAGTTCATGATAAAGATCAGAGTCCCTATCTTCTGGAAGTATCATTAGCAAAAAGCATTTATTATCACATAGAAGTGGGACTCTGACTGTGATACAAGTCAGGGATCAAACACTAACTTGCTATTAATTCAGTGTGGTAGAATAGAAGAATATGGAATATTCTTTCCTAACATACATGGAAGTGTGCCAAATAAAAAGAAGCCACAGAAAGACCCTAAAATGAACATTAGAGACAAAAATTGTAATAGTCAAATGTCAGCACTACAAAATTACAGAAAGACTGAAATAGCTTATGCTGAAAAAAATTTTCTAGTCCTGTTTGAGAAAAAATATTCATAGTCCCTAGTTGCTAAAATTTTGAGTATAATTCATGGCAACACAATGACATTTCCTTATTAAGTATAAAAATGATGCTACAGAACCTTTAGTCAAAAATCATCCTTGATAGTAAAGAAAGGTTTTTAAAGATGCATCTTCTCCCTCTTGACCAAAAGTGCACATTTGTGACATTATCGGCTAGAGTTGAGGATACAATTTGAGTCCACACAGACCAGATCAAAGCTAATTGGACTTTGTGACAAATGACCTCATGACCTAGACCTCATTAGTCATGATCTAACCAACTGAGCTAGTGGGCCATAGAAAATACATGTTAGCACTAGATATTTGCTTTGAATCATTTCTGCACTTAAACGGGCTCTATAGTTTTAAAGAACCTACCTTACAAATGCTGTTTTTCTAAGGTTTTGTGAATGAATGAATTCATTCAACTCATGTTCAGCTATTATGTGGAAGACCCTAAGATCATTGGTAAAGCAGTTTAAAAATGCACAAGACAATATGCAGAATTTAGAACTATAAGTAGTAGTGAAAAATGTAAACAAAGTGGATAATTTTACAGCAATAACTAATGTTTATTGAGTGCTTACTATTCTTTAGATGATACATAAAGCACTTTTGATTAACTGAGGTTACAGGTTGAGTATCCTATATCCAAAATGCTTGGAACAAGCAGTGTTTCGAATTTTTTACTTTTTCACATTTTGAAATATTTGCATTATATACTTACCAGTTGAGCATCCTTAAGCTGAAAATCTAAAATCTGAAATGCATGATGAGTAGTTCCCTTAAACATTATGTTGGTGCTCAAAAAGTTTCAGATTTGGGAGTATTTTGGATTTCTGATTTTCAGCTCAACTGGTACTTCATTTCATACTTAACAGACTAATCTCTCCACCTTAGCTCAGACCAATACAAAATGAGAAATAACTGTGATAGGTACTATACAGTTAACTCTCTCAATACCCATTCCAACTGCCCTTTTCCCTTGTCACATTCTACCACAACAGTCATGAAAGCTACAAACTCCCATTCTCACATTCCCCTGCAGGTGACCATTACTGCTTGTCACAGACAAAGATGAAATGACAACTGACAACTGGGTGACCTCTAGCAGTGTCTAGAAAGCCATTTATTTTCCCTGAGAGCATAAAGGTCGAAGTGGCAGGCGTCTTTTTCATTTGGTATAAATGCCAACAATAGTTTAAGTTTACGGTAAAGATTCCAAAATCATGCTCCAGGGGGCCCTGGACCTAAACAACAAGTAAGTAGAGTGAAAAACATTCACAGTGTGTCTAAAATATGTAAAGAGGTATAGATTTAAGAGGGTAACAGAAATTTACTGACTTTATCATAGGCCAATCACCTAAGTAAATGTAAATAAAACAAAATGCCAAGTTTCCATTCAGGGAGAGTCCTTCCTACTATGGGAAACATAAACAAGCATTCATAGTACAATGCTGTAAGTAAAAGTCAGGGGATAATGTTGCCCTTTATAAGGGAAGGATAAGCTAACTGCAGAGAAGGAGAGTCAGGGTCCATGTCACAAAGAAGGGAGTAACATGTCTGTCTATAAAGATCACACTAGACTGGGTTTGGGGAGACTGGGAGGAAAGGAGAGAAGACAGAGAATGCTATTTCAGCAGAGAAAATGACATGTACAAAAACATAGAAGTATGAAGGGGGAATATTTGGGGAAAAATGCACAAAGTTGGTTATGCCTAGAAGGTAGAAAATAAGGCTAGGGAAGTAGGAATGGGGAGAATGCCAGTGTGGAAAGTTAGATTTTATTTTATAGGGAATGGAGGTAGCGTTAGGCAGTAGTGATGTGGGTAGATTCAGTGACCAAATATAGCAAAAAATGAGAGAAGTAAGAGTCAATGAAAAGCTTCTAGTTTTGTATCATCTATTATGTACCAGGCTCTGTATTCAGTACTTTAAATATATTTCCTTGTATCCTCACAAAAACTCAGTAAGAGTGAGATTATTCTCCTTCCACTTCCATGGAAACAATAACAAAAAGCTCAGAATATTTAAGTACATTGGTCACAATTATAAAATGAATATGAAGTTAACCAGAATTCTGTTTTTAGTTATAATAACAGATAACAACAACTGAACTCACAGGTCATGAATACTTCTGATGTTAAAAGTTATTACAGTGGTGAATAAAAAAAAAAGTCCTGCCTTCATGGAACTTATAGGTTGAAATCACGGAAATAAATGAAATCACTCAAGGAAAGAGTAGATGTAATAAGAATAAAGACAGCAGAGGTTATCATCCCGGGGTATACCAACATCGATGGGAGGTGGGCAGAAGAGTCAGTGAGAGAACCTGAATTCATTTTAGGTTAACCGAGGAAGCCTATGGGTTGCAAGCAAAAAAGCCAATTTGGAAACAATCCTAGTGATTTACAATAATTCTTAGTTCCTTTATTTATAATAACATTCTGCGTCTTATTCCGAAGCAGCTAAGAAGCCCAAATAAAAATTTATATTATTGTTGAGGCAAAAGAGTTAACCTGGTTTTAGGCAGGGGGCAGGTTTAGGTAGGAAAGTAAGATTTATTGAGTAGCAGGCAATTTTATGTGGAATATCTTATTTTAAAAATGTTTAAAAATCCCAAACTCCATCACATAAAAATTGACCTTGTACATAAAAACAAAAAGCATAGAGTTTAGAAGCTATCATTAAAATACAGATATCACTAACAAGGGGTATACACATTTTTTCTCTGCACAAAGAATAACTATTAAAGGGCATAAGACTTTTAATAATTTAAAATATCCTGTGGGGTTAAGTGAAAGGAAAATGAGTGCATATTCTTAATAAATGTAGATAAAAGCTCTAAACATCAGCTTAATTTCAGTAACTCTGTTCTAGTACAAAGTTACTTTGAAAAAAAGGAAACAATCTGGGAATAGTGGGAGGTGTTCAAAAGTACATTATTTTTCTCTGAGTGGGGGAATTAAAAAGACTTCCACATATAAACTTACATTGCTCCATTGGTATAGACAGTATCGCTTCCTTCCACATACTGCACCTGAGCTGGATAGACATGTTGTACCTGCTGCACAGTCTGTACCTGCTGTACCTGAAAAACAAGTATTAGGACCTTAGTAAGAGGTAGGTATGATAGGAAGAATACACAGCATTAGATCTACCTCAAAGGTTTCTCTGGTATTATTGATAAATGTGAGAATGACTTATAAGAAAAACTATTAGATTCATGCTGTAGTTTCAAGATAAGTACGTGTTGGTTCCAGAGCAACTACAACATTTATGTAGAATAAATTCTGTAACATTCCTGCAGGTATAAATGTATAGACACATTTCAACTGTTCAGGTTTAAAATTATAAAAGTTCTTGGCCAGCCATGGTGGCTCACGCCTATAATCCTAGCACTCTGGGAGGCCAAAGTGGGCAGACTGCCTGAGCTCAGGAGTTCAAGACCAGCCTGGGCAACACACTGAAATCCTGTCTCTATTAAAATACAAAAAATTAGCCGGGTATGGCGGCGTGTGCCTGTAGTCCCAGTTACTCGGGAGGCTGAGGCAGGAGAATTGCTTGAACCCGGAAGGTAGAGGTTGCAGTGAGCCAAGATTGTGCCACTGCACTACAGTCTGGGTGACACAGTGAGATTCTGTATCAAAAAAAAAAAAAAAAAGAAAAGAAAAAGTAAAAAAAGAAGAAAGTTATTATTTTGATGACATGAAATTCTATTCCATTTTAATTTAAAAAATTAAAGCTGAATTTTTTAAAATTAAGAACAGTTCATAATAGAAAATTTCAAACACTCAAATTTGTAAAAAATATTGTAATAACCCTATGTACTTGTCATCCAAGATAATGATCTTTTCTGTTTATTCCCTTCACAGGATTATTTAAAAGTATTAACAGAAGGCTGGGTGCAGTGGCTCACCCCTGTAATTCCAGTACTTTGGGAAGTGGAGGCAGCTGGATCACCTGAGGTCAGGAGTTCAAGACCAGCCTCCTGACCAATGTGATGAAACCCCATCTCTATTAAAAATACAAAATTAGCCAGGCATGGTGGCGCATGCCTGTAATCCTAGCTACTTGGGAGGCTGAGACAGGAGAATCACTTGAACCCAGGAGGCACAGGTTGCAGTGAGCTGAGATTGTGCCATTGCACTCCAGCCTGGGCAACAGGAACGAAACTCTGTCTCAAAAAAAAAAAAAAAAAAAAAGGAATTCCAGAGATTATATCATTTCACTGGTAAATATTTTCATTTGTATTTCTAAGAGATAGGAATTCTTTTTAGCATGAACACAATAATATCACATATAAAACATTAACTATTCCTTAACATCATCTAAAACTCAGTCATTGTTAAAATTTCCCTGATGGGTCCAATCACTATATTACTGGTTTTTTCAAAGTAAGATCCAAACATGGTCTACATAATGCATTTGGGTTGATATTTTCTTTCTCTTTGAATCTCCAACAGTTCCCCCATCATTTTTATTTCCTGCCTATTACTTATTCAAGAAACTGGGTCATTTATCTTGGAGAATTTCTGGCACCTAGATTTGATAAACAGCATCCTGAAATGTCATTTTATATGTTCCTCTATCTCATGTATGCTGTATAAACTGGTACATGTTGGGGCTTGAACAAGTTCAATTTTTTAAAAGTTGTGTACTTCCTATGGTACCATATCAGTTGACATATAACAACTGGCTGTCCCTCTTCAATATTAAGTTTAACCAGTGGAGTCACATGTTGTCAGCTGGATCTGTCTATTAATAGTATCCTGCTCCCTATCCATGTTTTGCCTGAGGATATTAGTAGCCATTGATGATCATTTCCTACAGATATTATTTTAATAAATAAAGGTTGTTAACTTGCGGTAGTCTATTATTCTTTCTTCATTTATTAGCAAAATCCTTCTATAAAGAATAAATTCCTCTCATTAATTATTTAGTTACTTTGAAAAGTTTTTATGGGAAGAATAGGATAAGTACATGATTCTTTTATATTACAGCACTGAAAATGACTTTATCCCCCAGTAACCTCCAGAGGTGATCGATGTGTTTTTTCACTTTGTTTTGTTTGTATCCTTATGATTCCCAGCTTTTGAACATATTGAATGACTTTCAATCCTAGCAGTCTTTTTTCCTTGCTAAAATTGGCCAATGGTAGTCTCTTCAAACTGGTTCCTATGACATAACCCCATCTTTCTTAACTCTGCTACTTTCTGCTATAACAAATGTTTTAGACTTTTGTCATATTTTCTACTCAAGATCCGGAATCAGACATTTCTTCAAAAAGCCCTGGCTCTTCTCAGTGGAAAATGGTATTCAAAGACTACAACTGGAACCCATGAATGCTCACTGCTAGGATGCTATTCATATTTCTAGGTCCTTTCATTGATCAAAGCTAGAAATACAAATATTTTTGAAGGATAAAAATACATATAAATTCATACTAATTTTTTCATTGAATTTTAAATAGATACAAATTAAATATATCTTTGATATATTTGCCCATCTTTGCTCTTAATGCTACAAATTTTGGTTACTAGAGATTTTAACACGATTACTTATTTGCTTTATCACGAAATTTTACGGTTTCAAAATAAAAATACCATATTACTAATATTTGAGTATCAAATATTATTTGTTTCCTCCAATTTTTCTGCCCTTAAGATATATGCCCCTAGAGATGTATAACTGTATTACTATAAAGTCACTTAAAATAAGTCATCAGCTTGATACACAGTTAAATTCATGTGTTTAAATTTCTTTTTAATTTTAGGATTTGCTGTATTTAATTTTGATTTAATTTTGCTTTATTATTACATAAAATATCTATGTGGTTCCAAAACCAAAACTATAAAACAAGGAATATATTTGGACAGATGATCCTCCTTTCATCCCTGTTGCCTCTATCATACTAACTGCCCCCCACATCCCCCATAAGTAACCATTTTCACTATTTTTTGGTTTATCCTTTCATTGCCTTTTTCTCTGTATCTTTTTAGACATACATGCAAATGTATATGAATGTGTATAGAAGCACCCACATGTGAATACATACACACCTCATTCTAAGAAAAAAATCCAGCATTTTACACACACTGTTCTGAACCTTGCTTCTTAAACTTAACAATATAGCATACATTTGAAGATCATTCAAGTATGATACATTATGACATAAAATAAAAAAGGAACATATTTCTTTTTACTTGGAATTATGAAAAATTTTCCTCACTACAAAATTCAGAAGTGATAAAAAATACTTTTAAATAAAATTGTAAACCTGTTTGCAAGGTTAAAAATATAATAAGCAAAACCAAAGACAAATGAGCATCCAAAATTTTGAGAAAGAAAGACTGATAATCCTATTTTTAAAATGTATAGAAAATCTAGATAACCTTGAGTTGGGTGATGCCTTTTTAGATATAACACCAAAGGTGTAATTCATCGAACAAATAATTCACAAGCTGGATTTCATTAAAATGGAAAATTTCTACTTTGAAAGACACTGTGAAGAAAATGAAAAGACAAGTCACAAACTGGGATAGAATATTTGCAAGACTGATCTGATTAAGGATTGTTACCCAAAATTTACAAAGAGCTCTTAAAACTCAACAATAGGGGGCGGAGCAAGATGGCCGAATAGGAACAGCTCCAGTCTCCCACTCCCAGCGCGAGCAACACAGAAGACCAGTGATTTCTGCATTTTCAACTGAGCCTCTGCTGCTGATACCCAGGCAAACAGGGTCTGGAGTGGACCTCAAGCAATCTCCAACAGACCTACAGCTGAGGGTCCTGACTGGTAGAAGGAAAACTATACATCAGGAGGGACACCTACACCAAAACCCCATCAGTACGTCACCATCATCAAAGACCAGAGGCAGATAAAACCACAAAGATGGGGAAAAAGCAGGGCAGAAAAGCTGGAAATTCAAAAAATAAGAGCTCATCTCCCCCGGCAAAGGAGCGCAGCTCATCGCCAGCAACGGATCAAAGCTGGACGGAGAATGACTTTGACGAGATAAGAGAGGAAGGCTTCAGTCCATCAAACTTCTCAGAGCTAAAGGAGGAATTACGTACCCAGTGCAAAGAAACTAAAAATCTTGAAAAAAAAGTGGAAGAATTGATGGCTAGAGTAATTAATGCAGAGAAGGTCATAAATGAAATGAAAGAGATGAAAACCATGACACGAGAAATACGTGACAAATGCACAAGCTTCAGTAACCGACTCGATCAACTGGAAGAAAGAGTATCAGCGATTGAGGATCAAATGAACGAAATGAAGTGAGAAGAGAAACCAAAAGAAAAAAGAAGAAAAAGAAATGAACAAAGCCTGCAAGAAGTATGGGATTATGTAAAAAGACCAAATCTACGTCTGATTGGGGTGCCGGAAAGTGAGGGTGAAAATGGAACCAAGTTGGAAAACACTCTTCAGGATATCATCCAGGAGAACTTCCCCAACCTAGTAGGGCAGGCCAACATTCAAATTCAGGAAATACAGAGAACGCCACAGACATACTCCTTGAGAAGAGCAACTCCAAGACACATAATTGCCAGATTCACCAAAGTTGAAATGAAGGGAAAAAATCTTAAGGGCAGCCAGAGAGAAAGGTCGGGTTACCCACAAAGGGAAGCCCATCAGACTAACAGCAGATCTCTTGGCAGAAACTCTACAAGCCAGAAGAGAGTGGGGGCCAATATTCAACTTTCTTAAAGAAAAGAATCTTCAACCCAGAATTTCATATCCAGCCAAACTAAGTTTCGTAAGTGAAGGAGAAATAAAATCCTTTACAGATAAGCAAATGCTTAGAGATTTTGTCACCACCAGGCCTGCCTTACAAGAGACCCTGAAGGAAGCACTAAACATGGAAAGGAACAACCGGTACCAGCCATTGCAAAAACATGCCAAAATGTAAAGACCATCGAGGCTAGGAAGAAACTGCATCAACTAACAAGCAAAATAACCAGTTAATATCATAATGGCAGGATCAAGTTCACACATAACAATATTAACCTTAAATGTAAATGGACTAAATACTCCAATTAAAAGACACAGACTGGCAAACTGGATAAAGAGTCAAGACCCATCAATCTGCTGTATTCAGGAGACCCATCTCACATGCAGACATACATAGGCTCAAAATAAAGGGACAGAGGAAGATCTACCAACCAAATGGAGGACAAAAAAAAGCAGGGGTTGTAATACCAGTCTCTGATAAAACAGAATTTAAACCATCAAAGATCAAAAGAGACAAAGAAGGCCATTACATAATGGTAAAGGGATCAATTCAACAGGAAGAGCTAACTATCCTAATATATATGCACCCAATAGAGGAGCACCCAGATTCATAAAGCAAGTCCTTAGAGACTTACAAAGAGACTTAGACTCCCATAAAATAATAGTGGGAGACTTCAACACTCCACTGTCAACATTAGACAGATAAACGAGACAGAAAGTTAACAAGGATATCCAGGAATTGAACTCATCTCTGCAGCAAGCAGACCTAACAGACATCTATAGGACTCTCCACCCCAAATCAACAGAATATACATTCTTCTCAGCACCACATCGCACTTATTCCAAAATTGACCACATAATTGGAAGTAAAGCACTCCTCAGCAAATGTACAAGAACAGAAATTATAACAAACTGTCTCTCAGACCACAGTGCAATCAAACTAGAACTCAGGACTAAGAAACTCAATCAAAACCGCTCAACTACATGGAAACTGAACAACCTGCTCCTGAATGACTACTGGGTACATAACGAAATGAAGGCAGAAATAAAGATGTTCTTTGAAACCAATGAGAACAAAGATACAACATACCAGAATCTCTGGGACACATTTAAAGCAGTGTGGAGAGGGAAATTTATAGCACTAAATGCCCACAAGAGAAAGCAGGAAAGATCTAAAATTGACACTCTAACATCACAATTAAAAGAACTAGAGAAGCAAGAGCAAACACATTCAAAAGCTAGCAGAAGGCAAGAAATAACTAAGATCAGCACAGAACTGAAGGAGATAGAGACACAAAAAACCCTCCAAAAAATCAGTGAATCCAGGAGTTGGTTTTTTGAAAAGATCAACAAAATTGACAGACCACTAGCAAGACTAATAAAGAAGAAAAGAGAGAAGAATCAAATAGACACAATAAAAAATGATAAAGGGGATATCACCACCGGCCCCACAGAAATACAAACTACCATCAGAGAATACTATAAACACCTCTACGCAAATAAACTAGAAAATCTAGAAGAAATGGATAATTTCCTGGACACTCACACTCTTCCAGGACTAAACCAGGAAGAAGTTGAATCCCTGAATAGACCAATAGCAGGCTCTGAAATTGAGGCAATAATTAATAGCCTACCAACCAAAAAAAGTCCAGGACCAGATGGATTCACAGCCAAATTCTACCAGAGGTACAAGGAGGAGCTGGTATCATTCCTTCTGAAAATATTCCAATCAATAGAAAAAGAGGGAATCCTCCCTAACTCATTTTATGAGGCCAACATCATCCTGATACCAAAGCCTGGCAGAGACACAACAAAAAAAGAGAATTTTAGACCAATATCCCTGATGAACATCGATGCAAAAATCCTCAATAAAATACTGGCAAACCGGATTCAGCAGCACATCAAAAAGCTTATCCACCATGATCAAGTGGGCTTCATCCCTGGGATGCAAGGCTGGTTCAACATTCGCAAATCAATAAACGTGGCCGGGCGCGGTGGCTCAAGCCTGTAATCCCAGCACTTTGGGAGGCCGAGATGGGCGGATCACGAGGTCAGGAGATCGAGAGACGATCCCGGCTAACACGGTGAAACCCCGTCTCTACTAAAAAAATACAAAAAAATAGCCGGGCGAGGTGGCGGGTGCCTGTAGTCCCAGATACTCGGGAGGCTGAGGCAGGAGAATGGCGTAAACCCGGGAGGCGGAGCTTGCAGTGAGCTGAGGTCCGGCCACTGCACTCCAGCCTGGGTGACAGAGCAAGACTCCGTCTCAAAAAAAAAAAAAAAAAAAAAAAAAATCAATAAACGTAATCCAGCATAAAAACAGAACCAAAGACAAGAACCACATGATTATCTCAATAGATGGAGAAAAGGCTTTTGACAAAATTCAACAGCCCTTCATGCTAAAAACGCTCAATAAATTCGGTATTGATGGAACGTACTTCAAAATAATAAGAGCTATTTATGACAAACCCACAGCCAATATCATACTGAATGGGCAAAAACTGGAAAAATTCCCTTTGAAAACTGGCACAAGACAGGGATGCCCTCTCTCACCACTCCTATTCAACATAGTGTTGGAAGTTCTGGCTAGGGCAATCAGGCAAGAGAAAGAAATCAAGGGTATTCAGTTAGGAAAAGAAGAAGTCAAATTGTCCCTCTTTGCAGATGACATGATTGTATATTTAGAAAACCCCATTGTCTCAGCCCAAAATCTCCTTAAGCTGATAAGCAATTTCAGCAAAGTCTCAGGATACAAAATTAATGTGCAAAAATCTTATACACCAGTAACAGACAAACAGAGAGCCAAATCATGAATGAACTTCCATTCACAATTGCTTCAAAGAGAATCAAATACCTAGGAATCCAACTTACTAGGGATGTAAAGGACCTCTTCAAGGAGAACTACAAACCACTGCTCAGTGAAATAAAAGAGGACACAAACAAATGGAAGAACATACCATGCTCATGGATAGGAAGAATCAATATCGTGAAAATGGCCATACTGCCCAAGGTTATTTATAGATTCAATGCCATCCCCATCCATCAAGCTACCAATGAGTTTCTTCACAGAATTGGAAAAAACTGCTTTAAAGTTCATATGGAACCAAAAAAGAGCCCGCATTGCCAAGGCAATCCTAAGTCAAAAGAACAAAGCTGGAGGCATCACGCTACCTGACTTCAAACTATACTACAAGGCTACAGTAACCAAAACAGCATGGTACTGGTACCAAAACAGAGATATAGACCAATGGAACAGAACAGAGTCCTCAGAAATAATACCACACATCTACAGCCATCTGATCTTTGACAAACCTGAGAGAAACAAGAAATGGGGAAAGGATTCCCTATTTAATAAATGGTGCTGGGAAAATTGGCTAGCCATAAGTAGAAAGCTGAAACTGGATCCTTTCCTTACCCCTTATATGAAAATTAATTCAAGATGGATTAGAGACTTAAATGTTAGACCTAATACCATAAAAACCCTAGAAGAAAACCTAGGTAGTACCATTCAGGACATAGGCATGGGCAAGGACTTCATATCTAAAACACCAAAAGCAATGGCAGCAAAAGCCAAAATTGACAAATGGGATCTAATTAAACTAAAGAGCTTCTGCACAGCAAAAGAAACTACCATCAGAGTGAACAGGCAACCTACAGAATGGGAGAACATTTTTGCAATCTACTCATCTGACAAAGGGCTAATATCCAGAACCTACAAAGAACTCAAACAAATTTACAAGAAAAAAACAAACAACCCCATCAAAAAGTGGGCAAAGGATATGAACAGACATTTCTCAAAAGAAGACATTCATACAGCCAATAGACACATGAAAAAATGCTCATCATCACTGGCCATCAGAGAAATGCAAATCAAAACCACAATGAGATACCATCTCACACCAGTTAGAATGGCAATCATTAAAAAGTCAGGAAACAACAGGTGCTGGAGAGGATGTGGAGAAATAGGAACACTTTTACACTGTTGGTGGGATTGTAAACTAGTTCAACCATTATGGAAAACAGTATGGCGATTCCTCAAGGATCTAGAACTAGAAGTACCATATGACCCAGCCATCCCATTACTGGGTATATACCCAAAGGATTATAAATCATGCTGCTATAAAGACACATGCACACGTATGTTTATTGCGGCACTATTCACAATAGCAAAGACTTGGAATCAACCCAAATGTCCATCAGTGACAGACTGGATTAAGAAAATGTGGCACATATACACCATGGAATACTATGCAGCCATAAAAAAGGATGAGTTTGTGTCCTTTGTAGGGACATGGATGCAGCTGGAAACCATCATTCTTAACAAACTATCGCAAGAACAGAAAACCAAACACCACATGTTCTCCCTCATAGGTGGGAACTGAACAATGAGATCACTTGGACTTGGGAAGGGGAACATCATGGGGAGGGGGGAGGGGGGAGGGGGGAGGGATTGCATTGGGAGTTATACCTGATGTAAATGACGAGTTGATGGGTGCTGACGAATTGATGGGGCAGCACAGCAACATGGCACAAGTATACATATGTAACAAATCTGCACGTTATGCACATGTACCCTAGAACTTAAAGTATAATAATAATAATAAATTAATTTTAAAAAAAACTCAACAATAAGAAAATAAACAAGCTGATCTTAAACAGGGCCAAAGACCTTAATACAGATGACAAATAAGGATATGAAAATATTCTCCCATCATAAGATACCAAAATGTAAAACATTGAATTACAATGGCCAAAACCCAGAACACTGACAATACTAAATGCTAGCAGGGATGTGAAAAATATAGAAACTCTCATTCATTGCTGGGAGGGATGGAAAATGGTACAGATACTTAGGAAGGCAGGTTGGTAGTTTCTAACAACACTAAACATAATCTAGTCATATGATCCAGTAATCACGTTCCCTGGTATTTACCCAAGGAGTTGTAAACTTATGTATACACAAAAACAGGCATACACGTTTATAACAACCTTATTCGTAATTGCCAGAACTTGGAAACAACAAAGATGTCCTTCAGAAGGTGGATGGAAGAATAAACTGCACTACACATCAAAACAATGAAATATTGTTTTCATTAATTCCAATAATGGAATATTATTTTGCACTGAAAAGAAATGAACTACCAAGCCACGAAATGACATGGAGAGAACTTGAATGCATATGACTAAGCGAAAGAAAGTAATCTGAAAAGGCTACATACTGTAGGATTTCAACCATCTCACATTCCGGAAAAGGCCAAATGACGGAGACAGTAAAAAGATCAGTGGCTGCCAGTGGGGGAAAGGAGAGATGAAAAGGCAGGGCCCGAAGGATTTGCAGAACAGTGAAACTACTCTGCATGATACTGTAATGGTGGATATATGTCATTATACATTTGTTCAAAACCATAGAATGTACAACACCAAGAATGAATTCTAATACAAATTTTAGACTTTGGTTGATAATGATGTGTCAATGCAGGTTCATCAGTAATAACAAATGTACCTCTCTGGCGGAGAATGTTTATAATGGAAGAGGCTATTCATGTGTGAAGCAAGGGGTTTTATGGAAATCTCTGTACCTTCCTCTCAATTTTGCAGTAATACTAAAGGTGATTTAGAAAAATGAAGTGTTCTCAAGAAACTAAAATCTTTTTTTAAATGTGAATGCACATACATATGTCAATATACAAACATATTCTAGTTTATTTAAATAATATACAAATGAATAGAATAAAATAAAATCATGCAAATATTTATAGACCTTGAAATGAAGAAACCTCCCTAGAAACATTCAAGAGCCAGATGCCAGAAAAGCCAGTCAGATTTGAACAACAACAACAACAAAGACAGTTTAGAACAAATAACACCATAAACAAAGTTCAGAATCTAGACATCATTGAATAAATAGTTTGCAATATACTTAATAAGGTATAGTATCCCATATATATAAATACTCCCTATAAATAAAAAAAAAGAACTAAAACATGTTAGAACATAGGTGTGTCACAAAATTAAAATTACAGATGAACGACAAATGTCAAAGTTAAAAGCTCAACATTAAACGTAATCAGAGAACTTCAAATGAAAAGAAAACTACTTTTTACTCTCTAGAACTATAAAAATTACCAAGGGATTATATTAATTAAAGACATTATTTTAAGAAAACAAGCAGGCTTACATATAGTCAGTAGTAATATAAATAGGTTCTTTAGGCAATTTAAAGGTAATTTTAAAAATTTATAAATTATAAACAGGCATATCATTTGACATTTTTGTGAATTTCCTCAACAAGAAAACTCAGTATCTGAAGAGTTGCTGTACAAAAAAATTTCAAAAAATATGTAATTTATAAAAAAAAGGAAAACCTTAATGATGATGAAACCTGACATTATCAAGTCAATTTTAATTCGACCATTCCATAGAATATATGGCCGATATAAAAGAATAAAGTAAGATTTATATGTATTTTAGTAGCAAGATTTCCAATATATATTACTAAGTTAAAAAAGTATGTTGTGGAACAATACTTATTCTTACAGTATTATTAGCTTTGTGCTTACAAAAATAAATTTATGAACATAGAAACATAAATGTAAATAAAATGTGTGTATGTATGTGTGCATATATGTATCTGCATATATGTTTGCATGTGTATACGAATTCATATAAAAGAGAACCGAAGGATATACATCAAACTTCTAAAAATGGTAACTCTGCTGAATGACATGAAAAGAGGTGAGATGGGTGAAAAAACTATCTTTTATTCTGCATAGTTATGTTGCTGTTAGATTTTTTAAGTGAAAATGAATTCATATATTATGTACATATTAAAATCATATTAAACATAAAATCATACTTAAGGTCTTACCACTATGGCTGGTGACATCTTAAACATCTCTGTACCTTATACATTAAACACCTTACACATCATATTAAAATGTATTGAAAGTTTGTAAGACTTCCACCTCAGGCCATGCTGGAGTAAATACTACTGGAAATGCCCTGCCACATGAAACAAATAGAAAACTTGACAAAATATATAAAATAATGTTTTCAGTCATGTGACAAAAGGCATCATAAGATGGTGATCCTTAAGAGAACGGACACAAACAAGGTGAATCCTGCCATGATCCTGGCTTCTGACATAGAACCATTTTCCACACTGCAGAAAAGGAAGAGAGAAACTAGGACAGAATGATGGTCTCACTGAGATAAGGAAACAAAGATTAGAAATGGGAAGGCTTAACGGCCGCTGAAAGGTGGGAGCGGAGTATTAGAGAAGGCATTAGAGAAAACGACAGCAACAGACCCAAGAGAATCTCTCATCATTTTCTGAACTGCACACGTGTAAGGTGCAGAGATGTTTTAAGATGTGACTACCCATAGTGGTAAGACTTTAGTGAACCCCTAGGGCATTCTGTAGATGTACCAGAAGGGGTAAAGCCTTAGTAGTAGGGCTATACTAGCTCTAGAGTAAAGACAACTTTAGGCTCATCCTAATGACGCTAAATAACAAGACTTGACAATATCAGTCTGAATTACAAGCAGTGTAACTGACTACCCAAAACAAAATGTAATATGTTTAAAGGAAGACAGCAAAATCCAGACTTACAATACCGTAAGAATCATAATGCCTAGCATACAATAAAAAAAAATTACACATACAAAGAAGCAGGGAAATGTGACCTGTAATCAGGAGAAAAATCAATCAATAGCAACAGACCTTGAAAAGTCAGAAATGAACTATCAGGCAGAAACTTTAAAACAGCTATTATGAATAGACTTATGATTTAAGGGAAAACATGAACATGATGAGAAAACAAGAAAGAAGCTATAAAGAAGAACCAAGTACTATTTGTAGAGTAGGAAAATATAATATCTAAAATGAAAATTTCACTGATTAGGATTAAAAGCAGATAACACAATGAAGAAAAGACCACTTAAAATGAAAGCCTAGCAATAAAATCTACTCACCATGAAGAACAGAGACTTTAAAAAAGAAATGATGAGAAATAAAGTATCAATGAACTACGGGACAGTATTTAGCAGTCCCAGACAGAGAAGTAACAGAAAACATATTGAATAAAGAGTGGTAGATTTCTTTTTCCAAATTTGATTGAAATGGTAAACACAAATAGAAGAACATCATCAATGTACAGACAAAGAAGCCAAAGTAGCAGGATCACCTGAGGCCAGGAATTTAGGACTAGCCAGGGCAACACACCAAGACCCTATCTCTACCAAAAAAAATTTTTAAAAATGAATAGAGAAAGAACATTAAACCAAAATGCATTATAATTAATGTGCTAGACCCAGTAATAAAGAGAAAAAAATTAAGCAGACAGAAAAAAAGATAGATACCAGGCAGCAAATATTAGAATGATTGAAAACTTCTCAGTCAAAAATAATGCAAGTCTGAGACAAAAAAATAACAGCTTTAAAATAGTGATAGAAAAAAAATTTCAACCTAAATTTCCATAACCAGTGAAATAGCCTTCAAATATGAAGAGAGGATCCTTTTTCGGACAAACAAAAGCTGACAAATACTTCTCCATCAGACAGTCAATGAAGATAATGACAAAAGAAGTTCTTCAGACTGAAGAAAAAGAATACTAGATGGAAACTGAGATCTATATAAAGAAATGAGAAACATCAGAAATAATAAATTTTTAGGTAAGTTATAGGAATTTTTTGTTTTCTTTTACTTTTCTGTAAAAGGTAATTGACTACGTAGAGCAAAAATAATAATGCCTAGTGGGGCACTATTACAATACATGTAGAAGTGAAATGCATGAATGACAAAAATAGCACCAAGGACAGAAGAGAGAATTGAAAATACTCTTTTATAATATTCATATGTATTTAGTGGTAAATTATTGGTTGAACACAGACTGATAAATACATATTTTTAAAAATCATTGAATACTAAAGAAAAAAATAGTGAAGATAGAGTGTCATACTAGAAAACAGTCAATAAATCTAATAGAAAGCAAAAATAAAGGAAATAAAAGAACAGATGGGACAAATAGAAAACAACAAGATGCTAGAATTAAATGCAACCATATCAATAATTACCTGGAATCTACAAGATTAAAATCCTGATTGTCAAGAATGGGTAAAAATGGGTGAGATCCAACTATATGCTATCCACCAAAACACAATTTAAATATACAGAAACAGGTTAAAAATAAAAGGATGTAAAGAGATAAACTTTGCAAATACCAATTATAAGAAAAAATGAACTGGCTATATTAATATCAGTCAAAGTAGACTTCAGGACAAAGAGTATTACCAGATAAAAAGAGAAATATTTCATTAAGAAAAATATCAAGAAATAACAAAGCCTATATGTGTCTGCTCCTAAAGACAGAGTTTCAGAATACCTGAAGCAAAAACTGATACAATGGAAAGAAGAAAATTGAAAAATCCAGTAACAATTGGAGGTTTCAGGGTTCTTTTTTCCATAATTGATATGCAAAAAAGACAGAAAATCATTGAGAATATAGAAATTATCAATCAACTTAACCAAAATGACTTTCATGTCATAATCTACGTAACAACAGCAGAACAGGTATGTTCTGATGCACATGAACATGCTTCGTGAAAGTTCAAACAACGAGGAATAAAACAAGTCCCAACAAATTTAAAAGTATTAAAACAATACAGAGCATGCTCTCTGACCAAAAACATTAATTCGACATCAAAGACAAAAAGATATCTTGGCCGGGCGCGGTGGCTCAAGCCTGTAATCCCAGCACTTTGGGAGGCCGAGACGGGCGGATCACGAGGTCAGGAGATCGAGACCATCCTGGCTAACACAGTGAAACCCCGTCTCTACTAAAAAATACAAAAAACTAGCCGGGCGAGGTGGCGGGCGCCTGTAGTCCCAGCTACTCAGAAGGCTGAGGCAGGAGAATGGCATAAAATCCGGGAGGCGGAGCTTGCAGTGAGCTGAGATCCGGCCACTGCACTCCAGCGTGGGCGACAGAGCGAGACTCCGCCTCAAAAAAAAAAAAAAAAGAAAAAAGAAAAAAAAAAGATATCTTAAAAAGTCCAAAATATTTATAAAATGAACAATATACTTATTAATATAAGCTATGGTTTATATCATGAAGAAATCACAAGGGAAATTAGAAAATGTATTGAACTGAATGTTACTGAAAATATATCATAATTTTCAGAGTGCAGCCAGAGCCTCATATAGAGGGAAATATAAATTCCCCTCTATAAATATATATATGTTAGGGGGAAAATATCTAAGGCAATAACCTGTTTCCACTTTGTGTTAAAAACTGAAGAACAAATCAAACCTAGGATAAGAAGAAAAGAAAGAAAGAGAGAGAGAGAAGGAAGGAAGGAAGGAAAGAAAGAAAGAGAGAAAGAAAGGCTAATAAAAGAAAGAAAAATCTGAAAACAGAAAAAAATAATTGAAACAATAGCAAGGTAGACTTATCAAAGAGGAAAAGAAGACATAAATTACAAATTCCAAGGATGAAAGGGGAAACATCACTATACATCTTTAAAAAGGTGGTAATAAAGACAATGTAGTGTCAGTAAACTCAACAACTAAGATGAAATGGACAAAGTTTATAAAAGACACAAATGACCAAAACTTGCGCCAAAATACTCAATCCCAAATCATATATATAAACTTGAATTGATTCCCACAGAGGAAACTCCAGGCCTTGATGGTTTCACTGGTAAATTGTAGGAAACATGTCAAGAAGAAAAAAATTGCCAATCTAACACAAATGTTTTAAAAAACAGAGAACAACAGAACATCTCCCAACTGTTTTTATGAGCCTAGCCTAAAAGTGAGACCAAAACTAGAAAAGATATTACAAGAAAAGAATACTACAAACTAATGTCTCGCATAAACCTAAATGCAAAAATCTTTAACAAAATATAAGTAGATCTAATTCAATAATATATTTACAGGACAATACATCATAATCAGGTAGGGTTTAACCCAAGAATGCAATGCCAGTTTAATATAAATATTAAACCCACAAATACAATCCACGATAAACCCACAAATACAATCCACGATATTTACAATATAAAAGAAAAAAACACATGATCACCTCAGTAAATGCAACAAAACTCAACATCCATTCATGGACACACACACACACACACACACACACACACACACACACACACACAGAGTAAGCTAAGGATAGAGAAAAATTTCCTTAACCTGACAAAGCATCTATAGAAAAAAATACAAATATTATATTTAATAGTAGGAAACAGAGCATTAGCACTTCCAAAAATACTCATATTTTTCATAATATAATGCCTCTGTTTAAATTCTTAAGTGTGTCCCAATCATATTTTAGATAAAAACAAAATAACCAGGACATAAAATCATTTCATTTATAATATGTAAACCTTGATGGATATTTTCAAACATAGCCTCTCCCTCCTTTATAATCATCCACTAAAATCTTGCATATTCTTGCTACCTTCTCATCACTTATACTGTTTTCTCTGCAGAAATTATCATCAACCAATAGAAATCCACTATTTCCTTTGAGGCCTAATTAAAAATTTAGTTTCTCTACTTTTCTAAATTTTTAAACATAATATTTTTATTTTTGCAGTTATAATTACAAGATAAATTAGAACATATTTTGAATTTAAAGATAATAAAAACAAAACATAAAATTTGTGGCACGCAAGAAAGTAGTGTTTAGAGAGAATTTTTACTTAATTGCTTATATTAGAACCAAATTTCACCAGAGGCTGGGAAGGGAAATGGGGAAGGAAGGATGAAGAGAAGTTGGTTAATGGGTACAAAAATACAGTTAGATGAAAGTAGTAAGTTCTAGTATTTGGTAGTACAGTAGGGAAATTGTAGTGAATAACAACTTATTATATATTTCAAAATAGCTAGAAGAATTGTAATGTTCCCAATACAAAGAAAAGATACATGTTTGAGGTGATGGATATCCGAACTACACTGACTGGTTCAGTACACATTGCATATGTGTATCAAAATAACACATGTATCCCTGAAATATGTACAACTATAATATATATTTTAAAAATTAGTTTCTCTAAAAGGTCTTCTATAACTTATTTTATCCCATAAGAGACTATTCCTTTCTTTATGCTCTCAGGATTTATGAATACACAGGTAGTAACACATAGCTTAGTAATAATTCAGATTCTCAACTGGTTTCCTTCATGGTGGCCAATATGGTGAGATGGAAAAATTGGTTACTTTGAAATTAAGAGGTTCTTGTGCTGATACTGGATATTAGGGTGGTCAGTTATTTCTTTAAGCAATGATTTCCTTGTGTATAAAATACAAATGACATCGAATATATCAAAAGGGTTTTTGTGAGGATCCAAAGCAATTAAGTGTAGATACAAAGCATGGTTTAGGTCTGTATGACAATTATAATACATCTTGAATAATTGGTGAAATTATGAAATACTTCAAAAACAAGAGTCTTGTCTTTATGTCTGTGCAAATTTCATCTTTAGATCCCATTTGGTTTCAGCCATAAATGTGCACAATAAATGTTCATCAAGGGTCCCTTAAAATCATGAGATTCTATAATTAAAGTAGAAATGAAACTTGGAAAATGTCAAGAATCTTGGAAAAGAAATCAGGATAGATGCTGGCTAACTCGTCTAGGACAGCAATATATAAATATGTCTCTTGATCACATGGAGACTTTACAGTACAACGTAAAAATAGGGCATATTTCTTTACACTACCTACCAAGTTAACAAATTGACAAAGTGAATGGAACACCAAATTAAATAGTGAAAATACTGAATTACAGCATATTTTGGAGGTAACACCATTTTTATGATTATCCAGTGTATCAGTCCATTCTCACCCTGCTATGGAAAAATACCCGAGACTGGGTAATTTATAAAAGAGAGAGGTTTAAGTAAATCACAGTTCCACAGGGCTTGGGAGGACTCAGGAAACTTCCAATCATGGCGGAGGGGGAAGTAAACACAAGTCCTTCTTCACATGGCGGCAGGAAGGAAAAAGATTGCCAAGTGAAGGGGAAAGCCCCTTATAAAACCATCAGATCTCAAGAGAACTCACTCACTATCAGGAGAACAGCATGGGGGAAACTGCTCCCATGATTCAATTATCTCCACCCAGTCCCGCCCTTGATACATGGGGATTATTACAATTCAAGGTGAGATTTGAGTGGGGACACACAGCCAAACCATATCATCTGGTATGTATGGTTTTTCTGCCAACCTTTAAGAATCTGGGCCTACGAGGCCCTTGAAACGATTTGGTGAAGGTAAGAAATGGAATTGGGCATAACGCTTATAATTTGAGAAGGGATTTTTTTCAAAGGCAAAAGATAGTGGAGGAAGGAAAGAGGGATTTAAAAAGGGCAGACAATGAAAAGAGGAACCAAAAAAGGGAAAGTATCTCATGTATACATATCTCATTCTACCAGTGAGAAGTTAAGAAGTTAAGACCCTCGAGAACATTTTCTTTACCCTAGTTTTTAGTTTAGAGTTTGTCATTTTTGTTGTTGTTGTTGTTGTTTGGGCAATGAGGCTCTGCCTTTGTTATAACAGTAAAAGTGGACTGGAAAGCCATAGATATGCTCTCTTCTACCCAAAGTAAAGTCAGTTAGGTCCAGGAAGATAACTGTGACCAGAGAGCCAGTCTATCAGGATGTATACACCCAGACACAGGATGGGAAATGAGAATAAAAGAATTCCAGCCCATCCCTAGCCCTGGCCCAAGTGCACATACAGAGAGAGCAGCAGCATTTTTTATATTTGTTGGTATGTTCCCAGAGTCCAGTAGAGGGCAAATACACTATAAATATTTAAAAATTATTCACTAACAAACAATGCCTAGAGAATATTATAAAATTGATAGAATCTTCTAAATGGGGATGTGTATTTTTTTAAATAAACAAAGAAATGTTTAGTTTTTCAAAGTGAACTGATATGATCACTTTTAATACCATTAGAGTATCAGTAAAAACCAAAGGTGAAACTTTAAAGTAAAGATGCATGCTATTTTCTTTCTAAAATGATCAAATGTGATTCAAATTGTTCAAATATTAGTTGCTACTATGTTAAACATTAATTTTTGTTCAAATATTTACTAAGTTATCTATTAAAGCTTATTTTCTATTTTAGTTGCCATTATCGTAGTGCAGGAACTATTCAGGTTTGCTTTTCTAAAAGAGATGGGGAAACCAGCATCTTGTAGTCATTTCATTACCATCCCCAATAATTTTATTTCCTACCCATCTTTGTGAAGTCTTTAACACATTTACTATTTGTACTATCTAAGCACTTAGAGAAGAGATAATTAAATAAACTCTCTATGAAATTAATCATCTCAATTTCATTGCCTTTCCCAAAATAAATTCCCAGAAGTATTTCCAAAGAGAATAAAAAATATTTTTCACTACTTTAAAATGTTTAAAAAACAGTGAAATGGGCAAAATGTGAACTGAAAAGAGAAGGACAAAGGTGGAATTAGCAGGAATAATCAGTAATTTCAATAATTAAGTGTTCAATGAATTAAAATGACCTGACCATATCAGGTTTAAAATGAACTTGAGTTAACTTTTAAATGGTTACCTAGTACTCATCAGTATGTTGGCAGCAATGAAGTCTGACTGTAATAACATTCTGTACCAGAATTTATTCTGTCAACTGAAGGGAAAAAAAATTATCCCCAAATATAAATACATGCATGATGTATTTACATTCATAAACACTAGATGAATTAAAAAACTTAACACTCTCTTACTGATGCATATTTAAATATATGGAAGCACCTCATACTACTATTCAAATGCTGTATTACAAATGCATTTGCTAATTTTGTGTACTTTTTTTGTAATTTGTATTATTTATAAAAAAGTGAGTATCAAAACAAATTATATACCACAGGAAAATGTGCTAGCTCAACAGAATCAATTAGTATATTTTGAGGACAAATTTATACAATATGTTATTTTGGATGTGCTTCAAGAAAATAAAATGAATCACACTTCAAAACAGAAATCCTTTTCAATAGTAAATGAGTTCATTTATAACTGTTAAGCTTATTAGTCAGCTAAGAACAATGCTAGTCTCTTTGTAAAAATTTCTTTATTATGTCAAGGCCTTCATTGCCTTTCACACAGAAGAGCATTTCTTACACATTTGGTTGGCACCAAACATTTCAAACCTTAGTTTTCAGAAATGTGAAAAACTATATTAAGATCATTTTAACAGACCTACAAGAAATATGAGAGCTCTTAGCAGATTAAAAACATAGGATATTAGAACAGTTATGGTAGAGGCTGCTATGTGACTGACCAAATGTGAAACAGGAGGAAAAAGGACCCACATTATAACAGCTATTAATAAAAGGACAGTGGAGAAGTAAGCCATCCAGAGTAGCAGCAGGGAGGTTAATTACAAAAGTAACCTTGTGAGAAAAGAGAAGGAATAGAACTCAGTCGGTATTTCTGGCCCAGTAAAACCATAGGGAAATGAAACAATAGAGGAAAGAGAAGTCAAAAAGTTGAAAGCACAGTATGGGTATGCTAGAAGGGAAGACATAAGAAAAGAAAAAGCATACAGGAAAAACTGATTTTCTCCATAAGCAAGTGTTATGAAAATAGAAATCATAAACCTGAAAACAGCTTTTGCACCAGGCACAATGGCTCATTCCAATACTTTGGGAGGCTGAGGTGGGAGGACTGCTTGAGCCCAGGAGTTCAAGACCAGCCTGAGCAACATAGTGAGACCTTGTTTCTTTAGTGGAAAAAAAAAAGTAAAAAAATTGTGAGAACTTTGGGAGGCCAATATGGGAGGATCACTGGAGCCCAGGAGTTTAAGATCAGCCTAGACAACATAGGGAGAACCTGCCTCTACAAAAAATAAAAAATTAGCTGGGCACGGTGGCACACACCTGTAGTCCCAGCTACTCAGGAGACCAAGGCAGGAGGATTGCTTGAGCCCAGGAGGTTGAGACTGCAGTGAGTCATGATTGTGCCACTGCACTCCAGCCTAGTCAACAGAGCAAGACCCTATCTCAAAAATAAAGTAAAATAAAATAAAATAAATTATATGTCAGGCTATTTAATAAATCTTGCCCAAAACAAGTTCTACAAGTATGATGAATATTTGGTATAATTTGTAGGTAAAGGATGTTTATACTTTATGAGCACGGGATCACAGAGAACAAAAAGCATGGTTAAGGGGGTTGGAAAAAATATTAGTTAAATTCTCTCTCACTGTGTTTATTGCGCAAGAGCCAGGAGTTTCCCTGGATCTTTAACATTAATTTACAAAGGACTTCCTGGGATATTCAATGTTAAGTACAAAGTTGCTGTGAATCTTCTAGGAATGGTAGCCCTTCCATGTCAAAGAATGTGATGAATGTCAAAGATTAGAAAACAGTGTATTGTGAATTTAAATGACAGAATTCATTTTATGTAGAAAATAGAATTTGTTTATTTACATTATAAATTCACTCACTGCCCCTGTGCTAGATGACCCTATCACTTAATAAACCATGTAGCTTCTTCTGTTTTTCAGAAAATCTTAGCTGTTTGGATATAGTTTTTTTTTTTCATTAGACCTTAAAAGATGCTTCCAGCAGATTCAAATCCAATAAACACCAAAAGCCTGCTTCTTCTACAGGGTTGCAGTTAAACATGAAACTTATGCTTTATAGGAATTATTTACTAAAACTACATGATTGCTATAGGCAACTCTAACTTGTGAGGATAGCGTAAGTGTACACAGTGTTATGCTTGAACTTTTTGAGAGGAATAATATGAAGGCTAACATAGCAGTAGGGTCCTGGCTCTCTTGACCTTGTGACCATCTGAGAAAGGAGGAATTAAATGGAAGTGAATTAGTTCAATATATCATCCCTAGATGCCTACCATTTATTTCTCCCAAAATAGACTGGCATCAAAGAGCAGAAGCTACTTGGGAGAAGTAAAGCAGGTTTCAAAGGCGAGAGGGGGAGTGTGTCTGGGAGCAGGAATGTTTCTCAGAAAAGATTTAGTTTAGAATAATTTCTCAGTGACAAAACAGGATAGATATTACATAAAATACATAAACCTATTTTTGTGAATCAAAAGGAACATAGTAACCATTACTTCTTACAAAGTGAATAATATTTTATCAGGATTATAATGCTGTCTTAAGTATTATTTCCCTTGGGTCCTAGCAGAGCCACCAATGCTAAGATTCTACTAAAGTAAGTAATAATTTATTGTGAAAAGCATTTACTAAATAATACTATGGTGACCAGAAAGAGCAAATGAGCAAAAGATGTCAAGCTTACTGCAGTATTAGGAGAGTTCTTTGTAACAAGAGGCTTCTCTAGTCTTTCTAGTAATACATGAAACTACAAAAACATAAAATATCAATAAATGTATGCAGCACATCAAAATATCTAACTGCGCAAAATTAAGTTTGGCAACTCTAGGGAGATCATAAGAATATGTACTTTAAATGTATTTTCTGGTGTGAATACATAGATACAGATTCATATTTATTCCCAATGTCTATTGATATTATGCATATTTGCAGGAGAGTCAAGATGTTGGCTCTTTCAGGGTATAGTACTGGAAATTACAAGAATGAATTATTTGTTTCAGCCGAAGCACTATAGCCTAAATAACAGAACTTCTTACTTATACATGATTATTAAACTAGTGCTAATACTATTATTAATAGTGATATGCAATAATATTTCATTTGATCTTTGCAAAAATCCTAAGGTGAAGTAAAAATGGTAGGCGTTTTTATCTCCATTTTATAAATAGTGACTTAAGTACAAAGATATAATGACAACGCAAAGACATGGTGTCAGCTGGCAGTGATTCCAGATCTTCTGACTCTAATCCTAGAATTCTTCTCACAATACCAGTGTTTCCCCAAATATGGAAATAATGATATTGGTAGTACAAAGGCAAGACATTAAATAATAATAAATCATATACTAAAAACTCCATTTTCTTTTTCTTTTTTCTTTTGAGACACAGTCTCACTTTGTCACCCAGGCTGGAGTATAGTGGCACGATCTTGGCTCGCTGCAGCCTCCGCCTCCCGGGTTCAAGCAATTCCCCTGTCTCAGCCTCCTGAGTAGCTAGGACCACAGGTGCATGCTGCCATGCCCGGCTAATTTTTGTACTTTTAGTAGAGACGGGGTTTCGTCATGTTGGGCAAGATGGTCTTGATCTCCTGACCTCCTGATCAACCTCGCCTCCCAAAGTGCTAGGATTACAGGCATGAGCCACGATGCCCAGCCCATTTTCAATTCTCTTTACAATCATTCTGTTTTGTCAAGGAAAAGGTCTCAGCCTTTACCATCTATAACAATTACTAATTTCACTTTTTTTTTTTTTTCAATTTGAAAGCAGTCACTTTAGTAACTGACTAGATTACATAAATAATCATGGGATACACCTTAGCTCATCCATTTAACAAGACTGTTGGTCTGGTCTTCCCTGTTGCCAGCATCTCCACCTTTTACAAAATGGGTGGTCTTTTTCTTCATTCCAACTCCTGAAGAAGTTAATTTGAAGGGCCACAGGAATTTATTTGTTTCTTTGAAGTGCTTTCCAACTGTATAGATCTCATGAATTAAATCCTCCAGGCAGATGATGGCATATTTACGAAGAGACTGAGCAATCAAAATGTTATCTGTCAAGGCAATTTGCATCTTATTAATTTGGCCATAACCATGCTTGCAGATTAGTTCATTTGCTGACTTCAGGTTTGGATATTCCCATGCAATATATGGTTCTACAATCCTCAGTATGTTAACTGAAGCCTTCTTAAGCTTAACCAAGGTTCTACTGAAGAATAATCTCACTTTTTAAGAGAAGGTAGGTCTTAGGACTGGGTCTTTTCAAGCAAATGCAGCGAGCCAAATCTCATAAGTATTATTTCATTTTTACTATATTCAGTTTTATGAATACAAGATAAATCTTATATTTATATCAAGAGATGCTGGCTTTTCATTTTAGGCACAAAGTTTTTGTTTTAAATTAATTATTTTAAGTAATTGTATAGAAAACAGTTAAGTAAAAAAAGTAACAGGCTGGGCGTGGTGGCTTACGCCTGTAATCCCAGCACTTCAGGAGGCCGGGACAGGTGGATAACGAGATCAGGAGATCGAGACCATCCTGGCCAACATGGTGAAACACATCTCTACTGAAATACAAAAAATTAACTGGGCGTGGTGTTGCACACCTGTAGATCCAGCTACTCGGGAGGCTGAGGCAGGGGAATCACCTGAACCCGGGAAGTGGAGGTTGCAGTGAGCTGAGATCGTACCATTGCACTCCAACCTGGTGACAGAGCGAGATTCGTCTAAAAAAAAAACAACAACAAAAAAAGTAACAATATAATGGGCATCTTGGATAAAGCAAAAAAATCATGAGGTAGTTTGCAAAAGATAGAACATTAGAAAATAATGCACTGCATATCATACACTATAAATTACACTCTTCATAAAGACATGAACAAAAGACTTCTACTTTAAAGATTTACATTTCATGCATGAATTAAAACAGAAATAGCTGTTTCATTGTATCAACTTACTATTCATCTAAATCCCTGAAGAAAAGAAAAAGAGTAGCAATCATAATACTCCTCTAGCAAGAGTAAAGTTAATTTTGAAGCAAACTGCTAGTGTATTACCTACTTTTTAGGAGAATTGCATTTTATTGATCCCAGTATTCTGATAACAAAAATTATACATATACACAGTTTCATAAAGTATTCAGACAACGAAGAAACAATCCAAGTAAAATGCAACTGCATCCTTTATGTTCACAATTCCTGCTATTCCACTTCACAGAGATAATGTCTAACCACAGGATGGTATACAATCCTCCAACCCCCTACCAGTAATTTCACCCTCATGTGTTTATCTGTGTCTGCACTAACTAGGAGAGTTAACACTAACAGCCACAAACACAACTTCCCAGTGGTAACTCCAAAGTTACCTCTCTAACTTAGAAAATGTTTCTAAGTTAACTCTCTAACTTAGGAGTTACCACTGGGAGGCTGTCTGTGTGGCAGTTAGTGGTGCAGCAGGTCCTGCTCCATATGCTCACTTAGGGACCCTGGTTAACAGAGGTTCCACCACCTTTTAGTTGTGTCACTCTGATGTAGGCTTGCAGCAGCTGAGAGATTGTAGAAGCATACTAGCTCCTAAATGTCTTGGCTCACAAATAATACATGGTGCTGTTGCTCATAGCTCACTATTGAGAATATGCTACAGGACCCAATATAAATACAAGAGAAACACTATAGGTGAGCATTTTATGCCCCTGATGCAGTGTCTTTTATAGGGGAGTACACATAGTATAGGAACCTAGGTGAGATATGTGTGTTTTCCTACTTTTTTTTTTTTTTTTTTTTTTGGCACTTAACAATACATCTTTGGATTGTTTCCAAGTGTGTATACGTGTGTGTCTGCACATACATACATGCACCAACTACTTTGGTTTCAGAGTACTCCACAGTATAGACGAAGCTTAACTTATTTAACTATTTTACTATTAATGAACATCATGAACTAAGTTTTCATTTATATAGTAATGTGCTTATTTATTCCTGGTCTGATATCACTTCAGTTTTGATTACCAAAACTGTATAGTATCTTCTGAGATTAAATAAAACAAGTCCTTTCTCTACCACTAGTCTGTTTTTGGCAAATTTTCTTTTCTTTGCTTTGCTTTGTCATGTCTTTTTTCTGTTCTTTTCTTTCTTTCCTTTCTTTCTTTTTTTTTTTTTGGCTATTCTTATGTATATTCAAAAGTCATCTAGATGTTTCAGTTGGATTGTATTGAAACCATGCATGCACTTGGGAGATAAATGCATTATTTATAATAAGGATCATTCTCATCCAAAAAAGTAGTAGTTTCCCCATATATCCTTTGTAGCAAAACTCTCATTTTTGAGATTTTGTAGCAAAACTCTCATTTTAAAATTTAGGCCTTCTTAATGCCCTTTCATATGTGAGTTATATGCTTCATTCTAGCTCACTGGCTATGAGTAAAGTATTATGAAGACTGATAATAGATTTCAAAGTGGTAGGGTAAGCAGAATTCTAAAAATGCCTCCCCCTCAACCAAGATTAGAAACTCTAATTCCTGTAACTTGTGAATACAATGAGAAATCCCTCTCATGATTATGTTATGCTATGGTGCAGCTGACATTAAAATCGAGTAGGCCTGATCTAGCCCATGAGTCCTTAAAAGTGGAGTGCTTCTCTGGCTGGTGGCAGCAGTCAGAGTCAACACATAAGGCCATATTGTTGCTTTGAAAATGGAGGGGCCACAAGAGAAGTCAAGCAGGCAGCCTCTAGGAGTGGAAAACAGATCCCATCAGACAGCCAACAAGATAACACAGAGGCCTTAGTTTTGCAATTCTGCCAACAACTCAATGGGCTTGGAATGGATCCTTCCCCAGGATCTCTAGACAAAAGCCCCATGTGACAGACACAATTTCAGTCTTGTGAGACAGAGAACCCAATCAAGCTACCCTAGACTTATGACCTACAAAAATTGTGAGACAATAAGTGGGTGCTGTTTTGAGCTACTAAATCATTGTGATTTGATACACAGCAATAAGAAACATAAGTCCAGACTCCAAAGGAATTGTTACCAACATTTTACACCTCCATGGGTTTTCAGAATTCCCCAGGGAAAAGGAAATACACTTAGAACCACTTCTGCTTTCTTTGCTTTTACCTTCATTGACATTCCCTAATTAAGAGTAACACACATAACAACCTAAATCCTTAATTTCCTGCTAAATGTTAAGGCTTTGGTAAAATACAAGGATAATTCCTCCTCAAAAAGTTCAAATATTTAAGTTACAAGCAAATTGAAAACTAAAAATATCAAAGGACAAGATGAAATCTCAAAGTCAATGAGTAAAGTATCTCATGAAAATTAAGGAGAATGCTATCATCAAACCCTAGAATCGGAAATCTATTTCACAAGAGGTTAGGATATATAAGATAACCAGAGCTATTTTAGTATTTCAGCTACATACATGCAGTGACTACAATGTTTACATGAGAATTCAACATTTCTGTAAAATAGGAATTAATCCACAATCTCAGTTCCACTAGCATAAATTGTTCCACTGTTGACCTTCTGCCTCTAAGTGAAAATGCAATTTATTGTATAATACATTACATTTCTAAAACTTTTCATACTCTAAGAAATATTACTCTGAAAGCAGTTCACAGAAATCCAAACTGCTATATAGCTGATTTATGTAATTTTAAAAAAGATATCTTAAAAGACAATTTTAATGATACCAGGATGACAAGACAAAATAAAATAAGCTTCACTTTGTCTGTGTGCTTCTATTCTATCTGAATCCTTTTTAGTAAAATGTGTTGCCTTTAGCACTTGTATGACATTTTTAAAACAAAAGAATAAATAAGGTAAAGCAATAAAAAATTAGTGAATATTAAAGATAATGATTTCAATTTCAAGAGGACTGAGAACAACATAATTAAGTTTTAGAATCTTAAATCTAGAGAAAAGTAAAAGGGCATTGAAATAATTTAAAGATAAGAAAATGGTCTTACCAATAAGATAGACAGGGATCTCATTTCCTTAACTGATTTTCTTTGACATCTCCATGGTTTTTGGCTTAGTAAACAAAAGATATTATTGATCTAATTACCAAAGTGTCCCTGCACATTGATGTAACACGTTTCAGTCAATTGACAGTCACTGGGAATGCCTAGTCACCTAAAATCCATCACCCACCTGCTTGGAACCCTTCAACAAAGAATGACTCCTAAGCACTGTTGTTTATAACGTGAATTGGATGACAGAGTTAATTTCCATGTTCTGTCATCCACTTACATCTTAGTATAACTAGCTTCCTTGCAAAAACAATGGTAGTTCTGACGCAGATGAGAGAAAGATAATTTTATTTTGTAAGTAAGCTCCATAAAGTCAGGAACAATGTCTATTTCTTCTTTACTACTTATCATAATTGCTATTAATAGTACAGAGGGAATCCTTAATAAGGATTTGGTGAAGGAAAGGAGGCAGATACAAACTGAAATATGACAAGTAGCTTTGAGCTTCCAAGGAAAAAATCACACAGGCAAATGGCATACCAGGAGAAAAAGTTATGAAGATAGTGAAGAGTGCTGGAACTATTCTTGTTTTAGCCTGTTCAGTCTGCTACAGCAAAAACTGGGTAACTTACGAACAACAGAAATTTATTTCTCACCATTCTGGATGCTGGGAATTTCAAGATCAAGGCAGATTCAATGCCTGATGAGGGCCTGCTTTCTGGCTCATAGACTGCACCTTCTTCCTATGTCCTCACATTGTAGATGGAAAGAGGGGTCTCTCTAGGTTCTCTTTTGTAAGTGCACTAATCCTATTCATAAGGACTGCATCCTCATAACCTAATCATTTTCCAAAATCCCCACCTTCTAATACCATCACTTTGGGGGTAAGGATTTCAATATATAAATTTTGTCCGCAGACAAACACAAACATTCAGACCATAGATATTTCCAAATAAAGGAGTTTTATTTTTCCTTATTTCATTACTTTCTTATTTAATACCTCCACCCATATGCTATTTTATAAGAATAAAAGTTATTGAAATGGTAGAAATTAAAATCCTACCATAAAAGGACTGCTTCTGAAGATGTAAAAAAGCTTTGTAAGCAGTGACAACAAATCAGATAATTACTTAAATACTTTTACACTAGAGGAAGCAAATGATATTTTGAAGCCAACAACAAATGACTAAACAAATGGATCACAAATTGCTGATGACTAATTTGGGGCTGAATTAATGACCAATTAGGTTTACAGAGCAGTTATTTTAAGATTGCTGGTTAGGATGTTTCAAATTATTAAAAAAAAATTAAATGATCCCTAGAGCAAGTTATCCAAAGAGTATATATAGGTAATATATATTAATTCAATTATTAATTCAATTATTTCCCCTCAGAAAACTGAACAAAATACTTATTAAAAAGTAAGTACTACTGGAAATTATATTTTTATGATTCCTTTTTCCAATCATAGTATCAATATTCAGTCCCTTGCCTACTCAGTGGTTCAAAACAGTCTTCAATAAATTGACAACTGTACCATTTCAAATAGTCTATGAAGTACATGATTTTTAAAAATTATTTGTTAAAAAACTATTAATTATATAATCTGTGAATCAGAACAGTGTTTGTTTCTGGGATCGAGGGATGGGGAGGCTAGAGACTGGGACGAGCCAGAGGAAAGTTTTCTAGAGTGATAAAAATGCCTTAATTTAAATTGTGGGTTATACAATCACTTTTCAAAACACAATAAACTGCATAAACTGAGATCTGTGCCCTTTACTGTAAATAAATTATAGCTCCCTAAAAATTAAAAGCAAAAAAGTATATAAAATATTTCTGCTTTCTCTACTACATAAAATGTAGTATACATGCTTATACAATATAACTGCAAACTGAGATTAAGTATTTTACTTTACAATGTCCAGAGAAGTAATTCAGATTGGTGTGTGTGTCTATGACGTGTGGTGTTTCCCCTCAGAAAACTGAACAGAAGTGTATTAAGTTTCTCATAATGACATATGGCCACAATAGAATGACAAAAATGTCTGTTGGAGTAATGACCAAGAATGTAATTAAAAGCAAAGATTCTTGAAAGTACTGTTTTAACATAAGATGAATCCTTTTTTAAAAAAAGCAAAATAATTACTAAATTACTTAGTGTTTGCGGGAAAGACTAATTAGAAGTAAAGTCATTCAATTTATTCGCTATTGTATATGTATAACTACAAGTGAATATTATTAGTTGCTATCAAGGGTAAGTTCTCTAAACATCAGGGTTGCCTGTTTATCATTTACAGTGGCTCCTATTTTCAAAAATTCAGATGTTTCTGTTTTAATAGCAATAGTACTTTTTTATTTGCTAGTGGAGTTAAGATAAAGCAAAATGAATTTAGATACTTTAAAATAATGTAACCAATTCCATTTCTTTAGCAGCACAATTAATTCTTACTCTTTAATTTTAATACTTTATATTAGAGCAAAGTACTTAGGATTAAATGAGTGTTTCCACTTACACAGCTCTAAAATATATTACAATAACTATCAAATAATTGATATAGATATGCTATGACTTTGGGGATAATTTCAGTGATCTGTATAACTAAAATCATTTAAATTACTATTCAAATGATGATAATTAATAAATTATGAAGTTTTACATGTGGCCAGAAATTTAAATTATATAAGACTTCTTTTCATTAATTGTATTATCTTGAAAAAGCAGCTATAGAAAATAGACTCATCAACTTAACTAGGATGAAAAGACACTGGAGGAAGTCCAAGAAAAAGTAATATAAATTACTAAATGATTGGGAAGTGGCATAACAAAGAAAACCTAAAATAATTTGGGTTAGTAGAGAACAGAAGGCTAGGGTAGAAAGTAATAATAGTCTTTATTCAAATAGATGAAGGAATACTACGGGAACTGACACTTTCAGTACTTTGCCCATTGAGAAAAGGATCTAAAAACAAACTCAAGAAGCAACTGGAAGGACTATGTTTAGGTACCAAGAAAAATTCCCTTTGCAGTTGCAAGACTTTACAGCCTAATAACAAAGGTGGCTATAAATTCATTTTATCTTTGAAAATGTTTAGCCACATTAGAGATTACCTAAGGTAGTCATTATTCTAGTACCTAAGGGGTAAATATTATGTGCCCCAAGTCTGTATACATTCACTCTTACCTCTTCAGTGTACACCAATCAAGCTTCTCACTACAGCACCTGTATTTCTTTGCCTGAGAGATTTCTTGGTCCCCTAGTACCTTCTTTGCCTACCAGCACATCAGCTAGCAATACCAGGAAATTAACCACCCCTGTATCTCTCTGCCTGTGACCAAACAAGTAAGTGTATAAACACCGTAGGCTTCCTCACACCTCAAGTGGGATAACTCTGAGATGTGGGATAATACTGGCTCCCAGATTTCTCCATTGTGATAATTATCCACAGCTGTATCTTATATAATAAGAAAAACTGTATTGGATAAAGCCCCTTTCTGTCTCATTTTCCCAATATCCTACCACTATTTCCAGGGATCACCTCCCAAATAAACTACTTGTACTCAAATCCTTGTATCAGTCTGCTTCTTTAGTACCCAAACTAAAGCAGTATATATGCCATCTCCATGTAGCACCTGCCAATTTTCTTTTTTTGAGACAGAGTCTCGCTCTGTCACACAGGCTGGAGTGCGGTGGCGCAATTTTGGCTCACTGCAACCTCTGCCTCCCAGGTTCGAGAGATTCTCCTGCCTCTACCTCTGCCTCCAGGGTTCGAGTGATTCTCCTGCCTCAGCCTCCCGAGCAGCTGGGAGTACAGGTGCCCGCCACCACACCTAGCTAATTTTTGTGTTTTTAGTAGAGATGGGGGTTTTACCATGTTGGCCAGGCAGGCTGGTCTCGAACTCCTGACCTCAAGTGATTAGCCTGACTTGGCATCCCAAAGTGCTGGGATTATAGGCATGAGCCACTGTGCCCGGTCTCACCTCTTATCTTACATACTTAACAGTTCTTCCATTTTTTACTTAAATCTCTTGGAAAAAAAAAGTTGCAAACACAAGAAAAAAAACGGAAAACTACTATCTTCCATCTTTCACTGTTTTAAAACAAAACTAAAAATAATATCAAAACAGGTATTTAGTACTAGCCAACTATTTGTTGCCATATCTCTATGTTTGTATCTCTAAGCTTGAATACTACTCCTTAGTTTCAGGTGTGTCAATAGGTATAGGGGAAGACTAGCAAACATTCATGAGGTTTTACCGATACTCTGCACCAAACTGACCTCACTGACTATTCCAAGAGAATGAGAGAGAATGGATGAGGGAATAATCTCATCACTCTGCAATTCAACATTTTCTTAAAGCTCTTTCCCAAAATCAACTGAAGTCCATCTTTTATCAGCTAAGGTCACCTAAAATCACTCCACATCCCAATAGAATAAACATTCCACACTTCAGACAATATCAAGCCACTGACTAGGTAACCTGAGAAAGTTAATTCACAATCCCACCCAGAAAAAATCATTAGAGATCGTTTAAGATTTCTTTGACACCTATATAGTTTAAGAAAACTTTTAGAGAATTAAAAATTTTAGTCCTGATTTCCTGTGTGGCTGCAGCCAATGCACTTCATTTCCCTGGGTCTCAGTTTCCTCAGTCTTAAAATAAGAAAGTTAAAGAGATCTGTGTTTTCTCTTCTGTTCTCCTCCTGACCCCTTCAGGAATAAAAGGGATAAGGAAAGGTGAATCTCTAGGTTTCCCAGTCCTGTGAAGTTCTGGGAAGATCAATTTTATATACAAACCTGTTTGCCAGAAGCAGGAGGACAAAAAGTATAGGAGTAGGAGAAGGTGAAAGATTAGGAAGAGAGAAAGAAAAAGAAAAATCGACTTTTAAAAATACAAGTACTGGCCGAGCGCAGTGGCTCATGCCTGTAATCCCAGCACTTCGGGAGGCGGAGGCAGGTGGGTCACAAAACAGGAGATCGAGACCATCCTGGCTCACACGGTGAAATCCCTGTCTCTACTAAAAATACAAAAAAATTAGCCAGGAGTAGTGGCATGCGCCTATAGTTCCAGCTACTCGGGAGGCTGAGGCAGAAGAATTGCTTGAACCTAGGAGGCAGAGGTTGCAGTGAGCCGAGATGGCACCACTGCACTCCAGCCTGGGCAACAGAGTGAGACGCCATCACACACACATACACACACACACACACACACACACACACACACACACACACAACAAAACAAAACAAAACAAAACAAAAACAAAAACCAACTACCACTTTACATCCATTAGGATGGTTACTCTCAAGAAAAGAGAAAGTAAGTGTTGGTGAGGGTGTGGAGAAATTGGAACCCTTGTGCTCTGTTGGTGGGGATGTGAAATGGAAAACAGTATGGCAGTTTCTCAAAATTTTAAAAAAAGAATTACCATATGATCCAGCAATTCCGCTTCTCAGTATATACTCAAAATAATTGAAAGCAGAGTCTGAAAGAGATATTTGTACAGTCTGTTCATAGCATCATAATTCCCAATAGTACAGCTTGTTCATAGCATCATACTTGACAAGGGCCAAAAGGTGGAAGTACCCCAAGTGTCCATGGGAAGATGAATGAATAAACAAAATGTGGTATATATCTATACAATGGAATATTATTCAGCATTAAAAAGGAAATTCTGATACATGCTACAACACAGATGAACTTTGAGGACATTATGTGAAATAAACAGATCACAAAAAGACAAATACAGTATGATTCCACTTATGTGGCAACTAGAGAAGCCAAATTCATATAAACAAAATTATAACAGCAGTTACCAGGGGAAATGGGAAATTGTAATGGGTAGAGAGTTTCAGGTTTGCAAGATGAAAAGAATTCTGGAGACTGGTTGCACAACAATGTGAATGTAATTAATGCACTGAATTGAACACTTAAAAATGGTTAAGATGGTAAAGTTTGTATTTTACCATAATTTTTAAAAACACAGGTTAAAAAAAAAACTGGAGTAGATAACATTTAAGACTTCTTCCAGCTCCATAGTCTTCAAATTAGCATTAACAACAATTAAGTAATTTATCATTGTCATGATACAAGATTCATGAACAAAATTAGAACAAAAAATTATTTATCCCATAAATATTATCCATACTATTTGCAGTATGTACATTATAACCATTAATCTCTATGATCCAAGAAATGAGCCTCAGGGACTAATACTCAAGTTCTCTACAGAGATTCTCTAAAGTATTACCTAAATGTTGAAAATCTTATGGTCAAATACAAAATTCTGCAGATTGAAGATTACTACTGATCTCTTTCCAAAGCTGTCATCTCCACTTTGAAGGCCATTAACTCCCAGTCAGAATTATAGGAGTGCACCTCATAATACTCTCTGGTCAGACAGGTATCAGGATGAGCTGTGCACATGTCTGCCATTTTACTTTGATTCTGATCCCAGTGAGCAAGCCCTCGCCATAATGTAGCTTATTTGCCTTATCTAACTCTGTCCATGGCATGCTGAGGCCACATTTAAATTTATTCAAATTAGCATACCATCTACCCATAAATTATCAAGTTTCTCAATACAAGCTGATAAGATTTCTAAATTAAACAAATTTCATATCATTTTTAGTATTCCATTTATTTCTTACCAAAAACATGACCTCACGTATGTTACTTTTTCATTATTAAAGGTATTTTATTCTTGCTTTCCTTGGTTTTAACTTAGAATTTTAAAAGGTTACTTACACCTATGTAAGTGTATTATAGAAATCCATTTAATTAGACACAAATTAGCCAGGCATGGTGGCTCACACCTGTAATCCCAGCACTTTGGGAGGCTGAAGCGGGTGGATTACAAGGTCAGGAGATCGAGACCATCCTGACTAACAAGGTGAAACCTCATCTCTACTAAAAACACAAAAAATTAGCTAGGCATCGTGGCACATGCCTGTAGTCCTAGCTACTTGGAAGGCTGAGGCAGGTGAATTGCTTGAACCCAGGAAGCAGAGGTTGCAGTGAACTGAGATCGCACCACTGCACTCCAGTCTGGGTGACAGAGCAAGACTCTATCTCAAAAAAAAAAAGAGACACAAATTAGGTACTCACTATTTTAAATAAAAGTAGAAAGGGAAGAATAATAAGCTCTCAGTAGGCAAAGATATTAAAATATATAGTTGGTCAATAAGCACATAAGAAGATAGTATTATTAGTCATCAGAGAAATCAGATTAAAACCACAATGAGATACCATTATATAACTTACTTGCACAGCTAAAATTAAAAATATTGGCAATACCAAGTTTGACAAAGATGTCAAGCAACTAGAACTCCATATACTGCTGATGGGAATATAAAATAGTATAACGAGTTTGAAAAATAGTTTGGCAGTTTCTTATACGGTTCAAAAAACACTTACCACGGGACCCAACAAGTGCACTCCTAAGGATTTACCCATGACAAATAAAAACCTATGCCCGAAGAATATATGAATGTTCAAAACTAGAGACAACCCAAATGTTCAACAACAAGCGAAAGGATAAACCAACTGTAATAAATATTGGTATAATGAAACATCATTCAATTCATCAATTAAAAAAAACCACACACACTCATACACAGAATAACATGAACTCCCAAAACATTATGGTGAGTGCAAGAAGCCAGCTTGCACAAAAGAATATATGTTGTATGACATCATTTATTGGAAATTCAAATAAAAGTTGTGGAAAAGACAAAGCGATCTAACAGAAAGCAGACCAGTATTTTCCTAGAATTTGGATCAGGGAAGAGAGGTACTAACAACAAAGAATAGGGAAGTATTTGGGGTAACGAAAATGTTCAATATTTTGACTTTGGTGGTATTTATACAGGTATATATGTTTGCCAAAACTCATCAAATGGTACACTTAAATAAATGGATTTTATTGCATATAAATTATACTTCTTAGAAATTTTTTAGTTCAGTAGTTTCTGAATGTTTTTTATCGTTTGCTTCTTGGTTAAAAATACTTACTTATAAATTATATACATGTTCTAGTGTATAAATATAAGTATACACTTTACAAAACATATAAAAATAGGAATTACAAAATAAAAAGCTAAAGATCAAAGATTTAAATATCCTGTTAATTGAGGCAACTTCATTAGTCTATTTTAGAGCACAATATATATTTGGGTAAGAATTCATCACCGAAAATAATAATACATACAATAGACACAAATCCATGTGTCAAAAATGTTAGAATTTGGAACTTTTAGAGCCAACTTCTTATTTAGGTAATGTCTTTAAATTGTTACATGACTGTCAAAGAATTGGACAGGTACTCATTCTGCCCTTTTCTTGTTTCTGCCTGTAATACTCATGCAATCTTCAATCTGTAAGCTATATGTGGAAAAATTTTTAAGCCACTTGTCAATATTATGAAGTTAGTTTAAAATCAGACTACATAATCCATTAATCCACCCTGCTGAAAACAGAAAGTGTAACAAACAAGTTGCATTTTTGCCCCTCAGTATGCCTCATTTATATATATGATATGTATAAGTTTCTATATCTTGGCCATATTTATTTTTAAGTAAAAATAAATAGAAATAAAAATTCTAATGCATCTTTTCTATACTTTTTTTCTTTTCTTTTTTCTTTTGAGATGGAGATTCACTCTTGTCGCCCAGGCTGGAGTGCAATGGCGCAATCTCGGCTCACTGCAACCTCTGCCTCCCGGGTTCAAGCGATTCTCCTGTTTCACCTTCCCAGGTAGCAAGAATTATAGGCATGCTCCACCATGCCCATCTAATTTTGTGTTTTTAGTAGAGATGGGGTTTCATCATGTTGGCCAGGCTGGTTTCGAACTCCCGACCTCATGTGGTCCGTCTGCCTCAGCCTCCCAAAAAGTGCTGGGATTACAGGCATGAACTACCATGCCTGGCCTTCTTTCTCATATTCTAGTAAGTCTTGTTGCACCAACCTGGAATAGAGATGCTCCATTTTGGATACATCAGATAGTGACTGCTTACAGTATTCAGAAATTATAGTTTAAAAATTGGAGTGTGTGTGCCTGTACATATTTAACACTAAACATGTAAATAAATTACTGTCAATTTAGAAGGCAACTCAGTCATAACCTAGTTCACTCATTATTTCAACAAACATTTACTGAGGACCCATTATGTGCCAGACATACAGTGCATGCAAGGTTGGACTATGGTGGGAGCAAAGGGAGACATGGTCCCTGGATCATCAATGTATGATACAGTTTTGGGGAGAGACACTAATTACATGAATCATTTAAGACCACAGTAATGAAACAGTCTGTGAAGGAAAAGTACATGGGCTAGGAGAGTGCATAATAGAAAGTTAACCTAGATAGGATGAACAAGAAGGATTCCCTGGGGCCATGACTGCTGACCTTCAGTATTCACAAAATATTATTAAAACATAAGCAAACACAAAGTGAGGAATAAACAATGACAGGGTGGGACCAACTAGCACAATGAGGTTGGGTTGTGGGTTTTTTTTGTATTCAATTTGCCTGTGATATCACTTAGCTTTAACATTTTCATATTAAGACTGGTTCTCTTCCTCATTAGTGCAAGACAATTATAGTAGTTTCACCTAGAAGGAAAGACAACATAAGCAAATACGAAATACACTGAAATTGAGTGGCAATATCAGTTATAATGTGGTTATTCAGCTCATTTATTAATAGATTCAATTTGTAGTTTCATTATAAATTTTATCTAAACAAGCACATACACCTGCACACACACACGGAGATAACTGAGAATACATCCATATACTACACTTTGAGAAACACTACTCTTTGCAACCATTTGCCTATCTCTAGTTCTTAGCACAGTAGGTGACATACAAATCAATAATTTGTACTTATATCTGTAAAACGCTTTGCAGTTTGCAAAACACCACTACATCAATTTTTTTTTCATTTGACCTTTATAACTTATGGGCAATTTATTTATTTATTCATTTATTTTTAATTTTAATTTTTTATTTTTGAGACAGAGTTTTGCTCTTGTTGCCAGGCTGGAGTACAATGGTGTGATCTCAGCTCACTGCAACCTCTGCCTCCCAGGTTCAAGCGATTCTCCTGCCTCAGCCTCCCAAGTAGCTGGTATTACCGGCATGCGCCACCATGCCAGGCTAATTTTTTGTATTTAGAAGAGATGGGGGTTTTAGTAACCATGTTGGTCAGGCTGGTCTTGAGCTCCTGACCTCAGGTGATCCACCCGCCTTGGCCTCCCAAAGTGCTGAGATTACAGGCATGAGCCACTGCACCCAGCCTCATTATGGGCAAATTATATTTCAAAGATAAGAAAACTAAGACTGAGGGGTACCTTGAAGAAGTACCACCCTCTCAAGAAAGTTTCCCACAGTTTCCTCCTCCCATCAACTGAGTCACCTCTTTGCTCCCACATCCCTGTATGTATACCTCAGGCACTACCATTCTCTATGTCATCTGTTTACCTGCCAGTCTCTTTGGCCTAACATCAAAGTTCTTTATATCACAGCACCAAACAGGTTCATGGCTCATAACAGATGCTCAACCAGTATTATAAAAAGTAGAGCTAAGGGAGGTTGAAGTGATTTGCTTAACACCATATAGCTTATAAGTGGTAGACCCGGGATTCTGATTCACCTACATCCCATTAGATCATATTCAAGTCACTATCCCTTTAGTTCATATCTCTAACATTTTAGGGCAATATTATTACTGCTTCATAAGAAACAGGACAAAAACCACATTAACTGAATGCTAACTTGAAGTACTACCAACCAAAACAAAGACAGAAATATAATTTAAGCTCAAACATTAACAATATTTTCCACGTGAAATAAATTGTCTACTTAGATTTAACACAATTAGTTAATAACCATCTAATTAATTAGCATTGTTAGTAATGCTATTTTTATACTGAACATTTTTATACTGAGCTATAAATTTAAAGAGTATGAATTTGTTTTATTACACTAGCTTCTCTAGATCCCTTTTTTCCCATGATAAAGTTTCTCAACTTCTCTGACGCACTTTTGCTTTGCTATTTTTATATCTAATATAGATATCTTAAAAATTAGATATTTTAAATGTCTAATTAAAGTAATTAAAGAAACATACCATTTTTTCAAAATGTATTTCTAAAAGTGCTTGGGAAAATTAAGCATAATCACGAGTTTTAAATATTGTAACTGTCTACGAAATCAATGAACCCACAGGCAACAAACTCTCAAAGTCAAGGGAACCTCAAATTCAAGGAAAAGCCTTGAAAATAAGCCCAAAACAAAGACCAAAAAAAAAATTCCAAATATTATTGGTAAAAAGGCTTTTCATAGAATTATTATGTTATGAATGGTCATAAACAGGACTGTAACTGATGATCTTATCAGTCCCATAAAAAAAATCCATAAAAAGGTTATCACTGGGATCTGAAGCTTAGGCTTGTTCAAAGTAAAATTAATTTATTTAGCATCACTTTCCAAAAAACTTCACAAATAATTTTGCTCTATCAATTCAACATGCAGATTTTATAGATATGTTTACAAACAAGAAGAAACATGTAAATCTGTATTATGGTTTAATTCTGCTAATGATGAGATACAAAGTTAACTTGAGATTCACAAATGGGACAATGCTTCTTTAAACCTAATTATATTCATAAGCATTTTTATTTAATAATATAATTCTGTTCTTCATACTTTCTTAATTAATATATTTTCCTTGATTTCTCTTCTTTAATCCTACTATTTATAAATAGCTGAAATTACTACTAATAAAAAGCACAGATTTAATAGGATCCAAAGCTATCAACACTTAATAACCTAGAAACTCCAAGTAATAAAGGAAGACAGAGAAAAAAAAATCATGAAAAATCATGTCCTTGGTTAGATAAGTGGATTTACGAGAAACAGCTTGACCAATCTGTAAACCAGAAATAAAAAGTTATATATATTACTACTTTCAGTTTTGAGCCTTTTTTGTTGGTTTGTTTTTTCAACTGGAGAACGTTCCATTTTTCTCCATTTGACACTTTGAGGTTAATATATAAATTTATTATATGTTAGGGGAAAAACAGATTCCACTCTATCTCCTGTTTCCCCCTTCAATCTCTCACCCAGGCTAGAGATGCAGTGGTGATCATAGCTCACAGCAGTTTTCAACTCCTGGGCTCCAGTGATCTTCCTGCCTAAGCCTCCCAAGTAGTTGGGACTACAGGCACATGCCACCACACTTGGCCTGAGGCTTACTTTTAAAAGTCACCTGCTAAAATTATACTTTACAGAAATAAAAGATAATATTTTAAAGCAATATTTAAGAAAATTATAAAATGATGAAAAGTTGTACCTTTGTATTTAATTTAAAAATTTGTGTTCTGCCCCACATTCAATAATTAATAGGCAATCATAATATGAATTTGGGTGAGTTTAACAGTTTTTAAAAAATGCTGATCAGTTGATTTAATTAATCTAGGTTTTCTTAGAGATTGGGGTGGAAACTGCGGGACTTCAGTCTACTAGGATATATATCCTACTAATTAAAACAAAAAGCAAAGCCACAAACTGGCAAATCATAATTTTGAGTTTAGTACCTAATTTCTAATTTTTAATGCTTTTGTCTTTTTCTTGAGAATCATTTAGTTTGTATTTTCTAGCAATGAGGTTTGTGAAGTAGTCCAATTGTACCACTAATTCCTTATACAGACCTGTTTTAAAAATAGTCCTTTAGAGTACCTGTAATTCTTAACTATCATCTGTTTTATGTGTTTTTCAGACAAATTTATTTTCTTGATAGTAATTATCAAGACAAGAGTTGATGGGAAATGTAGAGAAAATCAGGCAAAACCTCAGAATTTATCTTTCTCTAGATGATTTTCTAGGTGACAATAAAGTGGTTTAAACTGGATACCTTTTTAAAGAGCTCATATTGCTTAGAATATATAAGGCAAACTTTCAGTTTTCATTTATTTAAAGATAAAATACTAAATAAATACCTATGTCTATTGACTATAATTTATTAGTAGTTCATATTGCCACTTTTTAAACTTATTTCAGATTGGCAAAGTTATTTATTTTAAGATGTTCTTCTTTTAATACAACTTCAGATGCCCAGAAAAATTGCAAGAATTATACAAAACACTCCTTTCCACAGATTACTTGGTTGCTAATATTTTACTACATGGATTTTACCATTTTTCCCTCTTTTTTTAAGGTTCTATATTTATTGATGTTCATACTTAGAGTCTGAGTTTAGACAGGGCATAGGAGGTTCAAGGACCATGTTTTAAAATTTGCTAGTTATTTTGCTCAAAAAAAAAAAAAAGTCCTTTATATCCTGGGTGCTCTTCTTTGCTTTCCTACTTTTGCTTGTGACACTTCTTGATAATGCATAGTGATTGATAGAGCTAAAATTAATCCATCTTGACATAAAGTATATTATGTTGTTTGCCATGCGGCTGCCATGTTTAGTGCTGCTGTCAGAGGGCTTATAGCACTTAACAGTTTATCTTGTTTAATTCATTTGACTGCTTTATCTCTGGAAGTAGAGCTTGAAAGCTCATGAAGTCAGGTGACTTGAGAATGACTCTTGGCCAAAAAAAAAGGGCTACAGCAAGGTATATTAGTTAAAATATTAGACTTAAGACTTAGCAATGAGCTACTAGGCAGCCAGGACAAAGAGAGTGGCTCCAGTTTGCTCTAAATAGAAAGCCTATCAGTTCATAAGGGCTGTAAGGAAAATGAACCATCAGAGTCTTTTCAGAAATGGTTTGACTGATGTCAACACAAGTTTTGTTTTGTTTCGGGCAGGGAGAGAGTGTTCTGCATGGGGATGGGGGTTTCTGGTAAGTGGAAAGCCTGATAAATTCTAGAAGATATGTAAAACTTTCAACACACATTTTCAAAGAAAATAAAAAGGCATAACTTGTGCATCTATTTCTAAAATCAGCCCTGCATTTTAAAAAAGGTACAATACTTAATTTTCAGGGACAGGAAAGTAAGTGTTCCATTAAATTAACCCTCTGATATAACGGTTCAATTTGATATAGATGTTGAAATTTTTTGATGACCAATTCATTTGGCTACAGAAGAATCCAGGAGAGATGATTCTCAAACTGTATTCCATAAATCCCTAGAGGTTCCACAAAGGCATGGCAAGAGCTGCTATCAGGGGCAAGTGGAAACTAGCAAGGAAGGCCCAAGTCCTTTCCCTTCCACATACACAATGATGCTATCAGAATACCTCAGTGTTTCCATTATTTAATATATTTCTCCAATTCATACTGAGCATTTACTACTGGCCAAGTATTTACTGGTTTCATGAAAGAGCCTTTGAAAAAAAGAATCATTTGCTAAACAGATAATATGTGCCCCACTCCTGAAAGCAATGTAACATCAAGCTCACACACATTCATTTTATAATTACTGCCTTGGAGTATACCTCTCAAATACAAGCACAGGCTGTCAAGACCAAACATAAGACTTGTTTATCCAAAACAAGTTATTTAAATTCCTTTAGGCCAAGTTTCCTCATCCATAAAAGGCAGATAATACCAATTACCTTATAGGGTTGTTTTAAGCTTGAGAAATAATGAGCCGTGCATTAAGCATAGGGAATGGCACATAGTAAGATGCTCAGTAGATGGTAGCTTCTATTACTATGATCCATTGTTTCAATTGGACTTCTGACAGAAGTAAAATGGTAGGTAAATTCAAAATGATAGCTATTATTGAAAACTTAAATACCTTATAGTACAGACGGCAATATTATTCATAAGCTGAAGATACCAAGACACCTGTTCAGGTGCCACCTAACACCCTACTTCAACTCTTACCACTCACCCCTCCCATGCTCTCCCCCAGCCATACAGACTCTGTTTCAACTCCACAAACCCACCAGCTCCTCTCTTGTGCCAGGTCTTCATACACACACTTCCCTGAATAAACACTCTCTTTTATTCCCTCACTGTTACCTCTATTCCTCAAACCTTAGCTTAAAAGTCAGTCCCTCTGGGGAAACTTCCTCGACCAGTTCATACTATAAATGACAAATTTGATTTGGACCTTAAAGTTTCCCTTTCTTTCATACACTGATGACAAACAGACTCAGCCATACATTGCGATCTGTTAGAATGAGGGTGTATTTTTAGCACACATAAATAATTCCTCTAATTTGCTGTGGCAAAAGGTAGGTGTTCTGTTTAAATTACGTTGCAAACTATTCAAATTATATCTAAGTGCAGGTGCCAGTTATCCTAAAGTTTTCTATTTTCTACTCATGTAAAACATTTTATAGGACACACTGAATTTTCCCAGCAAAAAAAGTACTAATGTTAAAATTGATAGTTTGATAGACAAATTAGATATTAATAGGAAAGAAATTACATGTCTCTAAGAACAAAACTATGGAATCAACTAATGTAAGTCTATACATAGTCTTACACAGTAAGTGATTTGTTGAAGAAGAAAACTCCTTGCTTGGTGCAGTGGCTCATGCCTATAATTTGAGAACTTTGGGAGGCGAAGACGGGCAGATCACCTGAGGTCAGGAGTTCATGACCAGCCTGGCCAACATGGCGAAACCCCGTCTCTACTAAAAGCACAAAAATTAGCTGGGCATGGTAGTGTGCACCTGTAATCCCAGCTACTCGAGAGTCTGAGGCAGGAGAATCACTTGAACCCAGCAGGCAGAGGTTGCAGTGAGTCGAGATCGCGTCATTGCACTCCAGCCTGTCTCAAAAAAAAATAAAAATAAAAATAAAGAAAGAAAAGAAAACTCCTTGCAATTCAACTCTGGGACATCCTTGGGAATAGTTGCACTACAGGAATAGTTTAAGCCTCTTCTAACTAGAAACTCAAATTCCAATAAGGTCATCTAAAATAATAATATATTATTTCCACCCTAATTTCCTAAAGTCTTCTATCCTATCACAATGCCACACTTGATCCAAAACTATTATATTTTATGAGGTAGATAAAATGGTGGAGGTATCTTTATTGAGAAATCTTCTGGCATTTTTTCAAATGACTGATGACTACACTGGGTGCCTATTCAAAGTGAAAGACACCACCACCACCCCTGCAGATCAGATGAAGTTGATGTTGGTTCTGATCTGGAGTCTGAGCGTCCTCGACTCTTAATCCAGTCCAATACAAGGAAGGAGGAAGAAAAGTTCTTGCCTAGTAAAGAAAATGAAGCACTGGTTTGAAGACTAAAATAGCTACAGAGGATAAGTTACTTGAAAGTGAGAGCAAAGAGAAAGTGGCCAAAAGCCAATGTTACAAAAAACGGAGTTTAAAAACTCCTAATTTTTTTATTAGAAGATCATGAATTCTACTACTATTACTACTATTAATAATAACAATGAAAATAATAATAGTAAAAAATAATAAATGTATTAAAGGCTTATTTACTGCCCTAAATATTTTAATAGAAGTATTGTTTAATATTTTTAGCTAAAAATGAACAAGATATTGTTACAACTATTTTATAGATAAGAAAACTTGAGTTTCAGAAAAGCCAATAAGTTGCCCAGTCATATAAGTAAAAAGGGCTAGAGTCAGGATTTGAATTTATATCTTCCAACTATAAAGCCCACTCAGTTTCCACAAAATCTGCTTCCCTTTATGAAGTAGTCCTCAAAGAAATACAAGAGGAAGCCCAGAAGCCATGGAAGAAAAGAGAGATAATAGTCAATAGTATCAAGTGTCAAAGAAAAATCCAGAAAGATCCTAGAGAATAACGTTGGATTTAGCTTGCTCAGAAGTGCACACGTTTCAATAGTTGGATGGGCAGAATCCAAATTTCATAGGATTAAGAACTGAACATACAGAAAGGAAATGTAGTAGGCAAGTTCAGATATCTCTATCAGGAAAACTGGCAGTGGGGGAATACCTAATGAAATAAGTCAACTGAGTAGGAAGAAAATGAAAATGCTAGGGAGGGGACACATATGAAGGCACCACAAATGAGTCATCTGATTCAACCTTCTGCAAAGAGGCTCTTGTGCAACACTGTTCCATATCCCTCACTTCCCAGGTTCCTCTCCCACTCACCTTTACAGATTGCCTTATTTCACTTGAAATCTTTCATGCTTTCCTTGACCAGAGATACTTTCTACCAGTTTGTTTTTCTTGTGAATTCCAACTTTTCCTTCAGCATGCAGCTCAAGAGTCACATCCTTCACATTACTGACCCTCACTCCCAAAGACAATCTTCCATCTTTGCTCCTAAGCACTTGGTATCCAATTCAACCAAACTTGTATTTTCTTCAAAAGCTGGCTTCCTACCCATCAAATACCATCTCAAATTTCCTTAGAAACCCCAGCATTTAGCATAGTGCCTGGCACATTCGTCTTAGAACATGGTATCTAGAACTGATCACGATGATCTAACTCTGGATAAAAAAATATTTTTAAAATTACTTAATAGAGAATCAAAGCATACTATTACTCAACTACTTAAATAGTACAGCTCTCATTTTCATAAATATTCAGTAGAGATGGACAACCAAAGGGCCTTAATATTAGATTGGTACAGCAAGATTTGTTTCCATTGTAAATCAGTATGGTCCTTCAAAACACCTTATTTCTTTATATTGGATACCAAAATTTTGCAGTTCTGGTTCTAAAAATAAATCTTTCCAAGAGCTAAAATCATTGTCTTTTTTTTTTTTCTTAAGACACTTATTTGGAATTCATTTTAAAATGTAGCTCCACCTTTCAGGATGTCTGCCACAATCTTAATTATGAGAACACTGTCCCCCTCAGGGAACCAAGCCAATGGGAATCAAGTCCCAAATAAGAGCAAACCAGAAAAAAAAGCCTTTGTTTCAGCTGCTTATATGAAATAATGGTCTCAAATGAAAATAATTCTATTCATGTCCATCAATGCTAGGATTCACAGAAAGCAAACCTCTTGACCCCGAACAGAAAAGAAAGATAAAGACAAGAATGATGGAGTGCACTATCTTGGGCATAGCTCCCCAAACTAACAAATTCATTTAAGATATTTTTTAATCAAAATTTGATCCAAGAGAATATTCTATTATGAATTTAAGCAAACTATAGGCAATTTTTAAAAATCACAACTGATTGTTTTCACAGCAATAACTTTATCATAGATATAATTCTAATTATCAGGGTTTCTTGCTGGTTGTAATGACATACTACTTAGAATACGGCAAATAGAAGTGAAGATGGAAATGACACAGTATTGAAACTATGGTCTAAGGAATGTGAGGATCTGAGAAGTATTCATATTAAACTTAAATTACTAAAATCTATTTCCTAAAGATTAACAGATCATTTTGTAGATACCCAAAATAAAGAGATCTAATGGAGACTATTCATTTAAAACTTACCCTACTTGAAGATTGCCCTTCTCCTGCAACCTAATTTACAACTCTGGTTAGATTTGTTCCCCAAAGAAAATGTCATTTATCTTTTTGACCACAAGGATAATATGCTCAGTTTGCAGGATATACCATCTTTTATGTGGAAAGGGTAAATGTGTGACAGACTGATACCAACCAAAAAGAACCCAATATAGCCAACTAGCTATTCTATTCCTTTTAATGACTCAGATTATGAACAAAGTGTCCTTTTCTATTCTATTCAGGCAATTTATATAAAAAACAAAGGTTATTTCCTGAATATGGTCTTGAAATAAGCTTTTATCGCATAAAAAGGGGTTTCAAATATCCCAATTACAAACCAAAAATTTACCAGAAACAAACTCTCTGAGTCCCTTAGCAGGAAAAGGTAAAGACTACAATTTCTAATAAAAGAATTTCAGCAAAATTGAAAGCTTCTTTGGAAAAAAAAAAAAATCTGGCTTTGAATTCAATAGAAGTCCCTCAACCCCAGGGTTCCACTGTACCTTACGTGTTACATTTAGAAGAAACAATATAGAGACAATACATTTACTCATTTTGAGATAGAAAGATTTGTGCCCTTCTCCAAGAAAGAGGTAAGACAGACAGAGGTAGTACAGAGGAGGACTTCTGTTGCGAAGGCAGTTAAAACTGAAAAACCTAAAAAGGAGAAAAAAAAAAATCTTAGAGCCGTGGTCAAGATGGTTTAGAAATTATCCTCGATATTAGCAGTACTTGTGGAATACCTGGAGCCCAAGACTATAACAAGGAATAAAAGTTCTGACTTCTTTCAAAGTTCTACCTTGAAAATAAAACTAATCTGGCTGGCTATGGAATAGCAGGAAGACATTTTCCTTTGTCTTTCTCCTGGATGTTTAACTCAGTTCTAGGACAAGCAGGGGTTAGACAATCTCCTAGGTTGGGGCATAAAATGAAGAACAACGAAAATCTACAAGAAACTCTTTACTGAATCATTCAAGAATGAAGATTGAGAAGGAGCAATCCATTGCTAGTCATATTCTATAGGGACCCATCAGTCCAAAAAGTCTTTATAAAGATGGTAAGACGGGTAATATCAAATTTTGAGTTTCTAGTCAAAATACTAAAGATATTTTTATCGATTTTATTGAATTGGACAACCATGTCTGTATTTGGAAATAAGATTCTATGATGTTCTGTGAGATAATGAAAAGACAGGAAATTTCATATAGCATTTCAGATTGAGTATCCCTAATCCAAAAATCAAAACGCTGAAATGCTCCAAAATTCTAAACTTTTTGAGTGCCAGTATGACACCACAAGAAGAAAATTCCACACCCGACCTCAAGTAATAGGCTGCACAAAATTACTTAAAATATTGTTTGAACTCATCCTCAGGATATGTGTATAAGGTATACATAAAAATACATATATTTCATGTTTAATGCCAGGTGCCACCCCCAAGATCTCTCATCATGTATATTGCAAATATTCCACAATCTGAAAAAAATTCCAAAGCAAAAGTACTTCTGTTCCCAGGTATTTCAGGTAAGTAATATTTGCCCTGTACATAGTAAGATCTTGCTATTCTCTGTTCAGAATTTTCTATCCTTGAACCATATTGTCTAAGAAAGTGTGACAAATGGATACTTGAGGTCATATAAAATAAACAAAAAACCATAAAAACAATTTTAGAATTGTTTTATTCAGTACTTACTACACAGTGAAATTAGAAGTCTTATGGCTTTGAAGAAACAGAAGAAGTGTGTAACACTGGAATCCTGAAATTTTCTGGTTTCTCACTGATATGGTTTGGCTGTGTCTCCACCCAAATTTCATCTTGAATTATAACTCCCACAATTCCCACATGTCTTGGGAGCAACCCTGTGGGAGGTGATTGAATCATGAGGGGTGGTACAGTAAATTGGTACCAGTAAAGTGGGGCACTGCTGAAAAGATACCCAAAAATGTAGAAGTGACTTTGGAACTGGGTAACAGGTAGAGGTTGGAACGGTTTGGAGAACTCAGAAGAAGTCAGGAAAATGTGAGAAAGTTTGGAACTCCCTAGAGACTTGTTGAATGGCTTTGGCCAAAATGCTGATAATGATATGGACTATGAAATTCAGGCTGAGGTGGTCTCAGATGCAGATGATAAACTTATTGGGAACTGGAAAAAGGTGACTCTTGTTATGTTTTAGCAGAGACTGACAGCATGTTGCCCCTGCCCTAGAGATTCATGGAACTTTGAACTTGAGAGAGATGGTTTAGGGTATTTGGTGGAAGAAGTTTCTATGCAGCAAAGCATTTAAGATTTGATTCTTGGGTGCTGTTAAAGGCATTCAGTTTCAAAAGGGAAACAGAATATAAATGTTTGGTAAATTTGCAGCCTCACAATGCAATAGAAAAGACATTCCCATTTTCTGAGGAGAAATTCAAGTCAGCTGTAGAAACTTGCATAAGTAATGAGGAGCCGAATGGTAATCACCAAGACATTCTTGACTGAAAGGGACCAACACAGAGCTCGGGTGGTGGTTTCAGAGGGTGCAAGCCTCAAGCCTTGGCAACTTTCCACATGGTGTTGAGCATGCTAGTGCACAGAAGTCAAGAACTGAAGTTGGAGAACCTCTGCCTAGATTTTAGAAGATGTATGAAAACACCTGGATGTCTAGGCAGAAGTTTGCTGTAGGAGCAGAGTCCTCATGGAGAACCTCTGCTAGGACAGTGTGAAAGGGAAATGTCAGGTAGGATTCCCCACACAGATTCCCTACCGGGGTACCACCTACTGGAGCTGTGATAAGAGGGCAACTGTGTTGCGGGAAGTCAGAGACCCCAAACGGAGGAACCGGCTGGAGCCGTGGCAGAGGAACATAAATTGTGAAGATTTCATGGACATTTATCAGTTCCCAAAATTAATACTTTTATAATTTCTTATGCCTGTCTTTCCTGCAATCTCTGAACATAAATTGTGAATATTTCACGGACATTTACCAGTCCCCAAATAATACTCTTATAATTTCTTAGGCCCGTCTTTACTTTAATCTCTTAATCCTGTTATCTTCATAAATTGAGAATGTATGTCACCTCAGGACCACTATTGTACAAGCTGATTGTAAAACATGTGTGTTTGAACAATATGAAATCAGTGCACCTTGAAAAATAACAGAATAACATCGATTTTCAGGGAACAAGGGAAGATAACCATAAGGTCTGACTGCCTGCAGGGTTGGGCAGAATAAAGCCATATTTTTCTCCTTGCAGAGAGCCTATAATTGGATGTGCAAGTAGGAGAGATATCGCTGAATTTTTTTTCCCAGCATGGAATATTAATAATTAATACCCTGGGGAAGGAACACATTCCTGGGGGAGGTCTATAAATGGCTGCTCTGGGAGTGTCTGTCTTATGCGGTTGAAATAAGGATTGAAATACGCCATAGTCTCCTGCAGTACCCTCAGGCTTATAGGGTGGGGAAAAGATCCCGCCCTGGTAAATTTGAGGTCAGAACGGTTCTCTACTCTCGAACCCTGTTTTCTGTTGTTTAAGATGTTTATCAAGACAACATAGACCCTCATTAGTAATTCTAATTTTGCCCATTGCCTTGTGATCTTTGTTTTGCCCATTGCCTTGTGATCTTTGTTTTGCCCTTTGCCTTGTGATCTTTATTGCCCTTTAAAGCATGTGATCTTTGTGACCTACTCCCTGTTTGTACACCTCCTTCCCCTTTTAATGTCGTTAATAAAAACCTGCTGGTTTTGCGTCTCAGGGGACATCACAGACTCACCGATATGTGATGTCACCCCCGGCAGCCCAGCTGTAAAATTCCTTTCTCTCTCTTTATTTCTCAGACCGGTCGACACTTAGGGAAAATAGAAAGAACTTACATCGAAATATTGGGAGTTGGTTCACCTGATACATCGGTCCTCCAGACCCCAGAATGACAGATCCACTGACAGCTTGAACTGTGCATGTGCAAAAGCCGCAAACACTCAAGGCCAGTCCATGAAAGTAGCCAGGAGGGAGGCTGTAGCCTGCAAAGCTACAGGAGCAGAACTTCCCAAGACCATAGGAACCCACCTCATGCATCAGCATAACCTGGATGTGAGACATGGAGTCAAAGGAGATCGTTTGGAGCTTTAAGATTTGACTGCCCCACTGGATTTCAAACTTGCATGGGGCCTGTAGCCCATTTGTTTTGGCCAGTTTCTTCCATTTGGAATGGCTGCATTTACCCAATGCCTGTACCCCCATCATATCTAGGAAGTAACTAACTTGTTTTAATTTTACAGCCTCATAGGCAGAAAGGACTTGTCTTGTCTCAGATGAGACTTCGGACTGTGGACTTTTGAGTTAATGCTGAAATAAGTAAAGACTTTGGGGGACTGTTGGGAAGGCATCATTGGTTTTGAAATTTGAGGACATGAGATTTGGGAGGGGCTGGGGTGGAATGATATAGTTTGGCTATGACCCCACCCAAGTCTCATCTTGAATTGTAATTCCCACATTTCTTGCATGTTGTGGGAGGTAACTGACTCATGAGGGCAGGTCTTTTCTGTGCTGGTCTCATGATAGTGAGTAAGTCTTATGAGATCTGATGGTTTGAGAAATGGGAGTTTCCCTGCAAAAGCTCTCTCTCTTGACCTGCTGCCATCTGTGTAAGACGTGACTTGTTCCTCCTTGCCTTGTGCCATGATTGTGAGGCCTCCCCAGTCACATGGAATTGTAAGTCCCTTAAGTGCTTTTTCCTATATAAATTACCCAGTCTCACATATGTCTTTATTACCAGCATGAAAATGGACTAATACACTCATCATTCTAGTATATTAGGTTGGTGCAAAAATTAAATTAAAATTAATGGCAAAAACCACAATTACTTTTGCACCAACCTATATATAATATTGAAATGTCTCAAAATTTTAAAACATTAGCTATAAACTTTCTCTTTATGTCAAAATCGACAAAGCAAAGTTACAATGAAAAATTGAATCAATAGAAGTAACTACCTTTGACATCAATATCATGATTGCTATATCCATTACGGGTCAGTAACAAAAGCTAGAAACTTTTAAAGGATTTTACTATAGTTTGCAAACCCAAGATAACAGCAGCACATTAACAATTCAAACATTATAGGCATGTCAGAGGAGTAAGGAATTACAGCACTAATCTTGTCAGTTATAGACAATTTACATCCACAGGGATACCACTGGAATATACTGGGGAGCTTAAACCTAACACTGTTCTACTTAAGAAAAAAAAAATAGTAATAATGACAAAGAAGAAAAACAGGCTTCCAAATAATTCTGGGAGGACAACATAACAAGGGTCTCCAGGCAAATATCACAACAAAAAACTGCGTGAAATAAAACACTTTGTTGACAAAAAGAAAATGAGAGTTCTCACCTTCTTTCCTTGGTGTAAAGGAATATAAGGTATCACCTGCCTTGAATGTCCCAGAAGAAAAAGCTAACTTGAGGAACTGAAAAATATGCCTGCTGGGGTGAGCCATATGGTACAGTACAATGTTTTTTCCAAAGTGTGGTCAAGGTGTACACAAGATTAATTTTTCTGAGGTCAAGATTGAAGTGTTGCAGGGGGGTGGTGAGGGTGTGTATGTATAATCTTCTATTTATGGTTAGTGACACTGATTTTCCACTTCTGACAGAAATCCAATTTTTTGTTTTTAATATATGTATTTAATATAAAACATGATTCTATTTAAGAAGCAATCAGGCTCCCTCTACCAACCCCTATGCAGTAAGGTGACTGGCCTTCCCTAACTTTAGTAAAATGTTTGGAGTTTGTTCTTTGGTTTAATCTCTGCATTGAGGAATACCAAGCACGGGAAATATCACATGAAAAAAGAGAAAGATTAATTAAATTAGTGCAATAAATACCCAACTCTTTCCCCAACTCAGCTCCCAGGCAGCCAAGCATTCCCCCACTAGGCAGGAAGTTGGACAAGTCTTCTTAAAAAAATTGACCAGCCAAAGAGGAAAAACAAAAATATTGAACATCAGAGGGTTCTTAATTAAAAAGCCTCGTCAGTGAGATGACCCATTTTGAAGTCAGTAAGACTCACTCATACATTCAAATCAGTATCTTATACCCACATTTTAAAATATGGATAAACACGCACAGATTATCAGACATCAGAGAAAAGCTGTTAACATGAAAGACAGAGACATAGTAAAAAACAAAAGAAAACAGAATAGGGTACCTTAAAAGAGACAAGATAAAGAGAAAAAAAAATTCAACAACTTAAAATAAATTAGTATCTTCAGAGAGGAGAAAGAAAACCATGAAATAAAACATAATATTACGAAAAGGAACACAAAGGAACTTTTTTAAAGTTCTTGAAAATTAAAAAAAAAAAACTGATAGAATTTAAAAATAATAGAAAGGCTGAACAATGAAATTGAAAATAGAACAAAAAAGGTCCAGAAAGTGAAAAACACAAGAAAACAGAGGGGGAGGGAATCATAAATGAAAAAACTGAATAAAGTTTCCCAGAAATGAAAAAGCATGAATGTCCAGACTGAAATGGCCCATCAAAGGTTCTAGCACAGTATTTGAAAATAGGCCCGCATCAATGCACATCATCAAAAAGTTCATAAAACTGGAATTTCAAATATTCTACAAAGTTTCAGAGAAAAAAAATCACATAAACCACATAAAAAAGATCAGAAATCAAATTGGTGTTTGGCTTGTCCATGGCAATCCTGCAAACCAGAAGAAACACAATCATTAAATCTAAGAAAAATAAATGAGTTTTACGGGAAAGGAAGGTAATCAATGCTTACTACAAGGCTGGATTTGAAAAGCATTTATATATCATGGTAGTGTAAGCACTGAATACTTATTTACTAAAATTAAAACATAACATAGATTGAGACATATGAAATTATTGTTTTTGTACATAAAAAAAATATGGTTCGATCTGTCAAGAACATGAGGAATCTGAAGGGTGGGTGGGTGGGTCAGGTTGTGTGTTTGTGTGTTAGAAACCAGAAGGTTATGCCAAGATAATGCTTTAAATGCTTAAAACTAAAAATTCAAGATGCAGTAAAATACGTATATTATCTTTAAGTAAATGGAAGTAAATATCAAAATAACAAGTTTAAAGAAGTCAGTGTAGTTGCCTATGAGGAGTGGTTTGTGGGAGAATGGGGAAGGTTAAAGACCATATTTTTAAAATAACAAACCGTACGAAATTTTTCGACTCTTTACACTATTATATGACCTATTAAGACCTGGTGTAAATATTTGATAATATGTAAATTCAATAAAAAGAAAACTTTTTTCATGTTTATAGAAGGCACCTTCTGGAGATAGGAACACCATTTTCATCACACTCTTGTTAGTGATAGGCACTCTCTCAAAACCATTCTTCCATAGAGATGAAAACCAGAGTGAGTTAAATGTTCAACATTGCCTTTAAAAAGATAACTGTTATCTTTTTAAACTTAGTTATAACAATGTCTGCATTGTTCTTTACTTGCTCTTTGGATGACATGACATAAGCTATCCCTTTCTCAATAAGGTTTGGAGTCTTAAAATTGGTGATGGCATTAATAATAGCAGAGCCTTTTAAATCACCATTTTGAGGACTCATTTTTAATGGTTAAAAAATATATAAAAAGATAAAAACATAACCAATAATGTGGGCACTAAACAATGGGTACACATGGACATACAGATGACAATAATAGATAATGGGGACTCTAAAAGGAGAGAGGGTGGGAAGGGGATAAGTGTTGAAAAATTACCGATTGGGTACAATGTTCGCCATCTGGGTAATGGGTACCCTAGAAGCCCAAACCCCACCATTATGTAATTTATCCATAAAGCAAACCTGCATATGTATCCTCTGGATCTGTAATTTTAAAAAAGACAGAATATGTTTAAAAGAAATAAAAGAAGCATAAGCAATAGATTGAAACGTAACACTGTTTGAAGATCAAAACTACATATAGTTCAATCGAATAAACTGGGAGCTTGTGGGATGGGAAAGATGTGTATGTATATATGGTAGAGTATGCTAAGATTTTTTTTTTTAATCTAAAAAATAAACACAAAACGGCCAGGTGCGGTGGTTCACGCTTGTAATCCCAGCACTTTGGGAGGCCGAGGCGGGCAGATCACGAGGTCAGGAGATCGAGACCATCCTGGTTAACACGGTGAAACCCCATCTCTACTAAAAATACAAAAAATTAGCCGGGCATGGTGGTGGGCCCCTGTAGTCCCAGCTACTTGGGAGGCTAAGGCAGAAGAATGGGGTGAACCCGGGAGGCAGAGCTTGCAGTGAGCCAAGACCGCGCCACTGCACTCCAACCTGGGAGACAGCAAGACTCCTATCTCAAAAAACAAACAAACAAAAAGAATAAAACACAAAACGATTATTTCAGATGTCTTTACTTATCCCAAAAGCCAATGACTTCTGTACGATTCCACCACACTCCCTGCCCAACCCAATTCTATATCCTGTAAAGAATATAACCTTGTATCTATCATTTACAAAAATGTCCTTCATCATCTATAACCCATCTATATCCTTCTCCCTAACCACTTATTTATAATTGTAAGAGCAAAGTTTGCTAAAGAGTCTCTTTAATACTAAGAAATTATAGGCAAATCTTGAATCTCAAGATAATGTTATATGACATATGATCTTTCTCACTTATGTTCTCACCACTCTTTAGAAGAAATCACAGGCCAGTGTGTTCACAATCCACATACATGAACAACATTACTTTGTCAGTATCTTTCCAAAACAAGTCAACTGCCCTGCATATGAATAAGACCTGTAGTTAATATCTGATGATAAATTCGCTTCCAACTTTTAAATGGCATGAGTCAGATCTCCAGACCTTTAAGATTATTCTATTTTCATTCAACAGTATTTATCAGCCACCTAATGCCAAGGCACTTTCTAAAATACCACAAAGGCAAAATCCCTGCCTGGAAGGTACATACATCCTATTAAGTACTACTGTGAGCCACCTAATAAAGAATAATATTGCTGACATTTCAATACGAAAGAAATAGAAAGTTGTGATAAACAATGGGGAGCAAAGAGAAGGAGAAAACTTTGGGTGGTCATGTCAGAAAAAATAACTCGCTTCAGGAGTCAAGACAGGCTGTTTGAGAATAGAGATTGTAACTTAAGTATTCATTTTTGTATCCCTATAGCCCAGCACAGAAAGAAGCTGGCATATCCAAGAAATGCTCAAGAAACATTTGCTGAATGAACCTAAAAACTGAAGTATGCCTGTCATAGCAAGACAGTAAAGTCCAAATAATCTTTGGATACAGGTATGTTGGACAGCCAACATAATGAAAGTAACAGCATCTTTTCTAAGTTCAGCAGCTCCTTACCTGTTGTTGTACTGGTACTTGCTGTACCACCTGCGTAGGCACTGCTGCTTGACTAGCCACCGAAGTTTGTAAGGTCACTGTCGAGCCTGTGTCTGACCCAGTCTCTGATGTCTGCATGATGGTCTCTGAAACAGATTAAAATGAAATTAAAGTTTAAAATGTTACTCCTCCATGACTAGCTTCCTTACAATTGTTCTTAAAATCCTATACTAAAACTAACTTTCAACTCTTATACCTCTTATCCCAACATACTACCATGATAGTCCATGCACATATGTATATAGTCATTTTGACCACTTAATAAATACAGAAAATTACTTATCCACTTTCTTTAAAAAAATTCCCATTAGCACCACTTATCCTGAGACTATCTGGGTTAAATTTCATTGAAAGCTACCTTCTATCTCATCTGTTATAAATTGTTTAAATCCCTTCATAAACTATCATCCAAAATTATGTCAAAATGCTCTTATAAGCCAATAAGCCACCTGGGAATGCATATCAGAAGATAAAACTACCAATAAGCCACCTGGGAGAGCATATCAGAAGATAAAAGACATAGATTTGGAAATTCGCCTTCTATGGACTATATTCGACTCCCCACTCCGGTTTTGTTTGATGTAAATGTCACGAATTCTACTTTCTAGACACTTTTATAGGCTGTCAGGATGTCACCAGAGCATAATTTAGAGTAAATCATTTCTAAGGTCCTTTCCAACTTAAAACAAACAGAGAGTCAAATCATGAGTGAATTCCCATTCACAATTGCTTCAAAGAGAATAAAATACCTAGGAATCCAACTTAAAGGGATGTGAAGGACCTCTTCAAGGAGAACTATAAACCACTGCTCAATGAAATAAAAGAGGACACGAACAAATGGAAAAACATTCCATGCCATCCCCATCAAGCTACCAATGACTTTCTTCACATTATTGGAAAAAACTACTTTAAAGTTCATATGGAACCAAAAAAGAGCCCACATTGCCAAGTCAATCCTAAGCCAAAAGAACAAAGCTAGAGGCATCACACTACCTGACTACAAACTATACTACAAGGCTACAGTAACCAAAACAGCATGGTACTGGTACCAAAACAGAGATACAGACTAATGGAACAGAACAGAGCCCTCAGAAATAATACCACACATCTACAGCCATCTGATCTTTGACAAACCTGACAAAAGCAAGAAATGGGGAAAGAATTCCCTATTTAATAAATGGTGCTGGGAAAACTGGCTAGCCATCTGTAGAAAGCTGAAACTGGGTCCCTTCCTTACACCTTACACAAAAATTAATTCAAGATGGATTAAAGACTTAAATGTTAGACCTAAAACCATAAAAACCCTAGGAGAAAACCTAGGCAATACCATTTAGGAAATAGGCATGGGCAAGGACTTCATGTCTAAAACACCAAAAGCAATGGCAACAAAAGCCAAAATTGACAAATGGGATCTCATTAAACTAAAGAGCCTCTGCACAGCAAGAGAACTGCCATCAGAGTGAATAGGCAACCAACCTACAGAATGGGAAAAAATTTTTGCAATCTGCTCATCTGACAAAGGGCTAATATCCAGAATCTACAAAGAACTCAAACAAATTTACAAGGAAAAAAAAACCCCATCAAAAAGTGGGCGAAGGATATGAACAGACACTTCTCAGAAAAAGACATTTATGCAGCCAACAGACACACGAAAAAATACTCATCATCACTGGCCATCAGAGAAATGCAAATCAAAAACACAATGAGATACCATCTCACACAAATTAGAATGGCGATCATTAAAAAGTCAGGAAACAACAGGTACCGGAGAGGATGTGGAGAAACAGAACACTTTTACACCGTTGGCGGGACTGTAAACTAGTTCAACCATTGTAGGAGACAGTGTGGCAACTCCTCAAGGATCTAGAACTAAAAATACCATATGACCCAGCAATCCCATTACTGAGTCTATACCCAAAGGATTAGAAATCATGGTGCTATAAAGACACATGCACAGATATGTTTATTGCAGCACTATTCACAGTAGCAAAGACTTGGAACCAACCCAAATGTCCATCAATGACAGACTAGATTAGGAAAATGTGGCACATACACACCATGGAATACTATGCAGCCATAAAAAAGGATGAGTTCATGTCCTTTGTAGGGACATGGATGCAGCTGGAAACCATCATTCTCAGCAAACTATCTCAAGGACAAAAAACCAAACACCGCATATTCTCACTCATAGGTAGGAACTGAACAATGAGAACACTTGGACACAGGAAGGGAAACATCACACACCAGGGCCTGTTGTGGGATTGGGGGAGGGGACATGTATACATATGTAACAAACCTGCATGTTGTGCACATATACCCTAGAACTTAAAGTATAATTTTAAAAAAAACTATTTGGTGATCTAAAACAATTAATGTATATCCAAAAGCCAACTGATATACCCTAAACTTAGCCAAAGAATCAAGTTAACTAATTTTGTGTATCGTATCATATGGTACTAAAATCAAAATTTGATTATAGTCTTATACAAAGATAGCCCCAAATCCATAACATTTAATACAGTTGAAAGATGGGGGAGACTACTATCATGTAAGTGAGATTTGTAAACAAAGACATGTACTTTCTCTCATTCACAATTAAACACGCCACGTTTCTCAGTTTTGCCTGACCTGCCAACATAGGAGTAAATTTTGCATTGTTTACTCTAACAAGAATGCTTTCTCCGGCTTCCTGGCCTTGACATTCCCTTTTACTACTTATGCATTCAATGAAATGAATATGAATTTCCTTGTTATTGAGCAAAGACCAGATTTCTAACTTTCTTTCCTGGAGGAATGCAGCAAAAGAAACAGTGTTTAACTGGTAGCATAAGAAAAACACTGCATCATAGTTTAAATCTATATGAAGTATAGTGAACATTAAGTTTCATTAAGAAATTGTTGAAAGAGTATTCAGTTTTTCAAGGAGAAAATTAATCCTTCTTGGCATCTTTTGTCACAGCATGACTTCTTGTAATTTTCCCCCAAAACCTTCAATCATATTCAATTTCAGAAACGGACCTCTAAAGACAACACATGTATTTGTCTTTTTTATAAATGAGGACACTAAAGCCCAGAGAAATTAAGAGACTTGTTCAAGGTAACAGGAGTAGACTTGGGACTGCGCTTTTTCTCTTTGAATCTGTGCTTAATTTTCTTTCTACACTTTGACATTGGCATCGTTCTAAGTGATTATTTTCTCATTCTTTTGTTAGTCAACCCCTAAAGCGGCACAATAAACCTTGTACATACAAAAGGCATAGCAGTAACAACTAGCATTGATTGTTTAACATATGCTAAGAATTATTTTAAGTGTTTGATATATTTATTAATTTAAAAATTAATCCGTGTAACAACCCAATGCGGTTGGTATGATCATAATTTGCATTTACAGATGAGGAACCTCAGGCATAGAGAGCAAAAGTGACTAGAAGTTTACAAAATAAAAGGAAAGTGATAAATTCAGTGGCTAATTCTCCTAGATGGGTTAGCTAATGTTCAGCTCCAGCTTATCGTATGTGGGAAACTTCCTTCCATTTTCCAAAAGAAGCTGAGAATCCAGATTTTTATGTGAAATCTCACAAATGGTGGTTTATTTAAACGTAGTACTGATCTCCAAACACACACGCACAGACACATACACACCTTTGAACTAGCATTAAGACCACAGAAATGACCAAAAATGTTTGCGAATGACAGTATTTTTTACTACACAAAATTCTTGCCTAACGAGTATCACCAGAGGACCTACAGTTCTCAAAATTTGTGGAGAGAATACACAAATTAAGAACCCAGTCTGTGCCTTTTCCTCTTTCTTCTACCATAGACCGGGGGGGTGGGGGGGGGCGGGGTTAAGGGGAGTGGGGAAGAAAGCAAAAGCCAGGGTCCTTTGATTTATTATATATTTATATGTCATTTGTGCCATAGCAGAGGAACTATTAGTAAGAGTGAGGCAATGCTTTTCTGGAAAGAATAAGGAATGAACCAGACATTAGATATCATCTTCTGTGAGGTTTTTTTCAGTCTCTCTTGCCAACTCCAAGATGGCTGGTGGCCTCTGTCAGTTTAGTGTACAGATGAGGAAGACAGCGTTGCCAGTTATAGCTTCGCCTTTAAGCTGTTCAATTAAGAGTAGATGAGTTTCTTACAATGATGTCACTCGCACTAAATCTGCCTATTTCCCCCAAAGCTGGATGGGAATGTTCCAGAGGCTAACTTGTTTGTGCATACATTGTATTACAGACTAGTCTGCATACTTTTTTGGTAAATGACCCATACTTTGACATCTACTGTTTTAGATCAAACACATGCAAGGACGTAAAGAAAAAAGTTCTCTTTAAAAATTAAAACGACCTTTAAAGTAATTCTTAACAACTCCCAATAAGCCTCCTGGGAGAGCATATCAGAAGATAAAACACATAGATTTGGAAATTGGCCTTCTATGGACTATATTCGACTCCCCACTCAGGTTTTGTTTGACTCAGAGTGATTACAAAATTCTTAATTGCTAACATTTGAAAATCAGAAAACTTTGTACTAGAAAACAAATTTCCAGGCTGGGCACAATGGCTCAAGTCTGTAATACCAACACTTTGGGAGGCCAAGGTGGATGAATCACCTGAGGTCAGGAGTTCAAGACCACCCTGGCCAATATGGTGAATATGGTGACACCCCATTTCTATTTAAAAAAAAAAAAAAAATAGCTGGGCGTGGTGGTGGGCGCCTGTAATCCCAGCTACTACGGAGGCTGAGACAGGAGAATCCCTTGATCTCAGCAGTGAGCTGAGATCGCGACACTGCACTCCAGCCTGGGTGACAAGAGCAAAACTCTGTCTCAAAACAAAACAAAACAAAACAAAAAAGTTTCCAGAATTTCTTGAAATATCTGAAAGTTTTAAAGAGGTGAGCACATATTATGTGTTCTACAGGCAAATTATTTAAATGGCTATACTCTTTTCAATTGACTGGCCTCTATAGGAATTTGAGTTTGTGACTCTTTCAAGGATAATCAGAAATCTATTTCTACAAATAAAGATTGAAAGTAGAAAACTGCTTTTTGAGGGGGCCAGGCGCGGTGGCTCTCGCATGTAATCCCAGTACTTTGGGAGGCCAAGGGGAGCGGATCACGAGGTCAGGAGCTTGAGACCAGCCTGAACAACATGGTGAAACCTCGTCTCTACTAAAATACAAAAATCAGCCAGGCGTGGGGGCGCACGCCTGTAACCCCAGCTACTCAGGAAGCTGAGGCAGGAGAGTCGCTTGAACCTAGGAGGAGGAGGTTGATTTGAGCCGAGATCGTGCCACTGCACTCTAGCCTGGACGACAGAGAGAGACTCTCAAAAAAAAAAAAAAAAAGAAAGAAAATTGCTTTTCGGGTTTAAAACAATATTGATGACATTTATACTAATTTTACACAGAAAAGTAATACCCAAGCTTAGACCATTTTACTGCTAGAAATGTATCACTAGATTAAAACTATGATTTTCCTCATTTTAAAAATGAGTTAACTGAGGCCCAGAGATGTTACATCACTTACCCAAGGCCATACAGACACTGCACAAAGAGAAGTAAAGAAAGGCAAACTGATGAATTTTTAGAATGAGATGGGGAAAAAAGAAAAAGTTGTGAACTATTTAATAGGAGGAATCTTTATAGAATAGAGTGGGGGAAATAAGATAGGTAAAAAAAACAATGGTTGTAAAACATAAAGCTAGTGGAGTCATACAGAACTTTCCATCTAACCTCCAGCTGTATCTATAAACCACATCCAAACTGTTACATAAAGCCTAGTCCTGCACAACCAAGTATCACATCAAGTATCAACCAAGTCCTAGCACATGTTCTGTTTATTCCCAAATGACTGCTCATAGGTCTGATCGACTTGGTTCCTGGATTATTGGGTCATGACAGTTGATAAAAACTTAGCCTCTCTTTCGTGTCTCCATTTTCCTTCATAGACACAATTTCATTTTCCTCTGATTTCACTATCTTCGGCCTTGACAGAGAGGCTCTCTTTGCCATGCTTTATGACATTAGAGGGTATCAATCATATCCATTCCACAGATTGACTGAAAAGATCATAATTTGGCCCCTCATTTAATAGGTCTTTTCCTGGTGCCAGGCACTACACTAAGTGCTTTAAATACATTTTCTAGTTCAATCTTCAGAAGAATCCCCTGATGGAGGTGTTATCCCCACTTAAGAAATAAAGAAACTGAGGCACAAAATAAATAACTTGCCAAAAGCCACAAAACTAGTAAGAGAAAAAGCCTGAATTCACTTGATGTCTGTCTGACTCTAAAGCGCATGATATCAACCAGTACATAAACTGCTTTGCAATATCATGATGGTAGGGCTTCCAAAGAAAAGCTAGAGACTGTTGGTCTAGACAGCAATCTTTGGGGTTCTCAATCGATATTACATGATTTACACTTCCAACAACAATAGAAAGACATCCCCTCTTTCTGACACCAAAGTTAGGAAGTATTTCTTCTCTTTCAACTGAGACCATATAACCCAACGAATACGTATCTTTCCAGAGGCATTTTTAGTGATTAATTCTGAAGACCTGATAAAAACAGCAGATCAATTAGAATGTTAAAGCATGTTTGAGGAGTATAACCCTCCTGCCAAATTCTGCTAAACAGATCACTGAAGCCCACTGACACATTCATAGTATTCTGGTAGGCTTCCAACATTTCTGCAAAGTAAGGATCATCACAGGAGAGCAGTGTCCTAGCATGCTCCATTTTAGGTTTTGTTTTATTCCCAGCATAATCACTTATGAGTACATTTGAGGTGTTCCCATTCATCCAGCAGTGGTTTCTGGTGTTTTGTTTATGTTTGGGAGTAATTTGGTTAGTTTACTTTCTTCACAGCCTTCTTTCAAGTGATATTTGTTTATCAGTCACAAATGCCGTCACATTAATCCATTTTGATAAGCTAAATAAACCCCTGCAGTTTGTCAATGATGCAGCCCATATGTAAATGAGTTGTATATTCTTACAGGAGAGATATGCACAATTTCAGTCTAGTCATTCTCGTCTAATGTGGCTGTCAGGTGTGTCATGAGCAACAGATGCTTGTTTGACAAAGGACCTTTTTATTCTGGCTAATTAAGCAGTTGGACACACCCGCCTGTTAACGGTTCTGCTTTGTACAGCCAGCTCTGACTGAATCATTTGAATCTACAGCTAAATAGGCCACATTTTGAAAGAAGGCTAATTAACCCCTAGGAGAAGGAAAAGATATTGCAAAAACCCAGCTGCTGAAAGGAACAAGATTAGCATTTCTTCAACCTGATGGGTAAAACCTAGGCAAAGCAAATGTGTTTGGAACAAACATGCATTATTGCAAGTTTTAAGGCATTCGAATGTTCTTTGTGGAACTTCCTGAATGTTATTTAATACACTCAAATTCACAGTTGGATTCCTTTTATCACTCACAATGTACATGCCAGATTAAATGGATTAATAGTCTGACCTAATCAATTACTTATCAAACACAACTATGTTACTGGGCTAGCTTAAAAATAGGTAGTATCCACCTAATTTTTATTGGGGTCTTTCATCCTGAAATAATTTGCTCTCCTAAAGAGCAAAGTGTGCAAAGTTTGGTTCCACTACACTTACTGTATTATTTTTAACACTGAGGAATGTAACTGGTTTTAATTCAGTATAGAAAACAAAGACCTGTAATTTAATTTTCAAGCTCAACAGAGAATTTCCTTCCTTTTTCCTTAGCATAGAAAGACAAAAGATGCTAGCTCCCATTCCTACTTGAACCAAATTAGCCAAAATTATGATGATAGTTACTTAATGGGTATAGTGAAAATAAACGACATCTAAAATGTGATCATATTCAAGAATAACTTATTTACAAGAGCATTAGAAACCTGGTTCAACATAAGATCATAGAAATGTCATTTACAGAAAAAAATGTTTTGCAGGTGAAAATTACTATTTTTAAAACATAGAACAAGGAGTTTAACATTGGTGTGTTGGTGTGCTTTTACATAAAGACCCAAAATTATTGTAATTGAAGTTCTGCAGCATAACACTTTTATTACTAATGCTCTGATTCAGCATCAGCATTCCTAAATAAAAGCTGGAAAATAATAGTAGCATATATAGCGTCTATGGCAGTTAAGATTTCTATTAAAATTAAGACAACTAAAATGAACAATGCTTTTGGGGAGGAAATTACTGACATTTAACATAAATTTGGTACAAAATGTACAAAATTCTGACTATTCTGGAGTAGATAATGAACAATATTAAGATAACTGTAACAACAAAAAAAAACCTAAGGACATTAGACAACTTCAAGAAAGACAATGTACAATGATGAGGCATAGTAGAAATTATTAATGCATATATATGTTACACATATATAAGTATTTTAAACATGTTTAGTCACATGCTACATTTAAATACATGTTTAAATAGTCACGTATTAAATTTAGTTTCTTAAAACTCTGGCAAAAAATATATTGAGCTGATTACTTCACCTACAAATTTCTTCCACCTTCACCCAGTACAAATGAAAAAACTAGTTAAACTACAAACTGTAGTCAAACACCAACCCTTCTTTATATAAAACACATCCTTGTGAAAATTTATTCATTGTAAAACACGGGGCTTTATCAAATCAATAAATCACGTAAATGAGGAATGTAAAAAGAAAATTCATGATTTTCTGTATTATAAAAATGCTGCCTCTTTATTTAGGTTTGATGTTGTAATCCTCATGACTGTGTACAATAAATCTTTGTACTAAACTGATCTGTAGAAAAATGATGGAATGATAATAGTGTAGACTGTTCAGCAGTCATCTTCCTGTGATAACTGATGACAGTGATTAATGTTGAAGCTGATTAATCAGCACACTGGTAACATATACAGGTTGCCTGGGTAACTTTTTTCACTTTTCAAAGGTTTTCTCTTAACTAATTCTTTCCTTGACTCGGAATAGATTATGAAAAACTATTACTTAAAGAGAGAAATGAAATTACTGTAATTTTTATCTTAAAGAACTAATTACCAAAATCTAAAATAAAACAATCCCCTTAACACTGAAGCCAAAGTGCTGGAAAGACATACAGGACAGGAGCAAAGGGAGGCAAAGATTAGCTTAAAAGGCAGCATTATTTACAGAGCCACAAAAGAAACGAGCAGGTAATACTGCACCAGAGTTTCCTTTAGATTTTATAGGGAGTGACAGCCAGAACAGAAATTCTTAATTTTCTTCACATCAGAAAAGACTCCAATGACAGTGTTCCTCTTAGATTATCTTGCCTACACAATAATTTTTTTTTTCCTCTCTTCTCTTTTTCTTTTTATAAAACTGCAGAATAGAGTCTTTTGCAGTTGCTAACTATTCTGACAGGCTCAAAGAGATCAACACATCTAAAAGAGAAAAATAATACTGTATAATAACATTGCTAATAATGGAAACAATATACCCCATTTTAAATGTACAATATCTTAAAGAACAGAATTCTCATTACTGCCATTTTCTGGCAAATGTAGTGAACATGGGTGTAAGTGGACCTCAAAAAAACCTCTATATATTCACAGACACATAAATTCTGAAAACACTTGCTGTAAAACATAATGCTATTAAATTTTTACATTGATTTTCATTATATGTATATACACTTGGAATAAAGACTTGGCCAAAGGATAAAAATGTAAACAGATTAAAGACTATAGCCAATTCTGTAAATTCAGATACTTAACAGAAAAATTATTTCTCTGTAAAAATCAGTAAAATTTGAAATAAGTCATCTATACTGAATTACAAACAGTTCCACTGGTACTTATCTATGGGAACTGGTGATGCACTCCGTGGATGGCTGTCCTTCCAATTTGGTATGAAGCATTTTCTTGCCTTCAGAAACAAGAATTCCTTTAAAATCTCATTACTATATAGCTACATCGTCTAAAGTTGGTTATCCTAGGCTGTCTCATAAATAATGAGTTAATATCCTTAACTGGGTTTATTATAATGCTCAAAATCAACTGTAAATTCTTTACAAAAATATAGTTGTCATTATATAACATTTTAGATAAGTGTGAAATTTCATATAATAAGTTTCATTGTCATCTCTCTCATTATACTTTGGTGGTCTTCCATAGAGACTAAAATGGGGAAAAAACTCTTCTTTTATCCTTGATAATACATTAATTATAACATCCCAATCACTACTTTCATTACCAAACTTGTTCAGAAGAGTTATCTACAGTCACTGTCTTCATTTCTGCCCATTCTATTCCACCACTGACACCTTGTTATTTAGTTTCTGCCATATCCCTCCAAGAGAAGATCATCTTTTCCAAAGTCACCAAGGAACAATCTTTTAATCTGCAAATTCTATGACCTTTTCTTATTTTTCACACTCATTGTACTATCAAATTACACTTGAAATTAATAACAATCTCTTTTATCAAAAAGCTCTTCCTCCTTGCCTTCCAAGACATTCAATTTTTCTGATTTTCTTCCTAACTGTCTGGCCAGTCTTTCTATTTGCCTCAGAAGTTTAATTTCTTCCCTTTGAACAGGGAAAAAAAAAAAAAAAAAAAAAAAAAAAAAAAAAAAAGAGTTGAGCTGGGGTGTATTCTGCTCTCTCAACACTCTGTTTTAAAGAGTTTGGTCACTAGTAACTATTATCCGTATGTGAATAACTCCCAAATCTGTAACTCTATCAATAATCTTTCCTTCTATTGAGCTACAGTTCTATATCTTTAACTACCCATTGAATCTTTTTAAATACCCTATCATCATTACTAGTCCACCTGTTTACATGAAATCATCAAAATTCGATTTAGATTTTCATCCTTTCTGTTAAACGTTCTGCCAATAACTGCTGTTACATGCCTTGGGGGATACACAGTCTGCCCTCAATGAATTCAAATTCTACTGACAGCATAAGATAAAAGTGGTAATCTTGGGATCCAGTCATCTTGGCATCATTTTTTCTCAAAGAAGCCTAGTAAGAGCCAGATTTCTTTTTTTCTCTCATCTTCCAAATTTAATAAATTACTGAGTCTGCTTCCTAATTATGTCTCAAAAATATACCCACATATCTATATCTCGCCACACAGATCCCTAGAGTTCAGGCCACTACCTACAATAGGTTCTTAGTGCCCTCAGAATAAACTGCAAACCCTTAACAAGGCTTAGGAGGCTCTTTAGAATATAGCCCCTGCCTACTACTGTCTTCCCAAGAGTATATACAGTCCAGCCTTATGGAACTACCCACAGTTCCCCAACCCTGGAGCATTTGGTTTTTTGTCTTGTTTTGTTTTTGTGAGACAAGGTCTCACTGTGATGCCCAGGCTGCAGTGCAGTGGCACAAACTTGGCTCACTCTGCAGCCTCAACCTCCCAGGCCCTGGTGATCCTCCCATCTCAGCCTCCTGAGTAGCTGGGACCACGTGCACGTACCACCACGCCTGGCAACTAATTTTTTGGATTTTTTTGTAGAGACAGGGTTTCACCATGTTGCCCACCCTAGTCTCAAAGTCCTGGATTCAAGCAACCCACCTGCCTCAGCCTCCCGAAATGCTGGGATTACAGGCATGAGCCACTGACTCAGCCAACCCTGGGGACATTTGAACAGGTATTTTCTTCTGCTTGAAACAATTTTTCCTTCTTACCTCCTCTAATCTTCACTTTGTCTTTCAGGTCTCAGGGGAAATCCTACTTTCTCCTGATAGCTTCCCAAACAACCACTGCTTTTCCACCTTGCTCTTAACAAGTCCGAATCTAGTGTCCGCCTGGTATTCCCATAGCACACTATCTTTACTCAGTACACAGCAATTATCACATCTATAGTGTAAGTGTGTCTCCAACAAGACTACAAACTCCATGAATTCATGGACTATACTTATCTTTTTCACCTACATATGTAGCCACAGCACCCAATATATACATAGAATCTTTGATTTGTTGAAAGAATAATCTCCAAAGAAGATGAGTTTAAGACCCTATTGAAACATTAATATTAGAATATGCTGTACTAGAGGCATCTTCTATATAATTTTTAAAAAATTCTACATAAACGTAATTGTATATCACAGCCATTTTAAATCAAATTATTAAGTGTTTTTCTTAATTTTCTAGTGTGACTTCATGTTCAATTTCTATTACAACAGAATTTTATAACAATTCCCATATTCAAAGAATTAAAAGACTCAAAAGACTTTGGGTATAGTTTTTTAAAATAAAGAAACAAGATAAGGATTAAGTAAACTCAAATGAACAAATCAAGTCTTCAGCTATTGCTCTGAACCTTCTGACATATCATTTACTGTGTTTTAATAAGTACACCTGATTCACTGAATTGTGGATTCAGATCTAATGCTCTAATCATGTCTTCTTAGAATAAGTGGCCTGGTATGATTCCTTTGTTTTTATGGGACAGAAGCACTCAGAGATCTTTAATAGCTGAAATGCTAAGAATAAGTAATTAGCCTAATAGTAATTGTTCTGACTTCATCGTTAATTAACCACTTGAAATATATTTGAGCTTGGTAACATTCAACTGATATTCTGCTATGTTCTCTTAATAATCATTGAAACTTTCTACCAAAAAAAGGTATTCTAAGAAGCCTCTAGTTACTAATTAGTTAACACACTTAGAAATCCTGATGTAGGTACTATTATTATCCCGTTTATTATGGATGAGAAAACTAAGGCATATAACTTAAACAATTCTATCAGCACCAAGGTCATATAACTTCATATAACTAGAAATGGGCAGAGTGAGAACTTGAATATGCTATACCACCTGCTAAGTCAAGGAGCAACATTTTGTTTCATTCTTTTTTTTAACCTACCCATATGCAGTATTAGGCTAAAAATATGACAACTATTTAGATGTTTAACACAGCAACTATTATGTAGTCCTGTCTAGAGTCTTTTCTATGTTTTCATTCTTCTATATTATGGAAATTAGATATGCTGTAATTTTTTAATCCAGTTAATAGTTTTCCAAAAAATATCTTAATTTCATTTCCAGCAATGCAGAGTATCTGACAAGATGACTGTCTATTCTGTAGATCTTAGCTAAGACTAATAAAAATGACTGAATCATGGAATATTCAGAGTTTCTATACTAACTCTGCTGAAGCATCCATACAGACGGGCTTGGTGGAATTTGAATTAGGGCTCAGAAAATTTAAAAATCAATGTGCCACAATACAATATCTTTTCTTTCTGAAATCTCAGAGTTGAGCTCTCAGGTACACACCATCACACCTACTTCTAAAGGAGTAGGAATGACGGCCTACAGCTTCTCAAGACACCAAAAGAAAGGGCAATCTCAACTCATTCATTCACCAATGAGTTGGTTTCAGTGAGTCTCCGGCACAGGTGCCAGGGGTTGTTGCTCCCTGACCTTTACATTTGATCACAAATTGCATTCAGCAATGGCAAGAAAATGATATTTAACTCTACTTACTAATGGCACTGCAATCAAGAGCAATAACTGAGAAACAGACAGAGCTTTAAGAAAGGCTGTAGGCCAAAGACACTGTTCAGGGTAATTAAGCCCCACAGCAATCCCATAGGTAATCCTGCAGTACAACTAACGTCTCTATTCCTGCTTGAGCACAGGGCCACCCTTCCTTGGTGCATGCCAAATAATTCATCATATACCCTGATCTTTTCATTTTGTTGTTTCAGTCAATCATGCTTATATAGGACATGTTTTGTTACAAGGATCGGCCAAGCAGAGGAAAGTAAAAAGCAATTTTTCAAGTCTCACCCAGGCCTTTTTATTGTACTACTTCGTTATTTCAAAAAAGTCTGTGCTGTAGGAGTTATCTCTGTCTCTCTCTGTCTCTCTGTCTCTCTCTCTCTCTCTCTCACACACACACACACACACACACACACAGCCACACACACAGACAACAGGTCTTTGGTATCAAAAGTTAAGTTGGACACACAGTACATCACACAGGCACATGCAAATAAACACAGAGGGAGACCTTCCAAATGGTTCCTACTTGGCTTATAGGGTGTGACTGAGGAAAAAGTGTTCTAACTCCAAATACAGTAGTCTTCCACTACTGCCTCTTTTTCCCCATCCCTGGCACAGATGGTGATGGGGTATGATAAAACTAGGTCTACTTTGCCAAAAATAAACTTATTTTGCCTAATGGCCAATTTGACAAATTACCCATTCAGTCAAAACTTGTTTCTTTTAACCATTTACATTGTTAACAGCTATTTGTACTGAATAAAATAGTTTCAAAGAATCTTTTAAGAATTCTCTGATATTTAAGTTGACGAGTTCAAGCTTTTAATTTACCTGAAATACTGTTGTAATCCAGCACTGTTGTCTATCTATGTTATATTCTGCCATTTTGCTATTTTCTGGTCTAACAACTTTTGGGGATCAGAATCTATTTATTTTAAATCAAAGGGTTATGAACGTTTTGAATACCAAAAAGTGTATAAATTATAGTACAGAAGATTTGTTTCTTTTAACACACTTTCTATCCACTTAAATACATTCTATACTTCCCTTAATTCACACACTTCTTAACCAATTGAATTGGATGAACATGTTGCTTCCATTTTAAGTAACTAAAAAGCATGCAGTATTTGAAGTATCAATGATAAAATTGGCATTCAGCTGAGTTAGACTGATAAATAATTCTATTGCAAAATATCAGGTTTGAAATTGCGATGGAAAAATTAAAATCAAATTAAAACTTAATAATTACTTCCCACTAAAAATTTCAAAAACTTTTGCAGCTATTCTATGCAGCATGATTTGTGATAAACTTTCTATGTAGCTAATACAAACACATTTCAGGCAGTTTATAATTTAGAAAACTGGTCATTGGACAAAATGATAAATCAGAGTATTAGGTAAATTTAACAAAATAGCTATTCAGTGAATTTATGTTTCAGCAAACTGATTTTTAAAAAACTATCTATCTATTCAGTGAATTGATCACCCAGTAAATTTTCTTTTGGTGAAGGAGTAATCAGTTTTCAGATAATTGACCTGCTTCCCAAAATCACAGCCCTTTAAAGCTTAAAAGTATTCAGATCATCGAGTGCAGGCTCCCATTTCACAAAGAATCTGAGAAAAATCAACCAAATGGATCCAACAGTATCAGATCAAGCATTGGAATACAAGACTCCCAATTCCCAGTCAAAAGCTCTTTCTAACAGACTATGGTTAATAAAAGAAAGGAGGAAGGCACTCAGAGGTAGGAAGGCCTGACATATGTGCAAAGCGCTTATTACACAATGAAAGAAATACTCATATAACATGAAGAATGAATCTTAAGAGTTTCTCTTAGACATTTCCAAGTTTCTTTCTCACATAAATGAGTAAGGCTCTGTTTCAGGATGTTTAACAAGATTTCAAGTGAGGCAAACTCTGCGTGTGTGTGTGTGTGTGTGGCGCTATCAACTAAAATGGTTCACAGGACTTTATATTCTATAGGAATTCTGAACCATCTTGCCAACTTGTTTTTCTCTATCTACCAAAATACTTTACATGGAGTATCTTGGTGTTCCATGCTCAGTATTTTATTATTATACAGCGTTTCTGAGTGTTTCAGGCTCAGAATTTTATTATTACATCATCTCTGGATGCCATTTATAATATGCAAACTGACTCTATTTACACTGAAATAAAGAAACCAAAAACACTAATTTCTAGTTTTCCTGGAAGAGGCAAAAAGCAAAATTCAACATAACAGTAATTGTAACCAAAATAAACAGGGAACAAATTCTGAATTTTCACTTGCAGCAAATAAGTGTAATTTTGGGGTGTGAGATGGAAACCTTTTCAATGTAATGGTTTGTGTAACAGCTTTTACAAGGTGCACTTTTCACTGTCAAACAGCATGAAATGCTCATAAGGGTAATCAGTTTTAGATGGCAGGTTTACAAGCTTTCCACAACATGTACTATTTATCCACGTTAAAATGCTTCCCAATTACCTCTTTACATATTATGTTCATGCATTCTTTTAAAAATATTTAAAAACTGCTTTGTATAAATATAACTCTGAAACCAACCATACTGCTTGATTTCTTTAATCATCTGATGCATACTATTGGCTTTTACTAGCTCACAAGTTGCCTATGCCTAATTTTCATAAAAGTAGTATTTCTACAATATGATATTAAGGCAAAGTAGAAGCAAACACCTCCCAGTATAACTGACTCAAAAATTTTATTTTCTATGTAATCTTCCTTAGGAAGGTAATATAAATGATATTCTTGTTGTACCATAACAGTTAGCTAATATTTACATATTATATTCAAAATCAGATACAAATATGGGCTGATTATTTCTCATGATCCATGGAGCCACTTTTCTCACAAACCAAATTTATAAGGATGGTGTTTTCTAAATAAAACTAAAAGGTTATTTACATACAAAAACTCTATTCCCTTTCCCTATAAGGTTTACTCAACATTGAATACATAAATTCTTTTTAAATTAAGACAGCAATGGAAGTTTTTTAAATGTAGGACAGCGAGTCAATCCATCTTCCCCTCTCTCTTTCTCTCCCTTTCTCTCTTGCTCCTTTCTCTCCTTTTTTTTTTTTGAGACAGGGTCTCATTCTTTTGCCAAGGCTGAAGTGCAGTGGCACGATCTTGGCTCACTGCAACCTCCGCCTCCCAGGTTCAAGCAATTCTCCCAAGTAGCTGGGATTACAGGCACCTGCCACCAGCCTGGTTAATTTTTGTATTTTTAGTAGAGATGGGGTTTCAGCCTGGGGGAGCCTCTGCCTCCTGGGTTCAAGTGATCCTCCCACCTCAGCCTCTTGAGTAGCTGAGATTACAGGTGTGTGGCACCACACCCAGCTAATTTTTTTTTTTTTTTGTAGAGAGGGGATTTCACCATGTTGGCCAGGCTGCTCTAGTACGCTGGACCTAAAGTGATCCTCCTACTTCGGCCTCTCAAAGTGCTGGGATTACAGGTGTGAGCCACCACGCGGGCCTCTTGTTCTCTTCTCTACCTTTCCTCCACCTCCAGTTATAAGGACCTAGTCAGTCGCACAGCCAAACACTGGCTACACCAACGGCCCCTCCAAAATACTCTACATATATAAGCCGAATCAGGAGTGCAGCTTAATTGTATCATTTCCTTCTTTGAAATTATTTTCACACATCTGGATGACTACTTGTAACATTATCCATAGGATCTTATAGTCACACCATTTTAAACATTATGGGCATCAAAAATAACAGTTAAGCTATTTTCAGTACTTAGATAAGCCACCTGGCCAAAATATTCAGTGTCTCAAAACAAAGCTTACTGTGAAATAGGATCAGTATCTGATTTGAGTATTCCTGGCTTGTTCTTTCCAAAGTACAGTAGAACTACTTCATAATAAGACCACTGAAGGTCAACACTAATCATGTCATATTACTTTACTTTATCTATGTTCAGAGAAATGTAAGCTCACAGACTCTAAAGCTGGACAGGCCTTCAAGGTGACCTTGAGTCATGGTTAGTGCCATGATCTATTTGAATATCCATAATGAAGCTCTACCATACCACTTTATAAGGAATGTTATGAATTATAGAATTGAGCTCTTAAGTTGACTCAACGATAATGCTATTTTTGTTTCAAGTAAATAAATAGTAATTACCTATAGAGAAGTAAAAGAAAGGCTTCAAACCATTTAATAAAGATATATTAATTCGTTTTTTTTTTCTTCTTCTTGAGAGGGCTCTAAACAAAAATATCATCTTCCTAAGGTAAATATGTAAGTAAAAGGTTGTAAAAGAAAGGTGCAAAGGGTGAAGCTGGTATTTCCTGAAGCTCAGGGTTATTTCAGGAGATGCAACATAGTTGCAGTAAAAGCTATCACCTGGCTTAAAATAATAGGATTCAGTCCACTTTTTAAGCATACCAATTCTGTTAGTTATTCTTAGAAAGAGAGGGAAATTGATAACTAGCTTTGAATGACCAGAAAAAAACTGCAAATTTCTTACTTTTAAAAATTATTGATGCTGGCAATTCTACTGGCAAATTCATTTTTCTTCCAAACTGAATATTAACAAAGCTACCACCAATGTTGAAAATTTGTTTATTATTTAATGTGAGCTGAATAAAAGTCAATAACTATAGAGAATAGGGTAACTTCAGAAAATAAGATTCTAATATGTTTTATATTGAGTCTAAAAAATCACACTTCTTTAACTGGTTAAAGCACAGGCTTTACATATAGAAAATTTTCTCAATTTAACAGGAAAAACCCAAAAACCTCTCTCCTTGAGAAATACACAGAAATTTTTACAAAATTGTCATTTTATAGCAAGACTGAATTTTTTTTCAGTTACAACCTATTCTCCTAAGGATACTAGTCCCAGCTTTTAATCCAATTTCCCAAACAGAAACAATGGCATCTTCCTAAGAGAATATTAAAATACTTGTTAAAGCACAAGGTAATGTATACCAAGTAGAACTCTTTCAGTGCATTCAATTTACTTAGTAAATTGTTTTGTGAAATACTATAAGACTTAATAAACAATTCATAATCTAGGTAATTTATGTTCTTTCTCAAGGATACACAATCAAATTATTTTTATATGGGAGTTTAATATTTTAGGAACATCATACTATAGCTTATGATTTGTTTAAGTTGCTAAGAAGTGAACACTTTTATTTTTAAGTGGCCCACCTTTAGTATTTAGATTATGCTCTTTTTCATGTTTCAGTTTAACTTTACGAGACAAAAAAAGAACCTCAATAAAGAAAAATATCTAAAACTACTGCAGATCCTAGACACAGTTTCTTTAAAGAATTCATCCCTGTTTATTTCTCCTTGGTCTGAAGACAAGGAACAAATGCTTCCTGAATGTGAAATTTACCCTAACAGTTCATTGCTTTAACACCTTTTGAGTAGAGGCAGTTGGAGCAAATATAAGCTAAGTTCTGCAGTGTAGCAGTTCTCTTGACAATTCTTAGTAAGGTTGCAAGTGAAAAACCTTTATGCTTTTTTGAATAACATCCCAGTGTGGGAGGATGAATACTAAGTAATAAATCAGGAAAAGAAAAAAAATTGTACTCTCCACCTAGATAACATGAAGAATGGTAAGGCTAGTGTTTGGTACTTGCAAATTCTCCCAATAAATCTATAAATCAAGATCCCAACAAATCAAGATTGTCTTCTTTCATCTTTACCTCCTCTGTTACATCCAATTAAAAATTTTAAAAGCTGCTATTTATTGAACACCTACCACATATCTGCTACTAAACTTAATACTTTAATTTTCACAACAACTTTGTGTGAAAATTATGTGTGTGTTGGTTGCGTACTTTATTGAAATGGGACACTGAGCTTCAGAAAGATCAAATATTTTTCTTAAGAGCTCAGCATTGGCAAGACAAAACCAGGACACACATGAAACTACATCTGACTGTAAAGGCTATGCTCCTGCCATATTCCAGTCTGCTTAAAATACCTGTAATGTTTTCTGTATTTCCAAGCTAAAAGAAACAAAATTTGCATTTCATATTTGAAATATTCAAGTTATGAGAATGTCAATCTTGAGTAAAATCATTATCTTGCAAAATCAGTGAGAAATTAAAAACACTACAGAGTTAGTTAGCTTTCATTGTTCATACTAGTTGAAAGACCCAAAGACGTATTTGCTGCCTTACCAAAAGAGCACATTGCAGTAGATACCACTATATATATAAAGAGTTGGGATCTTGCTCTGTTGCCCAACCTGGAGTGCAGTGGTGCAATCATGACTCATTGCAGCCTCGAACCCTTGGGCTCAAGCAATCCTCTTGTCTCAGTCTCTCAAAGTGCAGAGATTACAGGCATGAGCCACCACGGCTAGTCAACCAGTACCATTCTCCACCATGCCTGGCCAATGACTAGCATTTTTAATATACACAATAATAGTTCCAGATCTATTTAAGAATAAAACTAACAAGACCTACATCCACTATAAATTCAATAAAATATTCCATTACTGAAGGCAGGTCACTGTTGTTAGATGCTGGGAAAGATCCCAAGATGAGGAAAGCATTAACTTCCTTGGCTATCTCCTCTTTCTTCTCTCCTCAATAAGGACTAGTCCCCTAAGATACATCCTTTGCCTGTTCTGTTCCTCTCTGTACACACTCTCCCTGAAATATTATTTTGCAACTTCAACTTTCACTTGCATATCATGATGACTTTCTAATCTCTTGCTCCAAATCCTTCTCATTTACCTAAATTCTAATTCTATAATATGAACTGCCTAATTGCAAATGCAACACAATGAGATCCAAGATTATATTCCCTCTCACATCACATCAGTGCTGACCCCTCAATCTCTCTATCAATTCCTAGAAGACAGCAGGCAACGTTCCTGAATGTCCCCGCCACTAGCCTTCCTGAAGCTTTATTCACTACCTAGATCTCTTCAAACTCTGAACCTATTTGGTTTAATTATCATACCCGCTCATAATAACTTCAGTTATATTAATCATTGCTTCTCTAACATGTGCACAAAATGTTTCAAGGTGTAAAGGACTGGTTAAAGTCTGCAGAGATAATTTACTGTGTAAGTAAAATAAGAGCACTTACTTGGGAGTCAGCCAATTACTTCCAGAATCTTTACATGACAAGTATATTTGAAGTCCTGCCAAGCAATTTAACTAGGTGCTTTATAAATACTATCCCATTTAGACAACCAAGATAGAAATCAAGTGTTGTATGAGCACATGGGACAACAGCCCTATAAGGTGATTATTCTCCATATTTTAGCATGAACATTATACTGGTTAATTAACTTGTCCAAGATCACATATCTAGCAAGCAAGAGTTACTAGAGTTCAAATTCAGGTGTAACTGACTTAAAGACCAGTATTCATTATATTATGCTATGTTGGGCCTGTTTCTGCCATTTACTAAAGCCACTTTAACCTGAGCCTCAGTGTTCTCATCCAGAAAAAGAAAGGATGTTATCAGTATCCTTATTAGGGGGAAAAAAAGGCAATAGAAGGGCATCTGAAATGAGGAATTCTCAAAGCTCCTATATGTGCACCCAGTACGATTCCAGTATGGTCCTTTATCCCATTGTCCCAGGTGCTGTTGAGAATCACTGGCTTTTCTTACACTATACATGAAGTGACGCATTATTTGAAGGTACACTGTGATAAGTTAAAGCAGCATACATTAAACCATATAGTAACCACTGAAAGAGTAAAACATAAATAAGTAGAGCAATAAGCCAATTAACAACATAAAATGGAATCATAAAAATTATTCAATTAATCCAAGAGAAGGAAAGAAAAAAGGAAAAAAGGAACCAAAGAATAGACAGAACAAACAACAAATAAATGGCAACACAGCAGATTTAAACCCAACCACATCAATAATCACATTAAATAAAATTCAAACACACCAATGAAGACACAGAGATTGTCAAACCATATAAAAAACAAAGACAAACTAAATGCTGTTTACAAGAAATGCACTTTAAATATGACACAGATTAAAATCAAAATTATGTAAATATATATAATGCTATATTAATGTCAAAGGAAATTTCAAAACAGGAAATATTACCAGGAATAAGAGGAGTCATTTCATAATGATAAAGGAGTCTATTCATCAAGAGAATATAACAATCCTAAATGTTTATGTACCTATTGTCAGAACTCCAATATACATAAAACAAAACCTAGTTGATCTGAAAAAGAAATAATAAAATGCAGTATTATTGATGGATACCTTATACCCTTCTTTTAATACTGATATAACAAGTAGTAAAGATATAAAAAATTTGAACAGCATCTATCAATTTGTACAAACTGACATTTATAGAACATTCCACCCAGAAACAACAGAATTTATACCCTTCTCAAGTACATACAAAACATTTAAGAAGACAGACCATACCTGACCACAAAACAAATCTCAATGAATTTTAAAGGATTCAAATCTTACAAAGTAAGTTGTATGATCTCAAAAGAATTAAGTTAAAAATCAATAACAAAAATATAAAGCAAATCAAATATTTGGAAACTGAATAATACATTTCTAACTAACCCATGGGTCAAAGAATTAAAAGAGAAAGTATTTTGAACTGAATGAAAATGAAAACATATTATCATCTGTGAGATGCAGAACCCCCTCAATAAATTTGGGTGAAGAACAAAAGAAAAAGAATTAAATGACTAAACAAATCAACAGTTTTACAAGTGAACAATTTCAGGAATTAAGATTAAAGGAAAGGGGATCATAAATTCATAAAATATTAGCACAGGAAGAATTCTAGAAATCCTTCTAAAATTTGTAAACTCACAAAATTCACATAGAAAACAGGAAGAACATATGATTTGCTTAATAGGGTTTATAATAGCAAGTATTTTTTAATAAGCAGTCTTTACCAGTAGTGACATTATATAAATATCTGAGTTCTTTAAATGACTATTTTCACCTAATAAAAGCAGATATCGATTCTACAAAATAGATGTGCATATTTGTTGGCCTTAATCTGAGTAATGTGAACATTTTGTGCTTTATCTGTAAGTTTTCTATATTTCACAAAACACAATGAATAAGAATGCTGAATTCTCTATCCACATTGCCTAAATTCATACTGTGGCTTTACCACAGTTGAGTAGCCATGATACTGGTCAAGTTACTTAAGTAGCAATGCTTTAGTATTCTCAACTGTAAAATAAGAATAAACTATAAAATGAGTATAAATAGTTCTTACCTTCTTACAGTGATAATAAAGATTCAACAAGTTACTGCCTTCTGTGGGCTTACAACAGTGCCTGGTAAGAGCTCAATAAATGTTAACCATTATTACATAGCATAGCATTGATTTATAAATACTTGAAGCTTTTTTTTTTTTTTTTTTTGGAGACGGAGTCTTGCTCTGTCACCCAGGCTGAAATACAGTGGCACGATTTCGGCTCACTGCAACCTCCGTCTCCTGGGTTCAAGCAATTCTCCTACCTCAGCCTCCCAAGTAGCTAGGATTACAGGCCCCTGCCACCATGCCCAGCTAATTTTCGCATTTTTAGTAGAGATGGGGTGTCACCAAGTTGGCCAGGCTGGTCTCAAACTCCTGACTTCCGGCAATCCGTCTGCCTTGGCCTCCCAAAGTACTGGGATTACAGGCGTGAGCCACCGTGCCCAGCCAAATACTTGAAGCTTATTAATCAAAACACTGATTTGAATTTTTTAAATTAGGTAACATCAATTAAAATAGGACATCATCATAGAAAAATAAGTTGCTTAGAATTCATATTTTTAATAAGACAAGTTATTCAAGTTATTTGAATGCCAATGTTAAAACAAAGCTGGAACAATCTCTTTTCAAAGCAAGAGAGATGATCCAATGGGAAATTATGTATTACATGGAGTATTTTTGGATTAACCAATACATTTAATAATATCACGAGATGATACAAAAGTTACCTATTAATATTGTCCTGCTGCCTTCAACTATTTCTTATTATATGCTCCATTCAACCAGAATTTATAGATTCAAATACTTTAATTTTGAAGGTTAAAATATTTATTTATGAATTTGTTTTAAATGGCTAAAAGGCAACATTCAGCCTTTTAGCAATGGAACAATTTCCATTTGGTTAAAATAAATAAATAAATAAATGTGGAACACATTTCACATTTTTTTATTTTGTGCAACTTCGATGCTTTCAACACTGCATACATTACTAAAAGCATAAAAATAGATGCTGTACTATCAAATTGTAAAGAATACCAAATTGATATAATTATACTTTATAATTTCTTCCAAGTATCAAAAGGACAAGTTTTTGTTTTTTCTTTAATTAAAATAATCTCATGGGTCTCTTATATGTTTGAGAGAATAAGATAAAACAAGTATATTTTTTACTAAATATCTTAAAAATATCATATTTTAATAAAAACTGCTATTTGTAATCCATGCTGTGTCTTTTTGACACTGAGGCAAACCCTTCTTACCTGGGCCAAATGAGCATGCACCTGAATCAATATGGTAATAAAATACCAAATAAGTCTGTAAAGTATCAACTTATCCTGTTGTACTCTTTTGAGAACTAAGTGCATTATTAAATTTACTGTACCTTTAACAACCTGCAGTTGCCCCTTGGTATCTGCAGGGTATTGCTTCCAGGACTCCCTAAGGATAAAAGGATCCATGGATGCTCTAGTCCCTTATATAAAATTCTGTAGTGTAAATTCTATGTAATAGTTGTTATACTGTATTTTCATTTTTTTATTAATTATGTTGGTACATATGTATGGGGTACATATGAAATTTTGTTATACGTAGAATATTTAATACTTTTTAAATTGTTTTTATACTCAAATATTTTCAATCCATAATTGGTTGAATCTGCAGATGCAGAACTTGCTCACAGAGGGCAAACTGTAAAATTCCAACTACAACCTCTGCATTTGTAAAATCAATCACCTTTTTCTTCTCCTCCTACCACACTCAAAATTATAAGGAAGTTTGTCATCATGGTACATGAAGGCAGTGAGGAAGACTAGGTAAATGCGGCAGAAACGGGGCCCACAGCACCACTTGTTCCTCAGAACCACCTCCCAGCCTCCATCCATCCTTCAATTAGCCAGCAGTAGATTAAAGCTCTCACCATGTGTGCTGCCTTCTTCCAGATTTTTGCAATAAAGCACAATAATCAGCAGCTTTCACCACTTGGGAGAATGATCAAGGCCAGGAAAACACTCATACACAGGCTGAACACTAACAGGACATTCTATGGTTCATGAAACCAAATGCCTCTACACAGAGGACAGCTGAAATGTGAACACAGAAGCCCAGAGCAACATAAGACAGCTATCGTAGTTGCGAAGACCAACTGTGGTCATAAATATCATCACCATCAAATACTTAGCTACAGCTTTACTATTTACAAAACATTTTTACATACATTATTTTACTTGAACCCCGCAACAGCCCTTTTAAGAGGCAGTATAGATATTTTTATTAATACCTGTATTTTGCAGGTGAAGAAACTGAAAAAGGTTAAGAGACTTGTCTAAGGTCATTTTAAGTGAGCAGTAACTTGACTTCTATCTTCCCCCAAACTAACTGTAGATTTCAGAGTCTTTCAGCTGCAACACCATATCCCACATAGATAAAAGAGGAGTAAATTTTAAGAGGCAGGTTCCATAGCAAAGTCAGTAATTATTTCTATAAACCCCTGTATTCTTCCATAACTGCCTTTATTCATCAGTACTATTATTTCCTTTACTTCCTTACCTCCATTCATTCCTGGTTCTTTTCTTCAGATAATCCAAGATGTCAGAAACCATTTTGTCCATTTAAATCCCTTAGATCCTGATCTGCACAACCAAAGACATCCTTGGGTCAAATCTGAAACCAGTAAATATGGATCTTTCCCATCTGTAAAGTTCTGTGGCTACTACAGAAACTAGCCTAAGGAATAATGAAATCTGTGGACTCTCAGAGATAAATATTTCTACTATGTGCCAAAAACAAACAAACAAACAAAAAACAACCAGGAAAGCAATAAATAATCAACACAGTATCTCCTGAGGCTCTGGACTATTTGCTACAGGATGGCCACATTCAGTGACTGAGCCAGAACAAACATTGAGAATAACTATTAAGCCACAATCAACAGCAAAATAAGACATTAATGAACCTCTAAAGAACTACCCAGATCATCATGTTAAAGGTTTACAGTATGTTCTGAACTCACAGCTTACAAAGTCTTGAGGAGCTAGTCAAAAACAAGTAGAGAAAGCTAACAAAAAAAAGGGAGAAGAAACCCCTATTGATTAAATGCAACTGTTAGGCAGCATTACTTATAAAGAGTGAATATCCTCCTTTCATCTAAAATTTAAAGTAAAATAAACTTTATTATAGAAAAAAGGAACACTTAAATCACCAAACATCCAATTCCATAGAAATAACCATGGTTAATATCTTCTACTCTATTTTGTAAAAATATACGACAGAAGGTGCGTGCATTTTTAAAGCAAATACTTTAGTCCTTATTGTTGTACAGAATAGTAGAAGATTAAAACTCTCAGCATTTCAAGTCCTTGACCTATATGAATTCATTTGCTCATCCCATTAACCTGATGACACCGGTAGTATTACTCCGTTTACAGACGGACAAATCAAAGCACGGAGCTGGTTTACTGTCTTTGTAGGTAGAGTTGCTGTGTGACACAGATCACATATGGAAAGTAAACCCTCATAGACTAATGCTGGCTTCCTCTCACATCACCTCTAATATATTTTCTTATCCTCTGCCCCTCTGGTCTTCCATTCCTAATGCAATGGTACCTAAGAGAGCCTATCACAAAATTACTCTAGCAGGCAATTTTATTCCAACAACAGTATGTACGGTTCTGCTGACAGGAACTGATAGGAACTCTGAAGCCAGAGACTGTGCTCTTCTATATTCTCCCGGGGATCATGATAGTGTTGTAAGTGACTTTTCTTTAAAAAAAATAAATAAATAAAAGCTAAGGAGGCATTTGGATAAGGAGACCTGATTTCTTCTTCAGAGTAGAAAAGATACCTAAAGGAAGGCAGGAGAAGCCCTAAAAATGACTAGTATGACAAGAGGCTGAAGAACAAAACTCAACCCATGGGATTTACCTCAGGTGAAAACTCTAAATCTTCCTGGCACATATATACAATGAACATTATCCCACTCACCCAAAATGAAAAGTAGTCTTGTTTCAGCCCGGCAGGGCTGACTCCAGAGTCAACAATGGCTTTTTTCTACATTCCCAAACTGATCCTGAAACAAACTTGGGCTTTGTGTTGCTGTTGTTGGTAATGGTGGTGGTAATGGTGGAAGTTCATGTGTGTGTGTATTTTAAAAGAGAAGAGATGGCCTAAAGTTAAACACAGAAACACTGTGGCTGTTCCACCCTGGCATGGGGTAGATCTGCCCAACCTTACAAGATTATTTTGAATTACTAGACAAAGCAAAGGAGAAACCCTTCTGCCTTATTAGAAGAAACTCTTTTCTACCTTTGATGCTACTGGGAATCAAAGATCTTTTAAGTGATTTACAGATCAAATTCAACAACTTGAATCATTCATTATGCCAGTTAAGAAGACTTCAAAATAAGTCAGACTTATTATTTTACAGTTTTGTCCAATTTAGCTACTGGCATGAATGGTAAATACTATATATTATGAAGTAAAAATATGGTATTCAAAAAATGGGCACTGACTGAACATCTGCACTATGTAAGATATCTGCTATATATAAGACACTGGGGTTCAGGAGGTTTTATAAAAATAAATGGATTCAAAAAGAGAAACGTATTTCAGAAATGTGATTTCTATATGATTACAGTAGGATTGCCTATCTGGATTATGACAATGGAGCTATATTTTTAAAAATAATAAAAAACCTCTATAAAAATAGTACTTTTGTCAAGAAAATAAAGATCTATGTGAAAACTGACAACCTTGGGAAGATAAAAGACAAAAAAGTTATTTCCTTATTGTTGAACTATCCTACAGTTTAGTCAGACCAAATACAGACTCCTGATGACTACAGGCTTCTTTCTTAATATTAATTTAACACTATCCAAACATATGGTGAGAATTCTATTCAACTTTAAAACAATGAGTAGATACAGAACAACTGGAGCTCTCTGTTAAGGAAGGAAATGTTTTCAAATGGTACAACCACTTCAGAAAGCACTTTGAAAGGTGCTTCTTTAGTCAAACATATAGTAACCATATGACCCAATGTTCCACTCCTAAGTATTGATCTAACAAAAATGAAAACATTTGTCTAAACAAAGACTTACAAAGATTCATAGAAACTATGTTCATAATAGCTAAAACTGAAAACCAAATATACCTCAAGAGGTGAACGGACGAACTGTAGTATGTTCATAAAATGCACTACTACTCTGGAATAAAAAGAACTATTCATATGCTATTCATACACATAGCACATGAGTGAGTCTCAACATTAGGCTAAGCAAAAGAGCCAGACACAAGTGTGCATAATGCATTTGTTAATCCATTTATATGAAATTCTAGAAAACAGAAATCTCACCTAGAGAGACAGAAAGTAGATCAGTGTTTGCCTGGGGCTGGGGATGGGTACAAGGGAGCTTTGGGGAGTATAAAAATGTTCTACAACTTGATTATGGTGGTGGTTACATGGATATAAATTTTAAAAACTCAACTGAACATTTTTAAAAGGGTATATTTCATTTTATGTATTATATATTTTCATATATGTATATATTTTAAGGTAATTTTTAAAAAGAACAAAATCTTAGAATACATTTAAAACAAGGAAAAAATATCCACACTATACTTATTGTACTGTTCAGATCATATTAAGGGAAAGAAAATTAACAGGAGGGTAAGCTGAATGGTGAGTATAGCTAGTAATACAGATACAGGTGGAACTAGGATCTATCTGATTGAATCAGAATAAATATCAGGACTTCTGTTAGAAATACTGAAAACAAGTACTCTTTTTCCCAGTAGAGGTAAATATAGAACTAGTAAGTCTTAGAACCTATCAAAAGCCATAGCAGAACCATTTTATCAGAGCCATATCAGCCTATCAGTAGTAAAACGACTACTAAATGGCATACCAAGTAAATATGGAAATAATAAGCCTTAGGAGATCCTAAAAGCCATATCAAGAGCATCACAATAAAGCAAACACCAGGAATCCAGAAGAAGGAAATGGAAGTCACTAAGCTGGTGGAACACTGCTGAAATAGCCCTATCTTTGGACTTTTGAGTTAATTAGCTAATGCATTTCATTTGTGGCTTAAATCCACTGGAGTCATTTTTTAGGCTTTTTTACTTTTTTTTTTTTTTATTATTTGCAACAAAAGTAAAGTAATGCAAAGGAAAATAGACTGGAATGAATAAGATGCCAGTAAGACTTTAAAACTGGTTTCAAAATTTATAGCTAAATCTGTAAAGTAATTCTGCTGTTGGATAATATAAGTTCCCATTCATTGAGCATCTTTTATTTGTCCTATGTGGATATTTCTCATAAGCACTTATTTTAAAACTTGTAAATATTTTTAGATTCATTTCAACTACCTGCTCTACATCAGCCCCAGACTTAATGAGTCTGGGCTATAATTCTTGAATTGGTGGAGCAAAAACAGGGATATGTTATCTCTAATCTCAATCTACCACAATCGAACAGAAGTTGGGTCGAGGTTCTGGATTTCAGGCGGTTAGCTCCAAAATGGTAAGGAAAATGTAGGTGCCCTCTTTTCTATGAAGTTTCTCACAATTTTTCTTGGACTTTTTTCCAGGTCCCAAATAAATCACAGCCCTGAGGATACAAACACAAAACTTCTAAAAAAGAGATTTACAAAGTTGCCAGATGATAAAACTGCTAAAAGAAAAGGTTTTATTAAATGCAAAGACTCCCAGAATTAATGTGATTCATGATTTTAAGTATTTCAGTTAAAAACTATAGAGAAAAAATCATAATTAAATACTGGTAAGGAAAGACTTAATTGGTCTCACTAACCACTTTGGAATTTTGAGAACCATTGCAGATTCCAGTTTATATTCCTCTGATAAAAAAATCTCTGAATAAAGAAGAAATAGGAGGCTGTCCCTGGTGAACTTCAGGTACAAAATCACTTGAACTTCATTTTGTCCAAATATCACTTCAACGAGAAAAAAAATTAAATACCCAGAGATGTCTGTGGAAAATCTTCAGCAGGACAATATCTTCCCAAATGTGTGGGAGGAAGAAAGATAAATAGCAACAGTAGAGTCACTCTAATTCCATAATTAACTCTCTTAATAATTAATAAAGAAATTATGTATTCAGTTTTTGTAATACAGAAATTGCAAATATAAGCTACGTTCATGCTCTGTAATTCCATAATTTCTCATCTATAATTGGTATATCTCTAAAATTATACATATATAATACATATAGATTGAATTCACATCCTGAGATTTTCTCACAAAAAGAATAATACTAGTCTCAACTTAAGATAAAAACTTCAGGTGGAGATGAGAGTTTAGGGCTTGTTTTAGAGAGTAATATGCCTTAATAAGAAATGATTTTTTGTTGGCGAGGCACAGTGGCTCATACCTGTAATCCCAGCACTTTGGGAAACCAAGGCAGGTAGATCACTTCAGCTCAGGAGTTCAAGACCAGCCTGGGCAACATGGCAAAACCCTGTCTCTACAAAAAAATTAAAAATTTTAAAAATTAGCCAGGCATGGTGGCCCACACCTGTGGTCCCAGCTACTTGCAAGGCTAAAGTGGGAAGATTGCTTAAGTCCAGGAGGCGGAGGTTGAGTGAGCCAAGATCACACACCACTGCCCACCAGCCTGGCAATACAATGAAACCCTGTCTCAAAAAAGAAAAGAAAATTTGTTTTGTTTAATGATTGCCTACTACGTGGCAAAAACAAACAAACTAGAAATGTGGTAGGGTAAAAGGGTCAAAGGCCTTGTGATCACAGGCAAATTTTATATATCTGTATGGTTATGAATTTCTCCAGTGAGCCTGCATTACTTTTATGATTTGAAAAACATTGTTTTTAGTTTTAAATAGACCCACACATTCAGCAAAACCTTATGATTCAACATTTTAAAATGTATAAAATAGCCCTGCCTTCCCTGTGCCATATCCTTCCCCATGTGAAAAAAGTTAGTGGCTTCTTCCTGAATAGTGTGGAACATATAGAACCCACTGAAATAACAATTAGATATTTCAGCAGTTTAATGTGGCACATTATAGTATATTCATACTGCTTGGGGTTTGCTGAACTTATTGGATGTATAAGTCAATGTATTCTTAATCAAAAATGGAAAATTTTCAACAATTATTTCTTAAATACTTTTCATGCCCCATTTTCATGCTCTTCACCTCTGTAACTGCAATTATACATATACTAGATCATAAGGTATTGCACCTTAGGTCCCTGAATCTCTGTTCATTTTTCTTCAATTTTTTTCTAAGTTAATCAGATTGAATAAATTTCACTGATATGCATCAAGTTGAATGCTATTTCTTAACAGCACGTTGGAGATGGTAAAGCCAATAAATTTTTGATTACAGTTATTGTTCTTTTCAGTTCTTGAATTTTCACTTAGCTTTTCATATACAGTAGAATTTATTAAAAACAAAAACAAAAACAAAAAAACCCCACCATTCAATTATTTTGGAATAATGATCTTTTTTAAATATACAGAACTGGATTTACTTGTATTTTATTTACAACTTTAATACAATGTTTATGAACAATGTTTCTGTTTTTGCTTTTAAGCACAAAAGACAGTTTATTGGCTCATTTAACTGAAAAAGCCAGTCATAATTCCATCTATGTTTATAAATGAGTGATTGTTGAAGTTTTTGTTTAACTGACATATTCATGAGGTACACAGTGATGTTTTCATACATACAATGTATCAGGTCAGCATAATTAGCATATCCATCATCTCAAATATCTATCTTTTTTTTTTTTTTTGTATTACAAACATTCAATACCCTTCTTCTGGCTATCTGAAACTATAAATAATTGATAACTATAGTCATCTTACAGTGGTATAGAACAAGGTTCGCAATCTCTCAACTGTCTGTGAAACCTACCCAGGTACCGGTCCATGTACTGTTAGGAACCAGACCACACAGTAGGAGGTGAGTAGCAGGTGAGCCAGTGAAGCTTCATCTGTATTTACAGTCACTCCCCATTGCTCACATTACCGCCTGAGCTCTGCCTCCGGTCAGAGTAGTGGCAGCATTCGATTCCCGTAGGAGTGCAAACCCTGTTGTGAACTGCTCATGCGAGGGATCTAGGTTGCATGTCCTTATGAGAATCAAATGCCTAATCTGCCACTGCCTCCTGTCACCCCCAGATGGTACTGTCTACCTGGAGGGAAACAAACTCAGGGCTCCCACTGATTCTACATTATGATGAGTAGATAATTATTTCCTTATATATTACAATGTAATAATCATAGAAATAAAGCACACCATAAATGTAATGTATTTGAATCATTCCTCCACCCCCTAGTCCATGTTAAAACCGTCTTCCACAAAACTGGTCCCTGGTGCCAAAAAGGTTGGGGGCCACTGGTATAGAACACTAGTAGTTTCCATTTCTCTGCCAAGATTTCTAACCCATTTACTCATTAAGATCACAATTTGTTTGTTTAAGTCCTTTTGCTGGTATGCATACATGAGCCTTTGTCAGCTAAACGCAACTACTAGGCCATCTCAAGGTCTACTGCTATTAACTTTATTTTCTTTTGACTATTGGTCACATTTTTCCCTTTTCTTTTGCATGTGTAGTAACATATACTATACTATATAATCTATAATACAATATATAAATAAAATATATATAGTACTATATATATAGTATTATATAATAATAAAATGCAGAGAACCTGGATTCTGCTATGATCCTCTGAAGAATGATAATCTTTGTTCTCAGGCAGTATAATTACTGGCTAAACACTCTGAATTTGTTTATGTTTTGTTAGTATTAATTTGAGAAAATCCCAAGGTGTTTCTCAAGCTCCTCTCTTTTGGCAGAATTAAACGTCTATATGTCTTCCTGGTAGATTATGTTAAGATCTAGTTTTAAACATATGAGGTGAGACATGTTAGGTTGGACATTCTTACTCTAGGATGTGGTCCTTACTAAGTTACGGCCTTTTTTTTTTTTCCTCAGCTGGATGCCTATGATGTGTTCTTGGGACACAGCTCCAATATCTACCTACAATCTCAGATCCATAGTAGGAAATCTCTGGTAAGCCCACAGTTTGACTTGCCATATGTACACTTCATCACTCAGTCAAGGACTTGAAGTGAACCCATATTCAGAATTCTGGATCCCCATTTCTGTGCAGCCTTCACCCTTCTGGTGCCCCACTCCAGATTCCAGCTGCTTTAACAGCCCTAAATTCTGGTCTCTGCCTTCTCAGCTCAGAGATGCCACTGTTTCTGCTTGGACTCCAAGTCCTTGTTACACAGTCAGGAAAATGTCCCTACACAGAGATGCAGAGAAAATGTGGGGCTCTTTTTATGTATCTGCCTTCTGTCAATAATCACAGTCTTGCACTATTGTCCAACACGTGAAAAGTTGCCACATATATTTTGTTCAGTTTTATCACAGTTTATGGCAGAAGAATTAATCCAGCATCAAGGTATTACATCAAGGCATTACATCAAGGGAAGTTGCAGAATCAAGATATTACATCAAGGCAAGTAGCAGAAGCTCTTGCACACATTCCTTTAAACTGTTGTTATTCTCTCTCACTCTTTCAATTTCTATTTCTCCTCTTTTCTCCCTATCTCCAACTTGTATAATTTATGAGCTTGAGTTGAATGAATAGGTAGTGCTAAATAATTTTGATAGAATATCTCAGAACTTTAAGATCTTGTAATGATGATGGAACACTTTGAAAGTATTACAATCAAGTTTTGTAGAGTTTCTGAAGTTAAGCAAAAATGTTTAAAATTTATTTTAAAAAGTCTTTCCTCCCACACTTTTCCTTTTTCATGAACAAGCGAATATCAGCAATACTCTGCTACCATGTTGTCCTTCATAAACCTTCCTTTGCTTATTTTTATTCAAGTCAAAATAAAAAGAATAGAAAATTCAGAAAATCTCAAGTGATCCAAATTCTCATTTCCCTATTTGTGAAGTTAGTCTGATCTCACTGCCACACAACCAATAGAACATAAAGGTCTTTCTAGCCATATTTAAAGACTGTGGAAACCTATCTGTCCCCAGACAAACTACAAGAGATTTAAATGACAAAGTAAACAAAAGAAAGTTTAAAAAATTTTTTAAATTACATGAAATGAATAGCTCCACAAATAAAGCATATTTTTGCCAAGCATGAGTTTCTCAATTGTTCTAGATACTAGATATGCTCATTCAAACAAATGCTTAGAAATAGACAGGGTTAACTTACCTATTAGGCACAGTGCCAAGGGCCCATAATACTCTCAAGGGCCCACAAAAAATGTTTTCATTTCTTTTAAACATTTCTTTTTAATTTTTAGTTATTCTTATGATTAAAAATTTAGGTCAAAGAAAATGTTTACTATATAATCTTAATATATGCCAATACTGTCGTAAAATATAATTGTGTGTTTGTGTCTGTGGAGATAGATATAAATTGACAACTATTTTCGGATTTTCTAGAAACCTCAGTTTCTCATAAAACCCGAACACTGTCTGATTGTAGGGTGTGAAGCCCCAGGTATTTTTCCACTGGACTAGATAAGGCATTTTTCCCTCTACGTTCCTGGAGGTGCTAATCTCATCCTAACCCATGTCCCTCTTACATTCTGGCTTGCCTGAACTACACTGACTTGCAAAGTAGTTGGGCAGGTCGATAATTAGAAGATATTGGCTAGATGGTACTCTGGGTAGCTACATATCTCCATGCCCTCTTTTAATTTACTATATAACAGATATATCTTAGCAGCTGCTATACATCTGCTTTACATTTGCTTTAAACAATAGAAAGATGGACTTGATATCTCCCTATTTCAAAGCCCTCAATCTCTTTGAAGCAGCCCACAACGTAACAGGTTTCTGTCTAAGCACTGGCTTCCAACCCACAGCCCATTTGCAGAGCCAGGATAATAATCACATTGACAACTCTTAAAGTCTCAAACCTTAGTTGACTTAGGTTACCAGGTTCACTGAGGTTCCCAAGTTTTCTTAAATACTTATCAGTCATAGCTGTTCAAGCAAGTGATTTCTATATTCAAATTATTAGTTTCATAACAGAAGTACTCTTTGTATTCAGAGTGACCAACATAATTTTCAACAAGAGAAAAGGATATGTAAGAAAAGAAAATGCTGTTTTCAAAGGCATTCAAAAGAAATCTTACATGTAAATCTAATACGCAGGATAATTAATAGCAGAGTGTTCTGGGTTAAAGCTTGGAATGAAAGATGGATAGCATGCTAGGCTCTAACCATCAATCTCCTTAAATCTCTTTGATTCAGTGAATTTTAATCAGCTTAATCAGAAGGCATAGATCCCAGTTAGTTCCAGCTCTACTACTGTTGTACTCACTGGCAAAACACTTTTGCTTTAATTTTAGTATCAGTTTCCTCAGAAATAAGACAGACATATAAACATTAAGTCTTAGCAATCTTCAAAATACCATTACCATCAAATGAACATTTGTGCCTCAAAGGCATTTGGTAAAAATTTTTTAGATAAATAAATTTATACTATTGTTGTTCTTTTATTTCATCACAATGACACCAATATTTTAAATTTCCTAGGTCTTTTCTCCACTTGCCATAATGGTATCCATCACAAAATCTGATTCACTCTTTTGAATTTTTAAATGTTTTATATATCAGACTTCAATGTAATGCTGACCCTTGAAGAACACAGCTTTAAACCGTGAAGGTCCACTTATATGTGGATTTTTTCCAAAAAATATATTGGAACATTTTTTAAAGATGTATAACAATTTGAAAAAAAATCACATAAAGAATGAGTACCCCAGAAATATCAAAAAATTCATTTGAAAGTATGTCATGAATGCATAAAATATATGCAGGTACTAGTCTATTTTATCATTTACTTCCATAAAATATATATAAATCTATGATAACAAGTTAAAATGTATCAAAACTTATGAACTTAGAATGCACATGGTACCATTTGCAGTCGAGAAGTGCAAACAAATGTAAAGATGCAGTATTAAATAATAGCTGCATAAAATTAACTGTAATACCTACCGTACAACTATAATAATTTTGTAGCCACCTTGTGTTGCTATTGTGGGTGAGCTCAAGTGCTGGGAGTATCACCCTATGATGCTAATCATCTCTGAGTGGGCAGTTCATCTCACTATGACACGGATGCTTCTATGACATGGGCACTAAAACACAGTGGAAGAAGGGTTGGTACTGTAAAGAAACATTTTTAGAGAAACGAAAAAGCAAAAAAATCAGATACAAATTACAACATACAGTTGTCCCTTAGTATACATGGGGTATTGGTTCTAGGTTAGCGTGTAAGCTTACCAAATCCACATATACCTAAATCAATATATACAAAATCTCTGAATACTCAAGTCCTGCAGTCAGCCCTGCAGAACCCAAGTATACAAAAAGGCAGCCCTCCATACATGTGGGTTTTGCATCCCAAATACTGTACTTTTTATCTGCATGTGGTTGAAAAAAAATCCAAATATAAGTGAATCCCTGTAGCTCAAGCCCATGTCGTTCAAGAGTCAACTGTATTTCTGTCAAGTCACACAAAGTGTGCCTACCTCTGCTTCTACCACCTCCACCTCTTCCACTTCCCCAAGACAGCATGACCAACCCCTACTCTTCCTCCTTCTCATCCTACTCAATGTTAAGATAACCAGGATGAAGACTTTTATGATTCTCTACTTCCACTGAATGAATAGTAAATACATTTTTTCTTAGTAGCATTTTCTTTTCTTAGTAGCATTTTCTTTTCTCTAGCTTACTGTAAGAATACAGTACATAATACAGATACATAGAAAATATGTGTTAATCAACTGTTTATGTTATTGGTAAGCCTATTAATAGTTACGTTCTGAGAGAGTCAAAAGTTATAGCTGGCTTCTGACTGTTTGGGCGGGGGTGTTGCCACCCCAAACCTCTACATTGTTCAAGGGTCAACTGTATTTCATTTGTATTGTAGATTACAGGCTGAAAATGTGTTAAACCAATGCTTTTCAGAACCTTTCAAACACTGCCTATTCCACAAAGCTTTTCACAATCAAATAAGTAAAAATATCTATCATGCTATTTGTTTATGGACTAGAACAAAGGGTGGGACACTTACTCTGTAAAGGGCCAAGTAGTAAATATTTTAGGCTTTGTAGGCTAGAGCCGCTGTCACAACCACTCAAATGCCCCATTGCCTGTGAAAGCAGTCATAGATAACATGTAAAGAAATGGGCATAGCTGTCCCAATAAAACATTATTTACAAAAATAGGCAGCCAGAAGGATTTGGCACCAAGGCCATAGTCTGCCAAACCCTGCTGTAAAACAGTGTTTCTCAAGCTATACTGTTCATACTAATCATGTGAAATCTCAGTGGAGATTCTGATTCCGTACATCTGGGTGGGGCCTGAGATTCTGCATTTCTAACCATCTCATAGTTGACTGATGATACTATTCAAAGAATCATATTTCTGAGTAGCAAGGCTCTGATAAGCCCCATGAGAAGAGAGGTCCTACATAATTAGTAGTTATTTGCTATCTGGCCTGAGTGCCTAGAACAGTGTCTGACATGTAATAAAGCCACTCAATAAATATTTAAGAAATGAACAAATACACTTCTAATAGAATATCATGCTCTGCCTTATATCATTATTAAGTGTGTCATCCTTTATGAGGCTCATCCTTATGTTCACCTTATTAGCATGTAAGCTTACCAAATCTAGCAATCTCTGTAACACGGCAGATTTTCTAATAAATGCTAATTGATTAAATCAGAGCTTTGGTCTTTGTACACACTACAAAAAGCAGTTGTTGACAAATTCATCCCAAATTCTTCTACTGTGTTCCTCCACAATGATCATCTTGTATTTCCTTAAGCTTTCTACAGCCCTTGTACTTCAAGGTCGTTGTACATTCCACTTTCCTTGACAGGAACATCCTTCCCTAATCTTTCAAGTCTAAAGATAAATATCACCTCTTTAGAAAGCAGTGCAGTAAGTGTCCTTACCTTCTCCCCACCCTCCTTCTGCACTCCAAATGTAGTTCTCTAGCTCAGCCACGGGTGTCTTCTTTAAAGCACTTACCACATTTCACAATTACAACAGGGATATGTTTTAAGAAGTGCATCATTAGCAATTTCATCATGTTGTAAACATCATGGAGTGTTCTTACACAAACCTGGATGGTACAGCCTACTATACACCTAGGATACATGATATAGCCTATTGCTCCTAGGCTACAAACCTATTCAGCATGTTACCATACTGAATACTACCGGCAATGGAAACACAGTGGTAAGTACTTATGTATCTAAACATATCTAAACAAAAAAAGTACAGTAAAAATATGGTATAAGAGATTTTTTTTAAAAAGGTATATTTTAATTAGGCACTTACCAGAAATGGAGCCTATAGGACTAGAAGTCAGGTCTGGGTGAGTCAATGAGTGAGTGAAGGCCTAAGACATTACTGTACTCTACTACAGACTTTATAAACACTGTATACTTAGGCTACATTAAATTTATAAAAATAAATTTTCATTCTTTAGTAATAAATTAACACTGGCTTACTGTAACCTTTCTACTTTACAAACTTTTTAATTTTTTAACTCTGACTCTCGTGATAACACAGCTTAAACACAAATACCTTGCACAGCTCTACTAAAATATTTTCTTTATATCCTTATTCCATAACCTTTTTGTATATTTATTTTTTTTTCCTTTTAAAACTTTTTTTGTTAAAAATTAAGACACAAACATACACATTAACCTAGGCCTACATAGGTTCAGGATCATCAAGACATCACTAGGCTATAATAATTTTTCAGCTCTATTATAACCTTAGGGGACCACTGTCATATATGCAGTCCATCACTGACTGAAACATCATTATGCAGTTCATGACTACATTTTATTTACTCATATGGTGATTTTTAAAAATCCCATTTACTCTACTAGAATATAAGCTCAATACTGTATTTACCTTACTCACCACTGAATCCCTACCAATTAGCATAGTTCCTGACACATGTAAACACAAAATTATATTTACTGACTGAATGGATAATTACTCACATTCACAAAGAATTTATTTCGTTATCCTTATATTTAAGAAGTATCTGCATTATTTAAAAAAAAAAAACAAAAAACAGTGCCTTTTATCTGAGTGGGACCACAGAAGCCAAATTTGCACTTCATGATGCTGCTCTCTCAACAATAACTAATTAGATCAAGAGGGAATATCTGCTCTGAGTTGGTCTACATTTTCTCTCGTGGTATTTTCGGGACTGGGACTGACACTCTGGTGTCTCTCTGCGGGTCACTTTAACTGATTAACTAAGTAGTAGTGGTAGGTAACTATATTTGGTCATGTACATCCTTGAAAGTGCTAAAAAGTAAATCTACAAAGTGTAAAGAAGGAAGAGACATGTAGATAGAAGCAAGCATAAAAGATGGGAACAGTATTACCTATGTTCCTAACAGCTTTACCTATGGCAAATTCCAGTTCTTCATGAAGCCAAGATGTTCTTTGTGATTTCAGGAGTTATCCCAATATCCTTCTACATTTCCATTTTCAGATAGGCTGAAATGGGTTTCTGGTAATTACAACTGGTATTTTTCTAACTAAACATATGCAGTTTATAAAAGAACATACAGAAGCAAAAACACAGCCCAGAAAGTGTGTCAAAATTGCAGAAGGGAAAAATGTTGAGTGATCTTCAAATTTTCAATAACTAGAGTCTAGTAATCAAAGGTATGATTATAAAATGTTGTATTTTTAGTGAAAAGATAAACACTATCAACAAATAAGAGTATGTCAAAACTAATATACTTTAAAATGAATAAATACTTCAATAATACCTCCAGCAAAACATTTGTCATCAATGGACACTTAGTTCCAAAATTATTCAAAATACTACCTGCGAGGTGGCTGGTCCTAAGTACATTTTTAAAAGTAAAAAATTAATAATCCTTTGCATGAACTAATTGAAATAAATATTCTTTAACCCAAAAGAAACAGGAAAAGAGAGCAAAATGTTGTGCAATATTTGGGATAAAAATGAACTTGAGAAGAGAGAAAGGATAGGAAACGATCACACCCAACTACAATTCTATTATTCAGACATACAGGGAAGGAGATGTGACAAGCAAGAAGCCTGAGCCAATAAACTCCCTAAGAATCTCCTACAAGCCAATCACCTCAAAATGTCAATCAGTTCTGGTTACTCCTGCAGCCAACTATTCCTATTAATTAAAAAAAAAAAAAATTGCTAATTGAGTAATCCGTGTTTTTGTTAGGAAGTTGAAATGGAAATGACAAAATCCTAGCAGTTTTATTTTATAGCACAATTCGAAGTATACATTATTTTCCAAGAGCAAATGAAAATGTCAAAAACATTCTTGCTGTAGATATTTAGTTGTTTTCTGCCAAATTAATGAAAGGAAAATATTGCACTTTGAATTGGTTAATTACCATGAATCCTTCTGCAAAGGGCTCCTGCTTGCAGAATTAAGCCAGCTTTAGTTGGCACACTGCCCTAATATTCATGGAGACTAGACTATAGGCTCCACTGTACTCAAGAGACATTTTAGTTTTTGGCATCATTCGTCAGCTTACAAATCATCAGTCCTAACTACTATAGACATTCAACTGTCTGAAATAAACAGGGCAGAAAGCACCTGCATTTAATGGGGATGTACCACATTCTGCTTCTTTGAAATTTTAAGAGCTAGACTTAGAATACAGAATGAACAAGAATACCCTGATTTATATACCTTCTAGAAACTAGAGCTGCTTTAACAAAAATCCTCTGGTAACAAAGCTACTCCAAGGAAATCCTCTAAGGCGGCGGCAACTTCACACAAGGGGGATCTTAGAGAAGTTATTTTTCTTCAGTACTAGGCCAGGGTTCATGGAGCTATTTCAGGTTTAGGTCTCTTAAGAGTCTGCACATAGACCTCGTTCCACCCTACTTCCTGGGATTTGAAGTTAAAAGGTGCTGATTTGCCTATTTCAAAACCTCATTAAATAACCATTGCAGTATTCAAGCCTAATCCTATCTCTCCTTTCACCCTTCTTCATGTGATTCACTTACCTGGAGAAACTGCAAGACCTGAATGCCCTCTCTCTATGTGAGATGGCATATTAAATATATTTCCTTAAAATTGGGTAGGGAAATGCTTCTCAACTTTTTGAAAAATATATTCTACCAACTCTTCTATATTTTAGAATGGTTAGAGAAAGAATGGGTAGAGAGACAGAGATGAAAAAAACTAATTATGTATATATTTTCTTTTTCCTTTCCCTAAATAAAATGGAAAAAAGAAGATCTTGAATAAAGATAGAAACATACTGATAAACCTAAGAATACAAGCTGGCCATCTCCAAGATGTTCTCCATATGATCGTAAATAAGCATGTCAGGCTTCAGTGTGTCACTTCCTCAGTCTTGCATCTGGGAATGGGAAGAGCGAAGAAGCCAACGGTTGATCCTAAAAAAGGTCATTCAAAACCAACTATAATGTTCATATACTTTCACATTTAAGTATTATGGCAAATGCAAAATTAGCAAGCAGTGTTTTTTAGAACTGACAAAATAACCTGTACAAATCCTCAGTCAAAAATACTTAGATGACATTAGACTTCAGTCTTGAAGAACTTGATAGAGTAAGTCCATATCTATCTTTAAATAAATTGGAGTTAGGTCAAGAGGACAGCTGAGATGCTTAAAGGGTCTAGAAACCATGAAAAATATAGTGTAATAACAGAAGGAAGGTAGAAAAAGAGAAAGAAAGAACAGATGGGATAAAGAACAAACGGCAAGATGACAAAAGGAACCATATCAAAAATAATAGTAGTAAGTGCAAATGATCTAAACACTCCAATTAAAAATTAAAAGGCAGAGATTAATAGACTCCTATAAAAGCAAGACACAACAGCATGCTGCCTTTGAGAAATACACATTAAATACAGACACATATAAGTTAAAAGCAAAAGGACAGAAAAAGATATACCACACTAATACCAGTCAAAAGAAATCTAGTGGCTATAGTAGTATCAGAAAGAAAGTTGATTTCAGAACAGAACTATTATCAGGAATACAGAGAATAATTTCATAATGATAAAGTATTCAATTCATCAAGACGACATAATAATTTTAAATGATTATGCACCAAATAACAGAGCTCAAAATATATGAATCAAAAACTGACAGAAACTAAGATTTATAACATTCTGGCCATAAAACAAGTCTCAAATTTAAAATGATTCAAGCTATAACAGTATGTTATCTGCTCACAATTGAACTAAATTAGAAAACAGTAACAGAAAGGTCTCTAGAATACCCCCAAATATTTTGGAGCTAAGTATAAAACTTCTAAATAAACCAGAGGGTCAAAGAAGAAACAAAAACAGGGATTAGAAAGTATTTTAAACTGAATGGAATTTTTTAAAAAACAAAAATTGTAATAAGCCACTAAAACAGTACTTAGAGGGAAATTTATCCTACTAAATATCTATATCAGAAAATAAGAAAGGTCTTAACTTAATAGCCTCTGCTTCCACCTTGAGAAATCAGTAAAAGAGTAAATCAAGCCTCAAGAAATGAGAAGAGAGAAAGTAAGGATCATGGCCAAATTCACTGAAATAGAAAATAGAATAATAGAAAAAAAAATCAGTGAAAACGAAATCTCATTCTTTGAAATGGTCAACAAAACTGATAAACCTCTAGACAGACTGATCTGAAATTAAAAGATACAAATTAGGAATTCCACAAAGGAGAGGTGGCATCATTACAGAATCTATAGATAATATGGGAATACTTTAACAACTTTATGCCAATAAGTTTGAGAATTTAATAGCAGAAGTAATCAATTCCTTGAAAGACTCAAATTACCTAATCTCACTCAAGAAGAAACAAATAATGTAATATACCTGTATCTATTAAAGAAATTGAATTTGTAATTTAAAACCCTTCCCACAAGAAAAACTCCAGGCCCAAACTACTTCTACCAAACTAAAGAAGAAACAATACTAACAATACTAACATGTTTGCCAAACATTGCAGAGGAGAGAATACGTCCCAACCTAGGCTATGAGACCAGCGTTACTTTAATACACACGGAGATATTACAAGAAAAGGAAACCACACATCAGTATTTCTCACGTACATAAATGTAAAAATCTTAAAAGGTTGAATCTAATATTCATAAAGTATAATACATCAGAACTACACAGAGTCAGTTTCAGGATCTGAAAGTTTGTTTAGGGCTTCAGATCACCTGAAATGTAATCTACCATACTAAGACACTAAAAAAGAAAAACTTAACGATCATCTAAATAGGCACCTGAAAGTATTTAACAAATTCTAACATTCATTTCCGAAAAAAACTCTCAGCAAAGTAGCAATAAAAGAATTTTTTCCACCTATTAAAAGGCATCTATTAACAACTTGCAGTTAACATCATATTTAAAGATGAAAAATTAAGTATCTCTTCTCTTTGATCGGGAACAAGACAGAAATGTCTGCTTTCATCACTTCTATTCAATACTGTGCTGGACATTCTAGCTAGTGCAATCAGCAAAATAAAAGAAATAAAAAGTATCCAGATTTTAAAGAAAGAAATAAAATTATATTCAGACAACATAATCATCTACACAGAAAGTCAGCATCTATAAAATCATCATAAGAACGAGTGAGTTTAACAGGGTTGCAAGATACAAAACCAATATTTAAATCAATTGTATATCTACCTACTAGTTATTAAAACTTAAAAGCTGCAATTAAAAAATAAATTTATAATAGCATCCACAAATACAAAATACTTAGGAATACATCTGACAAAAGATGTGCAAGATCTATACACTGAAAACTACAAAAAATACTTCTGAGAGAAATTAGAGGACTAAGAGGTATAACTTGTTCACGGGTTACATGACCCAATATTGTTAACATGTCAAGTCTTGCTAAATTCATTTAAAGATCTAATGCAATCCAAATCCCAAATCCCAATAGGCTTTTTCAGCAGAAATTAACAAGTTGATTCTAAAATTCATATGGAAATCCAAAGGACTTAGAATAGCAAAAACACCTTTGATAAAGAAAAAGTAAAAAGGAGAGCTACCACTACCTGATTTGAAGACTTACTGTAAGTGTGCAACAACCAAGCCAGTATGTTATTGGGTTAAAGACAAACAAACACACCAATGAAATAGAATACAGAATTTCAAAACTGATCCATATATAAACAGATAACCAATTTTCAAGAAAGATGCAAAGGCATTCAAGTAAAGAAAGAATAGTTTAACAAGTATTGTTGGAACAAATGGATATCCATATTTTCAAAAATGAACTTTGATCCACAGCTAACACCATATACAAAACTAACTAAAAATGAATTGCAGGATACAGGCTAACAACTCTGAAGTTGTTTTATATGTATACTGGGTTTGTACAACCAAGTAAATGGATGATGGAAGCCATGTTTTTCATTGTTGGAGAGAGACATTAACGATAATAAACCAAACTAAAAAGAATTACAGAGTATGAGATTAGAGTCAGAGACACCAGTATGAATGCATTTTGTTTATATATATATACAAATAGACAGCTACAGAATTAATTTGAGAGAGAGAGAGATCCATGGGTTAGCACATTTACATGTTTCCTGGTTCTGTCTGCCAAGCAAACCTAGACATAGTGACACCCTGTGGCAACAACCAGCATATCCAGTGTCCAGGTCTTAATTTCTATATAATAAGCTCTAAAAACAAGAACCAAGGTTCCTCTGAGAAATGGATGATTCTGGAGCTGGGGCATAGAAAATAAAAGACTTGGGCATCTCGTAGTATCAAAAAATAAAATGTGCTCAACAAAAAAGATGGAGGGTAACAAGTTAAGGAGACACAGGAGCCAACCTAAGAGTTCCCAATGGCCAAAGCTGGAATGAGTAACAAAATAATGTACTATTTGAATGTAAAGTATGAAATATGAGGCCATACTGATAAATGATTGAAGAAATAAATGGGAGAGAAGAGATAAATTATTTTTATAAAGGATTTCAAATAACTTATGTAAATACCCACACCTCTAGGAGATAGAACATAATTCCCTCCTCTATAAAACCCTCCCCTCCTCGGGCATAGGCTACGTGACTTGCTCCCAAAAAACAGAATATAGAAAGAGTAAACAGAATGAACTTTACCGGCCTGGCATGGTGGCTCACGCCTGAATCCCAGCACTTTGGGTGGCCCAGGAGAGCAGATCACCTGAGGTCAGGAGTTCGAGACTAACCTGGTCAACATGGTGAAACCCCGTTTCTACTAAAAATACAAAAATTAATCAGGCGTGGTGGCACGCACCTGTAATCTCAGCTACTTGGGAGGCTGAGGCAGGAGAAACGCTTGAACCCAGGAGACAGAGGTTGCAGTGAGCTGAGATCATGCCATTGCACTCCAGCCTAGGCAACAAGAGCGAGACTCGGTCTCAAAAAAAAAAAAAAAAAAAAGAATTAACTTTACCATAGAGTAACCTGGCTAATATCACCTTAGTCAGGTAATCAAGGTTAAGCAACACCAATGATAAAGGTATGTTGTTATCATATGATGTGATGAAAAAGGCACTTCTCCCAAAAAAAATCCAAACCCCTGTGTAATCAAGAAAAAAACATCGAACAAACCAAAATTTAAGGATACTCTACAAAATCTGGTCAGTACTGCTCGAAACTGTCAAGGTCATGAAAAATAAGGGAAGACAGAAAAGTCATCAAGGATCAGAGCTAAGGAGACACAAAAACTAAACAAAATGTAGAAACCTGGAACAGAAACAGATATTGGTGGAAAAACTGATGAAATCCAAATAAAGTCTGAAATATAGCCAACAGTAATGTACCCTCTAGTTGCCTAGTTGTAACAAATATATCATGGTTATTTAAGACATTCACAAAGGCAGAAAATGAATGGGGGTATATGCGAACCTCTGTACTACCTCTGCAACTTTTCTGCAAATCTAAAATTATTCCAAAGTAAAAAGTTTATTATAAAAATGGATTATAGACCTAAGTGTAAAAAATAAAAACATAAAGCTTCCGGAAGAAGACATAAAAATATTTTTGGCATTGATTTTGGCAAAATTTCTTAGTTATAATGCTAATAGCACAATCCATAAAAGACAAATTAGACTTAATCAAAATTAAAATTTTGTGCTCTTTGAAAGACACTGTACAGGAAGGAAAAGAAAAAGCAGGCGAGGCTCTGCAAACATAATCGTCTTACATCTATAATGTAAAGAACTCGCAAAACTCAAAATAAACAACCCGATTAAAAGTGAGCAAAAGATTTGGACAGTCACTCAAGAAGACATAAAGTGGCAAATATGCACAAATTAAGAAGGTATAAATTAATACCACAGAAAGAAACCACTACACATCCATTAGAATGGCTAACATTTTATTTTCTTCAACTTTTAAGTTTAGGAGTACATGTGCAAGATGTGCAGGTTTGTTAAATAGGTAAAACATGATGGTTTACTGCACAGATCATCCCGTCACCTAGGTATTAAGCCCAGCATCCATTAGCTATTCTTCCTGATGCCCTGCCTCTCACCACCAACCCTCTCCAAAAGGCCCCAGTGAATGTTGTTACCCTCCATGTGTCCATGTGTTATCATCATTCAGCTCCCACCTATAAGGGAGAACACGTGGTGTTTGGTTTTCTGTTCCTGTGTTAGCTTGCTGAGGATAATGACTTCCAACTCCATCCACGTCCCTGTAAAGGACATGATCTCATTCCTTTTTATGTCTGCATAATATTCCATGGTGTATATGTACCACATTTTCTTTATCCAGTCTATCATTGATGGGCATTTGGGTTGATTCCATGGCTTTGCTATTTTGAATAGAGCTGCAATAAACATACACATGCATGCATCTTTATAAAAGAATGACTTACATTCTCTTGACTATATACCCAGTAGTGGGGTTGCTGAGTCAAATGGTATTTCTGCCTCTAAGTCTTTGAGGGATTGCCACATTGTCTTCCACAATGGTTGAACTAATTTATACTCCCAATGATGTAAAAGTATTCCTTTTTCTCTGTAACCTTGCCAGCAGCTGTTTTTTGACTTGTTAATAATAGAATGTCTAAAATTTTAAAAATTGACTACATCAACTGTTGGTAAGGATGTAGAGAAATTGCAATTCCCAACAATGCTGTTTGGAATCTAAAACACTGCAACCAGTCTGTATAACAGTTTGGGAGTTTCTTAAAAATTGAAATACATACCTACCATATCACCCAAGCAATTCTACTCCTAGGGATTTATCCAAAAGAAAGTATTTTTCCAAAATCATGTACACCAACAGTCAGAAGAGCTTTAATCATAACAATCAATAAATAGACATAATTATCTACCAACAGGTGAATATATAAACTCATTGTGGTATATCTATGTGATGAAATACTACTCATCAATAAAAAGGAATGAACTGCTATTATAGACAATAATATAGATGAATTTCAAAATAATTATGCTAACTGAAAGAAGTCACACAGAAAGAATGCACGCTGTATTATTTTATTATTATAAAGTTCTGGAAAATGTAAACTAATACATAGTGACAGAAAACAGAAGACAAATTGCAAGGGTAGGGAGGGACAGAGCTTGGTGGGGCAGGGAGAGTCAAGAGAAAGAGAATAGGGACACGGAAACTTCTCGGGTGACAGTATATACACTATCTTGATTGTAGTGTTAGTTTTCACAGCTATATACTACATCAGAACTTACCAAATTACACACTTTAACTATATGCTGTTTATTGTATGCCAAATATACCACAACAAAGTTGTTTTTCACAAAATCATGACTGGCAAAACTGGGAATACACTAAACCCAGAAATGATGAAGCCTCAAAAAAGGAATCCTGGCATTTGCCAAACAGCTGATGGCAGAGCAAGTAAAATGCTGATTAGATTTGGTCTGTGTGGTTTCAGGAGAGAATCAGTACCCACAGAGGAGAAATTAAAAGGAAGCTGTATGAGCTACACCAATGGAATATACTGACAATTGAAGCTGTCTGAACATAGAATGGACTGCCTTGTAAGATAAAGCTCTCTCTCAGTCACAGAAAGAGTTGAAGCAGAAACTCAAATGATCACTTTGTTAGGTGAGGGTCTAGGATAAATTTCCATGTGGGACAGGAGACAGACAGTACTTCCTGATCTTTAATGCCAGTCATCAGGAAATCAAAACAAACAGTTTGTACTTGGGGAGAAATATATTTAATCACATTCATCAAACTTTAAAGCCACCAATACCCAACATTTTGAATGATTTAAAGTACTTGGGACCCTGTGGGTTAATGAATGCGCTTGTCAATGTTCAACTGAGTTATCTTTCACGTAGGGAAAGCAATAAAGAAATCTTCAAAGATAAACATAGTTTTCTAATATGTATTTGTCTTTCTGTTTGTGTTTTTCATATAGTAAGTTATTACAAATTTATTGAGAGAAGGGAGCATTTATAATGTTTACTATGCAATTTTAAGCAGTTAAGAGTTCAATACATAATATTAATAGCCACTACTTACTGAATATTTATCATAGGCCTAGAAATTTAAGCAAAACATCTTGAACACATGAACTTAACAATACTTCAAGATAGCTATTTTTCCTATTTTACAGATGAAATATCTCAGGGTGAGTGAAGTTAAGGGGATCTACAGGTTGAGGATCTGAAGTCAAGCCCATCTGGCTTCATAATCCAATCTTACAAAATCACTCCTAGTTCACTGAAGAAATAAGGGCCATCTGATGATCACTGCGTACAGACTCTTTCTTCATTCTCCAAATATTTCCTATATTCCCACCCAATTTATTTTTTAAAAATACAAATTTTCTCATGCTATGCATCCAACTTTGATGGCTTTTGTGCCTTATAATTCCTTAGAGGCAAAGTGTAAATTTGTCAACATGGTGGACAGATCTTCCCACCTACTTTTCCAGCATCATTTCCTGTTATTTCTCCTGTATTCTAGACATAATAAGATCTTTCAAAGTCCTTTAAAAATGCAATGCATTTGTACTTGCTGTTCTCACTTTTCTGCATGCCCTGATTTCTGGCCTTGTGAATGAACTTTTATCTTTTCAGGATCAGTTTAAATATTGTTTCCTTTGGTGAAGTCTTCTTTGACATTCCAGGCACATTTAGATGTACCTTCTTTTACATGTACACCACTCTATTCATACTGGTATTATTTATTTGTAGGTTTGTTTCCTGTAAAAACATCTCCTCAAAGACAGTTACTCATCCCTGTATCTCCAGTGCCCAAGCCCAATGCCTGATATATGAGAACAGTTCAATAAATGTTGATTGACTGAATGGATAGATGATGGACAGGTGAATGTGTAAACAAACTGATACACAAACTAGTGTTTGAGATTAAGGGGCTACTGGAGGCGTATATAAAAGAAATAGTACTTACATAGGACAGAGGTATACAAGTTGCCATAATTATAATATAGAACTATACCTTATTAATTTATACTATTTCATCCTAAATGAAGTCTTCATTGAAGCAACTATTACTATCTGTCCTACTTGTGTGATCCTATTAAAAGAGTTTATTTAGTCAAAGGTAAACGTATTATATAATTTGATGCAAAAACTAATTCTCAAGAATGTAAAATGGTTGGAAACCAGGAGATCTGTGAAATACTCTGATTACTTGTCAAGAAGGAGAAAGCCAGAGGAATAACCTTTCTGTGACCTCCTCCCACAAACAAAACTATTCAGAGATTTTACCATTTCAGGATGTAACCTTGTTTAGTGCAGTCCTTCTGCAGATAATGAGACTTACAAAAAAAAAAAAAAATACATACAACTCTCACCATTTAAAATTTCAGACTCCTTTCCCTCTCCATTCTTTATGATTTTCAATTAAAATATTTTTATGCCTGATCAATATGTTTGATTAGTTTCCTAAAATCAATCTTAATAAATTGGGGTAATGTATGATACATTTTGGTTTTAGGGGCTTCTTTTATCATCTATTCTCTCACACAGACTTAAAATGGAAATAATTTGGGTTCTTGCTGGACAATGCTGTTTTATGTTAAAATCAGGCTAAAACTAATTCTTTTTTAAAAATGCAAAATAAGATGGAACTTTAAAAAAGTCAAGAAGCTTTGAGAACAATCCTCAGCTAATGGAAAAATTATTTGAATTACATGAAAAATGTTCTAAAGCAATCTTCTGGGTGAAAACAAAGCATTACTTATTCGTTGAGGAAAATGCCTTCTCTAAAGAAGTGTTCACATGTCAGAAGCCCTTAGTCTATGAAATTAATGCCTTATACATGTAGGTTAAAAAAAAATTCACACCTTGATAATTTTCTCCTAACATGCTGCCTCATTACAGCAATAACATTTTGATTTATGCTAAAAAGCATTCCTTTCTGAAGAATTAAAATGTCTTTTAAAAAACACACAGAAAAAAAAAACTGAAGTGCTCTATGAAGTACTCAGTCAGTAACAGTGGACTTCACATCAGAAGGATAAAAGAAGCAGCAATTTTAAACTCCATTAGGTATACTCATTTTTTTCTGAAACATGATAGTAACACGGAAATAATAACTGAATGATTTCAGAGCCCAGCAATGCAAAAGTTGACAAAAGAAAAATGAAAAGACAAAAATAAAAACTTTGGGCTAAGACATCCATTAAACAAAAGAAGACTATTTCTCAAAAGCTGATATAATTTTCTCAGGTTAACCAGAGAACACAGGATATACAATTTGTTTTGATTTTTTATTTTACTATTTTCATCTTTGTTCTTGCTCCTTTTATAAATATACAGGTTAACAAAAGGAGGTAACCGATTTCTTATCACATTGTCATCTTTCAAGGGAAACATTTCAGTTCATTCAATATTTGGTTTCATTAAGCATTTTTTGTGTCTCCTGCATGAAGGGATAATAGCCTATAAAATGAAAGGACACCATGCATGAATTAAGAAAGAAGCATTCATAAGAGAATCAAAATCTAATTAGATAAACACACTTCCCTACAGGTGGATATGAATTCAAAAGTCTCTGAAATCTCATATTTAAAGGCTAGCAGTGCTTTTTTAATTATGCTAAAAGTCCCTTGTCTGCTTGATCTCTCATGAACAATTTTAATCAGGCAAGCCTAATATACTCCGTCTCACAGACAACTTAACAGAGCTTTCAACTATGAGCTAATGGGAAGACAAGGAATCACAAGCATTTTTATTAAAAGGGAAAAATGGCCAGCCTAGAGATTTGGCCAGCAATAAAGCAAGATTAAATCATGCTTTTCCCTCACTTAACCTACTTAACTTCAAGAACTACAGACATATAATTAATTTGCTCTTGAGATTTACTCTGTAAACATAAACACATGATTTTAAAAAAATTACATTCTTACAATTCACAGGGGCTTTAGTTATTTTTTTTTTCCCACTCACAAATGGACTAATATACTAACAATCCTTTTGCCAGAGTCTAAGAGTAATCTCTTAAAAACGATCCTTTCCAAAAAAGGAGAGTCAAAAATCATTCTCTACAGTTGGTAGGGATCTTGACAAAGGATCCTGTTCAAAGTTCCCTTTCGACCTTTGCATCCCCAAATCCATTTGCTACATCAGCTGTATCACCAAGAGTCCTCTGTCCATTCAGAGGCCCTCCCACAATACAGCAGTTTATTATAATCCACGTATTTCTTTTTCTTCTTTAAAAAAAAAAAATAGAGAACGGTCTCACTCTGTCACCCAGGCTAGACTGCAGTGGCACCATCACAGCTTGAATTGCAGCCTCAAATTCCTTCCTAGTCCCAAGTGATCCTCCCGCCTCAGCCTCCCAAGTAGCTAGGACTATAGATGCATTCTACCACATCTGGCCAATTCTTCAAATTTTCTGTAAGGAAAGAGTCTTGCTATGTTGCCCAGGCTGGTCTCAAACGTCTGGCCTCAAGTGATCTTTCCACCTTGACCTCTCAAAGCACTGGGTTTGCAGGTGTAAGCCACTGCACCCAGCCATAACCCACATTTTTAAACTACAATAAACTACCTAAATCTAAATGTAACAATTTTAAACTCTTTTCTTTTAACCAATTCAACCCAGAAAACTCCAAAGAAGTACTGATGGGTGACCTAGGCCCTAAAAATCTGCACCTATGCTACACCTAGTTGATTCTATTATCTTTATCCCCAAACTACTTTAAAATTAAAAATGAGGCCCTTTGAGTTTACCCCCAATTAGTTGCTGTGTGATTTGCAGCATGTTCTCAACCCCCTTTGTACCTCATTTTCTCCATCTGTCATATTGTTACTAATAATACCCTCCCTCAAAGAATAGAGGTAAGAATTAAATGATATCATATTAATACATAGAAGAGCAACACCTAGCATACTGTAGACACTTAATTTCCTTCTGTCGTGTCCAAGATCATTGTTTCTAGGCTCTTCAAGTGTGGGCCTCAACATTTCAAAATTATTTCCCCATCTCTACACTCAGTTCCATCCCTCTTGAGGATTCCCAGCTATTTTCATCCCAGAGCTCTTGGAGCTTCTCTGCCTCGCACAGTTTTTCTATGCACTGGTCATGTTTGCTTATTTATTAGAGATAGTTTCATTTACCCTTGCCTCAGTTTTTACCTGCCTGGTTATTTTCCTCATTGGTGCTGTGCTTCTTCACTAATTACAACTGTACACTATTGGTTTATTTGACACTTTTCTATTCACATTGATTTAAAAGACTATTCTTCACAGTTAAACTAAGATATGGAAAATTGGCCAGGCACAGTGCCCCACACCTGTAATCCCAGCAACTGGGGAGGCCAAGGAGCTCCTAAGCTCAGGAGTTCAAGACCAGCATGGGCAACATGGCAAGACCCTGTCTTTGCTAAAAAGGAAAAAAATTAGCAGGTGTGGAAGTGCATATCTGTAGTAGCAGTCACTCCAGAGGCTGAGGGAGGAGGATCGTTTGAGCCCAAGAGATTGAAGCTACAATTACTGAGGCTGCAGTGAGCTATTATCACACCACTGCACTCTAGCCTAGGCGACTGAGCGAGACCCTGTCTCAAGAAAAAAAAAAAAACCTACGACACAGAAAATTAAAATAGTTTAGGACAAATAGTGATCATCGTAGCCCAGGATAAAAACATTTGGTTAATTCTTTGAAAATGATTTTGGTTTTTATAGTTTATGCACTCACCTATCAGATCCTATGATTCTACTGACCTGGTTGCTTGATGGGCTGTAACATTCAACTTGTTTATTGAAATGGTAGATGCTAAAGAGAATATTTGCCTGGCAAGGCAGAGAAAAAAATAAAATTAAAATATAAGCTTCAAAAAGGTTCATCAGTACTACTAAGATTGCAATCACACACATACAAATAAATCCCTTTAAAACCTCTAAAAATGAGATGTTTGATCTATGTGAAAATACCCCAGATTAAGAAAATCTCAATTAGATTAAGAAAATCTCAATTCTGGTGTCAGAAAGACGAAATACATAAGAGGGAATGTCTGTTTAAAACAACATAAAACATAGTTAAAATGTATTTTAACTGTGCTGAGAAGTCTTTTTTTTTCTTTTTTTTAACTATTTTTTTTTGTTTTTCTCTTTCCTTAACAAAAGATTCTCCCCAATCATCTGTTCAACACACAAATTTGAAATGTTTGGTGATACAAAAGAAAGTACTATTATTTCTTTTAAAAAGAACATTTTTTAAAATCTTAGATGTCTGAAGGTGGAAGAAAGTATTATTCTTTTACATAAATATGAATTACATGTCTTTCATAGACTACATGTTTGTTAATTTTCCTAATGGAGTTTAAAGTCTTTCCAATAATCCAGAGTTAATCTCAACCTGCTTCAGATGACCACGTTTTGAAGTTTTGCCTCAAGTTTTTTGGGCAAGGACACACACACAAAAAATCAAATCAAGTGATATCAAGTACAGAAATTTTTTTAAAGAGTAGCAGAAAAGAGTAATAAGAATTCTTAGAATTTTCCCTTAAAAATCCTAGGATCATTTCATTCAATTCACTCATGCAAATTTTACAGTCCAGTGAAATAAAATAAATTATTACAATGCCTAAATTTAGTACTACCTGGGAAAATGGCTAAAACTTCCTTTTCTATTCAATATTTGGTTTTAAAAGAGCTGCAATTACAACTGGCACCCAGATCTTGGTTTCCAACACTATTTTCCAGTAAAAAGAATCAGAATTCCATGGAAAAAGAGCTAAATCTAGGAGTGAAGCAGGAAATATAAAAGGCAAATCTGGAGCATCCTGTAGTGTAGAAAAGTGAAGAAGTGCTCAAAAAAGAAAACAAAAATAAAACACAATGATGAAAGTGTGTTAAAGAGATACAGAAGCCAATTAAAAGAACTCTCAATGGCCAAAGCTGGAACAATTTGAGCAATAAAACTGTAGTACTGGATTATAACCCAAAAACGATATAATCCATGAGCCATATTTATGTATGTAAATGATTGAGGCTGGGGATGGTGACTCACACCAGCAATCTCAGAACTTTGGGAGCCTGAAGTAGGAAGTTCGCTTGAGCCCAGGAGTTCAAGATCAGCCTAGGTAACATGGTGAAACCCCATCTCTCAAAAATTACAAATATTAGCAGGGCATGGTGGTGTGTCTGTAGTCCCAGCTACTTAGGAGGCTGAGGTAGGGGGATGGCTTGAGCCCAGGAGGTCTAGGCTGCAGTGAGCTACAATTACACCACCACACTCTAGCCTGGGCAACAAAGAGAGCCTCAAAAAGACAATAAATAAGTTTTGACTGAAAAAATAAACAGAATGAGAGACATATCTCTTGTGTAGAAGCATTCCAAATAATTTACTTAGCCCTCATGAAAGTGGAACATAATCTTCCACTCCTTACGTGTGGGCTGCATATAGTGACTTCCTTCCAGAGTAACTTCATAGTGGAGAAACCTATTAATAATAGGGGAAACTGGGTGTAGCTTACATGGGAACTCCGTTTAATATCTTTACATGCTTTCTGTAAATCTAAATTTATTCTAAAATAACAAAAATGTATTTTAAAAGTTATTTTGGTTTTTTTTTTTTAATATCTGCTACTGACTTTGGTTATCTGAAGTTTGCTACTTAGCTTACCAGTAGAAACCCTTAGTCAATTTTGGAATTGTACAATTTCAATTGTACAATTCTTTGTTACACTCTCAAATCTGCAAGTCACTTGTGCTGAAATAGAATTGGAAAAATGAGAAGCATATTTCTGCATCTGAGTTGTGCTCCACCTGCAACTGTCTACATGACTCAAATAACCAATTTTCTCATCTATGAAACAAGGCAAACCTGCTGCAAGGGCTTTCTGTTACCCCTATGGGGACGGTGGGTAACGCTGATGCCCTATCTGACACTCCCATCACTGAAAGTGTGTCATCTGCATCCTTCTCCAGCCTTCTCTAGCTTGGCCCACTCAGATGTCAATCTGGTACAAGATCTGGCTCTTTTAGTTTTCTTAAGAATTGATGTTCAAATATCATTTTATAAAAAACCAACTACTGGCCAGGTACAGTGGCTCAAGCCTCTTATCTCAGTGCTTTGGGAGGCCAAGGCAGGAGAATTGCTTGACACTAGGAGTTTGAGTCCAGCTTGGGCAACATAGGGAGACACCAGCTCTATAAAATAATAAAAATAATAGCTGTGCCTGGTGGCACATGCTTGCTAGTCCCAGTTACCACAGAGGCTGAGGCAGGAAGATTGCTTGAGCTCAAGAGTTTGGCACTGCAGTGAACTATGATTGTGCCACTGTACTCCAGCCTGGGCAAAAAAAATAAAAATAAAAATAAATTCATGTTAACACCGTATTTGGAAGAATAACCATAATTTAGGTACAATGGTTGCTTCTGTGTGGGGGAATAGGAGGCTGGTGTGGGAAAAAGACATACTTTACACTCCATAGACACTCTGGCTATCTGAATTATTTTTTACTATGTGTACGCATTAGCTATTTTAAAACTTATTATAAAAGCAACAAGAAATCCACTATTACTCAGGGAATACTACAGGTTTCTGATTTCAACCTTTGTATCTGCTATCTGTGTATTATCTCTTTTTAATATAGTACTATAGACAGTAGTATGGCTCCAGGAGATTAGACTAAAATGATTTCAATCAAGTTCTTTTGTACCAAATCAGCTGTTTCAAAATAGCATAGCAGTCTTGGAATCAAAAGTGACTTAGGATGGAACATAGCCCTTTCTACTTACTAGTTATTTAACCTCACTAAATCCGAGCTTCTTCATCTGCAAAACAGGAATAACAGTACCCACATCCCATAAGACTGTTGGAAAGATTAAATAAAAACACATGTAAATTTCTTAGCCTAGTGACAGGCACATCTATTATGGTCATTATCAGTATAAATGGAAGTCTGCGGAGGAGATCTGATTTATCACTCTGTCATGTCTTCTACTCAGCTATGGATCCAGAAGCAACTCCCAAGTGTAAACACCCACCAAATGCAATTGACTTTCAGCAATTATTATTCCTAGTTCATTAGGGAACTAAATACTTATCAGTAACTAACTAAAATGAACAGTATTTCTTCTGCATAGAAATGCCCCAAATCCTAAGACACATGCAGAAGTCATACCTACTTAGAATTGAATAATTCCGTCTGGGCACGATGGTTCATGCCTGTAACGCTGGCAATGCCAGAACTTTGGGAGGCCAAGGAGGGTGGGTCACTTGAGGCCAGGAGTTCGAGACCAGCCTGGCCAACATGGTGAAACCCTGTTTCTACTAAAAATACAAAAATTAGCCAGGCATGGTGGCACATGCCTATAATCCCAGCTACTTGGGAGGCTGAGGCATGAGAATTACTTGAACCCAGAAGGCAGAAGTTGCAGTGAGCCAAGATGGTGCCACTGCACTCCAGCCTGAGCACCAAAGCAAGACCCTGCCTCCAAAAAAAAAAAAAAAAAAAGTACTTCTAATGAACAATAAAGCAACAAAAAATTTAAGAACAGTGACATAAAACATGTTTAATTGTGCAGAGTGCTACTGTTGAAATTGTCTTTGGCATTATCCCAGAAGATGGCATAAATTTAGATGTTTTAAATATTTTAAATATATTTTTAAATATACCCCAGCCTTTTGCCTTAGTTCACTGTAAAAAAAGGTATGTCCACATTTAAATTGGGCATCGGTTTTTGAGACTAGTGAAAAGATACATAAATAATTTTAGTAAAAATACAGGTTGGAGTAGTACATATAAATATATTAGCTGTTTAAATGGATATGTGAGTAGATTTTGTGTGCACAAATATGTGAATAATTAATGTTACCTACACGCACTCTTTGCTATGAATTAGGAATGTCATTCCTTTCCTGCCTCAAGAAAGTAGCTAAACAGTATATTTTACCCTGATTTCTATTTTATCTTGGGTTGTAAAATAAACCATTTCAAAAACTAAAGGTATATTTCTAGTCATAGGATCTGTATTTGCATAGCTTCCCACAAAAACATACATACACACAGGCAACACTCAAAATACATGTATATCTCTATGTACTTGAATGTAACTTCAGATATGTATGTTCTACCTTACCAAAAGATAAATTGAGAATTTTTTAATACTTTCTAATTCTTTGCTTTAGATTTTGCTACAAGATTCCTTAAATTGCCTCTTACATCTGAGATAACATATAAGAGAAAGACCATGTGTAAAACTGATTTAAAATCACATCAAGCTACTTGGTTGCCACTAGAAAGCCAAAAAGCATGGACCTGCTATAAATGTTTAGGCTGCTCCAAAGCAACTGAGAAGAGATAGGGAAATCTGAAACTACAACGATAAAAATCTTAAAGAATCATCTATTCCAAGTAGTTAAGACTAGGAACCACTGAAGAAATCCCATTTTATGACTAGGCTAACCTGTCCAATAATGGCTATTATTGACTATTTTTTCCAGACAAATCTTTCATTTTATATAATGTTTCACAGTTTATAAGCCATTCACAAATGTATCAAATCATCTAATCTCAACAAAACCTATGAGAAAAATGTGGTACAATTAAATCAGGGACACAGAAATAATGTGATTTACACAAGGCCACTAAACTATGAGTGGTAAAACTGAGATGCATACCCAAGGCTCCTGCCCCTAAATGTATCTTCATTGTCTCCCACCTCATCTTCAGAACTGAATTCCACTTTCCCTGATAGGTCCTATTTCTTGCAGCACAATGCCCCCTCGTCCACGCAACTGGAGTTCTTCCTTAGGTGTTTTAGTAAATGCTCTCTAGTCAATTCCCCACACTGTAGCCAGAAATATCTTCCCAAATTTAAATCAGATAGTCTTCTATGTAAGACCAGCAAATGTTTCTCACTATTTCTACATAAGGAATAGACTTCTTTACCAAGGTCTTTATAGGCTAAGTGGCCTCATCCCTTCCTACCATTTCAGGTTTAGAGCAGATTCTGTGCACATCAGACAGGCTGTTTTTCTTAAGCACCATGCTTACTCACCCTAGATCCTTCTCCACCTCTTTTCACCTAGTCAATGCATATTCTTTCTTACTTCAGGCAAGCCTTCCCTTCCCTTCCCTTACCTTACTAAGTAAATCAAATGCTCCTACTATATACTCTTTTTCATGACACTGTATACTTCTACTTCACTGAAGTTACCATAGTTGCAATTTACATTTACTCATGTAATTACTTGGTTAATGTCTGCCTTTTCCATCAGACTGTCAGTGCCATAAAGAGTAAAAAGGAGGTCAGTATTTCTGTTTTTAGTCACTATTATATCCCCAGTGCTTGGCACAATTTTCAGCCTGCTAATAGATAACATGATTTAAAAGCTGAGCAAATATAGAACTAGGTTAATTCTTTCAGCCTTAAATATCTGAAAATAGTTATTATTCTAATAATTTCTCTACACTACACACACAAAAGTTATGTTAGAAAACCATTCTGATTCTTCGTAATTTTTTTATAATAAAATTCAACAGTCCTTCATGCTAAAAACGCTCAATAAATTAGGTATTGATGGAACTTATCTCAAAATAATAAGAGCTATTTATGACAAACCCACAGCCAATATCATACTGAATGGGCAAAAACTGGAAAGATTCCCTTTGAAAACTGGCACAAGACAGGGATGCCCTCTCTCACCACTCTTATTCAACATAGTGGTGGAAGTTCTGGCTAGGGCAATCAGGCAAGAGAAAGAAATCAAGTGTATTCAGTTAGGAAAAGAAGAAGTCAAATTGTCCCTGTTTGCAGATGACATGATTGTATATTTAGAAAATCCCATCGTCTCAGCCCAAAATCTCCTTAAGCTGATAAGAAACTTCAACAAAGTCTCAGGATACAAAATAAATATGCAAAAATCACAAGCATTCTTTTACACCAGTAACAGACAAACAGAGAGCCAAATCATGAATGAACTTCCATTCACAATTGCTAAAGAGAATAAAATACCTAGGAATCCAACTTACAAGAGATGTAAAGGACCTCTTCAAGGAGAACCACAAACCACTGCTCAATGAAATAAAAGAGGACACAAACAAATGGAAGAACATACCATGCTCATGGATAGGAAGAATCAATATCATGAAAATGGCCATACTGCCCAAGGTAATTTATAGATTCAATGCCATCCCCATCAAGCTACCAATGAGTTTCTTCACAGAATTGGAAAAAACTGCTTTAAAGTTCATATGGAACCAAAAAAGAGCCCGCATTGCCACGACAATCCTAAGTCAAAAGAACAAAGCTGGAGGCATCACGCTACCTGACTTCAAACTATACCACAAGGCTACAGTAACCAAAACAGCATGGTACTGGTACCAAAACAGAGATATAGACCAATGGAACAGAACAGAGTCCTCAGAAATAATACCACACATCTACAGCCATCTGATCTTTGACAAACCTGAGAGAAACAAGAAATGGGGAAAGGATTCCCTATTTAATAAATGGTGCTGGGAAAATTGGCTAGCCATAAGTAGAAAGCTGAAACGGGATCCTTTCCTTACTCCTTATATAAAAATTAATTCAAGATGGATTAAAGACTTAAATGTAAGACCTAATACCATAAAAACCCTAGAAGAAAACCTAGATAATACCATACAGGACATAGGCATGGGCAAGGACTTCATGTCTAAAACACCAAAAGCAACGGCAACAAAAGCCAAAATTGACAAATGGGATCTAATTAAACTAAAGAGCTTCTGCACAGCAAAAGAAACTACCATCAGAGTGAACAGACAACCTACAGAATGGGAGAAAATTTCTGCAATCTACTCATCTGACAAAGGGCTAACATCCAGAACCTACAAAGAACTCAAACAAATTTACAAGAAAAAAACAAACAACCCCATCAAAAAGTGGGCAAAGGATATGAACAGACATTTCTCAAAAGAAGACATTCATACAGCCAACAGACACATGAAAAATGCTCATCATCACTGGCCATCAGAGAAATGCAAATGAAAACCACAATGAGATACCATCTCACACCAGTTAGAATGGCAATCATTAAAAAGTCAGGAAACAACAGGTGCTGGAGAGGATGTGGAGAAATAGGAACACTTTTACACTGTTGGTGAACTGTAAACTAGTTCAACCATTATGGAAAACAGTATGGCGATTCCTCAAGGATCTAGAACTAGAAGTACCATATGACCCAGCCATCCCATTACTGGGTATATACCCAAAGGATTATAAATTATGCTGCTATAAAACACATGCACACGTATGTTTATTGCGGCACTATTCACAATAGCAAAGACTTGGAATCAACCCAAATGTCCATCACTGACAGACTGGATTAAGAAAATGTGGCACATATACACCATGGAATACTATGCAGCCATAAAAAAGGATGAGTTCATGTCCTTTGTAGGGACATGGATGCATCTGGAAACCATCATTCTCAGCAAACTATCGCAAGAACAGAAAACCAAACACCGCATGTTCTCACTCATAGGTGGGAACTGAACAATGAGATCACTTGGACGCGGGAAGGGGAACATCACATACCGGGGCCTATCATGGGGAGGGGGTAGGGGGGAGGGATTGCACTGGGAGTTATACCTGATATAAATGACGAGTTGATGGGTGCTGACGAGTTGATGGGTGCAGCACACCAACATGGCACAAGTATACATATGTAACAAAGCTGCACGTTATGCACATGTACCCTAGAACTTAAAGTATAATAATAATAATAATAAAACAAAAAATAAAGTTCCGAGATACTTCTTAAAACCTGGAAACCATAAATGAATACAATGGTATCTCATCATCAGTACAGAGACTGCACTTCCCCATTCCAAGTACTTCACTTCTATTAAAACAGTCTACACTTGTGTTTTAGTTTGTGCTGACAGAGCAATACCTGAGACTGGGTAATTTACAAAGAACAAAAACTTATATCTGACAATCCGTGGCTGGAAGTCAAGGTGTAGGCAGGTTTGGTTGTCTGGTGAGGGCTGCATCCTCCAGAGTGGAGGAAAACTGTGTCCTCACATGGCAGAAGGCAGAAAAGCAAGCTCCTGAAGGCTGTGGAAAGCTACTTTTACAGTGGTCTTATTCCCACTCACAAGGGAAGGAGTCCTCATGACCTTATGACCTCTTAAAGGTCCCACGCTCTAATAATATCACATTGGCCCTTAAATTTCTACATCTCACTTTTGGAGGAGACACATTCAAACTATGGCACTGTGGGACATGGCAGTGACAGTTAAGGCACAACTTCCCAGGTCTTTTCACATGAACTTCCTTTAAAACATATCCATTTGATTCGTGGCTAGTGTGATAATCTGACAAACCTATATGCAAAATTTTATGTTAATCATTATTACAGACCATCTTAGTTTCAGCCAATCACTTCAGATGGCTAAGCTTTTTTCAATCCTAATTCCTTCATCCAAACTATTAGCTTTTGCTCCCAGCTTTATGTGATATGCAAATATGATGTGCCTGTTTAATCCAAGTCCATGATAAAAATGATTAATAGAACAGAGTGAGAAAAACGGCCACGTCATGTCACTGGAAATACCTTTCTCCAAGCTGATATCAATTCATTCATCAAAATATTTCAACCATCCATTAATTTACCTGGCCCAATAACCCAACTCCCAATTTGGCCATCTGTTAAATATTTCATAAACATTTCATGAGACACTGTCTGAAACCTTACTAAAATCAACTTACTCCAACTATATAGGGAGAAAAAAAAATCACATATTTAACATGACACACTCCTGGTGAGCCCATGTGGTCCCTAGAGGACTGCTCCTTTTCTAGGTAAGTCCTCACAAGTCATCTGTCTAATCATCAGTTAAAGAATTGTCCCAAGGGCCAGGCACGGTGGCTCATGCCTGTAATCCCAGCACTTTGGGAGGCTGAGGCAGATGGATCACGAGGTCAAGAGATCGAGACCATCTTGGCCAACATGGTGAAACCCTGTCTCTACTATAGAAATTAGCTGGGCGTGGTGGTATGTGCCTGTAATCACAGCTACTTGGTAGGCTAAGGCAGGAGAATAGCTTGAACTGGGAGGCAGAGGTTGCTGTGAGCCGAGATCATGTCATTGCGCTCCAGCCTGGAAAGAGGGCGAGACTCCATCTCCAAAAAAAAAAATAACAAAACAAAACAAAAAAAAAACAAAAGAAAAGAATTGTCCCAAGGATAAACATAAAACCTACTAATCTTAAAATAGCAGAATTCTACCTTTTTCTCTCTTTTTTGAAAATAAAAACAGTATCTCCATGATCATTAGTTTTCTGTCATCTCTGTTACTGGTCATAATGGTTCAAAGATTACCTAACCATTCATATTTGCAAGTCTTTTAATCCAAGGACATTAACTAGTTGAGAGCAAAAAAGTGCTTTCTCATCATTGTTTTACCTTTCTTAACTTCAATTCCCTTGCTACTGTCATTAGTGTTCTTTACTGAACTTGAGTATCATTTTCTTTTGATAGAGAAATTAAAAACCCAGGAGTTCCATAACTCTGCTTTCACTCTACTATCCAGTGTTACATCTGTCCCAACCAGTAGTTTATTCTTTTATTATTATTTTTTTCATGATCTGAACATAACATGTTCCAGTACTTAGTATCTTTACAAGCCTCAATTCATTTTAGGATTCAGCTTCCTGTATGCTATTCTCTCAGCTTTATATGACATTTGTATTTGTGTCTCAACCTTTTCTTACTTATGAGAACCATTTTTGCTTATATGGTCAGTGTTTCACTTTAAGGAACTCCACACAATTCACTCATTCAATGAATGTTTTACTGATTGCCATCTATACGCAATTCACCAAACTAGAGTAAAGAATACAAAGATACCTGAGATCTATCTGGTCTCTGTCTTCAAGGAATCTAGACAGATATATAGACTGCTAGGTGGAATTGTAGGCTTCTATATTCCCAAGATAAAAATAAGTGCTGTGTGAGCAGAGTACACAGCAACTAGCTCAAGCATGAAATAGCTGCTTAAGTCTTCATCAAGGAAATGACATCTGAGTTGAGTCGTGAGGAAGCAGTCATTAGAAGACTGGAAGTATCCTAGGGAACAGCATGTGCAAAGGCATGGCAATATAAAAAAGGACATTGTTTTCATACGGGAATGATGCAGCTAGGATTTAAGGTGCATGAAGTGTAATTCCAAGAGATAACTTAAAAATATGGGGTCAGTTATAAAAAAGGCCTTGTAATGTAAGTCTCCAATATATAGAATAAATAAAACAAAGCAAATACTCTCTAAAGAATACTATGCAGCAGTTAGGAGTAGCAATATAGATGTATGCCAATGATACAGACAGATCTTTAAAACAGTGCTGAGGTCAAAATAAAAAATGTCTAGAGCAAAACACAAGTAATGCAAATTTAAAATACAGGCACGTCCAGTATTTGTCTGCACACAAAATAAATCTACATGTTTTACAAGGACACATACAAATAAAAAGATTCAGATCAGAAACATCAGAATTTACCTATGGAGCAGAAGAGTAATGGGGGTGGGAAATAGAAACAAAGTGATTTTTTTTAAAGCAGATATACACCTGTTTTATGACCCCCAAAGTCTGTATGTTTTCCTATAGGTGACAAAGGCTTTAAAGCCGGGGAATGGCAAAATCTAATGTAGCTTTTAGGAATAAAGTTTGGCACAGTGTAAAGAATACAGTCCTGTAGTTGTAGTTTCTTCTGGAGTCAATGAACATGGGTTCATTACCCTTTATCTACACATGCTTAATAGATCTTTGTTATTCTGTAAGAAAAGGCTAAGTATAAGACTAAACTACCAATAAGTAAAGATGGATGTAGAAACTTTGGTAGTAGAAGAAAGTGAAGACAGGAGCTGACAGGGAATAAGTAGTTACAGATAAAAGCAGCATCTTAAAACTCAAATTTGATTATCTGCCAAGAATACTATTGAAAACATTCCTGAATTGCAGCAGACACTGAATTAAATAAATGCTAAGAATTTCACCAAATTGAAGATCTGTTCATTTTCTTATAAGTGTGCCAAAGGGAGAGCAATGAGAAATTAAAACAATGCCCCTCTGACTATGTCTTGGGAGCTCAGAGTAAAGATCTCTGGAATAAACTCATATGCGCCCTATCACTTGAGAGATGAATCTTGCATTACACCAAGAACTGCTTCATCTGTACAAACAGACTTTCTATAGAACTGTAACTGAACACTACAGGCAATGAGCCAACACTTTTAAATTTCATCAAGCTCTAGTGCCAGGTGACAACTGTTTGCTGTGACATGATTTATGCAACACATTTCATCTAGTTATCTCAGAATCAAAGGAATTTTACCAAAGGGTTCTCATTCAGATAAACAGGAAGAATTTCTACCCCAATCACATCTGTGAAAAGTGGAAGACACGTGGTAAGTTTCAGGACAAGATTCTACTGATTAAATTCTGAGAATAAAGGACTGGAAAACATAAAATTGGCACACTTACTGGGCACTCCTCTATTATGAAGACACTGTTTTACATTTGGATGCAGTGAGCTAACTAAAAAGAGACACAAATCAAAATAAATGGTATGAATAATAAGTGAAAGTATACATAATACATAACAATACTTATTTATATAACTTTACATTTCCATAGACACACTCGTGAGGGTCAGAATTTTTTGTTTTGCTCCTCCCTTTTTGTTCTGTGCTTCAGTAATTTCATGGGGATTCTTTTCCTTCTCAATCTTCTCTTGAAGTATCACTTCAGCCCCTAGTTATCTCATCCTACTACATTCTTATCCATTTTACTCAGAGTAAGTTATAGTTTGATAGAAGGTAGAATTTAAAAGAGGACATCTTCCAATAATGACTCTAACACAATTTCATTTTGAAAGTATTTTACCTAAAGAAGGGTATCTATGTTATCCATGGATGGTAAGAGTATGGGTGTAGTTCCTTTCCTCTTCATAACGTACGTGTTGCTTTTGTAATCGAGGAAAGGGGTTTTAAACAATGATATAGTGACATGATGGAGGAAAAAAACTTTATTATAACAAATGTTCAACTAAAAAAGATGGTTGGTTACACATCAAAGGACCCTAGTCTGGGATCTTCCTCTTGCCTTCTACCATTACTCTGGCTTACAACCCAGCTTAGATATGAATACACAAACCATAAGCTTTATTGTAGGGAATGTGACAAATTGAACGATGGAAGGCAGGGGCCAATAAAACCTAAAATTTACATTTCAGGTACTTAGAAAAGATACTAAATCTATTCTGGGCTCTACAAATTACATTGTATTTTACTAATATGCTCAATTTTCTTATGAGATGCAAATAAAATCAACACCAATTTAAGAACACAAATCCTCTTGCACCTCAATCTATGCATGGATGAAACTAATATTTTAACAACATCACATAATAGATTTAATATTATTTTTAAAAAGTCCTTGTTCCATAAAACAATCATCACCCTATTTGCCCAGTTTTCCTCTACCTTGTACTCATCAAGTAAGATAAACCAACATTTTAAAAAATATAATTTTCAATGTTCAATTTTAGTTTTCTTAGCTCTAAACTTGAAGTTGATAAACTTAGTCATTATAAAACCTTATTCATGTCACTTAGTTCATTTCGGTCTACTTTAAACGAAGCAGGATTTCACAGACTCTCAGAGCTAGTACCTTACCTCCCTTAATCCCATCCCAACCCCACCTCAGGCTTAGTTAGTTAAAAGCTACATGCCCATTATCAAAAAAAGCTTCAAAACACTGTACTATTTTCTTGCCATTTCCAAGTATGCATGCTTCTATTTCTATAGTAAGAAAAGACAATGCTTCCCTAATCACTTAACCCATTTCCTAACAACATATTTTTATTACATGTCTAACACAGAACTATAAACGCCTCTCAATACTTCTCCTATAGTCTTACTCTAATGTATTTAATATTCTCACAGATTATTTTTCTTATGACAGGTTATCAATATTTATAAAATCTGGTATTTTTTGGTACTTTTTAAACATCCATCGCTGAGATTTACTATTTCTTTTTTCTCATTATTTATTTAAAATATGTACTTAATATCAATAATATTTATCAAAACTAGGTAGACAAAATATATGTAGCAAATGTTTACAAAGCTCTTCACAAGGTTAAAATTCTAATATTTTTTAAATACATAAGAGAGCAACAAACTATTTTCATCACATAAAAATATAAGTTGAGTTTCATGTTTGTCACTCAATAAAGTTCACCATTTTTATTCATTTAATCCAACTTCCCAATCATCCAAAACAATTTTAACAGATACCGTTTTAGACGGTAGACAGCATTTGTCATCCTGATCCTAAAGTTCACAGAATGCGCTTTGGATGAAAATAGAACAGTTTTAACACCAACATGTAAAAAGTCACCCAACGAGGTCAAATCAGTGACTAAGCAATCTAAATACATCTATCAGTTTTCTCATCTAAATGGGATACAATTTAAAAACTACTGCATGTTCAAGGAATAGTTTCTTGCCACAAAGAACTGTTAATAGAACAATATTATGCTAGAAAAAGAATTTTTTTAATTTAATGTAACGTAACAATTACCACTGACAAGTTGTTAAGTTGAAATATAAACAAAGTATGACAATGAGAATGTACAAGAGATTTCACAAAATGTTTACATGAACAAAAACAAAATAATATAAGTATTAACATCTCTGTGAATATATTTTCATATACCATATCTATGGTTTATTGATATTAAATTAATATCCAAGGTTATTAAATTTTAATTTGCATATCAATTTTTACAAATGCCTATATAAGCATACCTACATAAGCTGTTTTATTTTCTGTTTTACTTTTTGTTTTTACATACAAATAATCATTTGGAGACCATCTGAAAGGGAGAACACGCCCTTCAATACTAAAATATTTCTTATTTCAGTCACAAGAACTAAGTTGTTTAAGTGCCACAAGTGAACTTTTGTGGTTTCCAATTCATAATTAAGTTGGGGTTTACCCCTCCTGAAAACAAAAGGGGGAACATTTCCCAACTCATTTTATGAGGCCAGTGTTACCCTGATTTAAAAAAGAAAAAAGTGATAAACATACTACAAGAAAATTTAACTACAGACCAATATCCCTTAGACAAATAACAAAATATCTGTAACAAAATCCTATAAAACTCAGCAACATACATATAAACAGATAATGACAAAATGGGATTTATCCCAGAATTCAAGGTTGCTTTATCATTAGAATATCAATCAGGATATTTTACCAGATTAACAGACTAAAAGAAAAAGTATAAGGTCATCTCAATTTAACATTCACTCACAAATAACCCTCAGCAAACTGGGAATGGAAGGGAATTTCCTCAGCCTAATAAAAGGCATCCAGAAAGAAACTATAGCTAATATCATACTTAATAGGGAAGGACTGAATATTTTCTTTCTAATACAAGAGGGCAAGGATATCCTCCCTCTCCATTTTTACTCAACACTGTAGGTCCTAACCAAAGCAATAAGGTAAGAAAGATTAATAAAAGGCACACAAATTAGAAAAGAAGTAGTAAAAACTGTCTTTATTTACAGACAACATGATTGTCTATGCAGAACACTTTTAAGAGTTTACCAAAAATTAAATAAAGCTATTAGAAATAGTGCATTTAGTACATCGCAATGTTACAAGGTCAAAATATAAAAAGTGTACCATACTTCAATACTAGTCATACTGTATTTCAATACTAGCATTGCTAATATTGCATTGCTAGCATTATAATAGCATGTGATGTCACTTATAATAGTATTAAACATATAATAGGAATAAACTTAACAAAAAATACATGCAAGAATTATGCACTAAAAACTGCAAGACACTGGTTAGAGAAATTAAAGACCTAAGTAAAGAAAGAGACATATCATGTTCGTGGATCATAACACCCAATATTGTTTAATATATTAATTTTCTTGAAACAGATCTATAGAGTCAATGCAATTCCATTCAAAATCCCAGTAGGCTTTTAAAATTTTATATGAAAATGTAGAGGATGTAAAGTAACCAAAACAATTTTGAAATACAAGAGAAAGTGGGAGGACTTATATATTACTTAACTGTAAGACTATAAGCTACAATAATCAAGAAAATAGGGTATTGTCATAAAGATAGTAATTTAAAAATGTAATAGAAATAAACCCACATATATATGGTCAATTAATTTTTCAATGAAAACGCTAAGGTAATTAAATGGAAAAATTCTTGTCTTTTTCAGCAAATGGAACTGGAACAATCACATACCCATTTGGAAAGATACGACACCTCACATCATATACAATAATTAACTAAAAATGTATCAGAAGCCTAAAAATGAGATTATAAGCTACTAGAAAAACATACGAGGCAATCTAAATGATATTCGTTTAGATAAAAATCTTTAACACTCCACAAAAAGCACAAAAGAAAAAAATCAATAAACTGGGCTTCATCAAAATTAAAGGCTTATTCTTTGAAAAGGCACACTTAACAAAATGAAAGCACAAGCCGATAGACTTGGAAAAAAAATTGGAAAACATCTCTGATAAAGGACTTGTACCCAGAATATGTAGAGGTATATATAGAACTCAATAAGAAGGAAAAAAAGAACTGTTTTTTCAAAACTAGGGGCTGGGCACTGGGGCTCACGCGTATAATCCCAACATTTTGGGAGGCCAAGGCAGGAGGACTGTTTGAGCCTTGGAGTTCAAGACCAGCCTGGGCAACATAGGGAGACCCCAGTATCTACAAAAAGTTTAAAAATTAGCCAGGCATGGAGGTACCCACCTACGTTCCCAGCTACTCAGGAGGGTGAGGTGGGAGGATTGTTCGGGCCCAGGAAGTCAAGGCTGCAGGGAGCTGTGATCATGCCATTGCACTGCTGCCTTCATAAATACAAATGAAAATAAAAAATAGGGAAATGGTTTGGACACTTTACATAAGTACATATGCAAATGACCAAAAAGTACATGAAAAAATGCTCAAACAATTAATCATTTTAGGGAAATAAAAAGTAATGTAACTGTAATGAGTTACCATTACACTTTCATTAGAATGATAGCTAAAATAAAAAGAACTGTTAATACCAAGTGTTGAAAAGGATATAGAGCAACTGGTAGGAATGCAAAATGGTACAGCCACTTTGGAAAACAGTTCGGCAGTTACTTAGAAAAGTTAAAACATACCCTTATCATATGACTCAGCAATCGCTTCGTACACATTATCCGAGTAAAATAAAAACATATGTCCATAAAAACACTTATATTGCATAACACTGTGTCTGCATAACTGTTTTATTCATAATAGCTAAACCCTGAAAAAGAAAAATTCCAACATATAGTAATCAGAATAAACAAATTGTGGTATAGCCACACAGTAAACTACTGCTCAGCAATAAAAAGGAACAAACTGCTGATCCATATACAGGTAAAATCTAAAAGAGGCCAGGTGCAAAAACTACATACTGCATGATTCCATTTATATAAAATCCTAGAAACAGCAAAACTGTAGTAATAGAAAGTAGATCTGTGGTTGCCAGGAGCAAGGAGATAGGGTAAAGGATCGACTACAAAAGGGCAGGAACAAACTTTTAAGGGTGATGGAAATGATCCATATTTGGTTGTAATGGTGGAACACAACTGTATACATCCGCCAAAACTCATCAAATTGTACACTTAAAATTGGTGAATTATACTGTAAGTAAATTACATCCTAATAAAGCTGATTTAACAAATAAAAGCAATTAAATATATGTTGAGGACTTTTACACTGGTGGTAATGTTTGATAACTTACCCATCCAAGAAACAGTTCCAACTTGTTAGATTTGAACAGGTAAAAATGAAAATACTAAAAAAAAAAAAAAAAAAAAAAAAAAAAAATTCAAAAGGTATCAGTGGAAAAGTAAGTGTCTCTCGCATCCCTATGACTCTATGCCTTTTACCACTTAATTTATATTCACACGGAAACAATATTGCTATTTAAGGAACAGTTAATTAACAATATGTTAAAGGGGTGCTTTATTAAAATAGAAGAATCACTAACTCATAACAATATGCAGGTCATTCTTTTCCAGAGGGGAACCTTCCCCAAAGCCCTTGAAATCTGAATTCTTTACCCCTATAAATCAAGGGTATCAGTAGTCTGACAGCATCTTAGTATCTCACTTCTAACAACCTGCCAATCCTTGTTCTAATATCTTGTGGCAAATACAAACCATTTCTCATTATATGTTAATCTGTTTTTCTTTCTTTCTTTTTCTGAAACAGAGTCTCACTCTGTTTCCCAGGCTGGAGTGCAGTAGCATGATCTCAGCTCACCACAACCTCCGCCTCTGGGGTTCAAGTGATTCTCCTGCCTCAGCCTCCTTAGTAGTTGGGATTACAGACATGCACCACCACGCCCAGCTAACTTTTTCTTTTTTTTTTTTTTTTTTGTATTTTTAGTAGAGACAAAGTCTCATCATGTTAGCCAGCCTGGTCTTGAACTCCCAACCTTAGGTGATCTACCTGCCTCGGCCTCCCAAAGTACCGAGATTACAAACGTGAGCCACTGCACTTGACCCATATGTTAATCTGGATATACTACAAGTTCGATGAAAATATCCTTAAAGAGTAACTACAAAAATCAAAGCTATTATTCTTGTTCTACAGGAGTTTACAGTATACAAAGAAGAGAAGGTATATAAACAGGGCATTTTTATTAATAATACAAGATATCATATATCTCAAAACAGAACAGTAAGTGGGAAAGACAATAAGTATTGCTATGGTGAAAAAAAGCAAAAGCAAAAGTGGACTCAAAGGAGATGGGGGAACTTGACTATTCCTAAAACACAGGATTTGAAAAAAAAAAAAGTGAAGGACAGCATTCTTAGCAGGGCAAAGAATAGGAGAATGACGTAGCTGTGACCATATGAACAACATTTTCATTGATCAGAGTAGAGACAACATATTTGAGTGGGAAAATAAGAGAGAAATACAAGATTTGAAGTACAGAGCTTATTCAAACAGCATTTATTAAGTACCTACTATATGCCATGCATAGTACAGAAATGAGCTGTTTGAAAAGAAATTCCAGACTAAGAAATTTTGTCTTTTTACTCTGTAGCAGGAAAATAGAGTTCTAAAGAACTCATGGCAATTTTATACAACATTATTTTAACCAATCTTGGCAACAAATAATTTTAAATAATAGAAAAACAGAGACTCAAAATGGCCATACTGCCCAAGGTAATTTATAGATTCAACGCCATCCCCATCAAGCTACCAATGAGTTTCTTCACAGAATTGGAAAAAACTGCTTTAAAGTTCATATGGAACCAAAAAAGAGCCCGCATCTCCGAGACAATCCTAAGTCAAAAGGACAAAGCTGGAGGCATCACGCTACCTGACTTCAAACTATACTACAAGGCTACAGTAACCAAAACAGCATGGTACTGGTACCAAAACAGAGATATAGACCAATGGAACAGAACAGAGTCCTCAGAAATAATACCACACATCTACAGCCATCTGATCTTTGACAAACCTGAGAGAAACAAGAAATGGGGAAAGGATTCCCTATTTAATAAATGGTGCTGGGAAAATTGGCTAGCCATAAGTAGAAAGCTGAAACTGGATCCTTTCCTTACTCCTTATACGAAAATTAATTCAAGATGGATTAGAGACTTAAATGTTAGACCTAATACCATAAAAACCCTAGAGGAAAACCTAGGTAGTACCATTCAGGACATAGGCATGGGCAAAGACTTCATGTCTAAAACACCAAAAGCAACGGCAGCAAAAGCCAAAATTGACAAATGGGATCTCATTAAACTAAAGAGCTTCTGCACAGCAAAAGAAACTACCATCAGAGTGAACAGGCAACCTACAGAATGGGAGAAAATTTTTGCAATCTACTCATCTGACAAAGGGCTAATATCCAGAACCTACAAAGAACTCAAACAAATTTACAAGAAAAAAACAAACAACCCCATCAAAAAGTGGGCAAAGGATATGAACAGACATTTCTCAAAAGAAGACATTCATACAGCCAACAGACACATGAAAAAATGCTCATCATCACTGGCCATCAGAGAAATGCAAATCAAAACCACAATGAGATACCATCTCACACCAGTTAGAATGGCGATCATTAAAAAGTCAGGAAACAACAGGTGCTGGAGAGGATGTGGAGAAATAGGAATGCTTTTACACTGTTGGTGGGATTGTAAACTAGTTCAACCATTATGGAAAACAGTATGGCGATTCCTCAAGGATCTAGAACTAGATGTACCATATGACCCAGCCATCCCATTACTGGGTATATACCCAAAGGATTATAAATTATGCTGCTATAAAGACACACGCACACGTATGTTTATTGCGGCACTATTCACAATAGCAAAGACTTGGAATCAACCCAAATGTCCATCACTGACAGATTGGATTAAGAAAATGTGGCACATATACACCATGGAATACTATGCAGCCATCAAAAAGGATGAGTTTGTGTCCTTTGTAGGAACATGGATGCAGCTGGAAACCATCATTCTTAGCAAACTATCACAAGAACAGAAAACCAAACACCGCATGTTCTCACTCATAGGTGGGAACTGAACAATGAGATCACTTGGACTCAGGAAGGGGAACATCACACACCGGGGCCTATCATGGGGAGAGGGGCGGGCGTAGGGATTGCATTGGGAGTTATACCTGATGTAAATGACGAGTTGATGGGTGCAGCACACCAACATGGCACAAGTATACATATGTAACAAACCTGCACGTTATACACATGTACCCTACAACTTAAAGTATAATAATAAAAAAAAAAAAAACAGAGACTCAGGAAGGTATATGCATATGCTTAAAATCATATAGCCAAAACCAAAGCAAAAATCCCACATCTTCCTATTCCTAGCTCCATGCTCCTTGTCTTGCTCTACTGGCTATATCCTTTAGTCCTCTTCATTTTCTCAAGCAAATAATAAATTATTAAAAGAAAAAAAAGTGATGCAATAAAAGTAAAGTTTTAGTCAAATGCATATGGCTAGGTTGTACGGTTGAATTAAAAGGTAAAGAACATGGATAAAATGAAATCTATTAGCATAGGTTGGCACAAAAGTAACTGTGGTTTTTGCCAATTACTTTTGCACTAACCTAAAGTTACTGTAATAATCTAGGAATTGGTGGTAGCAGTAGGAACAGAAGCCATTGGATATGAGACTTTGTATAAAAAGATTCAATTTTGAAAATACCAAGAGATTCAAAGATAACTAGGTGATTGGTAAGTAGAGCCACTGGCAAGATGTAAATATCAAGAAATGAGTCTATTTTGTTGGGGAAATCATCTACTGTGGTCAAATTATTGCCCAAAGTCAAAGATATTAGATCAAACATTTCACAAGTTTCTACCCCTGAAACAGAATAATCCAGAGTTTACTACCATCCTTGGATCTTTTATTTACAAATACTTATCATTTTCTGTCTAGACTTAAAGCCTAGACACCACCGTCTATCCAATCCCCAGAGGTATTCATATCCATAAAGCCCAATAAGAGTTTATGCCCACTTCCTGGAAACCTCTAAGAGAGAGCTGATATACCTAAATCTAAAGAAATACACACGCACACACGTGTACAAGCTGCCAGTGTACAAGCACGTGTGTGTGTGTCTGTGTGTGTAATTAAGTCTATCATTGAGCCAAGGCTTTCTTTCAGGGAATCAGGGTTATTTGTCAGTCATAAGTAAATGACTAATCTCTATATCATACATTAAGGCTTGCAACTGAGAAAGTATTTTTAAACCTACATAAAGATGAATCTATCTTCCCTCTTATATGAAAATTATTTCTCAAGGAAAGGTTATATTCATAACTTCTTCCAAGGTCCTGAAGAATTCCATTCACTTATGATATTAATTTTTTAATGAAAATACTGGACTAGTAGCTCTTTAATAATTATAAATGAAGACATCCAACAGAATAACTAGTCTTCAAAAGAGGATAACAAAGAGGATGAGGATCAAAGAAGAGCTAAACCCAAGTAAAAGCATATGAAACCTGGAATGTAAAGAACAGAGGTCAATGCTGCTCTTTGCGATGGCCAGTAGAGGCTGCCAGTGTACAAGCACACACAGGGCTTCCCCTCCCCGCCTGCCACAGACACAGAGTTGTCAACAAAATAAGAAACATTTCCATGGTATAATATGAAGCCCAGCACTCTAGGCTCATCATAGAGCATCATGAAGCAGCAAACACCAAGGGTCCTTTCAACCGTGGCTTCTCAGTATATGTCATGGGAACAAAAGAATGCCAGAATATTTTTCGAGTACTTTTGAAACATGATCGCATTTAGCCACTGTCTGACCAAAAGAAACCACCAATCCTATGTCATTACCTTTCCAGAAATGATACCTCAAGTTTTATAGACATGTAAAAATGGGTACCTTCCATGAAAAATAACTCAATTTGGAGCCTTCAAAATCCTTATTTGAATAGATGTATTACTCGGCTTCTTCAAATACAGTGAATTGTTACAGCTAAAAGAAATTTTCAGTTACTGAGTACAGAGACATAATTTTTGATCTAAAATTTATAAGTATCATTCTTAAATTACAAATACTAACATACTTAAAAGGAATTTATTGATATTCCGCAGTCAGGTGAGATTCTGTCCATCTGCGCCCCTCACCCAGAGCCAAAAACATAAAGACACTCAAGTACACCAAGTGGCAATCACTTTTTAAAATTCATTTCATGAATCTGCTCTACAATTTTAAGAATTATGTATCTGGCCCTTTTTGAGCTCCACAACACTGCTGTTTCTTGTAGAGAGAAACTTTGCCGTCAATCACTGCTCCCTTTTGCCACGCAAATATGTGCTGCAGCTTTCACTTGTCACTCCTATTATATGTAATGTAGGCAGCTTAGCACTAAATCAATTTAAGGAACTGCAGGAGTTAAATACATACATTATTATTATGATGACTGAAAAGGCAATGAATGTCTTGCAGCTCCATTTGCTTTCTTTGTTAAGAAAGAAAAAGCTAATTATCTGCAGCTGTCAACCATGAAGACCTAGACCTATTTAAGTCAACATCAGCCTTGGACAACTGAAAATATTTCTCAGATTTTTACCCGATTGTTTTCTTTTTGAAAAGAAAGAAAGAAAGAAAAACCACATACTTTCATTACAAAATATTAAACATTCTAAAGGGTAATGTAAAAACAAGTTGAAAAATGTAAAACTACATACTTGTATCCCTTTTCATAACCAACTCATTTAATATTTTTTAAAACTGCCTGTCAGTTTTTCGTAATACCCACTCTCTAATTAGTGTAGTCAAAATTTAGAAAAATGCAAAGCATCTCCACATAAATTCATAAAAAGAAATTCAAGTGAAAGCCCAGACTATTGGTTACAATGAAACTATGTTACAGATGATCAAGGGATAAATTCTGTTCATTTATTTAACAAGAGAAAGAAACACACGTCCAAAGTTGAACTGCTGCAAAAAGACAGAAAATGCACACTGAATTTGTGTTCAATGTAGGAACACCAATAGGTTATGCTTCTGTGTTCATATACTATTTCATATATATTATTTTCTTTACCTGCCAATCTTCTATTTTCTAGTCTAGTATCATTAGAATCTAGAACTAAATACTTGGTTTTGAATTTTCTTTTTTCAAATTTAAGGATCAACTTGGGTATTTTTCCAGGACACCCAATAAGGATGAAAACAATATTTTCAGTAAGTCAAAGATAAAGTCAATATATAAACTATGAAACCTCTCAACGCTGTGTTCAAAAAGTGGACAAAGGTCATTATTCTTGATTGTGAACAAATTTTTTTGCACTTGTTTTTACTGGTAATGATTAAATATTATTTTCCTATTATTTTCTTTGGAAGAGCTCTTCTTCTCATGGGAATACACTTAAAACTATTTTACAATTTCACATTAAAATACTGTCCAGTTAGCTTTCAAATAATTTTTAGACACCAATACAGATAAATTCAACCGTACAAAATCAACAATGTAAGAAAAACATGACATGTGACCAAAATAATTATAGTTTTAAAAATTATAGCTCATGTTGCAGTGAGCTGAGATCACACCACTGCACTCCAGCCTGGGCAACAGAATTTATTTATTCTGTATCAAAAAAATAAATAAATAAATAGCTCGTGTGTAAGTCCCTAAACCAGTCTTAAAAAGGAAGCCTTTTCAAAGTACACCTGACCTAGAACTCCAAGATGCTGATTTGCCACAAGCACCCCCTGCAATCTTCAGGGATCACTATTGTAATCCCCAGTCTCAAATGTGTTAGAGACAAGAAAGAGAAGGTCAAGAACCATTAGTATAAGTAACATAAAAATCAAACACATCTCAGATCCAAAGAATGATATATAAAAATGGAGAGCCAGTCAGGTTTAAGTACAGACATAGACATGGCCTATGTGGTAGGTTAAAACAACAACAACAACAGAAACAACAACAACAAAAAAAAACAGTATAGTTATGTGGCCACAAAATACTAAGTAAATTTTTCACTGTCACAAACTAGTAACTGACAGGAGCAAGATTCCATCTCAGCTTTTCACAACAAAGCCCAGATTTTTTTTTTTTTTTTTTGAGACGGAGTCTTGCTCTGTCGCCCAGGCTGGAGTGCAGTGGTATGATATTGGCTCATGGCAAGCTCTACCTGCAGGGTTCATTCCATTCTCCTGCCTTGGCCTCCCGAGTAACTGGGCCTACAAGGTGCCCACCACCACACCCAGCTAATTTTTTGTTGTTTTTTTTTTGTTTTAGTAGAGACAGTGTTTCACCGTGTTAGCAAGGATGGTCTCAATCTCCTGACCTCGTGATACACCTGCCTCGGCCTCCCAAAGTGCTGGGATTACACCCAGCCAAAGCCCAAATTCTTTTCACAGCCTGATATTACCTCCAGAGTTCATCTCTGATATGGCTTTACATTTTCAGAAATCTGTATCTACTGTGATTGAGAGACAGTTGCTATCCTTTATAATTGATGATGCTAGTGAGAATGTTATCCTCTATGCATATAAACAGAGCAGAATTGACAAAAATATTAGGAGGTGATCCTTGTCTTAAAATGAGCAGGATAAGATAGATGACCTTCAAAGGTTCTTCTAGCATTCTAACATTCTATGAGTAATTTATTTTATTAAGATGTTTGGGAACAGATAAAAAAATCTCTGGCTATTTTTTTCTAACTTTCTGAAATCTGTTCAGGATAATAACTCCTACCCCATCACTATTTTACAAACATTTAAATATAGTATCTACATTAATGTAATTCTCACAACTCTGTGATGTTGATTATTTTATACAGAGAGTACTGAAATTCAAAAAGATTGTGGTGCCTTGGCCCAAAGCACCAAATTACTAAACAGCAGAGCAATTCTAAAGGCAAATCTGTCCTACTCACAGCTCAGGACATTTACCCTTATATATACTAGATGCTGCCATAATAACAGCATCCATTTGTACATCACTGTACCTTTGTCACCTGTTCCCTAACGGTCCTCAGAACAACCCTGCAATAAAACAAGGCAAGTAATATCATTCTGGCATCATTTTACAAATAACTGAGTCTTGGAGAATTTAAATCACTTGCTCAAGGATCCTTACAGAGTAATAGTAAAGCCAAGTCTCAAACAGAGGTCTCCTAACTCCAAGTCTAGTATTTCTTTTGTCACTATATCTGTCAACTACAAGTTTGGCTTCAACATACCTTTGAAACATTTCTATGCCTACCCTGCTTAAACTTGTCTCTCTACGCGTGAAATTCATTAAGTGTAATTGAACTCATGAAAGTACTGTTTATGCTTATGTGTGGCACAATAACTTAGGTTCCCAATATAGAATTACTTTTAAAATATATTTGTCTAAGACTTTCAAGAAAATTCTCACCCAGATTTTGAGTGATCAAGAATAAGGTGGCTAGTTATTATAAAAAATCCTCCTTAAATCCCAGCAAGGGGGGGAAAGGGATGCCTAATTTGGGAGTTTGCTGAATTATAAATCAGCCTTCTCCATACATCCAATTTATAGAACAGACAGTAGTACTGCCTAGCATTCTGTCTTCAGTTCCTCAGAATCTTTCTACCAAATGCACTGCGATTACTGAATGATCTCATTTAGTAAACCAGCTTCTTGTCCCTTCATTAGGTCCTAATCTAAATTATAGTATAAAGACATAAGGTTTTCTACTCGTGGCTGACTTATGATAAACAGCACTGGCTGGCCATGTGGCCTGATGAGGTCCTGAGACACACAAGGGTCTTTTTTTGGACTTTATCAGTCTTAGGGCAGGCAATTTATTTTGAGCCAGAAAAATAAAATATAATCTTAGGCCATCTGGCTCTGTAACACACTGTATTTGTTTAGAAAGGTCACTGTTGTCAAGTTATTGAATGTTATCTCTAGAATTGACAGGAAGAGGGAAGTTTTTGAAAGAAGGCCAAGACTATTAAAGCACCGGATATTAAGGTGTAAAGCAGTATTTAAAAGCTTGGGCTTTAGTGTTAAATAGACTACAGTTCAAATCCCAGCTCCACCACTTACTACTTAAATGACCTTGGGCAAGTCACTTTCTTTCTTAATTCAATTTTCCCAATCTATAAAATCTAGATAACACAACCTAGTAAGATATAATGAGAAAAGGATGTAATACATACATGTCACTAGCTCATAGTTATTCAAAATTTATGTAATAATTATTTTCAGTCTAATTTTTGTTTTGTCTGAAACCAAAATTTTCATTACTTTTATAAACTTTTCCAGACAGCAAAGTATAATTCCAATATAGAATCACAATTTATACTATACAAAAGATACAGATTGAACCTATCCCTAACAAAAACTTCAATCTATCTTAGATTTAAGCAACATTCTTTTATTTGTTAAATCAGATATGTAGCAACTACTATTTTGTTAGTGAAATGACTGAGTTACTGTGTCAGTGAAGAATGAATACTCGGCATATCAAATCAACTTCAGGGGGACTAATACTGCTGTTTTATTGAACAACTGTTACAGTATCCTGACGTTGCTATGCAATAGTTATTTTCTGCACATGACATAGTTTTCTATTAATGCTGCAAAGCAGTACTGTGATCTAACTATTGCAGTAACAAGATGATCCAGAGTTGACTTAGGCTATTCAGGCCCTTTCCTTTTGTGGATTAGCAATGTGGTTAAAAATATACTAATAATTAAAACACTCATAAAAAAGTAGCTCAATCAAAACTCCATTTAGAACGTTGCTGAGGAGAAACGGTTTCGATTCAGCAGGCCAGAGTCTCGATCCACTTATATAACCCTTAAGGATCTCAATAGTAGGCAAACACTTCACCTGTGGAATTATCTCCACACATAATTGGATTTCCCAAATCAAAGTAGGCACTATAAGCCAGGGCAAAAGCTGGAGTCAGGCTAGAGAAGAAGATTTCCATCTGTTTTCTACTTCAAGTATTAGCTGCTACAGTTTCCCCTTTGGTGTCATAATAACAGGCACATATTTTTCATATGAACTACTAGGTTCTCTTATTTCTCCACAATACTGACCTGAGAGATCTGAAAATCATCAAAAACAAATTTCTAACTCTGGGGTCTAGCCAAAAAGACTACCTACAGACCAACAAAAGTCGAAAACATGCATATTGAATTAGGGGTTATAAAGATAAATGGATCCAAGAAATCCATAAGCCTATATAAAAGAATACACATGAGAAGCTCTCTTGATCAAGTGTCACTTACCCAGCTTGCTATGTAAACGCACATTGTTCATTTCCTCTTTAACCATACTGACAGATGCTCACAGAATACTGAAAACTCACGGCCTGCAGGACTCTCTCTAGCATGCCCCTCAACACTTCTGCTCCCAACTGCTGAGCTGTATATTCACCCAGAACAATATTTGTTCCAAAACCTCAACAGGGGAGTTTTATTGTTATTGTAATTAGCTAATTTAATTAAATATCACATAAACCATGAAAGCAAAAATAAAAGGTCTTGTATCTTTTTTTTTTTTTTTGAGATCTTTAAAAACTAAGTCAAATGCATTGAAAAGACTTGATAAAGGCAAGTCACTATAAAACACTGCTGTTGAAACAGGCAAAGGTAAGAGAAATTTTTAAAACTGGGAAAAATAATAAAATATAGAATATAATGTTTCTCAAAATGTAGCATGGAAGCCAAGAATAGAACGCTGAGCCCCATCTTCCACAGTTTCTGATTCAGTAGGTCTGCAGTAAAATCAAAGAATTTGCATGCTATGAAATTCCCATGATGCTGACGCTGCTGGGCTGGGAACCACACTTTGAGAACCACTGCTCTGCAAGTGTCTCAATTTTTTAATCTATATTAAAGAAATACAGCATAAACTGGATATGATTTTTTATAGATGTAGATTTATATAAGACTTGCAGTTGCAATCAGCAAGCCTATATTGAAAAAAAGGCCCTCGACCCTAGTCACAAAAACAGCCTATTTATACATTTTGCACATTTCAAGTTAAAACATTAGTGAGAAGTGTGCAGCAGTTTTTACGACCTACTGTTTTAACTGACTTTTTCTATTAACAGTCAAATGACAAGAACCAATCTCATCAGAAAAGATCCCTTGTCAAATACAGACTATGAAAGTACCACTGAAGTTTCAAAGTTTCTTCACCTTCACCATTTGCAAGAAGGAAACTCCGTGATTGTCTCATTGGTTATGAGACTTCCCAAAACACAAACTCATAGAAGCTCATATCAATGACGCTTTTAAAATAAAAGTTAAAAGGTTTAGTATCACTCTCTCCAATTTATAGATGAGATTACTGACCCAGAAGAAACATATCTAAAGGTAAGTCAGCCAACAAGTGGCAGCCAAGACTCTGAATACAGATTTGTCTCCAAAAACAGTGCTTATTTTCCCAAACCACAAAATATTGCCGTATAATCTTTAAAAGAATCAAAGACAGGTTTGCAACAATACACCATTAGAACCCTAATCAATCCAAATGTCTGCAAAACAGAAAATGACCAAACTAGCAGCCAGGTATGGTGGCTCATGCCTGTAATCCCAGCACTTTGGGAAGCCAAGGAGGGAGAATCACTTGAGGCAATCCCATCTCCACAAAAAGTAAAAAATTAGCTAGGTGTGGTGACACAGGCCTATAGCCCCAGCTACTCGGGAGTCTGAGGCAGGAAGACTGCTTGAGCCCAGGTGATTGCGGCTGCAGTGAGCTATAATTGTGCCACTGCACTACAGCCTGGGCAACAGAGGGAGACCCTGTGTCTTAAAAAAAAAAAAAAAAAAAGAAGAAGAAGAAGAAAGAAAGAAAATTGCCAAATGTAAACAGTTATAACCGGATGATTATAAACATTATATCTTTATCTTGAACATAATCATAAACATCATCCATAAGCTGAACTTATTAAGTGGCAAGAGAGGATCATCAAACATAGGGCACTGTAAGGGAGCTAGTTACCAGCATTGATGCAAAGTTTAGTATTTATGGACTGCTTGAAAACAGAGGAAGAGATGAGGTAGCCCAGTGACGACAACTGCCATTAAGATAATGCCATTAAACCAAGTTAATTTTAGAAACTAGAGGCAGAGACAAACAGCACCTTATCTCTGCCTTATAAGGTAGTGATGCATTCATGTTGTATTATAAATTCCAGAAGAGAACCATATCTGTAAAACTATGAAGGAATCCATCTTTATGTATCACAAGCCCATCAATACAACTTTATAAGAATTGCTTTATTCAGTAGTGTTTTAAATAACTGGAGAAAAATTCATGTATATGTATTTTTATATATGTCTTTCATAATGCCTGTAGTTACCTTTAACCATTCCTCTTTATTTCTTCACACTGATTAAAATTTACCATCAAGTGTCCTTTCATTTCAACCTGAAGGACTCCCTTTAACATTTCTTACGAGTTCGTGAGAATCCTTTCAGTTTCTGTTTATTTGGAAATCTTAATTTCACTTTCAGTTTTGAAGAACAGTTTAGCTACATAGAGAATTACTGGTTGACAGTCTTTTTATTTCAACGTTGAAAATGTCTTCTAGCCTCCAGGGTTTCTCATAAGTGAGCTATTAAGCCTATTGAGGATTCCTTGTAACAAGTCATTTTTCTCTTGCTACTTTCAAGATTTTTCTTTAAATTCAACTATGATGGTCTAGGTATGGATCACTTTGGGCTTATTCAACTTGGATTACAGTGAGCTTCTTTAATGTGTAGCACAGAGTAATATTTTTCAGCAAATCTGAAAAGCTTTCCGCCATTATTTTTTTTTAATATTCTTTCTGCCTCTTTCTCATCTTCTCGGAATCCTATAATGCCCATGTTGGTACAACTTTCGATGGAGTCACCTAAGTCTTTTGAGGTTCTGTTCATTTTTCTTTCTGATCCTCACACTGAAAAATCTCTATTGTCCTAACTTTGCGTTAAAAGATTCCTTCATTTGCCGATTTATATCTGTTGCTGAGCTCCTCTAGTGAATTTTTCATTTCAGTTATTATACTTTTAAGATCCAGAATTCCCTTTTTAAATAATTTCTATCTTTATTAATATTCTTTCTCTGGTGAAATACCATTCTGATACTTCCCTTTAATTCTTTAGACATGGTTTCATTTAGTTCTTTGAAAAGCTAACTTAAAGACTATGAAGTCTAAAATCTAGGCTCTCACAGGGACTTTTTTTGTTAGTTTTTTATTATTATTTGTCTCTATGTGTGGCATATTTACTGCTTCTTTGCATTTCTCAATTTTTGTTGAAAACTGAACATTTTAGGTAATATATTTTAACAAATCGCATATCAGATTGCTCTACATTGTTCCCCTTTTTAATCATCAGTGTGTTGTTTTTCTTGATGCTGCTTATTTAGTACTTTCATGAACTAATTTTAAGATCCTGTATTACCTGTAGTATGTGGCCCCCAAGTTCTCCGCTAGAACTTTTTTTTTTTAGGATCTTGTGTTTATTTATAAGCCTGGCTTCCTAGAAGTCATACCTGGACCAGTATAATGTAGCAGTCAACCAATCATCATTTAAAAGATTTCCTTAAATGCTTTACCTATATGTCTTCTACCCTTTGCCAAAGAAATCATGAAAAATCATACCTTCAAACTTCAGGAAGCTTACAAATAGCATTGATTTTCACTTCCTGCTTACTCAGTGCCTCAAAATCAGTCAGAGTTGACATTCTCCTTTCCCAGGTCATTTCTGGGCATGTGTACAGACTTACACTTTGTACAGCCTTTTAAATACCCAGGAATATGTCAGAGCTTTCTAAAGTTCCCTATAGTTGGCTAGTTCTCCAGACTTTCCTTGTAAATTCTTGGCCAGCTTCTTCCTTTGCCTCAACTGAAATCACAGTCTTAGGCAGTTGACATTTTGCCAAGTATGCTATTGTTTCAGTAATGCCCTGGGGGTAAGCTTTTTCTTCCACCAACTGAGTTGAGTTCAGAGTCAAATCAAATATCCAACCACTCTCCAAGAAGAGTTTTCCCAGGGAGCTGCAAGTTGGGACAAAATATTAACTATGCTCTGGGGATGGTGCCTTTAATGGAGCTCCAAAAGTGGTCAGCTATCTCCATTGTCTGCAATACTGCCAGCTTTTGGCTACACCACTAAGCTGGAGAGAGAGACGAGAATAACCCCAAGTCAAAATATCACAGATCCCACTGGTCTTCCCAAGATTCACTAGTTTTCTCTTCGACAGATAATTTTCAATTTACACTCCTGCTTAATTGCCAGAATTCTAAAATGGCTGATTTTCGTTATTTTACCCATATTTTTGTTGTTGTATAGGGAGCACAAATTCACCGAGGCCCTCACTCCACCCTCCTGGAAGTTGATCAAGTTCTGTAATATTCTGAATTCATAATTTTCATGACAAAAAGATCTTACCCAAAAAAAAAAAAAAAAACCCTCAGTTTGGTTTTTTCAAAAATACTTAAAATTTTTAGATCACTGATTCTTATCTCTAATAGAAAGTTACGAAAAAAATCTGTATTTCAGTACTTAAATGAGAGTGAAACAGATCTGTGAGACAGGAAAAAATAAACTGCATAAACAATTTATCACATCTTTCCTGTTAATATGTGAATCATCAAAAACAAAGCTGATTACTGGTCTCAGAGCCACTCTCAGACCTAAATGGCCTCTCAAATCTTTTGGGGACAACAGAAACAAGTAAAAGTGAGGAGGAAAGCCTAGTCCATCTTGTCTTACTTGGCTGACTGAGGCCAAAACCAACTATACTCTGATAGTAAGAAATTTTTTAAAACCACAGAAAACTGGAAGTGGGAAATCGACAGAAAAGAAGAATCAGACACTTGACTTAGGAGGCAACCCTATCTCTTGAGATTTCGCTGAAGAGACTCAGAACAGAGATTGAGTTTACCTCAGATTCACCCAAGTACAGGCCAAAATCATGGGCTTCTGGAAGAGAAAAGAGTTGTTCATTACTATTTCTCTTTTGTTAGCTGGTATTGGCAAGCCAAGGAAAGACCAAAACTGTCAAGGTAGGCCAAGAAAAGTAAACATCTTTTAGCAAAGCTTTTATTTTCAAGAATATTGTCGCATGTTTCTTTTGCTTTTCTATTGTTGTGTAACAAACCACCCCAAAACTTACCGGCACAAAACCACCACCATTTTATTTGGTTATAATTCTGCAATCTGAGCAGGGCTCAGCTGGGTAGTTCTTACACTCATCTTGCTGGTGGCCATTCATACTACTGCTTTCAGCCAGCAGATGAGAAATGAGATCAGCTAAGATACTATCATGGCTGAGTGTCACTCTCCATGAAATCTCAGAAATTCTCCCTTCCACGTGGCCTCTTTTCCACTGGGTCTCTCCAGGAGAATGGTCAGATTTCTTACATGATAATCCTGTCTCTCAAAAACATAAAAGCTAAAGTTGTTAGGCCTTTTTGCACCCAGACCTGGAAGAGCTTTAATTCCTTTGCATTCTCTTTGTTAAAATAAGCTACAGGCCCAACTCAAACTGAAAGGAAAGTGACTTCACAAGGGCATGAATGTCATCAATGTAATAGACAACTAAAACATTCAGGCCAATGTTCAGATGACTGGAATGGATGCAACCACAAGAAACTATAAAATGGCTAAAGCCTGAAGACTGGGCAATTATAGTCAGATTCTATTCTCTGTTCTTTCCCACAAAAAGAGTCAATCTAGGTTCATCGGGAATCTTAATTATAAGTGGAACCTGTTAATCACTTAAAAGCCGTATGACCTTAGACAAGTCAATGAATCTCTCTTAAGCTTCAGCTGCTGTATTGTAAAACAGGAAAAATTACACATACCCTGCCTGTCTTAAGAGAAATGCTGTAGAATAAATAAGACAAGAGCTTTGAAAACTGTAAACTGCTATACAAATACAAGGAAATATTATTTACCTGACAGGATGGTAAGTATAATCAACCTAGCTAGGCTCCATCTCCCTATTAATAAAATTATAATCATCATCATTAATTACCCTATATGCTAAATTACTACCATTGCAATAATATATGTAATAGCAAGCTAAAATCACATTATGTTTTGTTACTGTGAAGAGTAATAATACTAACTACAATTTATTGTTGTCCAATTATATGTCAGGTGCTGTTGGTTACTTTCAGTAATCTATAATTAACCCTTACAATAACTCAATAAGGTAGGTATTATCCCTCATTTACAAATAAAGAAACTGACACTTGGCTACTTTAAGTAACCTGCTCATAGTTACACAGCTAGTAAACAAAAAATCCATTCTTAGTATCTAAAGCATAATAGGCACTTGATAAATATTTGTTGGATAAATTAAAGAACAAATAAAGCCAAGGCTATCTGGCTTTAATGTAACGTTGTTCAACTATTATCAAAGAATTTCTCTCTCACAATCCTTATTTTTATATACAGCTATTAAAACTGTAACCATGGCAAACACATCTAACTAACATGAACAATTTCACCTTGTGCATCAAGAAAATAGTTTCCCATCTGAAAAGTACCTTTTTTTAAAAAAAATCTAATATTTAACCTATCTAATGAATTATTTTGAATTATAATAATCGTGTTACAATGTGGGGACGTCAACTGGAATGAAAAGCAAAAAAAAAAAAAAATTTGCATACAAAAAATCACTAAAACAAAAATCATATTTTTAAATAAAAAAATAGGTGCATGATGGATTACAAATTTCCATATCCTATAATATGAAGAGATCTTGAAATTTAAGAGGAGGAAAAGAAACTGCCCAACAGAAAAACAGACGGAAGATATAAATGGACACTCAACAAAAGAAATATGAACAGCTAATGAATTCTTTATACTTTTGTCATTAGTTATTGAAGAAATGTGAATCCAAGTGAGATTTTTTTCAACTATTCGACTGCCAAAATAAAAAATAAATAAATATAAAGACTGATTATATCCAGTGTCAGAGTAAACAAAGAAACAAAACATTAAAGCATTACTGCTTGGCATATGAAATGGTACAACCTTTCTAGAGAACAATCTGATAATTGACAAAAAATATTCTAAATGTACCCAGCATTTACTCAGCAATTCCATTCCTAGGAATTCATATAAAGAAAATAATTGGACAGCTACACAAAGATGCACATACATGCCAAAATACTGTATAGGATACCACCCAAATGTCTAGGTACAGAATTGTTTAAATACATGATACATACATACGATGCTAACAGAGATATAAAATTTTATTCATTACCATGAAAAGATGTTTAAAATATGAGTGTGAAAGTAAAAAAACAAACGGTATGACCCAATTTTCATAATAAAGTGCACAAACTTTCATTTGTAGGAGAAAAGAGTGCATACACACACAAGCAGAAGCACACCAAGACTGCCAGGGTGAGCCCATATGCACTCACAGAGAAATCCCGAGAAGACATGACAGTAATGCTGCAAGCAGATACGTAGTCATCTGTGAGCAGAAGAATATATATATTTTTACTTTCTTTGTACATTTCTATATTTTCTGAATGTTTCCCATTAAGCATATACAACTTTCGTAATTGTAATTTAATAAAATCATTTTCACTTAAAATAATGTCAACTGTCATAAGCACGGTCAGATTCTGTGAACTTTGAATGTTAATTACATTTAACATAAAATATTGCCCAAAAAGCAGCTTATATGGATACTCAATGAAGATTTACATTTTATTCCTTTTTCAAATGATGGATTCAAAATCATAAAACCTTCATAGTTGTTTCTATTCACATGTATTAGAATTGGGAATTTATTTTAAAATGTAACTTAGAAATGAAAAGTGAAACAGATAAGTGTTACAAGATACACTTAGTGTAAGTGTGCTATATTATATGTCTTTGAATAACTTGCATATGTAAGGGCCTAGAGACCTTGATTCTATAATGAAAAAAATCCAGCATCACTTGGTATGTCCACTTGGGAGCTTATTAACTTATGCTTATTATTTACACAGTATAATGGGAATTCTCAATTAGCCATGGGTAGTCTATCCACAACCAATCTTGCTTTTGAGTTTAGCCATTGTACCAAGAGTATAAGCAGTTTAGCTATTTGCTTCCTAGATCTCTCAGCTGTTTATTTTGTATTATGCCAGGATTTAGCAAAAGAAATACTTAAAATCAATTATTCCACTTGGACAGTGGATAGGCAGGCAAGTGGGCAGCTACTACTCTCAGGGCTGAGGCTGAGTATCACTCAGATACACCACTACCTGATCCCTGAACAGGAGACTTTGGGAAATGTTTAGGGTCATTTTAGTTGTCCCAATGATGCGGGGAGGGGAGTGATTCTAATGCCATTTTGGCCCAGAGATGCCAAATATGCTGCAACATGGGGTACCCCACCAAGATATGTCTAATCTATAGTAACAATAGTGTCCCTGTTAAGACAAGTACCATTTTCTTGCTCAATGTTGTATTTCCAGCCTACTGCGTAACAGGAATTAAATAAATATTTGTTGAATAAAATCAAAATATGCAATTTATGGCACTGAATGAGACACAGATAATACAAAGGAGGAAAAAGAAGTGACAACAGAGAAACTAGATTCTACCTCTACCCTAAGACAGGCCATAGTGGCCAGGCTCTGTTATACTTAGGGGAACTCTACAATCAGACACATTGATACCTAAGATACTTATAAAAGCACAATAATTCACATTTAAATCCAGATTATAGATATCCAGGTATATGCTTTCCTCTATTAGTAAAGATCAGCAAACTGTGTCAATTGAAGACATACATACCAGTGCCAATCTTGCCGTGGCAACACCGTGGTTTTAGAGTACAGTTTCTGGAGTCAACTGCTGGGTTTGAGTCTGATTTTATACATGCATCACCTGAGTAAATTACTTGATATCTTAACATACTATTTATAAACCTGGCAACTTACCTAATGTCTTCTAGTATCAGCCTTCTTATCTACAAAATGGAGTAATGAAATAGGTTCACCACCCGCTACTCTAAATATATGGGCCAGATATATTACACAACTCAAAATTTTTTGAATTTTGTAAAGTAATACCAAATATATATAACATCCCAGGTGAACACAGGGCAGCAACTCATAATCATACACACTAATGTTTCTGTAGCAAAAAATAAAAATAATGTTCCAGATGTAGGATACATAAAGACCCTTATGTAGGTTCATCTCACTTAGTTCAGGTTTTTTAGCCAAATTAGTTTGCTATAAACATAGGGAAACATCTTCAAAACCTTTGAATTTCAGAAATGAATATAAAAGATCACCTACTTCCCTCGGAGACAGCAAGTAAAAATTAAATGAGTTTATATAAGGTGCTTACCCCAGTGCCTGGCACACAACTAGCACTTAATAAATATTAGTTATTGTTACGAAATGGTAGCTAGCTAGTGTATGAAATACAAGACAATGCAAGGTAGCTAAAGGAGTCAGCAGACTTACAGAGCAGCAGGTGGGTAGGGATGAGTAGTGGTCAGAGGGACCTAAGATAACTAGCTAATCAAAATAAAACAAAATGAGAGTTGACTAACCATAAATTGCAAGAAAATAATGTATCTGCCACACTGAACTCTTAAGTACACATTTACTTCCTTTTGATAGATGGGAGTTTCTCCAAAAGTTAGTATTTGAAAACATTTACTATTTTCTACTTCACATGTGGTTTTCTACTTACAACTCTATGTAGCTTTCTTACTAAAAGGAGATCAAGTTTTTGAAGATTTTTAATCAAGGTAGGACCAAAACTGGTTTCTCCCTAAGGTAATAAACCAATTAAGTTTTTGTTGCCTACCACAGAATATAGTAAACTTTGGGCAGTTAAATAGTACACAAAGGCTGGGTGCAGAGGCTCACACTTGTAATCCTAACCCTTTGGGAGGCCAAAGAGGAAGGCTCACTTCAGGCCAGGAGTTCAAGACCAGCCTGAGCAAAACAGGGAGACCCCCTCCTCTCTACAAAACAAAAAAAAAGCTGGGCATAGTGACACACCTCTAGTCCTAGCTACTTGGGAGGCTAAGGCAGGAGGCTGAAGCAGGAGGGCTGCTGGAGCCAGGGACTTCAAGGCTTCAGTGAACTATGAAGGTATCACCGCACTCCAGCCTGGGAAACAGAGCAAGAGCCTGTCTCAAAACAAAATTAATTAAATTAATAGTAAATGCAAAAAATAAAAATAAAAAACATACCGAATACCATTTCCCCTTGGAAACGACTGGAGTTAAATCTGCCCCTATATCACCTCCCTGTTCTATTAGTTTTTCCTAATCCAATCTACTGAATAAACTTTCACATTTACATAAGAAATGAATGAAACTATTACTTCTGAAGCACTGTTCTGTGCCAGGCACTGGATTACGCACTTTGCATAAGTCCTTTACGCAATTTTCACAAGTCTTCAGGGTAACAATTAATGTCCTCACATTACATAAAAATATTGAATTAGTAAGTGAGTGACCCAATAGTAAAACTCAGGTTTGACTGACTCAAAAAACCATGAGCTGCTTACACTAGACCACTTTGCCAAACGATGCTGCTTCATTCTCACATTGTTGACAACGTTTTTACTTCCCTCTGTATTTGTTATCAATTATTTTTAAAGTGTACATAATACGGAATTTGTAATCTCTCCCAGAATAAAAGAATTTTAAATCTTTCTATAATCCCAAATTTGAAATGAACTTGTAATTTTTATCTTAGTTTATCTCTGAAAAACAATTTAAAATCTCCAAAAATTACATGCATCATCTTTAGTTATAAGAGCATATTCATAAATATATAGCAATACATTTCCAAGCAATTAGCATCCGAACTATAATCAAAGAACTTTAAACCTGGTAAAGACTTTAACAATAATAGATGCTGGCTGGGCACAGCGGCTCACGCCTGTAATCCCAACACTTTCGGAGGCCGAGGCAGGCGGATCACCTGAAGTCGGGAGTTCGAGACCAGCCTGACCAACATGGAGAAACCTTGTCTCCACTAAAAATACAAAAATAGCCAAGCATGGTGGCGCATGGCTGTAATCCCAGCTACTCGGCAGGCTGAGGCAGAAGACTCGCTTGAACCCGGGAGGCGGAGGTTGCAGTAAGCCAAGATTGTCCCATTGCACTCCAGCCTGGGCAACAAAAGCGAAACTCCGCCTAAAAAAATAATAATAATAATAATAATACAGATATTATTTAGATGAATTACTAACCATTCTGGTCTTAAAAAATTTTTGTGGGGTATAATCTACCAAATATCCCTCTATACCCTACTCCAGAGCCCAATGAACTTTTAGGGTCTGTCTTCTTTATGACAAATAAAAATCACTCTTTCTAAAAGCTTTCAAGGCAACAATTTACGGCTCTCTTTAACATATTATGCTGCTTTACCGATTTTAGCTGGCAGTTTGTAACAAAGAGTAAAGAGAAATACAAATAAGTTTGAAAACTAATTTTATTTCCCCTCCTTTCCTATATGAAATAGTTTCCACGGCTCCAATCTTTTCTCACTGCTGTCAATATCCATTTTTTCTGCCCTTTTCAGTCTCTCCAACTGTTTTATGCGCAGAATAAACTATGGACAAAGTAATCAAACTTTATCAGTTCAGAGTGTTTAGTGTAGTACTCTAAACTAAAAGCTCAATGACCAAGTTAAAGAAAAATAATAATCACCAGCTTTTGAATATTAAACTCCAGAGTCATGTTCATATCTAAAAGCACAAAATCGTTAATACATATTCAATTTGTAGACTGCTATGATTTGTGTCTAAACAATTTTTTTGAATTTGCGTGATTAACTTCTAACCCTTATTAAATGTTATCACGTTTTTGATGGGCCCCGATATGGTTTATTTCCTGTGTGCACATAAGTAATTTCATAGACTGTTACAATAAGATTTAAATGCACATTTGAGTAAAGTGAAACCATTATTTTGGAACTCATTATTATCAAAGACTCTAGAATTCTACAATATGAAGGAGCCATTTCTAGAAACTATTACCATTACTCATAAATGCTATCATAACTTAGAATTTTCTTTCTTTTTTTTAATAGAGACAGGCTTCCCTGTGTTGCCCAGGCTGGTCTCCAATTCCTGGGCTCAAGGGATCCTTCTACCTTGACATCCCAAAGTGCTGAGATTACAGGCACAAGCCACCACGTCCGGCCTAGAATTTTCAAAGTTCTATAAACAGACAATAGCTTATGAAAATTATTTTCAACAACCAATGTACTTAATTAAATACCAGGTTTGGGGTTATGAAATTCAAGCAATATTTTAATTGTATAAAGAATGATGATACTTACTAATGTCACTTTATGCCCAAGACATGCTATGTTTAATAAGGATAGTTTCTATTTTAATGTTTACAATTTTTCACATTTATATTTTTAAAACTATATTACTCTTTAAAGACCAATTGTTATTGGCCCTGGTAAAAGGTTAGTAACTTGTATATCCTGTGTGCAGTATTAAGTCAGTAAATATTAGTTGGAAAGCAATAAAAGTAAAGGAAACTGCCAAGAGTCTAATTCTTATTTCTAGATCCACAATGCCATTAGAAAAAGCAGCATATAACTTTAATCATCACTTCTAGCAACTGCAATAACAAAAAGAGAGGTATAGTTTACTACTCTAATTTAAAGTCCTTCCACCTAGGAAAGCAATATAGAACAGCAGCTTTGAAACAGTCTCCCAATAAAGTACTAGAGTCCTAATTTAAAAAGAGACAAAAATGGACCTGCTCTGCTTTCAATCATCCCTCCAAAGGTGTCCCCTGAAAAATTTCAGTAGAAATTTTTCAAATTATTAAAAATATAATTTAAAAATTATTAATAGAGTGGATACAAATACTAGAGTAAGAGTCAAAAGATCTGGAAAAGTGTTTCTTGACCTTTCTGTCTTGGTTTCCTCACCCTTAATTTGGAAACAATTCCTTCCCCATATAACTTACTGTTGGGAAAAGCTAAATAAGATGCTACACACAAAAGAGCTTTGTAAAGCATGACCTTTGTGTAGCATGACCCGTGAAAATATGAGGCATATTATAATTACTGTTCTATATGCTAGGCAATATTTTAAAATAAACGTACTTCTTTTCCTACCACTCCAGTTCCCAAGATACTTCCTTACTTCACATACCACAAAGGAGTTTAATGTCATCAAAATGAAAAGAGGTCCAAAAATCAAATTAAAAGAGAAAAAGAGGGAAGGAGAAACACATATAGAATTGTTCTCTATTGCTTCTCTCAGATAATTTAAGATAAGCTCATTTCCTATTACTTCACCAACACATGTATTGATTAATTTCCTCTAAACTACTTTTGATAAATAAGTTTGTAAGCACTTTTAATAAAATATACTATGGAAATGCTTTTCTTCAAATCCATAAAAACATTCACAATTATTAGGTATAATATCAATGTCCATAGTCAGGTATCTTCAATCATGAAAACTGGTAAGGGAAAAGAATGTCCGACTGGTTTGCTTGACATAGACAACTCAAATGATTTGAGAAATATAATAAAACTGTAATTATTTCCTAGGAAAAATACTTAAAAGAGTTGGTACTAAGTCCCTTTAAATATACTACCTATGATAAAGATTATTACAACTCTTAAATTGTAACTTCTATACATAAATGCAATTACTAACTATAAATAATGTTGTGAAGGCCTTAGACACAAAACTACTCAATTTCTCTTTCAACCTTATATCCATAAAATTTTAGAAAATGCGTAGGGTAATTTTTGATGTATTTTACAGAGGACTTATGCAGAACCACAAGTTTGAAATGAAGGATACAACTTCAGCTTATTCCTCTTGAGTTTTGTCTCTTAACTAGCAGATTGAGTGTTTATCTTCCCAAAGAAACTAAAGAGTATCCTCCATGGTAATGGCTACTAAAACAGAGACCATACATCAAATTGAAATAAGGAACACCTTGTTCTCTGTGACGACTGATGGATTCTATTTCATCATCACATCTTTGATTGAAACAATATGAACACAATTTTTAGAACTTAGAAATTAAAGTGTAGTATTTAAATTATTAACACTTTTTAAAAAATTACTAGATTATATATGCTTACAAAAAAGTAAATCACATGATTATTTTTAAATAATACCAATTTTAATCATATAGGCTTCATTTATAAAAATTAAGAAACATTAAAATAGCAATGTTTGATCATCCTCAATGGGCTGGCAATTGCATTTCAACTCTTTGGAAAGGTAAGGAAGTAATTTGGGTGCAAACATAACCTCAAAGACCAATGATGATGAACAGCTTACAAGTACTCAGAGACACTATGCCTATCCCTCTGACACCCTTCCCACCTATCCACCCCACCCTGACTCCTGCTCTTTTCACCTTTCTGAATGCCAGTGGAAGGCCTCTCTTTAAAGTACTGTTTGTAGTGGAAGCAGAAGTTCACACAAACAAGCTGCTGTATCTTCCTACATAACAAAACTATTATTGAGTAGGGGAATTACGACATCTGCAGTATGTTAACCAATTACTCTACAAATACTTAATATCTACTGATAAGCATGCTATTGTATCATTGGCTGAATTTCAGAAAGTCAACTATTATTTTTCTACCTTTAAGTGAAACTTACTTTGATATAGGCTTAATGCTTAGTCTGTGAAACTACTGTGAAAATATATGTGGCATATACACTTATTTGACTCCCATTTTAGAATGACAAACCCACACATTATGCAGGGTCACATATGGTTATCAAAGGACAGGAAAAGACTAACCGATGAGTCTCACATTTGTGCTCTCAAACCACTCTGAGTACTGCCTGAAAATCTTACATTATTGGAGTTCCAGTGCTCTTTCTTTATAGTTCCTCTATAAACTCTGTGCGGCAGTTATGACTTTTAAATGCAGCATGACCTTAATCCTACCTAAGGCAGGTTTGGTTGGTATGGGAACTGGGTAGGTAGAAAGGAATTATCTTGTGGTTTTTACAGCACCACAGAAAGCTAGGTTAACGGAAGCATTTAAAAATATGAACTGAAAACACATAACTATGTAAAGAATAATACTGTTTTCTTGAAAACATATATAGTAGTGACAGAAAATAAAGTTCTTCACTATATTAATTATTGCCAACCATCAAGAAAGGAAAAACATCAAAATATGAAAAAAGAAAATTACTATTGAAAAAATCCAGATATGAGATTCCATATATGACATCTCAAAATACTCTGTATTGTATATAAACAGTTCATTATTTATAAAGAACATGTGTTCAAATTACCTCATATTCTTTCCATGAGCCAAACTCAATGTATTCTCTACCATAAAATGCGAGAATGACCAAGTGGCCTAAAATATTAAAAGCAAGAACAATTAGTTCACATTAAAAATGAATTTTTTGATATGTAGAAGGCATGTGACTATTTAAAATTATTAAGTTTATAGCTAAGTATTATATTAATTACATAAATTTAAAGTATTTCTTCACATGAATGCACTATTTTTAAATGTTTGTGATTTAGTCAAAAAAGATAGTGTTTTTGATTTTACATGAGAGAATTTTTAGTTTTCAAAGAATTATAATTCAAAGAATAATCATGGTATTGTGATAGTAAGAAAAATAAATTAGGGGAAATCTGAGAAAAAGCATTCTTTAAAAGAATACATGCTTTTACACTGTGAAGATGAGACAGCAAACGATTCTGAAAATCACCCTGCTAATTTCTTGCAGAAAAGCAAAAGTGAGAATGATTTAGCAGCTGACATGCATTTGCTCATTCCTTAAAAATAATTTAGTGTTATGGAAATTTTTAAAAGAAAGATCTTTTGTTCAGGGAAGGAGAATACACAAGTTATTTTTAAACTAATGATCTTTATTGGCTAATAAAGTAAATGTGGAGTAGCAATGATATACAAACATACTTACATGTATGTATTTATATATGTTCCCTAAATTTGGCCCATGATATCAGAGATCAACTTATTACAAAGTATATCTGATAATTCAGTTAACTATAAAAAGCATCGTAGTTACCTGGCACGATTTGGCTTTACCTTTTTTCTTTAAAGGTAAAGGTGACATTAAGTGACAGTTGCCATCAATTTTTATATTGCTCCATTAGACACAGAAAAGTAACAAAGCAAACAGGCACAGCTGAGTATATATGAATAGGCAACAGTCTAAATACACATATTTGGGATTACTTGAAGAAGACAAGACAAGGATCACTAAAACAATCACAGGTGTTTGCTGTGTATTTAGGTGATAACAAACCAGATACATCAAAAATGCAATAATCTACAATAATCAACGCACTTGGATTCTCAAAAAGAACTTGGCAATTTTAACCATATTATTATATTTTCTTACTTTACTCTCATTATAAAAATATTTTCTGACATGAGGCCTTATTTGTAGTACACATATATGATTAACTAAGCGACCACAAAATACTTCTTAACAATTTTGAGCAACATGAGTCTAACATATCTGCAGTTAAATGTTTATAAAATTCAACTTACTCCATTAATTATAATCCTTTTCTCCTACTACCTTTCCCTATGTATACCTTGTAAATATCAAGTGAAAAAGTCAGGCCAGTCTACAGTCATCTGTGTCCTTTACTTCTTTCCAAATTGATTACAAATAAAACCTATTCTTTGAACATATCTTTCACTGTTTCCTATCTCATTGTGAGCAAAAACCACAATTGTTCAGGATCTCCCTGTTTTTTATGATTACAACTTCCTCAGTTACACCAGTTTACTGATGATACTAATTTTTGTCATTCATCATAACTTTAAAATCCAATTCATTTCTTAAAAGTTCCTTCTTGGCCAGGCGCGGTGGCTCACGCCTGTAATCCCAGCACTTTGGGAGGCCGAGGCGGGTGGATCACGAGGTCAGGAGATCAAGACCATCCTGGCTAACACAGTGAAACCCCATCTCTACTAAAAATAAAAAAAAATTAGCCGGGTGTGGTGGCGGGCGCCTGTGGTCCCAGCTACTCGAGAGGCTGAGGCAGGACAATGGCGTGAACCCAGGACGCAGAGCTTGCAGTGAGCCCAGATCACGCCGCTGCACTCCAGAATGGGCGACAGAGAGAGACAACGTCTCAAAAAAAAAAAAAAAGTTCCTTCTTGTATAGTATTCAAGTATTCAAGAAAGACCAGCTGTTTGGTATCACACATACAAAAATTAAATATATAATACAGTCCCCCCACACTAATAGTTTACAGATGACCATGCTAATCAATGCTATCTACCTCACATCCAAAGTGCTACATTGGCCTCACCCACAAGACCTTATTTTTCCTTCTTTCTATATTCTACAATGACTTTATTTTCATCTCTGGCACAGCTATTCAAAGTATCTATCCTGTCCTTCAAAATTTATTGAGTCAATACTAGATGCTTGGCAATGTGCTAGGAGGTAATTAGGTGCTGGAGGATATAATGGTGAGCAAAACATGACTATTCTACATTCAGGTCCCATTTTACCGACTCCCAAATACTGTCTTACTTTCTCAGTGGCTCCATCATTCTCCTGAAACCCAGTGATCTTTCATTTTTTTTCACTCGCACTTTCTCATACCCCATAACTAACAGTAAATAAGCCATGTTCATTTGTCACTCATGTCAGATGTCCCTTCCAGCACAACCCTGAGACTCAGGCGAGACGGGCCATTGCCCTTGGGCCACACACTTTAGAGAGCTTGCTTTGGCCCTCTGGCCCCGTACCTCCTCAGGAGGCAAGAAGTCTGCACAGCCCAGGGCGACGCTCCTTGAATCCTTCAGACTCTACTTCAGCACATTCCCAGTACCCCAAATTCCCATGCAAAGTTCTGGACTACACTCCCCATGACAGGAGATTCAGGCATACTCAACTCTAGGCATACGGGGTTGTCAACAGATAGCTTGCAAGGGGTGGGGCAACATTGCTTGCAGGAGGATCTTGTGGGCATGCTATGGCAAAGAGCCCAGGATATGAAAAATGGAGGTAGACTGCAGGACACAGACAGGTGACAGACTCAGCTCTCCCTTTGCCACTATGCTCTAGAACAGAACTGCTAAAAAAATCTGAGAATTCTAAGTGGTCATTTATCTCATTATAAAGCTGCTTCTGGTCATGTTAGGAGGTCACAGGATGTTTGATTTAACCATTTCTTTACTGACACGCAACATTTAAGTATGTAGAAATATAATGAGTGAGGTTTCATTTGTATTCTTGCTCTTACTGGTGTTGGGGTGGGACTGATTCCCACACATCCTATTTCCAAGGATGGTTCCCCAGCCTGAATCTTCATTATAATCCATCAAATAATAACAATATTATTATTATAGTAGTAGAAGTAGTAGTCATAAATGTTGTATTGATAATAACTTACTGAGGGTCCTAGCATGGTGCCAGACATCTAACCTGTATTAGGCTCTTTCACACCCTTAGTAATATTTACAACCCCACTGGCTAGTTGTTATCTACATCTTATCCATGAACTAAAAGTAAAAGACTAGCAGAAAAAGGATTTCAACCAAAGTCTTTCTGAATTAAAAGCCCAAGTTCTGTACTCTATGCTTCCTTTCAGATGATTGACAGAGGTTTCCCTGACTTCAGATACACTCTGCTATCTATACTACACAGACCTGTCAGATTAATCTCCCTAAAGGGCCACTTTCATCTTAACATGTGATCTACGTTTAAAAAATATACAATGGGCCGGGCGCGGTGGCTCACGCCTGTAATCCCAGCACTTTGGGAGGCCGCGGCGGGTGGATCACGAGGTCAGGAGATCAAGACCAACCTGGCTAACATGGTGAAACCCCGTCTCTACTAAAAATACAAAAAATTAGCTGGGCGTGGTGGCGGGCACCTGTAGTCCCAGCTACCCAGGAAGCTGAGGCAGGAGAATGGTGTGAAGCCAGGAGGCGGAGCTTGCAGTGAGCCGAGATGGCACCACTGTACTCCAGCCTGGGTGACAGAGCGAGACTCCATCTCAAAAAACAAACAAACAAAAATATATATATATATATAGACACACACACACACACACACACACACACAGAGTCTGGTTATCCTATAAACTTAGTTAAGGTCCAAATGCTAAGCCTTTTCCTTTCCAGTCCATCTGCTTCACAATTTCCCAACAAACTCTTCAAACTCTTTATACCAAAATCACACTTGCCTCTATGCCATCACGTGCTTAACCTCTTCCCCACAGCCAGTATACCTCTAAAACAACCTTTTAAGATCCATGCCCTGCTTTAACTCATCTCTGAAGGTTTCCCTAACCACTCAAGCCCATAACCCTTTTTCTTTCCATTTTTCTATATCCCCATAATACCAACAGTCTCGAACCAGTCAACAAGTAATTAACCTATGTACTTAGTATGATGAGAGCCACAAAAGATATCACATATCTTTTGACTTCAAATCACTTTGTGGAGTTAATCTTGTTGGAAGACACTAGAGAAAAAAAGACTGGTAAAGTGACTCTACAGACAAGAGTACCTGGCTGAAAATTCTGCCTCAATCATATATTTGCATAGACTCTGGTGTTAAATTTGCATAGTATAGTAACAAGCAGCAGTTCTGTGATAAGCAGAGTTGTTGACCTGGAACCCCTTCAGATCTTAAATTTTTTGAGAATCCCAAAGAACTTTTGTTGGGATGTGTTATATTCAGTAATGTACTGATAAATGTTTAAAACCAACTCTTTCCCTTTTCCCTCTCCCTTTTCCACTCTTTAACTCCCCACCAAAAAAAGTCAGATTTGTGATTTCTACTAATTTCCATGGTGTGTATAATTCTGGAATGGCTACTTTTCAACCTAGAAATGTGACATTCTGAATGCAGAATTAAGAAGAGATGAGCAACAGTGGCTCTCTCCAGCTGGTAAGGCTTCAGAAAATCATAGTTGTATCTATCTATACTCATCCTATTAGAAAATAAAATGGAGAAATATAATATTCATTAATTTAAAATAATAATCATTTTATGTTAATAATTTTTAAATTATAAAATAATCTAAATTTTCCAAATAAAAAAATCTGATAAGTATGGAACTGGTTTACGTTTTTATAAAATCCATTAATGTCTTGCTTAACAGAAGGCAGATTCTCACATCTGGTTCTGCACTCAATCTGGTGTTTTATCGGAAGTTATGAAGAAAATGCAGCCTCACACAGAGAGGGAATTGAAAAAGGGCCTCCAGGGGTCTTCCATTCACACTTTGAGAAGCATTTATATATAGTGTACAGTTTGCATAAAAGATTTTGGTGTTAAAAGGCCATACCAATAGTGAGAATCTGGAAAAGTTTGGTAGTTTAATTAGTTTTTCTCACCTAGTAATTGTATCAATATGAAGAACTCCAACTTTAAATTGACCTGAAAAGTCCACACTATTTCACATGTGTATGTATATTTACATATGTATGTATATTAATGTATATGTGTATATATAATACTTTCCCCTATTCAACCATTCAAACTGCTCAGAATATCAAGGAAAAAAGATAACCATAAAGCAAGAACTTCTCCATTTTTAGGAAAAAAAAATTCTATGTAGCAAGAAAATTTATGAAGCTAATGTATGAATCTTCACTGAGCTAGACATAATATGCAATTAAGCATAAAAGGTACAATTATGTTCTACATCTCTACAAGTGGTCAACTGTACTGTAGCATACATAAGTGAAACATTGCACCACACAAAATAAATCATAATTACATATTCATTGATGTAAAAAAAAGGCAGCTATCAATAGAATATATTTTAACTCTGAAATTTAACATTTCTGGATTTATTTTTGGCAGTATTTAATTCTTTAAAATGTCATTAAATGGCTTAACAATATGCACACATAAGTTGTACTCAAGAAAAAAATCATTAATTTAAAATGTGCAGAATGACAGAATCAGCTAGTGGTTTTAGCTGAAAGACTGTATCTGCGTAACTGTATCTGTGTAAGTACTGTTTCCCCTGGCTCTAAAAGTATCACTTTAGCCTGGTTTTCTTCTCACTCTTAAAATATCAAGGCAATGTTAAACATGTTCTGTGCCTCTTTCTTTCATTAATCTTAGGCTGGATTTACCCTCCTCAAAGAATAGAATAGCCACTACCTAAACCAGTTTAATCGCACTAGCTACTTCAAACCGTTATTATATTTCAAACCACTTCTATCCTTTTAAAAATATTACCTTCTAATTAAAATAAATGCCTTTATGGTCACTTAAGCAACAACAGAATATATTCAAACATAATTACCATATTTTGTAAATCAATGATGAACACATTAAATAGTTTGAAGGGGTGGGCCAAAAAGTGCCAAAAGGTAATCAAACTTTTATGTGACTCCACTGTTGCCTTGCTTCTTCTAAGCAGAAGCTATATTCATTTTCAGTTCTCTTATATCAACATTGTAAGATGCTTACACAAGCCTGGGCAGTTTAGTCACTTCTGCTCGTACAGATTTTTACACGGAAGAAAATTTTAAAGAGAGGCTGTTTAAATAATACAAGCCTCATTGTATATATGTACTAAAATAACTAAGCTTGTTCTATTAATTAAATTTTACTCTTTGGCCAAAGTAATAAGTATTTCATCTCTTAGTGCATATTTTTTTCTATCACTGCTCCTGTAATCTTTAAAGATCCTGCCTCAAGATTGAAATCTGAGGTCATTTTATGAAAGTTTAAAGAATTCTTAAATCACTTACCAATACTGAAAATGACTTATTATATAGTACATAACATTCCTCTTTGAAAACAAATTTGTTTCCGATTGTCTACTGCCATGTTACTATTTTCAGCAGCTACCCTCTCCTGCAAAACTCTCCTCATATCCTACACCACAAAGACTAAGACAGAAAGATGAAAATAAGAATACTAGTTTCCACAGTTTGAGTACTAATTCTGTACCATCATGTTAAGCTCTCTATATACACTTATCTCATTTTCCCTCTCACTTTATCTTTCATTTTAAACCCCTAAAGAGTAGGTAATAGTCCCATTTTTACACTAAAAATCTGGGATCAAGGAAGTTAAGGAACTTATTTAAGGATAATTAGCTATCAAAAGACAAAACCAGGATTTGAACTCTGGTTTCTCTTATTCAGTAGAACTCACATTTTTCCCTAACAATTTTGCAAGCTAACACACCTTATGCAAGATGCATCAGATTAAAATAATTAAGCTAAAGATATAAGTCAAAGATATTTGTGTATGTGGAACTGCCATACAAGTGTCTCACACAGCACAGTTTGCATCTTTGTCGAAATTTTACAGATCCACGCAAGTACTACAATAAGCCTTCTATTAATGTTGTGACAGTCCTGACAAAAATCTACATTCAAGATTAGTTGCAGGAGGTAACCTTCCCACAAATCTGCTTCATATTGAACCTGTGTTTGTGTCTTCAAGAGTGAGCTGTGATTTGATACTCACAGGCTGATCTACAGTGTTTATGCCTTACCTCATGATGTCAAATATAGGGACAAAGTCTTGGAATGTTACAATATGTACCAAGACAGCCTACTTAACTGCTAAACTACAATCAGAATAATTGATAGGCAGTACTATTCTATAAAGTGCTATAGTCACTATGTAACTCACTATACTATATAACAAAGTAAATAGAAATATCTTGAAGGTAACAAGTGCCACAAGGAATTCTTCTCTAAAAAAGCAAACAATTCAGTGTTCTGAAAGTGATGCCCAAATTCAAATATTAAATTCACAGTGGCTCCAGTGGATTATTAAAGAAAATAACAACCTCGTGGTGAAACTTCCAAAAATTAGAGTTTTGCCTGGTAAAGGCAGTATTTACATTGAATTGGAGCTGTAACTGATCACTTATCAGGAAAAAGATTCTTTGGTGAAGTCATGCTGATCTCTCGAACTATGATGCCTCATAATAAGGTCCCCTAGTAGGAACTAGTATGATATTAGATGGGTGTATAAAAATATCTCAATGGGAAATGCCACTGTGGGCAAACTATTATAGGAATATGAAAGAATATACCACTTAATCACTGATAAACATCTCTACCTCAAGTAAATGTGTTACAAAAAAAAAAATTAAGCTTACTCTATACCATTTACTTGTTCTATGCCATAAGCTTGCTTAAAGAGGTTGATTTTACCTTTAGCTGAAGCTATGTATGTTCTAATCTGTTTAGGGCAGCTGTCAAGTAATCAGAGTAAGCAGTGCCATTTTAATAAGGAAGTCTTTTAATGAAATATAATAGGTCACAAATACCTAATTTCTGTTCTTTACTGTAATTGCCAGTCTTTACTATAACTGCCACTTTAACAATCTTTTCCAAATGCTGACACAAAAGATGAACAAATCAAGGGTATTAGCATGTGTGTATATTTACAGCTTATTGCTGTCAAAGACTGTAGTTCCAACTCCAGCAGCTATATGAGGATCTGATTCTTTTGATGGGAGCATCTTGTTTCAGGCTGTGAATGTATCTGAATTAATCTCCTTTTCATGTCTACATTAGCAATCACACACTAAAGGACACAAAGGAGAAATGTTAAGTTACAGCACAATATTACACTCTTAGGAATATCACAGATACTTTTACTGTCACTGTAAAGGATTATATGTTTTAACAAAACTTTACTCTTCTTGAATAAATTCTGTGCTCCACTACTTATTAGTTCTTAATTTCAAAAAATGTTGTTTACATAAAGTTCAAATAGCCTGTTTTTTTAAGTTTATTATAATCATCAGTTTTATGTGAACATCACTTAAATCACACAAAACTACAAGAAGCTGCTGCAAAATTAAATAGAGGATCACAACAAGAGAAAACACAAATAATTTTTTATTTTTAAAAAGCATGATTATTTTGCTATAGTACACTTTTTAAGTTTTTGATAAACTCTTTAAAAATACTTCTCTGAAAACTTCTTTACATGATATCCTTTTTGTTGTTGCTGTTTTATTTTGGGTATACTATTTTTAAGCAGTAGCTGTTTAAATTTGGTACTATTATTGCTATTTTAATACCACAAGTCCTGTGCACAAATAGTAGTAGTTTTATAAGAAGGTTGCCCATTTTTGAAAGGCTAAGCTTCCCCAAATCAAACTAGCTTACCGTGAAAAGAAAACCATGACAACTGTTTGTACCTCTTGCTTTATTATTACATCCGGCCTGGTCACTCTTAGAAATTCAATCTATTATGGTTGCTAGGAGTCTGTTGCTGTGCAACCTAAAAGGGTATGCTGTGCTTTCAGGCTAAGGAGTGCTAATAAACCTGTAGGCTTCCCTCTATGGGTCCAACCAGTGTGTTTAAAGGGCTTAATACTTTTCAAGAGTGATTGGCCCACAATTCAAGACACATCCTATTAAAAACAAGTCACACTGAGAGATTTCTAACAAAGGGACAAAATGTTAAACATACACAAATATTCAAAACGTATCCTCAGAATCCCTAACTAATTTGGTAAAACAAACAATGAACAGATTATGATCTACATTTCAATTATACCACCTACCATCCCCAAGTTTTTATTTTCATAGAGTCCCCTAAAAGGTCATAATGGATATAAATGAACTGAGCAACTTTTAGGGAAAAAAGCAGTACTAAGTACCTTCAACTTTTATAAACTTCAATAATAGAAAAATAAGTTAAACCTAGGAACCCAGAAGTCATGAAGTTAGTAAAAATAAAAACCATTCCCCCCAAAATATTATTTTAAAAATAAAGAAGTTCTACATTTCATTATAAAAACGGAGAATTTTTTTTCATCACTTCTGGACAGTAATAATTTTATATTAATTATAAAATCTATACCAGCCTATCATATGCACATTTTATAACTTTGAAGATTTAGCACTTAATAAATTATTCACATAAATTTACTAAAATTAGATAGCATTATTTGAATGTAAATGAGAAGAAAAGCACAGCACAGTTTATCAATGAAATACTGTTAAATCAAATTGTGTGAAATGGATTTTGAAAAGTGGATAGACATTAAGGGAGAGCTTCTAATTCCTTTAGAAATTATACTAATTTGTGTTACTTATTTTTAAATAAGCCGTTTTCATAAGATATTTGGAGACCAAGATGAAGGTGTTCTATCATAAAATACCAAAGACCACACAGACAAAAATAACAATAATCATCTTAACTGAAAATCTATCCAGAACTTTACACGGATATTTTTGCTATATTAATATTGCCTGCAACTTTGGAAAGTTAATTTTTTTTAAGTTAGACATTTTCTCTACATTCTTGGAAGCATTTAGCCCTTCAACTTAACTATTCTGAGCTGGGAACCCTTTAAATAACCTGTCAACTGCACTACCTTATTCTTTTTTTAAGAGCCATGGTTATCTGTCCTTCAACGGTTGGTTTCATTTCTTCTCATTACACACTATAGAAAGCAGAGTAAAAGAAATTAACTGTTTCTCTAAAAGTACCCCAGAGCAACAAACAGAGGAATGTGGAACAACTATCCAAAAAAGAAAGGCCAAGAAATCAACAATGAAGGAGAGCTGAAGTACGCTGAAAGGTGTAAAGGCAACATCTGACGAAAGAACTGAGGCTGAAGCAAGAAGAGAATGGGTTCACTAAGGTGGCTGAGAACTGAAACAGCCTATAGCAAAGCAAAGCACAGCACAGCAGAGCAGAGCAAATGGGATAAAAGGGGTAGAAAAAAATGAGAGACAAGAACATGTTAGAAAGAGAATTAAAAGAGGATTTGTTAAAAGAAATGCAGATTCATTTTCCGAATGAAAAGGAAAAAAGAGAAAACAAATATGAAAGTTTATATTCAATAATTACATATTCCTTGCTTCATCCTTACTTCTTAAAAAAATGCAACTCAGAAAAAAAGTTCTTAAAAGACTCAGTGATGTCAGCAGACACAATGTGAAAACCAAGATTAGTAACTTATAGGCTTCACTTAATTTTACGAAGAATTAATTTGAATACTTTCTAGTTCTCCTGTATGACAAGAAAAATTTAACTTGATTCTGTAGGGTCTAATATATGAAAACCTTTTAAAAGCAATTTTAAAAATTGATATTTCCCAAATAAGAACAAATCATTCAAACACACATGCTACACATACACACACATTAGTCAATAAAGTTATTAAAGTCAGATTCTACTGAGGAGTATACTAGTCACGAGGCATGTGTTAGGCAAATGTGTTAACTTCCAAAACAGTTATTTAATACTTGGTCAATTACTAGTTGAATATATTAAATAATTCTGTAAGGATCTGATCTTAAAGAATCAAAGTTCTAAACTGGTTACATGAATACTTAGGATCCTGTCAATACTATTAACTGAATGCCAAAAATAAAACCAGCAAGTATGGATATCTATATTGGCAGTGTCATCGGAATGTGCCTTCTGGTATTCATTGGGTCCTTGTCTCCTCAAGGCTACAAAGCTTCAATATAATTAAGTGTGGCATCCTTAAAAGAAACTATATACTATGTAGCTATAGAAAATAACATATTCCACCATACAATTAAGCCTCTTTTTGGAAAATTCCAGTTTTCTTGGACTAGTAACACCCTATTACATTTGCTTCATCTCCATTTACCCACCTTCCTAAAAGAAAATTTTTAAAAATCAAAGATCTCCAGTAAATGCTGCCAGATTTTTTAAATTTCATAATTTTTATCACGAATTGTAAATTATTTGATATATAATTAGAGTTGGTAACCAAGGACTTGACTTACAGGTTAGAATACTTTTTTGTACACACGTATTACCAAGTATAAAAAGAAAAATAAAATTACTCTGAGGGCCAAAATTAAAATTATTCCTTTCTCCTGACAGAATACTTCCTTATTTTGTTTCTTCAAATTATTTCAACAATTCGTTTAGCCAAGTTCAAAAAGGATGTTGATATACAAAAAGATTTTTTTTTTTTTTTCCTGAGATAGAATCTCACTCTGTCACCCAGGCTGGAGTGCAATGGTGCAATCTCAGCTCACTGCAACCTCCACCTCCCGGGTTCAAGCGATTCTCATGCCTCAGCCTCCAGAGTAGCTGGGATTACAAGCATGCACCACCACACCCAGCTAATATTTGTATTTTTAGTAAAGACAGGGCTTCACCACATTTGCCAGGCTGGTCTCGAACTTCTGGCCTCAAGTGATCCACCCACCTCAGCCTCCCAAAGTGCTAGGATTATAGATGTGAGCCACCATGCCCTGCCCAAAGAAATTTTTAATATTAAAATTTATTACAGGAATGTGATACTGATTAGAACTAACTAGAAAAGTAACCTCAGTTAAACATATTTTCTAACTTCTATTAAAAATCACTTTCACTTTTTTGCTACCATTCACCTTTATACATCTAAAAACTTGAGATACTGACATGAGCTGATTTTTGAAATTCATAATTGAGGATACTGAAAAGGTACCTTGAAGTATATTGTGTAAATCCAAAGGATCATTTCAGTCACATCATATTATGAATGCCAAAAACTCACTTATATATTTCATAATTTTTAATGAAAGAAAAATACACAGAAAATCTTTCAAAAACATAAAAGCCATCTTAATAAAGATGTAAATGATACCATCTCACAGAACACTTTCAGTCTTTGTGCAGTCTGTACTAAATTTGAAAAATTATACAGTATTTAATTCCAACTCTAACATCAGAAATATGACAGTTCACAATTCAAAATATTAAATTTAACACTTGTTTAGAAACTTTCATTATTTTCACGATTTTTTTTTTCCTCACCCCTCCATCCACAGGGTAGATAACACAACATACAAGGCAGAGCAACGGACTGGCAATGTGAGTGTTAGCCCTGAGTCATCTTTGTCGGCTCTCTTTCCAAAGGTAAAAAGTAATGGGAATAAGAAGATAGGTGGGGAATAAAGGATTATAGCTGGAACCAGATTAACCGTAAGTTGTTAACTTTAAAGGAGAGTGATGGATACATGGAAATTCACTTCATCATTTCATCAAACTGCTCTATGCTGTAATATGCTTAAATGCTTCCTAATCAAAAGAGTTACGAGGAAAAACACAAGAGAAGACTCATGGGTCACCAAAGTCTCTCATACCTCACGTATCTTTTCACAAACACGACGGTGGTACAAACAAGTGGAGATACTAAATCTTGCTTAATTTTTTACTTTTTTAATGGCAGAAATAACCAGGTACTCGTCTTCAACAGACTCTGGCCCACAGCTTGATAAAATGTGTGCACAGCTGACTCACTTCAGACATAAATGCCTGGGCATATTTGCAAGTATAATCATTGAACCGGCCTTTCAGGATAGAAACCTAGATTAAAAATAAATACTGTATATATAATTGTATAAGTTCAAATAGAGAAAGGTATTTTTTTGTTTTGCTTAAGGTTCCATAAAAATGTCTACTTCCTCAAATAACTTAAAACATATACACATTTATGTTATATTCATATTTTATTTTGTACCATTTTTTAAGTAATCCAACAGAGTACAATAGCCTCGAATACTGTGAAACTGTACATTTCATAATGGATGACAGGCACATAACGCTGAATATCTGACACTGAACTGAATATGTGACATCGAACTGAAATGGAAAATATGATTGTGACACTAGTACACAGAAAATCCCATTCTAAAAATATCAGTATGACAATCTATTTGTCAAAATAATAGAATTTAAGACAAATTTGTCTCCATTAGTAACTTTTATTTAAACAACCTCTCATTTATGTCTTTTTACATGTACAAAGTTTTACAAATAAATACAATTCATAAATCATTATTATAGATGACCAGATGATAGCTATGCTATATAAACAATGACATTCTGTTTCATATAAAACACTGAAGAGCATTTTTATCACAGAAGCCATCATATGCAAAGATTCTGTCCAATTTAAATTAGCCATAAGTAAACTAAGTGTATAACCAACCAAATTAGCAGTCTGGCTAACTCTAATTTCTATTTGCCTATTATTGTGATTTTTACTTTTAACACTTCATGTGTACATGATATTCAATTTTTTAAGTGTTTCCGAAGAGCCTCCAACTTGGAAGAAGGTAGGGTGGACTTCAAGAATTTAATTTTGAAAGTGTATCAATCTGCTCGATTCCTTAGTTTTGGTCAATACATCTCTCTCTCTCTCTCTCTCTCTCTCTCTCTCTCTCTCTCTCTCTCTCTCTCTATATATATATATATATATATGTATCAGGGAAAGGCATATAAAAATGATAAAAGGAGGCAAAGAGAAAGGCAAAAAGTGCTGTGTGAGGACAGATGTAAAAATTAGGACTCTTTAATATAAAAGGAAGGCCAGCAGCTATCAAAGTATCAATATTATAAATATACAAAGTCACATTTGAAGACATACCCAAAACTTCCTTCTTTCAGGTCTTTGTTCAAATGTTACCTTACCTGCAAGGTGTTCTTAATCACCCTATTTAAAATTACAACCTTCTCCACCCCCATCATTTACATATCATTTACACTCTCTATCCCCCTGCTTCTCACATGTTTTTTCCATAGCATTGACAACTATCTATTATAATACATACTCATTTATTTTCTCTCTCCCTCATCCCCAATTGTTTGACTATGAGTTCCTTCAAGGGCAGAGGCCCTTGAAGAATGATCAGTTTTATTCATTCCTGTATCCTTCACAGCAGTTCACTTCTTAGCCCCTACTTTATGTGCCAATATTTGCTCAAGAATTGAATGAAATAATTTTTAAAAAGTGAAATGAGCATGTATATTAAAACTTACAGAAATTGAAGAACACTCCTTAAGTCTGAAAAAGAGGTTAAGATGGCTTCACAAATGGCACTAAATTCAGCAACTCATCATCTCGAGAGATGGTATACAATGAAAACACACTGATTAAAATGAGGGCTGGGTAGAATCATGAATGACAACTCTGTTTTTTGTTTTTTGGGTTTTTTTTAAAAGTTTTTTAGGGTAAAATCTCTGTAGTAGACATAAAGGCAGATATTCATACCTTTGCATAGTACAACCCTAATTAAACTATCACAAATGCAAACATGGATCTCACTTCCATAGTAATTCCATTCTGATATTACCTGCCTTGATACTGATACTGGCATTCTGATACCGGCTGCCTTGGTGTAACCCTGGAACTCAAGTCCAGATCCTTTACTTTTGACATCCCAGCAGGCACAGGAAAGTTAGGCAGCAGAAGGAAAAACCCAAGAGGTTTAGGATATTCAAAGTAGTCCCCCAAAGCAAGGTTCCCATAATGCCCCACGTCTCTCCTATATTAAGGAATTCCTGCACCCTGTCACAACTAGAAAATAGAAATAAGGTATAGAATCCTAAACGGCATTCCCCAACTTCTGAAAGTAAAATATTAGTCTTGTTGGATACTAAGAAAATCCAAACAAGTCTGGAATTATATCTGTATATAGGTAAGTGAGTCTAGCATTTCGTATATAGAGAAATTTATACATAAAAATACAGAATGAGGTGACAAAATGTCATTTGAAAAGAAGAAAAAGACCTGGATTAAGGTCAGCCCAATCTACTGCCAGCTACATGATCCTCTATTTGAAGAAATATTCAAAATTCATGCCTTCAAGCCATTAAATTCATTTTGGAAAAAAAAAAAAAAGGAAGTAAATAAATCCAATGGAAATAATAACAATAAAACTGCATTGCTTGAAAGGTCATTGTAAAATCAGAACTAGACAAAATTTTTAAACAGTTAAATGTGTTTTCTAAACTTTCATCAGAGATTCGAAATCAGCAATTTGAAGCTTAAACAACTATTCATTGTTTCTACTAGAAAAAGACACTGGGTCTCATGCTGAGTTCAAAAATCTTGATTATGGAGTCTTCTGCCCTCAGTAAGCTTACAAACAATTTAGAAAGATTAAGCATTTACAACTGAACAAACAAAAATCTAAATCACAATTTCCAATTAGCAGAGATAATAAGAAATTACTAGAAATGAACCCATCAAGTTAGGGACCACTCAAATTTCAGAAGAGATTAATTTACGCAGGGTAGAAAACACATTCTAAGTAGAATAAAGGATGAGAACCAAGTTTTAGAGAAAAGAAATGACAAGGCAGAATTCAGGAGACCATATAGGATAATAATATCAATTGCCATTTATTAAATACTTATGTGTCAGACACAGTGCTATTTTGATTATGTCATATACTATAATCTTTGAAACAATCTTTTCAGGTTGATTTTATTAATCCTATTTCACAGAATGCAAGTAATCTGCCTAACATTAAACTGCTAGTCAGTAGCAGAGCTAGAATTCACAACCAGGGCTGTTCATTTTGAATTTCATGCTCTTAACCAATACATAATACAGTTGTCCCTCCATAACCATGGGGAATTGGTTCCAGGAGCCCCATCTTAAAAAAGGGTGCCCAACTCTCTTTTATAAAAAATAGCATAGTATTTGTGTATAGCCTGTACACATCCTCCTGTGTATACTTTAAATCATCTCTAGATTATAATTCCTAATACAATGTAAGTGCTATGTAAATAGTTGTTATACTATATTCACTTTTTTTTTTATTGTTGTGTTGTTATTTATTGTTGTCTTTTTTCAAGTGTTTCCCATCCTCAGCTGGTTGAATTCACAAATGCAGATCCCACAGACAACGAAATGTAGACTGGTCAGAAAAGGGGAAGTACGGAGAAGAGTCATGAAATGCTAGTTTGAAAATGGACATGAGACTGTAAGCTTCCTAACAGCAAAGACTGTGGTTGTTCTGTGGGACACTATGAAAAAAAATATTTCTTAAACGACTCTGATGAAGAAGCAATGAGGAATCCTGAAAAGATTCTGACAGACGGAAACATAAAACTCTGAGCTATTTCTAAAAATTCAAAAAAAACCTTCTTTTTAGAGGATTCTATTAATCCGAATTTAAAAGTTAAGTAAAAATGTATCTAGATTACAAATTCATAAGACATTAAGACCACATTCCATATTTGAGTTTCCTTCTCTGTACATCCAACAAATATAGCAGTCTAGTATTTAGTTACTCTGGTAACTCAATCTCTATATTCAAATCTCAATTTAAGACTTGCAAGTATTTAGCACTTTCTATTCATTTGAATTACACTTTCAATATTTGTATTTTCCATTCTAATTTATGAGCCAGTATATATGCCAATACATCAGAAATACAGTTCAATCTAAAAGTATATTATTTAGATCTCTCTGCTAAAAACAATTTCATTAACAGAAAGCAAAATGAATGTAAGGCATTACATTCTGACTCTCTCAATTCATCTGAAACAGCAGCATTAAATTTTTAAAAATGATAAAGAATAAAAATGAGGAACTTCTAGGCAAAAAATGCAAGAGCTAACTAATATTTCATCATACTTCTGTTTATTGCATCTCCCTTTTTATTGAAGGTGAGGTTAAATCCAAAGGGAACAGTTTTACAAGAAGGTTTATCTGTGGGGATTTACACCTTGTTAAAAGCAAATGACAAGTGGTTTTCCCCCACAGGAAACATACTCCTGTTTTATATAAATGTATCCTTTCAGATTTGTTACCACAAATTAGGCTGCAGAGAGCATCAGGTTACATTGGGAAGTTCAGTGTCATATTCTTGGTTTCTCTTAAACGGACTGTTTCAAATAATTAACAGAGTTAGGGCTCAAATTGTTCATCTTTAGCACAATATCGAAACTAAATTCAAGCCTGAGCTCACTGATTTACTTCTAATTGTAAAACAGACACACACATACACACACACACAGAGAAAGAGAGGAGAGAGAGAGAAACAATTAGACAAAATCTTGGTAATTACAATTCCTGCCACAGTCCCATACTATTAAAAAGTAAACAACATAACCTTCCAAAAACTCAGCTTAAGAAAATAAAAAATCAGATAATAGCATAGTTGCTGGTATTGCGTCTGGTTGCTATGGAATAAAGGGCAGTTTGTTCATATATTCCTTCTGTTCGTTCACTGCTACTTAAGAGTGCTGCCACACTTTTAAAGCCCAGCTGAGCAAGTCTCAGCTTGTTCCACCTATATCAGCTGCCAGTATTTTACTTTTGTTCCACAAGAGAGTGACCTACAAGAACAAACATTTCCATTTTTAAAATTCATAATTAAATGAATTTTTACAAAAATTCTTAAAATAATTAAAAGCACCTTTACCCTCATCAAAAAAGTAAAGACATGCATACTAGGACTGAAAATTATTTACACTAATACACTGATTATGACATACACCATTAATTCCCAATAAGAGGAAATACAAATAATAGGAATTAAATATGTAATATTTTTCTTTTTTAAAAAACCTAACAAGTATGGCATTTCTCCTTAACATAAAGCCTACTTATGGTTTGGAAAACATTTTTAAATTTTATTTCTACGTCATTCTAAAATAAAATAATCCACATACCAAAAATTATAGTTGGAAATAATTAAAACAATATTTATGCAAATTTTGAATGCAGATTTATAAACTTGCTTTTTCTAGAAAAAATACGGAGCTCAAAATTATAGATAAACAGGTATTTTAAACACTAAAGGCAGTACATTTGAGTTGTTTGCCTTCAAAAAAAAGCTTTGTATTAGCCCTAAGAACATTTGTCAAGGAGTGTGGAGGCTGGAGTTCGACAGTCCTAATTCTGATGTTCTACGTCATTGTACAAGTCACTTACTCTCAGTTTTCTTACCTGTAAAATAAGTGGGGAGGAGGAAGGAGGGGGTTCAACTTGATAACCTCCCAAGTCCATTCCAACTAAAAAAATCTGACTCAAATAAAACATTCTAATTATGTCTCTACTGAAATCCTATATATTTGGGCCATTTGGAAACAAGTGTAACTCTAGTGAGAGACCTTTTCACCTCTCTAATCTGCTGTAGTCCCACGGCTGTCTCTTTTGGTCTGCTGTGCAGGGCCAGACACAGTAAAGGGACAGAGGAATATGGCAGTAAAATAAGTAGAGATAGGAAGAAAGGCTGAAGTTGGCCACTGAGAAAGAAAGATACTCATCATAGGGGATTTGAGGTTCCAGACACAAAACCTTAGCTGCTATGCAAACAGGGTCAGTTTATAAAATACAGATCATTTCTTGCAAAAAAAAAAAAAAAAAGCAACAAACAAAACTCTCCTTTAAATGTGAAGAGACAGTGTTCTTCCAAATTAGAGCATTAAGTTATTGGGGAGTTACTCAAGCATAGAATATGTGGGTCAATATTATTATCCCCACCCTGAAAATGGCTGATTTTTAAATTATATCCTATAACACAAATGTAGTAGTGGTCCAATTAAAAACTAAACAACTTAGAAACACTAGAATAAAAATGCCTGTGCTTTCATTGATACTAAACAGAATGTAAAATAATAAAAAGCCAAATAAAATTATACTTTGATTTTAAGTACAAGGTATCTAATAGAAAGCACAGAAAAAGTTACTATAAATGTTGAAATTGATATTGCATTAAATGCATAAGGAAATCTATAAATATTTCTGAAATTAACATATACATTCTATAATCTTTTGTTTTGCAGGGCTCCATTTATGTTTTATTCACATATTGTTTGGCTCATTAAACTTTATACTGGTGTTTTCTTCATACACTGTATCTTCTATCTACTTTTGAAAAGTATAAAAATCTAACAGGCAGAATTACGTAATGAAGACATTTCCTAATGTCAGATAGAATTATATATAACCCTTTGAGAAAAGAAAGAGTAGTTTAGTTCTGAAATAAGATCATTTAATTAGTATATCACTTTGGTTATTTTTGTATCACTTTACTATTCAGTTTGTCTAGTTACCCTGTATAGAAACATTTTTAAAGACTGCCTCAAAATATATTAAGTCATACACAATTCCACTGAACCCTCTGGATCATAAGGAAGTTTAGCAATTAAAGTTATTATATAAACAAAAAATGCAAGCTTATTTAATGTACTGTATTTACCTCTTCATATCTTAATCATTGAATTGGGTTCAAACAAGGAAACATCAGCTTTTAAAAAGATTTAGGTATACATTTTGTGTTGTTTACTAAAATGCCATTAATCACTATTTGTTATACATACTAGTCTGCTCATTACAGAATAGTTTCATGTAATAATAATATTATTACATGAATAATGATTTTTTTTTTGGCTATAGATTTTAGCATTGTAAAATAAACTTCTTTCATACCAGTCTGGCCTCAGTCAAATAAAAAAACTCAGAAAAGTAACTTCCTCATTCTCTGAAGATACTAAATCACAAAATATTAAAACTGCTTTGAGTGATATCATAAACTATCAGTACATTAACTCTTGGATGTCTCTTCCTTTATGTTCTATTACAAACAAAATGAGTAGCAAACTTTGAAGGAAATATTCCAGAAGAAGCGGAAGATAGTTCTCTTCCCTCATTAACTTACAAAATGACTCAACTGTTTACTCGAATCTACCCACAAACAAAGTTAAAAGAATGGTAGACAAAAGATAACCCCATTTCACCCTTGGAGAGTTAGTCTTCAACACAGGTTTCTTCAAATGCGGGCTACTGTCCCTGGACTTTCTCCCTTTCTTAATGATGGGTCAGGATTCAAGTAAAGGAGCCTTGAATTCAATTACTGAACAAAAGATATGACCGGAAACCAAGAACAAACTTCCTGATTTAGAAATGCTGTGCCTGTAGGGTGACTACAGTCAACAGTAATTTATTGTACACTTTAAAATAACTAAAAGTATAATTAGAATGTGTGTAACACAAGGAAATGGTAAATGCTTAAGGTGATAGATACCCCATTTACCCTTATGTGACTACTATGCTTTGTATGCATGTATCAAAATATCTCATGTACCCCATAAATATATATCATTACCATGTACCCACAAAAATGAAAATAATAAATAAGAGAAATGCTGTGCTGAGAGAAAAAACAACATCAATCATTTTTAAATATTTTGTTTTAAACACAAGCATTTTTTCAAGTATACATTGAATCTGTTCTTAGCATAAGATTTAAATATTTTCAAAGCAACACAAAGTAAAGAATGATTCAAGGTTATTTCAATAAACAAATACCTCAAATTATACAGCTTTAGAGCAATAGAAGGTACTAATTTGTTAAACCCGTGTAATGGGCATATGGGAGCTTACCAGACTACTCCAATATAAGTTTTAAATGTCCCAAAATATAAAATGTTTTAGGAATACATACACTTACGGGACACAGTTTTTTTATTATATACTGACTTTACAAATGTAGGATGCTTTAGATATCAGATAAACTAATCAGATATCTCAACTGGATATACTAATTTTATGTATTTTATATATTAATATATTACCTTGTAATAATAAAATAAGTACAAGAAAACTCTGATGCAACATCTCAATTTAATTTCTATATACAATGTCTAGAAATACCCAAACCTCATACAATACTAGTCAAAGATCCCAGCACCTTGTTAGAATAATTTCCAACAAACAAACAAACAAAACACAAATGTGGCGCTCAAAAAGAGGCTAGGTACAATCTTTTTCCTCGGGTCCTCCCATTAGGTAAAAATCACAGTAAAGATTTTAAAAAGAAATTGTTCATTCAACAAATTATTTCATCATTCATATTGTGATTTTTCCATCTTACCTTAATTTATCTTTATTTACAAATTCTCTACTAATTTCATTCAACTCCACTTTTCAGTATCTCTTCCTACCCTTTTTTATCTTTCTTGATTCCCAAATATCGTATGTCCTTTTTGTAACACTCTACAATTCGAAACCTTAAAAAATATGTCCACATAGCTGAGAATATCCAGTTTTGTATCTAATAACCCATTTCCCTCATTACTTTATGCTCCTTAAAACTCAATGGAAATCTAAGTCATTTCAGGATTCCTAAATTAACCAAAATAATACTGCACTAAATATACATTGATATAAATCCTTTAATTCCTCATTCAAAATTAAAGCTAAAGGACAAAATAAAAAACCAAAAGCTTAGAGACTAATTTATCCAATTATCTTAGGTCTCTGCTAGAATGTTTTTGAATCAAATATTAGAAATGTCATCAGTCATGACAGCGATATTATTATCAGATACGCAGAATATGGTGAACTGGGATTCATATTTAGTCCCTGAAATGATACTTCTTTTTCTCTACATTGTACTAGTCACTGTTCATACTCCAGTTTTTCAAATTATATGATCCTGCTCTTCATTTTCTACCCCATTCCTTCAGATTAAGGTGCTGTTCTGGGCATGGGGTGCCATCTATTGGCATTCTTTCTAAGGTTTATAATACAAAAGGTAAATTGGGACTTCCAAAGCTCCCTGATAATGTACATTTAGGAAATTCCAGGCAGCAATGAAAATTAACAAAAACACATTTTAATAGAGAGGCTTACATTATTCAATAAAGAAGTCTTTACCGTAAAGTTTATCACAGGCAACAGGACTGGAAGTGAGTGCTGCATCAGGATCGCTACAATTACCTCCTCTCACAAATTACTCTGATCTGTATCTCCAGTCTGTGGTCATTTGCATTTCTATCAACCCCCAAAAATGCTCAAGCAAACCTAACCCAATCAAAATACTAAAATAAATCTCTTTCCAAGTTCCAAGATTAAAGAATCCCACCTTACTTCCAAGACATATGGCACTCAAATCTTTGCTGAAATATAAACCTGCAACTATTATACAGCTCTACTCATTCAATATTATTCAAAAGGTTTTACATTTCAAAACTCAGCAGACTTCTAAAAATAAGGAGATCAAATGTTGATCCAACAGCACAATATCTTAACCTTCTATAATTGGAATGAATTACAATTTTTGTCTTTAACTACAATTTAATTCAATTTCAACATTCATGGTCTTTATTAACTAAAAGTAGCCTCTAAAAATCATCATATAATGTGAGACACTATTAAAAATTGCTCACAAAACCACACGAAGGTCATTCAAAGAATTTCATTAAACAGTTCCCCTAATTTTCTTTGCCTCAAGAAAATAGCGCTGAGGTGGAAATACTAAATGTTCCTAATGATCCTCCAAGAGATGGATAATGCAAACATCAGTGCACAAAAACAATACAGATAGTTCTACAACACCAAGCAAAATGTAAACTAAAATGACTTTCTAAATATCTACATACACACACACAAAACACATTATCTAAGTTAAACTCCATTTTTCTTAATATATCTACTACACTCTAATTGAAAAGCAATTTTTTTTTAGCAAAGTTTTGTTTTGTTTTGTTTTGTTTGAGACAGAGTTTCCCTCTGTTGCCCAGGTTCTGGGTTCACTACAGCCTCCACCTTGAGGGCTAAAGCAATCCACCCACCTCAGTCCAGAGGGGGTAGTACTACAGGCAGGCACCTTTGCACCTCGCTAATTTTTTAATTTTTTGTAGAAACAGGGTCTCACTATGTTGCCCACACTAGTCTTGAACTCCTGAGCTCAAGGGATTCTTCCACCTCGGCCTCCCAACGTGCTGGGATTACAAGTGTGAGCTAAACAAAGTATTTTAAAATGCTCTTAAGACATATGCAATATAATCATTTTATAAAACAAAGAATCTAAATTTATGAGTTTGCATGTTATGTACTGATTTTTCATGTTGGGTTTTCAACATGGCACATCAAAATACATATTGTACTTTTAAAGTTGTAAAGGTGAATTTCATATTACTCATATAATAGCTTTTGATGTTTTTTATTAATGACCCTTAAACTGACACTTCATCAAAATTCATCTCTGAGACTGTCATCAGATATAATCAGATGCCAATAAGCAAATGCCTGATGTGATAGGTTTTGCTCTTTGGTTATTTAAAATAGTATAAATAGTATCAGGGGAAAACTAAATTCTAATGCAAAAATATATATCCACAAAACCATTTATCCAAAGCAAAACATAAAAAGGTAGATTTAAGGAATCACTGCTGTTATCTTGTTTATGAACTAGATTTTCTCATGTCTTTTTTTTTAATTCCTACCTTTCTAAAATTTGTACATGACTAAATCAAAATTCTGGTTCCTTAAAAAAGAAAGATATTATTTTACATCTACTAATGTACAAATGGATAGATATATACAGATATATTGAGTCTTTAGAAAAAAGGAATCACTAACAAAATTAAACAGAATGCCCATCTTCACAAAAATAGTTGTACTCTGTACACTATTTCAACAGATAAGAAATCTGGAAGAAATACTGGATCACCTAAGTCTTCTGTCTCCCAACTCCCCATGCCCACTAAGTCCCATCTCAAGCCTCCACACCCACCAGAACTTAATGGTCCAGGAAAATTAACTGGGGAAAATATGTAATGCACTGATGTCTAACAATAGAAACAGGATATGATTTCTAAATGTATCTGCTTTTCCTGCCCTTCTACAGCAACCTCCCCCATTCCTCCACAACTAAAACATGGAAGACACTTAACTGACAAGCAAAGAATCTCTAAAATGGTTTTGCACATTAAAGTAAACTATGCTGACTGAGACGGAAGGGGATGAGATATATTTTAAAGATGAAAGTTATACTGAAGTACATAAATGCTATTAGGCATGCAAATCTGAATGTAGTCCAGAAAATTGAATATGTTATATTAATCAGTAAAAAAGCATGCAAAAATAAATTTTTTAAAGCAACAACAATTACAATCTAAGCTTTAATATACTCCCCTATTAGGCTGGTAAAAGAGTTGAGATACAGCAGAATATATGACTTATCTTGAATAAATGTAAAAATGCTTCTTCTCCTAGCCTGCTATGTTCTAAAATCTTGGTAAGTCTACAAACCAAAGTAGTATTAAAGTAAAAATGTATTTAAATTTAAGAAAATGTATACTTCTTAAAGGACTATTTTTCTCTACCAAAGTTTAATTAAAAGAATGCTTATCCAAATATAAACAATATTAAGAGAAAGTAAAGCAGTAAATTATTACCGATGGAAAAATATGAGACTAGTGTGGAGGATGGCAATGCTTTCCAGACCAGGGACACCAAAGTAGTCCAAAGGCTCTCAGAGCTTGTCTAGGCCTTGACAGGATTTTTAGCACTTCTTAAAAACCCGTTGAATAGCTTCAATAATTGGGGAAGAAACGTCTTAAAAACAAGATCAACAGAAACCTAAATTAATTTTTATTCTGATAAGAGAATGCGCATGCGCTCGCTCGCTCTCGCACTCTCTCTCGCTCTCTCTCTCTCTGTTAAATTGCCTATCCACATACTTGGGAAATTATGTCCTGTTTTAAATATCTCATTGGTGAGCAACAGACAGGAGGAGCCCCAAATGTCAGACACTTGTCTGGCACACATACATAGAGAAGCTGGCTTCGGCAGGAACTCAAGCTGTGAGACTCAGCTAATTCCTATGTGGGTGAGAAAATGAGGGCACTTGGCCACCGCTCTCTACAGAAGCCATTGAAATGGTGGAACCTTCTGAGATTTTGCTATAGGTATGGCCATTATGCTAGTACCAGGCTGTGGGTTTTCTTTCTTTCTTGTTCTTATCAGAAGAAACAATAAGCAAACAACTTGCTAGCCTTTGAGAACATGCAAGGGAAATGCCAATTCCTGGCTCCATGTCATTGGCATGTTTCCCTTTTCCCAGTGTCAATCTTGCTACAGAATCATAGACTGGAAAGGGCTTTAGAGATCCCACAGCCCTATTGTTTCATTTTACAGATGGAGAAGCTGAGGCCTATTAAGTGACTACACTAAGGCTTTACAGTTAGAGTGAGAACCTTTATTTTCTTTTTAACCTCCTTTGGCTAGCATTTTTGAAGTCCTTTATATCTTGGCCTGGTCACTCGTCCTTTCTCCTTTTATCATCTTTCATTTTATCTGTCTCCTCTTACCAACTAACACACTATTATTTTGAGGACAGCTGCCTCACTCTCAACTCCTATTACCCAATACCTCATTTTTGCCTAAACAGGAATTACCAAAAACCTCCAGAAATCTAGACCAAGCACTGTAAAGCAAAGTCAAGCAGTAGTAGCTGGGTATTACTGCTTCTAATAAAAGTGAGAAAGAAGAATCCAGGAATTAAAAGTCAGCAATGGCAGGCATCTGTGATTGTGCAAACACAATATTTATGGACTAGAGATTTAACCCTAAAGTACTTAGCCAGAGGCCAGCACATAGCCAGGACTAAGAAGGGAGCCTTATGAATCAAAACCACACTCAGATTACACAGTTAGTGGAACAAGGTTATATATTTGTCCGAGAGGACAGTCAGATAAGTAGAAATTGTAAGACAATAACAGACTATTGGAAATGGTAAGAATAACCATACAGTCACGCACCACATAATGTTTCTGTCAACAACAAACCACATCCCACAACATAATGGAGCTCAAAAATTCCTCTAGCTCAGTGGCATCATAACCAACTAAACACCTTAACACAATGCATTACCTTTTCTATGTTTAGATATGTTCAGATACACAAATACTCACTCCAGTAACATGCTATGCAGGTTTATAGACAAGAATAATATGCTATACTATACAGCGTAGGCATGTAGCAGGATATACAATCTAGGTTTGTGTTAGGTACACTCTATGATGTTCACACAATGATAAAATCACCTAACTACGTAATTCCCAGAACATATCCACATCATTAAGCAATGTATGACTGCATAACCTGACCATCCAAATCACATTTCCTAACGTTTTCCCAAAAGTTCCTTTTAAATGTGTGTCAAATTTACTGGCAAAAGGAAGCTGAGGAGGTGGCTAAGCTAAGAGTCAGTCTAATTGATACGTTGGGGCTAATTATCTACAAAAATAATGCAAAAGGGGTCACATAACTAAACACTTAACGGGAGTGGGGAGAATGGTGAAATGAGTGACACAGACAAACATCTGTACAATATACAATGCTTTGGCAAAAAAGAAAAGACATATAGTATCAGGTAAATTTTCAACTGAAATATATAAATCAAATTTCCAGTTTCAGAAAGATTAGAACTATTTATAGATCACTCTAAAATGAGAAAACTGTTTCATTTCAATGAAAATACTCAGGAAAAATATAGAAATAAAGGAAATTACTGAATAGCAACTTTAACAATTAAGCAGCCAACTTGAAAATGTTACTTAAACGTCTTTAATATCCAATGAAAGGAAGCCACAGGTGACATATTTCCTCTATGATTTCATATTATATATTACACTAAACAATGTTCCAAGGTTACTTTACAACTGAAGATTGGGATTGACAAATTATGCCAAAATTATTTATTGCTGTAGGTACACAAGTAGTGACCTCACACATTTTTCTACCCTTAGTAAAGTAACAATACTAAGCAATGTATTATAAAAATGTAGAATAATTCCTTGATAAACTCATCTTTACACAACTGACTAGACTATTTATCATTATTAAACATTACTGACTGCATTCGGTATAAAGTTTATAAACAGGGCTCAGACTGTTTTAAAATAATTCGTGTCTAACATGAAAATAAAAATGTAAGTGGGACAATGAACTGAACAATGACAGTATAACAGATAATGAAATATTACATCATTAGATCTTAATCTAAAATCCTTTGACCAGGAGAGTTATGCAAACCTAGTAAAAGCAACCCATTATAAGGCTGCAGAATAAAACTAAAACATAACTTTGGGCTAGCATTCTATTAATTCAGTGTGATAAGACTGGTTATCAAATGATAATCCAAGCCTGTGATTGGTAGCTTGTCCATGCTTTATTTTTTAAAGTGGAGGAAAAGGAATAATTATTATTTAATGAGTATAGATTGGTAAGCAAAGTCTTTCAAAACTTTTTGGGCTCATTAAAAAAGGAATGGTCAAAGGATTCTTAGGTAGCAAAAAGATTAGAATAGGTATTTTCTCAGCCTTCCCTAATAATAAAGCCAACACGTATTGAACACATATTGTGTCAAATACTGAGCAAAGTACATTACATAAATTATCTCCTTTAATCCTCACAAAACCCCATAAGGCAGGCAAGATTGATCCTATTTTTCAAATGAGAAAACTGAGGTTAAGTGAAGGTAATAACTTGTCCAAAGTCACACAGCTAATGAGATTATCTGAAATCTGACTCCAAAGCCTGTTCTTCACCAGTATACTTATTCTATCCATCTATTTAAAGAACAAAACCTATTTATACCTATTTATTGATACTCTAAATATATTCAATTTTTAACTGATTTGTTTTCACTAAGAACACTCTGCATTTGATATGAAATAAAAACTACAAAAATAAACATTTTTTAAGCAATATAACTTGTCATAAAATACACTTTCAAAAATCTAGCCTGCAACACAAGACCTTGTCTCTACAAAAAAAAAAAAAAAATTGAAATGTTTTAAATTTTAAAATGATGGCAATAGCCTGTAGTCCTAGCTACTCAGGAGGCTGAAGCAGGAGGACCACTTGAGCCCAGGAGATCGAGGCTGCAGTGAGCTATGACTATGCCACTGCACTCCAGCCTAAGTGACAGAGCAAGACCCTATTTCAAAAAAGGAAAAATCTTACTGGCAAAAACTAACTGGTAAACTGTAGGACTATATTTTTAAACAAAAATACCTAACCTATTTTAGCAAGACCAGTATTTAAACATAGTGTTACTTTATTAAATGTTTTGGATTCTTTGAGGCAGTCCAACACACATGAACTACTATGCCTTGTAAGGTTACTTTATAAAAATATCGCAATTAATTATAGTAAAATGTGTAATAGTACAGATAAATCCATTATCAAGATTTAAAAGTTTATATGCTGTTACTATGTCTTTCTAAGCTTACTTAAGGAAGATATTACTGTTTCAGTATGTCTTTTAGAGTATATATATTGCTGTGAAAAGAGAATCGATGATACAAGCAGCAGCCCAAGATTGGACTCAGTAGTTCTCCTGAAAATCTCTCACTGAACAAATAAAATAAAAAAAGTAATATAAGATCACTCCCAGTTTAAAAGTATATGGCACACAGTAAGGCAGAGAATCTAAAAGTTTTCAGATAAAGAGCCAAATTAAACAATCAAACCAGCCTATTCCAACAGCGTGAAGTAGGGATTGCATTCGTTTCTGTTTTTGGTTTTTTGAGACAAGGTCTTGATCTGTCACCCAGGCTGAAGTGCAGTAGCATGATCACAGCCCACTGTAACCTTAAACTCCTGGGCTAAACAACTCTCTCACCTCAGCCTCCTGAGTAGCTTGGACTACAGGCACACACCACCAAGCCTGGCTAATTTTATTTTTCTTTTTTTTGTAGAAATGAAATCTTGCGGCCTTGTTGCCCAGGCTGCTCTTGAACTCATAGCCTCAGGTGATCCTTCCGCCTCAGCCCCAAAGTTCTGGGATTCTAAACGTGAACAAATACACCCAGCCAGAGTTATCTAGATAATGTTAATACTATTTTATTATGAATTAGCCTGATAATCACTATTGCCATTTATTTTTCCAGTGCCATTTATTTTTTCAGTGCAGTTTTTTAAAGATTATACAATAAAAAGTATATCACTAATTATGCCATGTAAAAGTGTTATAAGAATGTACAATTACTGATATATGCTAACCATATGAAATTTAACAAGTATAAAGTCACATATCACCAAATAGTATGATTCTCAGGGTAACCTAAGTTTTGAAATAAAGATTAAAATATCTACATAAGATAATCAACATTATGCCCATAGGACTAATGCTGACATTCAGACAGTGCCAAAGATACCAATCTTTATATTGTTATATGTTGCGGTAATATGTATTAGTACACGAAGATAGGTTTTGATGTAAAAGTGCCAATTAAGATCGTATGTTAAACTCCATAAAAAATAAGCCTATTATATGCTTCAATGCATATATAATTAAAAAATTTTTCTTTAAATAAAAGTTCTAGTGAGTTCACATTCTTGGTGATAATAATCTCATGTTGCAAACAGCACAGCACCCTCTGGTGCATCTGTTATAAGAAATATAAAATTCCCACAGAAAAGGACAGAATTATACAGTAACATGAACCTTAGAAATCAATAGGTTGATAGTTTTTTATTTACTGCAGTACATATTTTTGAACATTAATACTTAAAAATATTATCATTTTAAAAGATCACTATAAACTTTATAGCAGTAAATGAAGTCAGGAAAACGCTTAGTTTGAAAATATTTAACCAACAAAAACAATACCTATTTCCAACATATAAAAAATACTGTCAAAAAATTATTTCAGTGAAGGACGACAAAAGTATAACTTGTCATGTTAACCAAATTTCACTTTATTCAAATCGGCCCTGGGGTTTGACTTGGGTGTGTAAAATGTTCCTGTGTACTTTTTCTGGATTCAAAGGGAATTTACCATTATTTATAAGAATTGATAAGTGTTTTGTGAAAGAATCTGCAAGTTCTACAACTTAAAAATAGAATAATATTCAGAAATAAAAGTTACGTTAAATTATGAATCTTTAGTAGTTCAAAACTTATACTTTATTTAAAAAAAAAACTTTTCCTAGGAAAATAATTAACTCTTAAAGTAGATTTTACTAACAACAAAAGCAAAGGATGCCACCTGCTTTAGACAGCCCTTTTGTCAACCACTGGAAGTCCCAATACAATGCAGTAAAAAATGAAAGTGACACCTGTTTAAAGCAGCCATCTGTCTCTAACAAGCTAGATTTAATCAAATCCACTTAATCTTGGATTTCCAAAATATGGGAACACTATGTAACTGAATAGAGAGGAATTTAAAACATACTTTGTGATGGCCACTGGGAATATATACCAAAAAGTTAAAGGCAAATTATTCAGTTACGAAAACTGTTTTTAAAGTAATTAAGCTCAAATAGAGGATTTTTAGCCAATGGTTCAGCATAAAAACAAAATAATCAGGAGCCTCTCCAAAATGTTAAAGTTTACTTCTTCCCTATTCTCATTTCTTGTAACACATTCTCACTATGAATACTAAGAACAAAGTAACATTCCTATTAGTGTTCTGGAAAAGTGTGTTTGTGTGTGTGTGTGTGTGTGTGTGTGTGTAACTCTTGCCACATATCTTCTGCTATGCCCACCCATTTAAACACAAACACACACACAAATATACCCACACTTTAAAATCTGAAAACCAAAAATCATTATATTCTACCTGCTAATTTCTTCAGCGGGAGAATACCAACACAATATCAACTTTCTCAAGAAATGAAAAACGTTACCAAAAAGTAACATATATTATCATTTAAACGATGCATAAAATCCAACTTGCTTTTAAGATTCATTCATTTTTTAATTGCTATTTTTAACGGTAAAAAATTTACCATAATAAATTTGTTTAGGGTAAAATACACTGTTCCGGGTTAAAGCATATTAAGCTTATAAAGTATAACCTTTTATTTGAGTACCAAAGTAGAGTACAGGACTATTTGAGTACTGGAGGAATAATATAGAAAAACTAAGCACCACTACAACATTTAATGAAAACATTGTGAAACGATGCAAAATTTCTAGAAATTCATTAGTTTGCCAAATATGTGTATACGTATGATGCCTACACCATTTTATATAATTCACAGGCAAAACAAACCAAAAACACTGAGGCATTATGGCATACATTGAATCACAGATATTTAACTATTCAAAACAAGTTACAAGTGACTTCTGCTAAAATAGTTTTAGTTTCAAAGCATGATCACTTTTACAAATTTCTATTAGTATAAAAACTAAAAACACAAGAAAGTATCAATATGTAATATAGTCCCTTCTAGGAAAAATATTAAGAAAGAATAAAGTAAAAGCTAAGTATCTACTCTTGGGTTTAATTTTTAAATTTACCATTTCTTAGTGTTTCTGATTATTTAAGCAATTCCACAGCAGCTCTAATAGCGATTTTATTCCACATATATGCTTCAAAAAATGGAAAAGTAATGAAATTCAATTTAAGTTCTGCTCTCAAATCAACTTGTGAATGAAAATCTAAATCACAGAAAACGAGCTATACATGAGTGAAATGCCTCAAAAAAGTTCTCAGACACTGCAAATATTAAATTGTAACATTCCAGCATATAATTTACTTAACTGAAAACCTATTATGTAAATGGCATAAGGTCTGAAACTGTCCCAAGACAGCAAAACTCCTATTAACTTCAGAGAGTTTATAGGACCCAGGAGCTTCATCATCCAAAAGTGTTCAGGCATTTGACACTCAATCTGAACAAAAAAAAGTACAAGTTAGTATTAGAGATTTGCATGGAACCCAGTTTGGGGAGGGGAGGAATAATTATAAAGAATTCTGAGTACTCTGAGAAAGACTTCTTTCAGAACAAAATATCGTCTTCATTTAAAATAGCAATCGCAAGGAAATGAATTGAAAAAGTTTTTTAAAATCCCAACTCTTAGTTTACAAAATATTAGCCTTAATAGCATTATAATTACCTACCCTGCTCATTGACAATCTCAAGAATAATTAGTACTGTCACATTATTCACAAGCTGCTGTCAGTTAAATCAATATATGTTTGCTGTTAGAAGACTATTTGAATAAGCATTTTAAAACTGTAAATTAAAAACTTCAATATGTGCAACTATAATAGTACGTTGTATTTGTTTTAGCACACATTCATTTTCAAAACTCTTTATTGATAAATCTATTAACTAAAAGTTAAGCTGAAAAAAATGAACAAATTTAGGGGATCTGTAAAACTGGGTTAACGCTAACCAAGAACCTACTACATAAGGACTAATAAGTATTCAAATCTACAGAGAAATATAATTTTTAAAAGAAATACTTAAAAAGGAAAAAGTTCTCTCTCCTGAGCAGGTTCAAGTCACTGTCCAAAGAAAATCAAAAAGTAAATAAAAAGAATATGTTAAGTACAAACATGCCTAGATCTTAACCACAAAGAAAGTGAAATATACACACGTTTCAAGTTGAGAAGCTTCATACATTCTTTATGAACTTGACTTCAATTTCAACTCTCAAAGGAAAATGAACAGAGTAGATTAAAAAAAAAAACTCTTAAAGTACCATAACTGTCACAAATAACATTGTGAACTGAGTTCTCACAAAGCCTCCTTGTGTCCCTTCCCTGTTCATCACAAAGTCTCATAACCACAATGAAAATTGTTAACACTCTACTGCGGAGAAAGAGGATCATCAAAGTGAAACGGAACCTCACTACTACCCCTCCCACCTCCACATGAAGGATAAAGCACTGTCAATAACTACTAACCCAAGTATCACAGATGCCGTGCATCCGGTTTAAATCACAAGCACACACACACACACCCCCCAAAGAAGAGAGAGGAGACAGACTTTAAAAAAGAAAAATCTCTTTCCCAGTACAGCAAAGAGAGCCCAACGAAGAGGCCCCAGGTTTCCGTGTGTGTGCAAGGGGTGTGGGGGGGTGGGGGAGTAGAAAGAGGGGGAGGGAAGAGTGCTGAATGGATATTAAGACTGTTTGCCGCACAAAGAAAACACAGTTTTAAAAAGAAAAAGGAAAACCGTGAAGCTCATGATGGTGAAAGAAGAGCAGCCCATTCAGCACCAAGCAAAGAGGGGCAAAAATGAAGGGAACAGGCGGTGGGAAAAGTTCACCAACGTACGAGGATAAAAATAACAAAACCCATAACAAGGCCCCACAAGTGAACAACAACAACAACAAAACACCACCTCTTGGGTCCCCCCCTGCACACTGTTGTCTATTTCGGCTTTGAAAGAAGCAGGAAACAAGCAGCGTTAGAAAAGAAGAAAATTAAAGAAAGAACAAATTCTTATCTCTTCACCTGACCCTTCTCCTCATACCAGACCTAAGGGAAAGATCCGGCATCCGCATCGGAAAACTGTGGCTCCCTCTCCCGCTCGGCTCGCAGCCCCCCAATCTCCCGCTCCATCCCTGAAGTGCGGCCGGCGCAGGGCCGGGGCCGGCGGGCAGCGCGGCGCCCACACCCCCGACCCAGCCGCGGCGCGCAGGGTCCATTGTAAACAAGCCCGGGGAACAGAGCCCCTCGGCGGCGGCGCCGCAGCGGCAGCCCCCGTGTCAGGAGTGAGACCCCTGCACAGCCACACTCGGCTCGCACACACGAACACACACACGCACGGACACACGCGTTCACACGCAGCCACACGCTCCCACACACATGTAGAGACCGAAGAATATTCACCTTGGCTGTGGATTATTGTGGTGTTGTTGGTGGGTGATGGAGATGGTGGTGGTGGGGAGGAGGAGGAGGAAGAGGAGGAGGAGGAGGAGAGGAGTAGTTGTTGTTGATGGGTAACAGTCGCCAGGACTACGGTGACTATGGCGCTTGATTCACAAGGCAACGGTTGCTATAACTCACAAAAGAGAGAGAGAGAGGGAGAGAGAGAGCGAGAGGGAGAGGGAGACACTCGCACGGGGAGGGGTGGGGGAGGGAAGAGGGGAGGAGGCGGGCCCGGCCAAGCCGCCGGAAGGGGAGGGAGCAGCGCTGTGACTGACGGCCCCCGAAGCCGGGCGGGGTGGCGGGGTGGCGGGGTGACGGGGCACGAGGCCGGGATTCCAACACAGGACTCCGAAGAGGTGCGCCTATGCTTGGTTGGGGCTGAGGTCACCAAGAGTCCTCTCAGAGGGACGTTACTACACGCGCTGGCGAAGCCCAGGAGAATTTAGAGTCGCGGTGCGAGGATTACTATCTGTGAAACGAGGGCTGCCTTTCCCGGCAGCCAGCTTTGTGCAGAGACGTCCCGGAGCCACGAGAGAGTAACGGCTAACCCGAGGGAGGGGGTGGCGAGGGTGATTCCAGGCACTTTGTGGAAAGACGAGCTATGGCTAAGGAAGAATCCACTTTGAAGAGCAACCCCCGCCCCTGCCCGATACGTTACTTCCGGGGCGGGGCGGGCAGAGGGGCCCGGATGTGCCGCCGTTTTTTTCGTTTCTGAGGTGCTGGCGGTGTTCCTGGTCGCGTTAGCCTGCTGGCTTTTCGCTTTCCTGGACGCTTCAGGGCTCCGCGGCCTGCGGTGGACTGGAGGATCCGCGTCACTCTCGCCCTTCTGCTTTCCGCGCTCTGACCCACTCCCCCCTGCTGAGGGCACGACTTGGAGGAGCGCGGGCGGCGGGGCGTGAGCGAGCAGCCTCTGCCGCCATCTTAGAGAAGGCGAGCGTGGGGTGCGCGTGGGCGCGAGCCGGCCTCCCGCGGCCCCGCCGCAGAGTGGCGCGGAGAGGTGAGGTCCAAGCGTGTCCGGCCCTCACTCCAGAACGAAAAGGCGAGGTCATCACTCCCTGCTTACAGGGCTGGGAGTAATTGCCTGTAGAGAGCAAGAAATTGCCCTGCCCGTAGGCTGAGAAAACGCATTTGGCGAGTCTCCTCGACGGAGGGCGTAGAGGGGCGGGGTAATTTACACCTGCCTGCGACACCATCCTGTTAGTTTCTAGTTCTGTTAGTTTAAGCCCTTACGTGCTCATCCCTCTTTAAAGACTGAACCGGGGCTTGAGCTCAAGCCTGGATCCTGTTACCTACCTTGCCCTCAGCCCCACTTAGTCAGCCTACTGTAGCTGAGGGTCTTGCTATTTCCGGCTGAATTGAGATAGACGAATGGCTTCCGTCTGTGTTGAATGTTGTTAACACAACCTGCCATCTCAAACACGCGTTGATAAGGCACAGCGTCTAATGCCTCATGGTTCGAACAGACTCCTCCAGTTTTCTGCAGACTCGAGTCCAGCAGGCACATGCCCCCAGGCCCTGCCAATACCCAAAATCTGCCAACATTTGCCACTAAGCTGCTTATCCAAGACAATGACATATTAGAAGTAGAGCGTTAGGAAGTCAGTTCTCCTCTTGAGGCTTAATTTTTGCACCTGCAAATAAGGGATTTGGGCCGGCATGAGTTCACCAGCGCTAAAATAATACTGAGCTCATTCTGTTTCCCAGAACTGGTGCGAAGTGTTTTACATACATTATCCCATGTAATCCCAACACCACCAGTGCTAGGTAATATTCGCATTTGAGGAAAAACAGGCACAGAGTCCTAAAAGTCCGTGGTTTTAGTTTATGGCTGTGTGCCATGGAATACAAGGTTACCGTGTTTTGGGAACCAGCTACTTTGGGTACATTTTAAAAAGTAATATTGTTGCCTTTGATAATCTCATGAGTTAGAGATGTTCTTACAATAATAATGTGTTGCAGTAGTGAACGGTGGTGAGCCTAGTGCTAAAGCTAAAAGGTTTCCTGACCCACTGTGGTAGTAAGGGTTTCTAGTCAGACAAATGACTGTGGTGACCAATGTGGGTCCCATTTTACATACAGATGGGAAATGAGGTATATATTCCAGCTTTATGAAAACTGGTAGTCCTTATGAATATTCACTTTATTACATTTACTGATAAAGTCCTCATTCCTATAATGGTGTGTTGGGCTGTATGCCCACACTACATGGCTCTCTGAATCGCTTTGTTTTTTAAGTTCCATTGTCTGTTACAGTTTGCCTGTCCCTTCTTTCATTGTCAGCTGTTGCTTTTTACTGCTGTCAGTGAACATAGTTCTATTATCCTCACCACCCTTTTAATTTACTACTCTTAATCTACAGGCAAGAAAACCACATAGTGAAGCTTGTGCAAAACTGTATCTCAAGAGTATAAATAGGTACTTTGAGGGGCTATTAAAAAATAAGTGTAACCCTTGTGCTAGAACATTATAAAATTAGTTTTAAGCTGCTTAATTTTTTTTTTTTTATGCCTTACAGGTTTGATCTTTTCCAGAGTTAGGAATAGATACATTTCCTGAAGTTAATTCTTGAAAATTTAGAATTTAAAATATTTACCCATGTTTTAGGATACTTGATGATGATACAATTCTAACCATATTGAGGTTAATATTTGAAATGTTCAGTGTTCCTGCCTGATAGGGTTTGGCTTTGTGTCCCCACCCAGCTTTCATGACAAATTGTAATCTGCATGTGTTGAAGGAGGGGCCCTGTGGGAGATAATTGGGTCCTGGGGGCAGTTTCTGATGGTTTAGCACCATCCCACTAGTGCTGTTTCATGAATGAGTTCTCAAGAGATCTGGTTGTTTAAAAGTATTTATCACTACCCCTCTCTCACCTGCCACAATGTGAAGAAAGTCCTTGTACCCTTCACCTTCCGCCATGATCGTAAGTTTCCCTGAGGCCTCCCAGTCATGCTTACTCTTAAGCCTGCAGAACTGTGAGTCAGTTAAACCTCTTTTCTTCATAAATTACCCAGTCTCAGGTAGTTCTTTATAGCAGTGTGAAAACGTACGAATATACCACCACACTGAATCAAATAAGCAAGATACCAATTCAAGCTATAGAATCGAAAATATGGATTTTACATGCATGTATTGTTTAATACTGTTAATTAGTTACAAAAGAACCCAGAAACCTTTTAACCCATGGTCATTGCTTGTAGGATTTTTTTAACGATTTTTTAAAGCTGCATAGATGCATCTTCACGTATGTTGCATGTATGTTTCAGAAATAAATTATTTGCTAAGAAGTCACAGAAAAGACCAAGTATTGGACCACTCTAACAGTTATCACCTGTTATAGTACAAAACACACTGTGTGATCGATTAAAAAAAAGTACATAACCAAGCTAAAGTGGGGCAGACATAGTTCCTGAATGTAAAATGTTCAACATTATCTATTAATTTAGAATGTTGTGTTTCAACTTTGGATTCTTTTCTTTCTCTCCGATCAGAATGATTGGAAGAGACAGGGAATAACACATTTGTATCTGAACTACTTGAAGAAAAATCTGAAGCCCTGATTATATATATAGATAGTGCATTTCGTAAGTTACTTTTAACACATTCATAGTGGTACATTTTCTTTTCTGTATTATCTATTAGGGTGTTTTTGCCTATTCATATCTACTGCATATTCAAGGACTTAATAAGTTTTTTCATTATTAATACTTTAAAAAAGAAAGGATGCATATGAAAAGATAAAATACTGCTGTGTGATAGGCTTGCTTCTGAAAAATATCAGAGTTTTGAAAAGTAATACAGTCTGTGGCACCTTATTGTTGAATTTGTGATGAATCTTTATAAGAAAGAAATACACCTGTTTTAAATTTTTTCATTTGATTATACCCTATTTTCTTCAATTGAGAGAGAGAGGTGTAGAGTCGTGGATTCTCTTATATAAAATGTATTGTTTCATTTCTACTAGTATTTATTGAGCACTTATGTAGAATACTGGATAATTATATTACTGGATTACTAATTGCCTTTACTAGATCTGAAATTCTGTGGATATGTGATAATTATTAAAAAATGACAGAGAGTGGGGCCAAGATAATTCAAAACTGAACATAATTTGCCACCATTCTCTGGAGCACCCTCAAGCCTACCTATCCCCACCTAAAGTATGTTTTGGTTTAGAAAACAGTACAATAATATTTTCTTCTAGATTTGTCTTTCTTTGTTTTCTTTAAGTAATACAAACCAGCTGATTACTCCAGCAGTTCTGAAGAGTATGTGTAGAGTGTGTATGCCCATGTGTACACACATTTGTGTGCATCTGTGTGTCTTGGAATTACATTTTTACTCCAACACAGAAAGATGATAATAGAATCATAAGTTGACTACCTTTGCCTAACACCAAAGTAAATTACTTTTTGATGTACACATGCAGCTTTAAAAGAAGTAGTCTGGGGCCAGGCGGGGTGACTCACGCCTGTAGTCTCAACACTGGGAGGCCGAGGCAAGTGGATCACCTGAGGTCGGGAGTTTAAGACCAGCCTGACCAACATGGAGAAACCCCATCTCTACTAAAAATACAAAATTAGCCGGGTGTAGTGGCATATACCTGTAATCACAGCTACTTGGGAGGCTGAGGCAGGAGAATCACTTGAACCTGGGAGGTGGAGGTTGCGGTGAGCCGAGATCACACCATTGCACTCCAGCCTGGCCAACAAGAGCAAAACTCCATCTCAAAAAAAGAAATAGTCTGGAAACAATTCAAATGTGTATCAATAGGAGGATGGGAAAACTGTGGGCCCAGTACAAGGACTAACACCTGTAATCCCAACACTGGGAGGCCAAGCCATGAGGATCATTTGAGGCCAGGAGTTTGAGACCAGCCTGAGCAACATAGCGAGACCCTGTCTTTACAAAAAAATTTAAAGCTTAGCTGAGCATGTTGGCACATGCCTGGAGTCCCAGCTACTTGGGAGACTGAAGCAAGAGGATTGCATGAATCCAGGAGTTCAAGTTTGCAGTGAGCCATGATCACTCCACTGTACTTCAGCCTGGGTGAGAGCAAGACCTTGTCTTAAAGAAGTAAAAGAAAGAGTAAAACAAATTGTGATACAGTCATACCATGGAGTACCATGGAGCAAGTCAAAGGAAAGGACTGCTGATACAACACAGATAAATCTCAAAAACATTGCATTTGGCAAAAGAAGCCAGATTCATAGCATATGAGTCCATTTATATAAAATTTAAGACCAGGAAAAAGTAATCTATGTTTAGTGTTGTCTTATGGCAGAGGCAGTAGGTTGGGATTTTAGTGGAAAGGATTGTGAGGGAACGTGATAGGATGATGAAAATGTTCTGCACTGTCTAAGCTGCACTAATGACATGTAGCTATTAAAATCTAAATATTAATTAAAACATTTAAAATTCAGTTCCACAGTCACACTAGCTACATTTTAAGTGTTCAATAGCCACATGTGGCTACTGCCTGCTAAGTTGGACAGTGCAAATACAGAACACTTCTATTATCTCAGAAGTTCTAGAGAGTTCTAGTCTAGATCTTGTTTTATGCAGGTGTTTACATTTTTCAAAATTGTAATTAATATGCATTATATATTTATTATATGCCAGTAATACCTGCCCCCAAACACTATAAATCATTAATAGAATTTTTGTTACTATATTATCTACTTCATTAGTCCACGTTTTCTGTAATATTTTTGTTCAACCCTGCAGAGAAAGGATAAATAGTAAAATTCTTGGCAAATTTTCACATATGTAAGTGTGACATACAATAGATAACATTGATTTTCTGCTCAAAAAAATGAGTTCTGCTACTTTATAATTCTGAATGCATCTAGAAACAAGGAATTTCTTTTGAGGGCTTAAAGTGAGCTCTAGATGAATACAGAAAAAATTTTTTCTGTTAGAATCAACTATCTTAAATATGGTGGAGATCATACAACCTTCTAAGGTAACACTTGCTTGCAGTGAGCTGAGATCCGGCCACTGCACTCCAGCCTGGGCCACAGAGCCAGACTCCGTCTCCAAAAAAAAAAAGAGTGTGTGGGAGATATTGGTGCTAACTCTATGACTAGGTTTAGAAAGTCAAATAAGCTCTGTAGGTAACACTTCAGACTTAAACCTTTTGGAGGTAGAAGAAAACTCAATTTGTAAGTCAAGGATAAAAAGACCTGAATGATCTCAATTCTAAAATTCTGATTTTAATGGATTTTAAGAGATGGAATACCAGGGAAATTGATTCAAAATACTAAATATATGTGTTTATATAGTACTTCAGTGAAATTAAGAAAAATTGTTGATAGAGTAAGTACCTTAATAATGTTAATAAATATTTCTACCAGCATTTTTTAAGACCTTTGTGAACCCCAAGTAGATTTTTACAAGACAATGAACTTTAACTGTTAAAGATTAATTCCTATAAATGAATCAGCAATTCATGTCAATAATATGTACTGAAAAGTATTTTATTTACTAAATTATTGTCAATTATATATAAAAAAAGATTTTATTTATCCAAATTCTTTAACAAATTCTTGTTTTCTCTCTCTCCCTCCCCCTCCCCAATCCTCTCCCTCTCCCTCCCCTTCCCTCCCACTTCCTCCCTCCCCTTCCCTTCCTCCCTCCCTCTACCTTTTTTTTTTTCTTCTAGTATAATCTGTAGTCTGGAGAAAACATCTCCCAAGTTCTGTTGGGCCATTCTTCCTATTGGAAGTATACTAATAGTATCTTCTCACTGGAACATGTCATAGATCTCACCCGCCCCACACACCAATATCACAGTAATAATACATAAAACCTTCATTTAAATTGTTTTTGAATGTGTATATCAATGGTTACAGCATATGACTGAACTTTTTTCATCCTTAAAAATGTTTTTTTAAAGCAATATATAACCACTAATGAAGAAAAATAAAGATTACTGATTGACATAACATGTATTTGTCTCATGATGCCTTTTTTGTTTGTTTTGAAAGGGGGATTTATATGCATGCAATATCTTTCCAAAAATTTTTTTTAGCTTGTTTACTTTTTTGTTTTGAGGGCAAGGAACACAAAAATATACATTTTACAGTGGAATGTTTAAAACACTTGCCTGCAAGTACTATTTGAAATGTTATGTGGTACTACTTTCTCTCATAGAAGAGATTAAGGGCCAAGTGCCATGCCTTACACCTTTAGTCTCAGCACTTTGGGAGGCCCAGCCTGGGCAAGAAAGAGACTCTGTCTCTATCAAAAAAATTAAATTAGCTAGGCGTGGTGTGTGCCTCTAGTCCCAGCTATGTGGGAGGCTGAAGCAAGAGGATCACTTGAGCTCAGGAGTTCGAGGCTGCAGAGCCATGGTCACACCACTGCATTCCAGCCCTAGTAACAGAGTAAGACCCTGTCTCAAAAAAAATTGTAAAGATTAAGGCCATTTTAAAGACTTGGTTTGAAGACCTCCAACCCCAAATAATATTGAACACATGAAAATACATCCACATCACATAAAATATACATGACTAAAAATTGAGTTTAAAAATGACATAAGTTTAAAATTGAGTTTAAAAATGTTTTGTAGACGTGTTTTTTTTTTTTTTTGCAACTTTTCATATTTTGAAGTCAACTTTTTTTCTTAGATCCCCAACATTTTCAAAAGACCTTGAGAACTATATAAATCCTAAGCATAGTGATTGATGGATAAAATGGCCCTGAAATAACAGTGGCAAAAGTGAATTTAAAACAATTTTGTTTCTTAGGCTTTTTTCCTTCTTCTTATAGAGGGAGGGATTAGTTAATAGATCCACTGAGATAAATTATAGTGAACTTTCTGCTAGTTTCACAAAGATCAGAAAAAAACTAATAAAAGGGTGATTACTTAAGTGTACTTGAACTCAGTACCCTAATTTGGCACTGCAACCTTTCCTTCATTAAAAATTGATATACGTCTTTATGAAAAAATAAAGACAGTTGGATTTGCTTTATAGGGTTATCTTACTTGTAACTTCAAATGTGTGACAAGAGTAATTATAGACTACTTGTTAAATGTTACATCGTTTTTCACCCAGAAGAAACAATCTTTAAAGGAAGAACACTAATTTGTTTGAAGATTGATAATAGATGAGAATTTTTAAGTGAGTAATAAAAAGATTATATAAAACTGTATGACAAAGATTTTTATAGGGTTAAACATGCCTATTTTGAAAGTGGATAAGTTTAAGATTAAATTCCTCCTTAAATGAAATAAGTAAAATTGCATAAAATATCCGTATTATTTTCTTTTGAGCCAGTACTGACTCAATGATCCTACTATGAAAGACAAAGCACTGACTTTCTGGAAGAACCAGAAACCATCGACTGCGAAACCAGCTGCAGAGGTGGCAGAATTGAATGATGTTTAATAAGTGGATCTACACTGGAGTTTAGGTGGAAGTTCTTCTCACTGCTGAGAGCAAATTAAGGAAGTATCTACTACAAAAGTAATTTCTATAAGACTATATTTAAGTTAATTTAGTTGTACAATTAAAACATTATAACTTATTAGCATCTCTTGAAAAAGCCATACTTCTGTATTTGACAATCATCTTTGGAAAAGAAACAAAATTCTGAAAGTTTATTGTAGACTTCAAAAAATATAATGCTTACCTGCCACAAACAGGTAAGACAGGCTGGAAATTGTAATAACTTTTGGGAAGGAAGTTGACAGGAATGTTACTGGAATATCCACAATCGATCTTAATCTCATGTCAACTATAATGAAGCAATGTAAAGGTGAGAAAAGGAAGAAACATTATCATAATCTACTGAGATGGTTAGTGTGGTCTTTTTTTTTTTTTTTCTTTAAGTATTGTGGTCTCATGGGTTGATTGTCTTTTGTTTGTTTTTTTCATTTGTGTAAATGAGCCAAAAGAAACAGGGAAGCAGTAGTTATAGAGGTAAGATATGGTTAAGACTTGGGTTAAAGCTGTAACTAGGAATAGTGAGAGAGGATATATTCTAAAAAATACAATGGAGGAAATGTTTACAGTACTTGAAAATGTCAAGCATGGTCAATTTTCTAATATTTATTGAGGACTGGCTATATCTGCTATATTGGTTATTATGGACACATGGGGATAAGGAACAAGGAAGAGTGAAAAGTACAAAAGAACTTAAAGTCTAAGTTCCTTGTTATGCCAGATTATCTTCTATTTGTGTCTCCATATTCAGTCTTGACTCTTTTTTACCTGCCTTTCTAGAAAGCTGACCTTCATGCATTCTGACCACATCATTGCTTTGTGGCTGCCAGTTGGTTTCCATCAGTGGGCAGCACTGGCAGGAAATTGGAGACATGGAGAGAGGAGAGTAAAGTCAGGTTATTTATTACCTTGTCTCCTACCTTGCAAAGTTGCTTCAAGATAGCCATATCCATTGACTAAGGAATTCTGATAAAGGCTCCTTCCTCTCTTTAGGCTTATGGGTGGTAACAGTTCCACTGCTCTCTAGGTTACTGCACCATTCTTTCAGTTTCTCTACACCCACATCTTGGTAAATAGGCCCTTTGTACTTAAATTCTCATCAAACTGCCCCCTTTCTAGTGTATCATCTGTTTCTTGGTGGGACTTTGATAACACCAAATAAACTCTCAGACTAGGAAAAATTTTGCTTGAATTGCCATAACAAAACACTATAGACTGAGTGGCTTAAACAACAGAAATTTTTCTCACACTTCAAGAGACTAGAAATCGGAGATCAAGGTGTCACTGCTTGACACCAAGAGATGGTCTCTTCTGAGGACTTTCTGCCTGGCTTGTAGGTGTCCATCTTCCCCCTGTATCTCCACATGGTCTTTCCTCCATGTGTCTGTGTTCTGTCTCATAAGAACATCAGTCATATTGGATTAGGGCTCAGCCTAATGACCTCATTTTAACTAAATTATTTCGTTAAATGTGCTATCTCCAAATACAATCTGAGGCACTACTGGTTAGGACTTCCAACATATGAATTTGGATGGGACACAATTCAGTGTATAACACTCTAGTTGAAGAAGAAAGGCATAAGATAAATTAGAAAATATTTTAAGATTATGAGTGTAGGTATGAATATAAGAAAAGGACAGTATTGGACTTACTCTGAGCAGAACATTAGAAAGGGGAAAAGATAGGACTTTTTTTTAATAAGCAGTTTTATAAATAAGCAAATTTCAGTGACAGATTCAAGTGGAGAGGCACATACAAAAGAAGTCCCATGAGCTAAGAACTATCAGATGAGGAGACTGATCTAGGAGCCATGTAAGTAACAGAGTAACAATGATTACCAACATTTATGAAGCATTCTGACAGATTATTATCTGCTCCCCTTCTTTTATGAAAACAGAATTATTCATGTTTTGGGCTGAGCCTGAAGACTTCCTTTCCTGGTTTCCCTTAAAGTTGGATGGAGTCTTTTGACTAAGCTCTGGTCAACTAAGTGTTCACAGGGCCACTTCAAAAAAATTTTGAGCCAGCTTACTTATGTCCTTCACCCTTTCATCCTTTCATTTTCATTCCCTTCTCCATCCCACTGTTTAGAAGAAGGATGCCACCAAGTCAAGCACATGGAGCAACAGAGTAGGAGACTAAGACCCTAATGACTGTGAGGCCACTATACTGCTCTGCATTATGTTTACATGAAAAAGAAACATCAGTCTTGTTTTCGTTCTCATAGTTAAACCTAATCCTATAGTACAAGCATTTTCTATGTGCTAGGTATTGTTCTCAGTTTGTATGTATTATTTTGCTTAATCCTGTAGCAATTCTATATGTAGATTACCATTATTATCCCCTATAAGGAAACAGACACAGAGAGATTAAATAATTTTCCCTAGACAACACACCTCATTTTTGCTGAAGTTGGAACTTGAACCAGACTAACAGACTCCGACTACAGAGTCTGCCCTCTTAACTGCTATGTTGAACTGCCTGCCTCTTATCTCTAATCCTACACCCAACCCGTTTGCATCTGAGAAACAGAATTATTTTTTAAAGCAGTAGTCTAAACAAGGGAATCTTGAATTTGGAACTCCACACGGTGTACCAGGGAAAACAACTTACATGAAAAAATTTGGTAAAGATTTCTATATACCTATAATCTTATTTTCTTTCTTATTTTGGTCTAAATTTTGCCTAAGTTGCTTTGTCTTTTGAAATACTGATAATGTGTCTCTTTCTAAAATTAATTTTTAAAAAAGACTTTACTCTGGAGAGCCTCTTGTGGAGGCTCTCTATAAATCTAAAAGGCAGTCTCTTCCTAGTTTTCTGACTGTGATCAGCCCCATAGGGTAGGGTGTTTTCGATCTGTGCCACAAAGGGCCTTCCCTTGCCATATTCTGCCAGAGTCCTTCTCAGAACCCCAGCTGGGATAATCTTTGGTGCAATCCAAGGACAACTTCTGCACTTAATTGTCAGATTTCTCTTGAGAAAGACTCAGCTCTCAGTCAGGAGTCAGTCCTTATGGTGACAGTCTCTGTTGCACTCCCCTTAGCAGCAGGAGAGCTTTAAGAGTGTTACAGGGCTTTGTTAACCCCTCTCTTAAAGAAACTGGAGAAAAAGGGATTTTAAGGGTGTCTTGATTTTTTTTTTTTCTTTTTAGTGTTTAGTAAGAGAAAAAACTGGGCCAGTGGAGATTGTTTTATTCCCTTCCCATCTGGCCACATAAAAGGCCATGGGATCTACTCAGAGGATATTAATGCATTAAAATTCTCTAAAGAAATGAGGCATTAAATAAGGAATCCATTTATCCACTTGAAGTAAGTTCAGAAGGAAGAACACAGAAGGCAACGGACCTATGATATCTCTTACCCAATTTACTTTCAGGCTAGAAGTAATACTGATAACCAAGAACAGTTTTATTAGGATGAGATTTTGAAATCTATTCCAACACATACTGTAGTTTTTAATTTCTACTGCTTCTAACCAATTTTTTCAGCTAACAAAGGTATTGGAATAGTACATTGATGATAATCGGTATTGTCATGCCATCTTGGGGGTATAAAAGAGTTCTTAATCCTTTATTAAAATACAATTCACATGTAATAAATTCACTCCTATTAAGAATACAATTAGATACATGTTTGCAAAGTATGCAGTCATTTGACCACCACCACAATCAGATATTGGACATTTCTATCAACATCAAAAGCTTCCTTGTGCTTTTGTAGTCAATTCTCTCTTACCAATTACCTCACCCCATCCTCAGGAAAACTTAGATCTGCTGCCACTATATTATTCCTTTAACTAGAATGTTATGTAAATGGAACATACAATATTTAAATTTTCCTGAGGGGGTGCTGTGGCATCTTTCATTTAGCAGAATGTTTCTGACATTCACCTATATTGTTGTGTATATCAATACTTCATTTATTTTTATTGCTGAGTAGTAGTCCATCGTATGGATATACCGCAGTTTGTTTTCAGATATTTGTTGTTATGAATAATGCTGCCACCATTATATATAAGTGTTCTTGCCACAGTAATGCTGCCACAATTTATGTATAAGTGGGCTTGTAGATAGATGTTTTCATTTCACTTTAGTAGACATCTAGGAGTGAAATTACTGGGTCATATACCAAATGTATGTTTAAGAAATTGCCAAAATGCTTTCCTAGTGCCTTTATCATTTTGTATTCCTACCAGAAACGTATGAGATTCCTAATTGCTCCACATCCCTGCCAACTCTCATTGTGATTTTAATTTGTATTTCCCTAATGACTAGTAACGTTAAGCTGCATATCCTGTGTTACTGACTAGTCCCATTTCTTCTTTTGTGAGATATCTGTTCATGTTTTACCTCCCCACTTTTTTGTTTGTTTGTTTGTCATCTTCTTCTTGGATTGTAAAAGTTCATATATTTTGGACACAAATCCTTCATCAGCCATACATACTTTGCAAATATTTCTCCCAGTGTACGGCTTGCCTTTTTACTTCCTTGAAGGTATCTTTCAAAGAACAAAGACTTTAATTTTGATGGTCTAATCTATTAGTATCTTTTTTATTTTATCTTTTTTGTTTTATCTAAAAAGTCTTTGCCTGATCCAAAATTTATCTCATCTGTTTTCTTAACACAGTTTTATGATTTTTGCTAAGTTTAGGTCTATGAGATGTTTTGAATTAAATGGTGTGTAAGATATGAGATAAGGATGAAGGGTCACAACTTTCCGTATAGATTGTTTCATATCCTATTGTTCCAGCACCATTCATTAAAAAGACTACTGGTCTCCACTGAATTCCCTTTCTATCTTTGTCAACAATAAGTTGTCCATATGTATGTGGGTGTATTTTGGGATTCTCTATTCTGTTCTATTGATATGTTTGTCTGTCGTATACCACACTATCTTGATTACTGTAAATTTATAATTTTGAAGTCGGAGTATTTTTGTTTTTCTTCTTAAAGGTTGTTTTATATATTCTAAGTCTTTTGTATTTCCATATGAATTTTAGAATCATTGATTTGGGTTAACATTTTGTTGAATCTAAGGAATAATCTGGTAAGAATTGACATGTTAATAATATTAAGTCTTCCTAACCCATGAAAAAGGTACATCTTTTATTCTGGTCTTCTTTAATTTCTCTCGGTAATGTTTTTTTAGTTTTTAGTGTATAGATCTTTCACATTTTTTATCAGATTTATCCCTAAGTAATCATAATTTTGATGCTATTGCAAATAATATTGTTTTTAAATTTCTTTTGTTCATTACTAGTGTAGAGAAATATAGCTGATTTTTGTTATCATCTTTTATATCTTGATACCTTGTTAAAGTCACTTCTAGTAGTTTCTTTGCTGATACCACCAGATTTTCTGTGTAGATGAACATGTCAGTTGTGAATAAAAACAATTTTATTTCTACCTTTTCAAAAAGTAAAACACTTCTCCCAAAATCTCCCACCCTACTCAGGACTCAGAGATAAACACTATTAACAATCTTTGGTTTCAGTTCCTCTGGCAATCACAGTATTATTTTTCATAATATCCGTGGTTCTCTTTCAAATTTAGATGGTATCTCTTGAAACTACAATGAATGATGAAAAAATTGTACTATTTTCCCTTCCTTCACCTTGTTTTTCTCACTCTGACTGCAATTTTTAAAATTACATTATACTTTTACATTGTCTAGGTTTATAACAATTGTTTCCATTTCTCACCATAAGGTGGGTTAGGTAAACTGAATGATCCTCCTTCAGCAAATACCTAAAAATTCTAGATAAAGTATTTTAAAACAGCTTATTAAATGCACTTGTTAGCTGGCAAGAAAGTAAGGGAAATTCTCAAAGACCTACGAAGGATCAAAAGTCCAAATCAAAAAACTAAACCAGTACTGAGGAGGGAAATCTACCCTTCTTTTGTGAGCTAGAATTACTATTTTAATGGCCTCTTGGAGACTGGAGACAAAACCTCAGACCTCATGAACTGAGAAGTTATAATCTGAAACCCCTCCACAAAGCCAAGACCAAAGGGCTACACCTTTAATGAAAGTGAATTTTCATTAAAAGTAAAGAAAACAAGCAGTCATATAAGCAAGAAGGTAAAGAAGAAGACATAGGAGGACTGGGAATCTTGGGTCAGAAATGGTCCTATACAAAATCCTTTTCAGGGTCAATTAAAACCTATTTCATTAAAACCTATTTCACTTTCATTTATTTAATCATCATTTTCAATGACTATTGATGAGTAGGATTTCATTTTATTATCTCTTTTACCTTGCCATTCATCTTAATCTCTGAATACTTTTTTCCAGTGGTTGTTGGATACCAGTACATTTGTGAACAGAAGAAGAAATATTAGTTCTCCTAACCTATAATACTAACTTTCAGCCTAATCCACAATGTATAATAAATATCACTGGGATCTAAAGCTTATTATAGATAAAAATGAATTTTCATTTCAGTTTTAAAATGTTTTTAGCTTTGGTATGGTGGCTTATGCCCATAATTCCAGCATTTTGAGAGGCTGAAGTGGGAGGATAACTTGAGACCAGGGGTTCGGTTTGCAGTGAGCTATGATCACACTACTGCACTCCAGCCTGGGCTACAGAGCAAGACCTTGTCTCTAAAAAATAAAAAATGTTTTTATGTTAAAGGAATTAGTATGCCATTGCTTGAATCTTGTAAATCTGAGATTATAAAACACAGAAAAAATTATAAAGCTTATCTGTTTCCTTTAAAATGTTTAAAGCCTTACTTTTTATACTTTTCTCTGAATTGAATAAAAGGAAGAATAAATTAAGAACCACTTGATAACTACATTAGCAATATTGAGTTAGTGTCAAAAACTAGAAAGTAGAAATATAAAAATTAAAATTTGACAAAGGTTTAAAACCATGATTTTAAAAAATCACCAAACTTAACATTTTGCTTCTTTAAAATATGGTTCTTAAATGTTCATAGTTTGTAATCCTTTTACTCTTATAACTCCCTACAAATTAATTCATTGGTTTCACAAATTTTCTCCATAGAAAATATAAAAACTTCTTGATTTCTAATTTTTCATTGTGCTGTAGTTTTTCTCCATCATGGGTGTGTATATTTTGTAAATTCTAAACGGGTTTTTAGGTAAGCTTGGAAGCTATATAATCCTTTTCCAGTTTTGAAGTATGCGAATAAGTGCTTTTAAAAGAAATGTAGTTATCATTTTCATCCAAACATACCTTTATTTTCATGTTAATGTAGTACTACTGTTAGACCATCCTAAATTTAACTTTCACTAATGACCTTCAAAATGATTTGAAATTTTTTGCACTTCGTATTAGGACAATTGCATTTTATTTGTGCAGGCTTAAAATTGCATTTTATTGTGCATCACAAGAATTTACCCAACTTCCTGTGAATTTGGGTCTCAGAACTAGCTTCATTACTGTGTTACTTTGAGGAAATCACTTTACCTCACTGGGCTTCAATGTTCAGTCTATAAATGGATTGGCATTTTTTTTAAGTTTAAGGAATAGTCCACTTTGATGTTGATGAGTCTAAGAAATGTGAACAGTGCAGCCGTTTCACCGTGAGTTTGTAATCTCCGATGGGTTATTTGGTTATTGGCAAAATAACCTGAAATTACAGCAGTGTTAAAGCTCCTGAATAGATACTGTATATTCTAATGCAATTTAGTTTTTGAAGTTTTATGTTTAAATTTCTACATTCTACTTTCTTTTTCTTTTCTTTTTTTTTTCCTTTTTTTCTTTTCTTTTTTTTTGAAAGGTAGTCTTGGTCTGTTGCCCAGGCTGGAGTGCAGTGGCACATTGTCGGCTCACTGCAAACTCCGCCTCCTGGGTTCAAGCGATTCTCCTGCCTCAGCCTCCTGAGTAGCTAGGACTACAGGTGCCCGCCACCATGCCTGGCTAATTTTTGTATTTTAGTAGAGATGGGTTTCATTATGTAGATCAAGGTGATCTCGAACTCCTGACCTAATATGATCTGCCTGCCTCAGTCTCCCAATTTTACGTTCTACTTTCTATTAGTAAAAGTGAATATAGAAAGATTGTACTCTGACACAAGCTAGGACTTGAATTGGTATACATTCTAGACCTTATTTAAAAATTTTAACACAATAAATTTTTGATGAAATATTCATTAAAGCAAAATTTATCCATATAAATGGGCTTTTATGATCTAATTAATGTAATAGTTTTTCACCATGGCAAGGTGTGTTTGCATGGTTCGTGTGTGTGTGTGTGTGTGTGTGTGTGTGAGAAGTTAAGCATGATAAACTACCTTTAGAAGGCTGCTGAAAAGATTTTTGAAATGTTATTGAATTTTTCAAGTGTTCAAAAAAGTAAACTTACAAAATATTTTGGCCTTTTTTTTAAAAGGCGGGGGCATCCAGTAGTTCAAGTTTACAATGAGCTGTGATCGTGCCGCTGCACTCTACCCTGGGTGACAGAGTGGGACCCTGTGCCACAGAGTGAGACCCTGTCTCAAAAAAAAAAAAAACAACTATGTAAATCCAAGGTATGATTTAAATACTTTTAACACGTGTTCATTTTAATCACATTTGTGGCTATGTTCCTCTTGTGTTTATATCTCTCAATGTGTATACTGTTATTAATGTGGCATATATATAAAATCTTCATTGTTAGTTAAAAATATTTTCAAAAAATCAGTGCAGCTTATAAATTTGCAATGATTTATGCCTGTGCTCATGATGGGTAAGATTTTGCTTACGTGAAACTAAAATTATGCAATAATTGAGATGCTTTACAATGGAGTTTGACTGTATTATCTTGGACAGTAATTATAACTAACATTTATTGAGGGTTTTCTTTGTGCCAGTCATTGCTCTGTGAGTTAACTCTGTCTTCACAACATGAGAAAACAGGTACTATTACAATTCTCATTTTTACATAGTGAGAAAATGAGGACCAGAAACGTAAATAATTTTGTCAAGACCGTAAGTTAGTAACTAATTGTCAGGACACACACTCAGACAAGGGCCTGTATTTGCCAAGCTACCCCTCTAGGGTACCAATGGTTATATAAATTGAGCAAACTGGCTGGGCGTGGCGGCTTATACCTGTAATGCTAGCACTTTGGGAGATCGAGACCATCCTGATTAACACAGTGAAACCCTGTCTCTACTAAAAATATAAAAAGTTAGCCAGGTGTGGTGGCACACGCCTGTAGTCCCAGCTACTTGGGAGGCTGAGGCAGGAGAATTGCTTGAACCTAGGAGGCGGAGATTGCAGTGAGCTGAGATTGTGCCACTGCTCTCCAGCCTGGGCAACAGAGTGAGACTCCATCTCTAAATAAATAAATAAATAAATAAATATTAAAAAATAAAAGAGAGCAAACTAATCTAGTAGAAGGTAAAGTGTATGATAGCCATACCTTTTAGAATGATTCAGTCAGTTAATCCAATGATAATCAGACCCTCTATGATTTAAACATGCATCCAAAATCACCAGTGATTTCTAGAACAGAAGAATTACTCATTTCTAATAGAACATATATATATATATTTGTCTGAAAACAAGAATCCTCATCTTCATAAAGCACATTCCTTCCACATGTTAAATCAAAAATCTGTCTGGCCAACATGATGAAACCCCATATCTACAAAAACTACAAAAATTAGCTGGGCATGGTGGTGCACACCTGTAATCCCAGTTACTTGGGAGGCTGAGACAGGAGAATTGCTTGAACCCAGGAAGACAGAGGTTGCAGTGAGCCGAGATCATGCCAATGCACTCCAGCCTGGGCGACAGAGCAAGACTCTGTCTCAAAAAATAAAAATAAAAATAAAAAAATCTGAATGTGCAAGAATCCCAGACTTCTCTGCTAATGGGCATCTCCATTTATGTCCCATAATCAACTTCAATTTAAAATATCCAAAATTTGGCCTCATTACTTTTATACTCCAATTTAATGTTTGTTTCCTGTATTCCTTTTCTTGATGATTGGAATCACCACCCCTCTGGTCACCTGAGCTGGAAATCTAGTAGTAATCCTAGACACCTCCCTATAACTTAACTTTCTTAGCCAATCAGTCTCCAAGTTCAGGACATTCTATTTCCTTAATCTCACTCGTTCTCACTGCTTTTGCTTCTTGCCTGCTGCCACTGTTTTTGAACAGGTCCCATCTCACTGGGATTACCTGAGGAGACATTTCCAGTGATTTTTTTCTGTCTCTAATCTGGAAACTCCTACTAGAATGATCTTACAATAGAAATCTGATCATGTCTTTCCTCTAGACAATTTTTAGCAATTTTTCATGGCTTTTAGGAAAATGTCCAGATTCCTAAACTGAACATAGAAAGCTCATTGTAATTTCGTACCAGCCTACTTTTCTAAAAAATAGTCCAGTCATCCTCTGTGTCTGGTGGTGCAAGATCAATGGCAGGGCAGGCTAGGGAGTATCCAGGAGGATGGCTGAGGTTCTATGGTAAGGCATATCTCTACTATAGTATCAGTAGGAAAACACCAGGATGTGTGTCCCCTGGAAGTGCAGAGTCAGGTCTGCAGTAAACAATGTAAATCTGAGAGAATAAGAGCAGAAACCAAGGTAGGAAGCCAAATTGAACCCATTGGTGAACCAATGAATGAGGAGGGTTGGGAGAAAGTTATATCTGAAGGAATTCTTGAGAGGTTTACACATGTTTGTAGGAAACCTTTTTTGTTATTTACATGCAAACTGTGAAGGCATAATTGGTTTTAGGAAAATAAACTAAATTTGAATAGGTATAAACCACTTGCTGTCACCGAGAGATGTTATACTGTTTCATGTCTCTGTGCCTATCACATGTCATTGCCTCTCCCTGAAAATGCCCTCTGCTGCCTCCCTATTTTCTAACTCCTACTTATTCCATAGCCCAGTTCAAGCACCATCTCTTCTGTAAATAGCAATCGCCAACATAAATTGAGCATTTACAGTCTCCAGGCACTATGCCAAATGTTTTAATACATAATCTCATTTAAACCTCATTAGGAAAGCTGCCTCTTTTTTCCTTGTCTTACAGATTAATAAATTCGTGTTTAGAGAGATGAATTGATTTGCATGAGGTTATGCAACAATTAAGTTATGGAATGGAGAATTAAGCCCAGAGGGTCTGACTCCAGAGTTTGAGCTTGTTACCACCATTGGCCTTCACCAATTCCCTAGACTGATTTGAAATGCCTTTCCAGGTGCATTTGTGCTTATATCATCATAGCCACATCCATCTCTGACATGATCTTTTCTTTATCTGGCTCTCCCAGTGGTTAAAAAGCTCCTAAAAATCAAGAGATAAGTATCTACTACAAAAGTAAAATTTCAATAAATGTTTGTTTAATTAATAATTTAGCATTTTCCGACTGGGCACGGTGGCTCACACCTGTAATCCCAGTACTTCAAAACGCTGAGATGGGCAGATCACAAAGTCAGGAGTTCCAGGCCAGCCTGGCCAACATAATGAAACCCCGTCTCTACTAAAAATACAAAAATTAGCTGGATATGGAAGTGCATGCCTGTAGTCTCAGCTACTTAGGAGGCTGAGGCAGGAGAATCACTTGAACCTGGGAGGCAGAGGTTGCAATGAGCGAAGATCTCACCACTGCACTCCAGCCTGCAACAGAACGAGACTCCCTCTCAAAATAAATAAATAAATAAATAAAAATGAATTATTATTTTCCAACAAGTTGCTTAGGGAGCAGTAAGTGCGGACACTTGAATGTTGCACCCAGAAAATTGATGTCAATTAAATGTGGCCTGTTGTGTTATTCTTTTGTCCTTTAAGGATATTTCTTTTGTAAAATCTGGGGTCAGTCAACTAGAATCAGGCTATTCTCTTGTCTAGACAGTATTAGATATAGATAATACATTATTTTTGTCTTTCTCTATACTTTACGTAGTTAACTACCTGTTTGCTTCCAATAATCATTATCATGTGACAGTTTTCAAGATAGTTACTCATGCATGGCATATTTAAAGAAAATGTTTTTCCTAATTCATTCTTATTTTGCATCCAGGTTTGACTTTTACGAGGTATTATGTCTTATCCTCTTTCTAATTTTTGTGTTTGGAGATTTTAGCATAATCCTAGAGAATGATTGTTTCCTGTGACTTTAATGCTACATGACTACATTAGACTTCGAATAAGCATGGCTTGATGAAAGTTATATTCAACTAATTATTTCAAATTAGTAAGTTTCAGAGCCTTATTCCAGCTCACCATTAAGTACCCCTCAAGTTTCAAAGAGAAGGAAAAATGGCGAGGAAAAACACTAAAATAACTACTGGCAAGGGTGTGTGTTCTCTTGTTCCAAATAGGCCCAAGAAAATTAGTCATTAGTCTTACTAAGACAAGTGCCTCCAGTCCCTGAAAAGTGAAAAGAGAGGCAGATCTACATGTAAGGAGAAGCTTGTAAGCTCTTTTAAGACCTGCCTGTTCTCCCACCCACAACTCTAGGGACTGCAAAGCAATTTTAGCTTGCCTACAAAATGGTCAGAAGGAGCATGAGGAAATTTTGTCTCACTCATTTCCAGATGTAATCCTGTGTAACATCAATCAAACTTGTTTTTCTTTCAAATAGAACATGATAGACTGTGACAAAGTTTGAATACTCACTCATACTTCACAGTACAAAAACAAAGAAATAGGTCAACTTTTTGTGAGCTAAATACAGCATTTATATTAGAAGAAGGGATTGAAATATATTAGATGTTCTGTCAAGACCACTGATTTCAAGTCTGCTAGGTTTTAAGGCGTGATGAGAATGTAGCATGGAGTAGCCCAATATAGGGTGGTATAGATCCCACCTCTGATCAAGGGCTTCTCTTACCTTGAAGAGCAAAGGGCAGCCCTGTAGCTCCTGCCTTTGTCTTCAGTGCTTTCCATCGCTGCAACTGCTACATGACCCATAACGGCTCCCCAGCCTCCAACAACAGGAGCAAGTCTCCAGGGCTTTTCTCCATCTGACGTAATATAGGTAGACATCATAGAAGATGTGTGCGAGATGGCTCAGTAAAAGGTAGAAAGAGCCAGGGGACAACAAGAAATACTCATCTGTTGCGTTAGTCTTCAGAGTTTATCTGATACAGCAACTAGTTTTAACCCTATATTATTGGGCTCCCACAGCATTGGAATGTACCTGCAAACCTGGAGAAAAGGCTAAATTTTCAAAGTCAGATCACCTAGTTTTCTTTTGGTTCTCTTTCAATTTTTAAAAACAATTTTTTAAAAATCAGCCTTAGCTCTGTTTTCTTATATTAAACAAAGGATTACACGTCATCCTTAGGGCAGACTGTTAAGGAAGGAGCAGCTCATGTCTGAGGCTAGATTTTTGGTGGTGGCAGTGTTAATTAGTGTTGGACATTAATGAAAGACAAGTCTGAAGGATAGAATCAGGACTATGTGGTTCAGTTCTCTGTCCCAAAGGAAATTTTACTTTGAGTTTCAACTCTAGAGACTCTAACCTTTTTTATTTTTGGGTTATTGGTTTCATTTAGCTTTTATTTTTATGAAGAAAGATGGCATGTTTTTACTAAGATCTTACCAGCACAGGAGTTCAAGACCAGTCTGGGCAGCATGGCAAAACCCTGTCTCTATAAAACATACAAAAATAAGCCAGGTGTGGTGGCATGTGCCTGTAGTCCTAACTACTCGGGAGGCTGAGGTGGAAGGATCACTTGAACCCAGGAGGTTGAGGCTGCAGTGAGCCAAGCTCATACCACTTGCACCCCAGCCTGAGAGACAAAGTGAGACCCTGTCTCAAAATTTTTTTTAAAAAAAGATCTTAAATGTCTATTACTGAAGTAATTTTATAGTGACAGACAATATGTTTTCTTAAGTAGATGGTATCGTTATTGAAATAATATTTACAGTTTTACATATTTAGTTCAAAGGTAAAATCCAATCTATCCGTGGGCCAAATTGTCATGCACTATAAGCTGGTAGGATATAAATTAATCTTACTGCTATCAGCATGACCAGTTGTTAGCCAAATTTATTAATATAAAATCAACAAGGTAGATAAATTTGAGAAACTAGTGAACCCTTTTATAGTAAATAATATTAAAGTTAGTTGGTAAAAAAATAAGTGAAATGTGTAAATAAAAGTTAACTTTTATATTCAAAGTTATTAAGAAAGCCAGAAGAGGAAATGCTTCTATAATTTTCTATAATTTTTTTTGTTTTTTTTTTTTTAGAGTCTCTGTCGCTTAGGCTGGAGTACAGTGGCACCATCTTGCAATCTCCACCTCCTGGGTTCAAGTGATTCTCCTGCCTCAGCCTCCGGGATTACAGGTGCACACCACCATGCACAGCTAATTTTGTACTTTTTAAAGTAGAAACAGGGTTTCACCATGTTGGCCAGGTTGGTCTCGAACTCCTGACCTAAAGTGATCCACTGCTTTGGCCTCCCAAAGTGCTGGGATTACAGGTGTGAGCCACCATGCCCGGCCATTTTTTGTTGTTATTGTTTGTTTTCATGATTTCCTACAGGAAAAAAGCAAAATAAAAAACTATAAAGAAAAAATGTCTTCAAATTAAGAAGTTTCAAATGGTAGGGTGGTCCCAAAATGCAGTAACATCAAAACTTTGTGGTTGCAGGAGAAAACATGTACAAGCAGAATCATAGAAAAATTACCTCCTGAAATATCAGAGCAGGAGGTTCCTTAAAAAGCTCAAGTTGCTTAAGAATTAGAACAAGTTTTTGACTTTCTAAATATTTTTTGGTACTGAAAGCTCCCAATAACACTAAACACTATCTAAAAGTATTTCAGGAAAGTCATGTAAACTCTTTTTCATGTCATCTGAAAGAAGTTCTTTTGTAACAGAGCTGACACAATTCAAATGAGTGAAAAAATATATATTCCCTGAGGTATTTTGGTGGTAGGAAAGGAAGTATTTTCTAATGAATTATACACTGAGCTTGAATAGAATTAGCTGATCATTTTAAAGCTTAAACCATATCCATATGGCTTTTAAAAAGACACTAGCTGCAGAATTAACTTAGAAAACAAGAGGCGTTCATATCTATAGAGATTTCTAGTTAAACAGTAATTGTTCCTTTATCTTTTATAAATCACCAAAAAGAATAATGCTGTTAATTAATGGTGAATCATGCTCCAGTGATCTATTCATATTCTCTGGCATGTTGCTCTGGAGGTGGTAAGCAGCAAAGTGTTGATAACTATATTGACTCAGCTTGGAAAGGGATTAAGAATCTCGGTATGACAACAAATATGTATTCTCGTGTTATAGAAACATTTCACTCTTCTGTTCAAAATTCACAGTGGCTTTCTTAGTCTTTGTATAATAGCCAAACTCCTCTGCCTAATCTGTAAGGGCCATTGTCAATTCATGCCTAATTCATCTCAATTTACTTGCTCAGACTCAACTCTATTTTTTTTTCTTTGCACATATCCCCTTTGCACCACTGAAGTTGTTCCAGTCTCTCCCATACATGTCCATTCTGTCGTTTAAACATGACTTAAAAAATCAACTGTGATTATTACATGAGAAGAGGATGATAGTCAGAAGTAGTAGAAAGACCTATAAGTTTCAATTAATAACCTTTTATGGTGTTTGTGGAAGACAATGCTAATTGCCTACTCCAAATCTATTCTCTTTTCATCCCTAATAGCAGGATTCCAATTTTGTTGGAGTAGCAGTGTGGGCTTTTCTAAAATACTTCTCCAGGCTCCCTTGCTGTTTGAGGGTGGCCTTGTGTCACAATTCTGGACAATAAGGCGTAAGTTAAGGGTTTCTTGAAAAGCTGTTGTTTTTCTTGTAAGAGAACTTTCCTGCTTCCTTCTCCCTTCCACTTCCCACCTGGAATGCCGATGCAATACCTGGAGATAGAGTATCTCCACCTTGATATGAAAATCCTGAGGGCAAAGATGTACACACTAAGGACAATGGAGTGAGAAAATAGAAAATGGGTCCCTAATGTTACCATTGGGCTGCCATAAATGATCCTATTCTACCTACCTCCCCACCCCACCTCTACCCCTGCCTGGTCTTCTTATTGTGTGAACCAAATAAACTTCTCTCACTCTGTGTTATTTACAGGGTTTTTCTGCTCATGTGGACAAGCACATTCCTAACTGATGCAACTTTTCGAACTTTTTTGACCATAAGAAGGCATCACTTTTATAGTAATAAAATAATTGTTTCAAGTGAAAAGAACACGCACAAGAGCCTAAGCTTTGGAGTCAGACGAGACTAAACTGGAATCCTGATCTTCCTGCATCCTAATTATCTGACTTTTGGCAGCTTAAAATCTCCAAGTCTCAACTTCCTCATCTGTAAAACAGGTGTAAACAAATAAGTAATGATATCTAACATACAATACAGAGGGTTGTTATAAGGTACATAATGAGCCCTCAATAAAGTATAGCTATGATTATTACTACCAACTTTCCAACACACACACACACACACACACTTTTCTGTGTTCCTAAATTAGCCGGGTGTGGTGGCGGGCGCCTGTAGTCCCAGCTACTTGGGAGGCTGAGGCAGGAGAATGACCTGGACCTGGGAGGCAGAGCTTGTAGTGAGCCAAGATCGCTCCACTGTACTCCAGCCTGGGCAACAGAGTGAGACTCCGTCTCAAAAAAAAAAAAAAAGATTTTTCTACTTGTACAATTAGTAATAAGATTTGTATAATAATAATATAATTCACTATTCCTCGTTATTGACAGGATAGCTCCTTTCACTGTTGTCTTACATCTTTACCTCTTAGTAGAAGAGATTGGAGGTGGGGCAAATACCTCCTGAGGAAAGAGGAGGATGTGACATCTTATGCTCCTAAAAGCCAGTAAGGGAAAGTAAAAAATAGCCCTTCAGTCTTTTGGAGAGGGGTTTGGGAAAAGTAGGAGATCAAAGTCTTTACTCACTTTTAAGCCTGAAACCCTGGAAAGATAGTGTGGGGAGAAAAATACAGTAATGGAATCCCAAGGAAAATCTGTTTCATGCTTTTTAAAAAAATTAATCGTTCTTTTTTTTTAGCAGTTTGCTATAGAAATATTGAGTGGAAGGTACAGAGAGTTCCCACATTCTCCCTCATTCCTCCCACCAGTTTTTCCTATTTATTATTGTTTTTTGAGTAAATGATGATTCTTTATTTCAGTCATTGGATTAATGCTGGCTGCTGTGACACAGCCACCCTGTTACCAAACACTCTATCCCTTAGCAGCATCCCCTAGTTGAGAGCCAGTATCAGATTTGATACTGGCTCCTGTGATCCTGTGAGCCAATTCTCCCAAACCCAGAGTTTGGTGGGAATATTCATATATATATATATATATATATATATATATATATATATATATACACTTTAAGTTCTGGGATTACATGTGCAGAAGGTACAGGTTTGTTACATAGGTAAACACGTGCCATGGTAGATTGCTGCACCCATCAAACCATCATCTACATTAGGCATTTCTCCTAATGCTATCCCTCCTCTAGCCCTTCACCTGCTAAAAGGCCCGGGTGTGTGATGTTGCCCTCCCTGTGTCCATGTGTACTTACTGTTCAACTCCCACTTATAAGTGAGAACATACAGTGTTTGGTTTTCTGTTCCTGTGTTAGTTTGCTGAGAATGATGGTTTCCAGCTTCATCCATGTCCCTGTAAAGGAGATGAACTCATTCTCTATAATGGCTGCAGAGTATTCCATGGTGTATATGTGCCACATTTTCTTTATCAAATCTAACATTGAGGGGAATTTGGGTTGGTTTCAAGTCTTTGCTATTGTACATAGTGCTGCAGTAAACGTACATGTACATGTGTCTTTATAGTAGAATGATTTATAATCCTTTGGGTATATAGCCAATAATGGGATTGCTGGGTCAAATGGTAGTTCTGGTTCTAGATCCTTGAGGAATCACCACACTGTCTTCCACGATGGATGAACTGATTTAGACTCCCACCAACAGTGTAAAAACGTTCCTATTTCTCCACATCCTCTCCAGCATCTGTCATTTCCTGACTTTTTAATGATCGCCATTCTAACTAGAGTGAGATGGTATCCCATTGTGGTTTTGATTTGCATTTCTCTAATGACCAGTGATGACGAGGTTTTTTCCATATGTTTGTTGGCTGCATAAATATCTTCTTTTGAGAAGCGTCTTTTCATATCCTTTGCCCACTTTTTGATGGGGTTGTTTCTTTATTGTACATTTAAGTTCCTTGTAGATTCTGGATATTAGCCCTTTGTCAGATGAATAGATTGCAAAAATTTTCTCCCATTCTGTAGGTTGCCTGTTCATTCTGATGACAGTTATTTTGCTGTGCAGAAGCTCTTTAGTTTAATTAGATCTCATTTGTCAATTTTGACTTTTGTTGCCATTACTTTTGGTGTTTTAGTCATGAGGTCTTTTCCTATGCCTGCATCCTGAATGGTATTGCCTAGGTTTTCTTCTAGGGTTTTTATGGTTTTAGGTCTTACATTTAAATCTTTAATCCATACATTTAAATCTTTAATCCATCTTGAGTTAATTTTTGTGTAAGGTGTAAGGAAGGGGTCCAGTTTCAGTTTTCTGCATATGGCTAGCCAGTTTTCCCAACACCATTTATTAAATAAGGAATCATTTCCCCATTGCTTGTTTTTGTCAGGTTTGTCAAAGATCAGATGGCTGTAGATGTGTGGCATTATTTATGAGGCCTCTGCTCTGTTGCATTAATCTACATATCTGTTTTGGTACAAGTACCATGCTGTTTTGGTTACTGTAGCCTTGTAGTATAGTTTGAAGTCAGGTAGTGTGATGCCTCCAGCTTTGTTCTTTTTGCTAAGGATTGTATTGGCTATATGGGCTCTTTTTTGGTTCCATATGAAATTTAAAGTAATTTTTTCAAATTGTGTGAAGAAAGTAATTGGTAGCTTGATGGAGACGGCATTGAATCTACCACTATGGCCATTCTCATGATATTGATTCTTCCTATCCATGAGCATGGAGTGTTTTTCCATTAGTTTGTGTCCTCTCTTATTCCCTTGAGCAGTGGTTTGTAGTTCTCATTGAAGCAGTCCTTCACATCCCTTTTAAGTTGTAATCCTAGGTATTTTATTCTCTTTGTAGCAATTGTGAATGAGAGTTCACTCATGATTTGGCTGTCTATTATTGGTGTATAGGAATGCTTGTGATTTTTGCACATTGATTTTGTATCCTGAGACTTTGCTGAAGTTGCTTATCAGCTTAAGGAGATTTGGGGCTGAAACGATGGGGTTTTCTAAATACACAATCATGTCATCTCCAAACAGAGACAATTTGACTTCCTCTCTTCCTATCTGAATACCCTTTATTTCTTTTCTCTTGACTGATTGTCCTGGCCAGAACTCCCGATACTATGTTGAATAGGAGTGGTGAGAAAGAGCATCTTTTCCTTGTGCCAGTTTTCAAAGAGGATGCTTCTAGCTTTTGCCCATTCAGTATGATATTGGCTGTGGGTTTGTCATAAATAGCTCTTATTATTTTGAGATACATTCCATCTATACCTAGTTTATTGAGAGTTTTTAGCATGAAGATGTGTTGAATTTCATCAAAGGCCTTTTCTGCATCTATTGAGACAATCATGTGGTTTTTGTCATTGGTTCTGTTTCAGTGATGGATTATGTTTATTGATTTGTGTATGTTGAGCCAGCCTTGCAACCCAGGGATGAAGCCGACTTGATCATGGTGGATAAGCTTTTTGATGTGCTGCTGGATTCTGTCTGCCAGCATTGTATTGAGGATTTTCACTTCAATGTTCATCAGGGATTTTGGCCTGAAATTTTCTTGTTTTGTTGTGTCTCTGCCAGGTTTTGGTATCAGGATGATGCTGGCCTCATAAAATGAGTTAGGGAGGAGTCCCTCTTTTTCTATTGTTTGGGATAGTTTCAGAAGGAATGGTACCATTCCTTCTCCTCTTTGTACCTCTGACAGAATTCGGTTGTGAATCCATCTGGTTTGGGGCTTTTTTTGGTGGGGAGGCTATTCATTACTGCCTAAATTTCAGAACCTGTTATTGATCTATTCAGGGATTCAACTTCTTGCTGGTTTAGTCTTGGGAGGATGTATGTGTCCAGCAATTTATCCATTTCTTCAAGATTTTCTAGCTTATTTGTGTAGAGGTGTTTATAGTATGCAGTGATGGTAGTTTGTATTTCTGTGGGATCAGTGGTGATCTCCCCTTTATCATTTTTTATTGTCTATTTAATTCTTATCTCTTTTCTTCTTTATTAGTCTGGCTAGTGATCTATATATTTTGTTAATCTTTTCAAAAAACCAGCTCCTGGATTCATTAATCTTTTGAAGGATTTTTCGTGTCTCTACCTCCTTCAGTTCTGCTCTGATCTTAGTTATTTCTTGTCTTCTGCTAGCTTTTGAATTTGTTTGCTCTTGCTTCTCTAGTTCTTTTAATTGTGATGTTAGAGTGTTGATTTTCGATCTTTCCCACTTTCTCATGTAGGCATTTAGTGCTATAAATTTCCCTCTAAACACTGCTTTATCAGTGTTCTGGTACATTGTGCCTTTGTTCTCATTGGTTTCAAAGAACTTATTTATTTCTGACTTAATTTCGTTATTTACCCAGTAGTCATTCAGGAGCAGGTTGTTCATTTTCTATGTAGTTGTGCAGTGTTGAGTGAGTTTCTTAATCCTTAATCTTAATTCGATTGCACTGTGGCCTGAGAAACTGTTTTTTATGATTTCCATTCTTTTGCCTTTGCTGAGGAGTGTTTTATTTCAATTATGTGGCCAATTTTAGACTAAGTGCAATGTGGTGCTGAGAAGAATGTGTATTCTGTTGACTTGGAGTGGAGAGTTCTGGAACTGTCTATTAGGTCTGCTTGGTCCAGAGCTGAGTTCAAATCCTAAATATCCTTGTTAATTTTCTGTCTCATTGATCTGTCTAATATTGACAGTGGGGTATTAAAGTCTCCCACTATTATTGTGTGAGTGTATAAGTCTCTTTATAGGTGTCAAAGAACACGGCTTATTAATCTGGGTGCTCCTGTATTGGGTGCTATATATTTAGGATAGTTAGCTCTTATTTTTGCATTGATCCCTTTACCATTATGTAATGCCCTTCTTTGTCATTTTTTATCTTTGTTGGTTTAAAGTCTGTTTTATCAGAGACTAGGATTGCAACCCCTTCTTTTTTTTTTTTTTCTTTGTATTTGCTTGGTAAATATTCCTCCATCCCTTTATTTTGAGCCTATGTGTGTCTTTGCACATGAGATGTGTCTCCTGAATACAACACACCTATGGGTCTTGGCTCTTTATCCAGTTTGCCAGTCTGTGTCTTTTAATGGGGGAATTTAGCCTATTTACATTTAAGGGTAATATTGTTATGTGTGAATCTGATCCTGTCATTATGATGCTAGCTGGTTATTTTGTCCATTAGTTGATGCAGTGTCTTCATAGTGTTGATGTTCTTTACATTTTGGTTTGTTTTTTCAGTGGCTAGTACCGGTTTTTCTTTTCCATATTTAGTGCTTCTTTCTGGATCTCTTTTAAGGCAGGCCCTGTGATAACAAAATTCCTTAGCATTTGCTTGTCTGTAAAGGATTTTATTGCTCTTTCACTTATGAAGGCTTAGTTTGGCTGGATATGAAATTCTGGGTTGAAAATTCTTTTCTTTAAGAATGTTGAATATTGTCCCCCACTCTCTTCTGGCTTAGGGTTATGGCAGAGAGATCCGCTGTTAGTCTGATGGGCTTCCCTTTATAGGTAACCTGCCCTTTCTCACTGGCTGCCCTTAACAATTTTTCCTTCATTTCAACCTTGGTGAATCTGATGATTATGTGTCTTGGGGTTGCTCTTCTTGATGAGTATCTTTGTGGTGTTCTCTGTATTCCCTGAATTTGAATGTTGGCCTGTCTTGCTTAGTTGGGGAACTTCTCCTGGATAATATCTTGAAGAGTGTTTTCCAACTTGGTTTCATTCTCCCTGTCACTTTCAGGTATAACAATCAAATGCAGATTTGGTCTTTCCACATAGTTCCATATTTCTTGGAGGGTTTGTTCATTTCTTTTCATTCCTTTTTCTCAAATCTTGTCTTCATGCTTTATTTCCTTAAGCTAACCTTCAATCTCTGATATCCTTTCTTCCGCTTTGTTGATAGAGCTATTGATACTTGTGTACACTTCACAAAGTACTTGTGCTGTGTTTTTCAGCTCCATCAGGTCATTTATGTTCTTCTCTAAACTGGTTATTCTAGTTAGCAATTCCTCTAACCGTTTTTCAAGGTTCTTAGCTTCCTTGCATTGGGTTAGAACATGCTCCTTTAGCTTGGAGGAGTTTGTTTTTACCCACCTTCTGAAGCCTACTTCTGTCAATTCGTCAGCCATCCTGTTTTGTTTCCTTGCTGGCGAGGAGTTGTGATCCTTTCCAGGAGAAGAGGCATTCTGGTTTTTGGAATTTTCAGGCTTTTTGTGCTGTTTTTTCGTCATCTTTGTGGGTTTATCTACCTTTGGTCTTTGCTGCTAGTGACCTTCCAATGGGTTTTTGTGTGGATGTCCTTTTTGTTGATATTGATGCTATTTCTTTCTGTTTGTTAGTTTTCCTTCCAATAGTCAGGCCCCTCTTCTGCATCTCTGCTGGAGTTTGCTATAGGTCCACCCCTGGCCCTGTTTCCCTGGGTATCACCAGCAGAGGCTGCCAAACAGAAAAGATTGCTGCCTGTTCCTTTCTCTGGAAGTTTTGTTTCAGAGAGGCACCCGCCAGATGCCAGCCAGGGCTCTCCTGTGTGAGCTATCTGTAGACCCCTGCTGGGAGGTGTCTCCCAGTCAGGAGGCACGGGGATCAGGGAACCACTTGAGTAGGCAGTCTGTCCCTTAGTAGAGCTTGAGCGCTGTGCTGGGAAATCTGCTGCTCTCTTCAGAGCCAGCAGGCAGGAATGTTTAAGTCTGCTGAAGTTGCGCCCACAGCCGCCTCTTCCCCCACGTGCTGTGTCCCAGGGAGATGGGAGTTTGAAGTATAAGCCCCTGACTGGGGCTACTGCCTTTCTTTCAGAGATGCCCTGCCCAGAGAGGAGGAATCTAGAGAGACAGTCTGGCTACAGTGGCTTTGTGGAGCTGTGGTGGGCTCTGGCCAGTCCGAACTTCCAGGTGGTTTTGTTTACACTGTGAAGGGAAGACTGCCTATTCAAGCCTCAGTAATGGCAGACGCCCCTCCCCACACCAAGCTCTAGCGTCCCAGGTTAACTTCAGACTGCTGTGCTGGCAGCGAGAATTTCAAGCCAGTGGATCTTATCTTGAAGGGCTCCGTGGGGGTGGGATCGGATCACTTGGCACCCTGGCTTCAGCCCCCTTTCCAGGGGGGTGAATGGGTCTGTCTTGCTGGCATTCCAGGCGCTACTGGGGTATGAAAAAAAACCTCCTGCAGCTAGCTCAGTGTCTGCCCAAATGGCTGCCCGGTTTTGTGCTTGAAACCCAGGGCCCTGGTGGTGTAGGCACCAAGGGAATCTCCTGGTCTGTTGGTTGTGAAGACCATGAGAAAAGCATAGTATCTGGGCCAGAATGCACCATTCCTCACAGCACAGTCTTTCACAGCTTCCCTTAGCTAGGGGAGGGAGTTCTGCAACCCCTTGTGCTTCCTGGGTGAGGTGACACCCCACCCTGCTTCAGCTTGCCCTCCCTGGGCTATACCCACTGTCTAACCAGCCCCAATGGGATGAGCCGGGTACCTCAGCCAGAAATGCAGAAATCACCTGCCTTCTGCATTGATCTCGCTGGGAGATGAAGACCACAGCTGTTCCTATTTGGCCATCTTGCCCAGGAATCCAGCTTTCCCTATTATTAATATTATGCACTAGTGTGGCACATTTGTTACAATTGATGAGCCAATATTAAATCAGTATTATTAACTAAAGCCATAGTTTACATTAAGGTTCATTCTTTGTTTTGTACATTCTATGGATTTTGACAAGTGTTGTGTAACATGTATCCATAATTACATTATCATACAGAGTTCAGTCAAGTGTCAATACTTTCTGAGAAATGCATCGTTTGGAGATTTCCAAGTTGTGTGAACATCATAGAGAGTACTTTACACAAACCTAGTTGGTATAACCTACTACACACCTGTATATGGATAGTCTATTGCTCCTAGGCTATAAACCTGTACAGCAGGTTACTGTACTGAATACCATAGGCAATTACAACACAGGGTAAGTATTTCTGTTTCTAAATGTATCTAAACATAGAAAAGGTACAGCAAAAATATGGTATAAAAGGTAAAAATGGTGCACCTCAATAAGGCACATATCATGAATAGAATGTGCAGAACTGGAAGTTGCTCTGCATGAGTCAGTGAGAAAGTATAAGTGAATGTGGAAGTCTAGGATATTACTGTACACTACTGTAGACTTTATCAACCCTGTACAGTTAGGCTACATTAAAGTTATTTAATTTTTGGCTGGGCATGGTGGCTCATGCCTGTAATCCCAGCACTTTGGGAGGCTGTTGTGGGTGGATCACGAGGTCAGGAGATCGAGACCACGGTGAAACTCCGTCTCTACTAAAAATACAAAAAATTAGCTGAGCACGGTGGTGGGCACCCGTAGTCACAGCTACTCAGGAGGCTGAGGCAGGAGAATGGTGTGAACCTGGGAGGCTGAGCTTGAAGTGAGCCGAGATCGCACCACTGCACTCCAACCTGGATGACAGAGCGAAACTCCGTCTCAAAAAAAAAATATTTAATTTTTTCTTCAATAATAAATTAATCTTAGCTTACTGTGATTCTTTTACTTTGTAAACCTTTTGGTTGGGTGCAGTAACTCATACCTATAATACTAGCACTTTGGGAGGCTGCACCAAGAGGATCACTTGAGCCTAGGAGTTCGAGACCAGCCTGGGCAACATGGTGAGAGCTGGTCTCACCTGGCCTCTACAAAAAATACAAAAATTAGCCACGTGTGGTGGCAGGCACCTGTAATCCCACCTACTCGGGAGGCTGAGGCAGGAAGATCACTTGAGCCTGGGAAAGTTGAGGGTGCAGGGAGCCATGATCACGCCACTACACTCCAGCCTGGGTGACAGAGTGAGACCCTGTCTCACAAAACAACACAAAACAAAACCCTTATAATTTTTCTTTTTTTTTTTTTTTTTTGAGACGGAGTCTCGCTCTGTAGCCCAGGCTGGAGTGCAGTGGCCGGATCTCAGCTCACTGCAAGCTCTGCCTCCCGGGCTTACGCCATTCTCCTGCCTCAGCCTCCCGAGTAGCTGGGACTACAGGCGCCTGCCACCTCGCCCAGCTAGGTTTTTTTTTTTTTTGTATTTTTTAGTAGAGACGGGGTTTCACCGTGTTATCCAGGATGGTCTCGATCTCCTGACCTTGTGATCCGCCCGTCTCGGCCTCCCAAAGTGCTGGGATTACAGGCTTGAAAACCCTTATAATTTTTAAAAAACTTTTTGGCTCTTTTGTAATAACACTTAGCTTAAAACACACATACATTGTACAGTCATACAAAAATCTTCTTTCTTTATATTCTTATTCTATAAGCTTTTTTCTACTTTTGTAATTTTTAATTATATTAACTTTTTAAACATTTCTGTAAAAAAAAAAAACTAAAACACAAACACAAACATTGCTCTAGGCCTACACAGGGTCAGGATCACTAATATCATTGTCCTCCACCTCCATAGCTTGTCCCACTGGAAGATCTTTGGAGGAAATAACACACATGAAGCTGTCATCCCCTATAATAACAATGCCTTTTTCTGGGATATCACCTGAAGAACCTGCCTGAGGCCATTTTACAGTTAACTTTTAAAAAGATATGTAAATAACAGTACACTCTTAAAAAGCAATAAAAAATATAGTATCGTAAATATATAAATCAGTAATATAATCCTTTATTATCATTATTGTGTATTGTGTACTGTACATAATTGTATGTGCTATACCATTATACAACTGGCAGTGTAGTAGGTGTGTTTACACCAGCATCACTGCAAACACATCACTACAAACACGTGAGTCATATGGTGTGCTACGACATTGGGATGGCTGTGATGTCACTAGGCAATTGAAATTTTTCAGCTCCGTTATAATATTATGGGACCACTTTGGTGCTATATGTGGTCTGTCATTGATGAAAACATTATGTGGTGTATGATTGTTCCACTGTTGTAAACAAACCCCTGCGTTCATTTTCCCAAAACCTGCCAACCACTGATCTTTTCACTGTCTCCATAGTTTTTTCCTTTTCCAGAATGTCATATAGTTGTAATTGTAGCATGTAACCTTCTCAGGTTGTCTTTATTCACTTAGCAATATGCATTTAAGCTTTCTTTATGTTTTTTTCATGGCTCAATAGCTCATTTCTTTTTAATGATGGATATTTCATTGTATGGCTATACCACAGTTTATATACCTATTGAAAGACATCTTGGTTGCTTCCAGATTTTGGTAATTGCTATAACTTTTGCGTTCGAATTTTATGTTGACAGAAGTTTTCAACTGGTTAGGGTAAATATGCCTTTTTCGAGAGACACAGCATGTGACATGAAGTGCTTTCCCTAAGCCTTCCTGGCAGTTAGAAATGACGCAGTAGTATCATAAGTTTGCTTCACATTTGCACTGGAGCCAATGTTGGATTTGCAGGAGGTTCTAAATGTATAGTAGTACTTAAGAACCCATATAAAGGCTGGGCACGGTGGCTCACGCCTGTAATCCCAGCACTTTGGGAGGCCGAGGTGGGTGGATCATGAGGTCAACAGTTCACCATCCTGGCCAAGATGATGAAACTCCATCCCTACTAAAAATACAAAAATTAGCTGGGCACAGTGGCGGGCGCCTATAATCCCAGCTACTCGGGAGGCTGAGGCAGGAGAATCGCTTGAATCCAGACAGCAGAGGTTGCAGTGAGCTGAGATTGCACTACTGCATTCCAGCCTGGGTGGCAGAGTGAGACTGTCTCAAAAAATGAAAACAAAAAAGAACCCATATAAGTAGTGGGCTCAAGGACCAGCTCACTGGTACCTATAGCTGTCATCCCTCCTTATCCAAGAAGTTTCCAGCGGGACAAAGGGGATGAAGTTTCCATGCAGAAACTTCAGAGAGGGTCACCCATTAGGGATAAGGGAATGCAAAAGTAGCACCTCTAAAAGTCTCTGACACCAGGAGGCTGTGGTAGTATGAGCCCAGCAGTTATCTGATGACCATGAAATGTGCTCATGATGCAGCCAGTTGCTGAACACCGTCATTGACAGGAACCAGAGTGGGTGAAGACAAAAGCAGTCAGAGCCAATGAAGAGCGGATCCCAGACTTTAAGAGGAGATGACAGCCCAGGCGTAGTCACTCACGCCTGTAATCCCAGCACTTTGGGAGGCCAAGGCGGGTGGATCACCTGAGGTCAGGAGTTCGAGACCGGCCAGGCCAACAAAACCTTGTCTCTATTAAAAATACAAAAATTAGCTGGGCGTGGTGACGCACAACTATAGTCCCAGCTATTCGGGAGGCTGAGGCAGGAAAATCGCTTGAACCTAGGATGCGGAAGTTGCAGTGAGCTGAGATTGTGCCACTGCACTTCAACCTGGGCAACAGAGCAAGACTGTCTAAAAAAAAAAAAAAAAAAAAAAAAAAGGAGATGCCAGTCTGGGACCTTGTTGTCAAATCAGACAAATGTCCTCACAGAAATCAATCAGATATCTTGAAAGACAAGGCAGGCAAAATATCCACGTGGGCTCCCGAAGCCCTGTCTCACCCTCACAAGGACACAAGTGCTTCCCTTTTCAATGTAGACTTTATCTCTGGAAATAGGAAGAGAGGAGGGAAACAGACCTGTTGACGGGAATTTGAAATTTACCTTAAATGGATACACACCTGAAATGGTCCAAGATACTTTTAAATGGCATGCTTAGGTATCTCCCTTCTAGCTCTTCATATCTGCCTGTAGTTGGTAATGGGGGTCCATACCCAAAAGGAAGTTTAGATCATTGAGGAAGGAAGAGGAATGCGGGGAGAGAGGAAAAGGATGAGGATTTTCTTTCTTTTTTTTTTTTTTGCCAGTCGAAAAGAGTTTGTTATATTTTTGCTCCACATGGTTATATTATATAATATATTTTATATAAAAATGTCCTTTGGAATAGTAAGATAGGAAGCATTGCTTCAAAGACAGAAGCCAGGGACTTCTTACCTGGAAAGCAATGTAATCCTTCAGTTAAGGGTTGGGAACAGTCAGTGTGTGTTTCAATCACAGCATCCTCACTTATTTTAAACAAAGTAATTAACCTGACTGACCTTTTGATTACTTAGCTATGAAATAAAGATACTACTAATATCTACTTAATGGACCCCTTTGATATTTAATAAGAGATGCATGTAAATCTTCCAGCACAGCACTTAATAACAAGAATTATTAAGCTCTAAACTTTATGCCAAGTAACTTTGTATAAGTCACATGGGCTATTTGACTCTAAATTTTCACATATGTAATAAGAATTACTGCCTCTTTTACAGGGTAGTTGCGAGGCTTGAATGAGATAACTAAATAATGGGTGAGTGCACAGTATATACTGAGAACATATTAGCTTTCCCCTCTCATCTCTTAATAACATCTAGAATAGTGCAATACTTATAATACCACTTACAACTCTTAAGGATCTATTGAGAAACTACTTACTTCTATTTCTGTAGTTGCTGGTCTCTTTATTGAATTCTATACCTTAGGAGACTCAATTAATGATGCAAGGGTTGAGTCTTATCAGCTTTAAGAAGGAAGTACATGTGTATTTTGTATGCCCTTATTTCTTTCAGCATATTTTTTCATCCTTCCTCACTCACATCTCTCTTCACTTTCCAGAGTTCCCATTTTGGCCCCATCCAGGCCTACATGCCCTGTACATGCTGGGTCACTATAACTCTTCTACAGTCAAATCTTTTGCTTTGAGGGCGTTCTCCTCTGCTGACCAATGGATGGTTAGTAAGCTGAAAAATGGATCCCTCTTGGGTTCTTAAAGACCGATAATGGGTTAATTCACATGTCATTATTTCTTTACAGGTGTTACAATTTAACAGGATACTCTGGTAGTTTCTGTGTTTTAACCCATAGGAATAATTTCTTTTATAGTCCTATTACCATTCTTGAGTACTAATAATGAAATATTTTTAGATTAGACACTGACTTGGGGCCCTGCATATGACACTCAGAGCTTTCTACTTTGCTAACACATAGTAAACCCTGATCAGGACAGTATAAATACTGGTATCCTAGAGACTTGGAAATGTTAACTTATCTCCATTACGTTGTGCCCAGGGAGTGGCATGGGCGCTGAAATCATAAGGCCAAATAAAAAAAGTTTATTAAGTGAACATAATTTTTCCACCACAGATAAAATTCTGCCCTCAAATCCTTACTGGAGCTCTACATTTAATATTGGAAACCTAAGAATATTATAAAATTCCTCTTTAAAGTAGACATTTCACAAAGGAAGTAAGGACAATATTATGTGTTCACTGGCAATATACTCTTATTTATTCCTATTTAAGTCAACATTGCCCAGTGGTTGCACCCTGAATTTGGGATATTAAAATACAATCTCTACTTGGGAGGCTGAGGCACGAAAATCACTTGAACCCAGGAGGCAGAGGTTGCAGTGAGCTGAGATCGTGCCACTGCACTCCTACCTGGGCAACAAAGTGAGATCCTGCCTCAGATAAATAAATTAAGTTAAATTAAATCTCAAATCTGTGTGTTATTACAGGGTTTTAATGTTTATAATCTTTGTTCTTTCCATGAAATATAAGTATTATTACCGTTTCTTCTCACCTATTCTTTACAAAACTACTCTGGCTTCTTTACACAGAAAAAAAGAAAACAGCTCCTGTTGCCTTTTGCCTCTCATCCAGAAAGGCATCCATCTGCCTTTCTAATATCTCCGCATCCTGTCAGGCCACAAATGGTGAGCCCTGCTATCTCTGATGAGTTGCTGACACTGAGTTTCTGTTTAAAGAAAGCTGTAAGAAGGTTATATCCTAGAGCTGATCTAGGATATCACCTCCTGGCTTAAAATATTTGAAAACTCCCTTCTTAGTTGTGAATCCATTTACCTACCAGTATTTGTCATTCCCATGTATTCATAAGGCAACATGCTAGAAACCACAATGGATGCAAAAAGTCATTAATTTCCTGAATGACTCTTGACAATCTATTGGAAAGGCGAGGTATACACAATGTTACTGGGATTTTTCTCTATATCAGGCTGGCAAACTACAGGACATGAGTTGTCCCATGGCCTGTTTTTATATGGCTCAAGAGCTAAAAAAGGTTTTTATATTTTTAAAGGGTTATAAAAGACAAAATAAAACAAAGAATATGTGACATAGACTATAAGTGAAACGCAGAGCCTGATATATTTACCATCTGGCCCTTTACAGGAAAAGGTTGCCTATCTCTGCTCTACACAGTTCTGGATGTAACTAACAGGCTGTAGTTCATCCCCAAAAGCAAATACTGGAGAACATTCTCATGGGCCCCATATAAACACGCGCAGCCCAACCTTCTCCTTGATATATTTCTAGTGGTCCCATATGCTTCTCTGTATCTTGAGAGAGAATTTGCCTAGGTGATGTCTCCCACTGCTGACTTGTGCAGAGGGACAATTGCAGCAGAATGGTCCTAGCACCCTTAACCAGTAGTAGTGTCTAAAGCATAGAAGCTGGATGAAGTTACGGTCATCAGTGTTTGAGAAAGGGGAAATCCCCAGCATGATGCCTCTCCTCTACATCCTGCTAAGCAGGAGCCCAAAGGATTGGAGCTCTTAGTCATCAGCTCTCATTTGCCATATCAGCCATCTTCCAGGTGCTAGGTTTCAGCACCTGTTCCACCACAGAATTTCTGCTGTCTTGCCCAGGAGTGAGATTCTCACTGCAAATGTGGGAAGGCTTCTATTTATACCCACAGTCCTATATTCACATCCTTTCATCTAAATCTAGTTGACTATAGAATATTGGCTTGCAGTGGGCTCTAAATTCAAAATCATTACTTAATTCTTAAAAATCAGAAGATGTCATGTAATGCATGAAAGATCTGCATGAAGATCTGCCAGAGCCGTAATCTGGTACAGCTGAGTAATAACTCCATGGGCTCTACAAGTGGCTATTGTATCAGCCAATTCCTGTTACCTCCTAGACCCTGAGACTGAGTGTCCAGTGCCACAGATCATCTTAATGGGGCTTGTCTCACTTGTTTACAGTTACCTCCTTGCCCTCTATTAATATTTGAGTTTGAAATTCCTGTTTTAACTCCTTAAAATGCAAAAGATCCACTTTACACCCGTTAGGATGGTTACTGTCAAACAAACAAACAAACAAAAAACACAGAAGATGTGTTGGCAAGGATGGAGAAATTGCCACCCTTGTGCACTGCTAGTGGGAATGTAAAATGGTGCAACCTAGCCACTATGGAAACAGTTTGGCAGTTTCTCAAAAAGTTAAAAATAGAATTACCATATGATCCAGCAATTCCCCTTCTGGCTGTATATCCAAAAGAATTAAAAGCAAGAACTTGAGCAGATACTTGTACACCCATGTTTATAACAACATTATTATTATTATTATTTTGTGTGTGTGTGTATGTGCAAATGGTGGCCTTTAAAACCAAGGAAGACCATGAAAAATGACAGAACAGGAGCAAATCCGCTAGTGTAGTGCCGAGCTAGCCCTTTGCAGGACCCTAAAACCTGATCTAGTAACAGAATAAATCAGTGTATTTACATTTATGTTTGCCCTGAAAACCCAGGTAAGGTCTGAAGCTTGAGGCCATCTCCCCTTCCTTTCCTCCTCCGTCTTCCTACCTCCTTACCTTCTTTCACTTCCTCAATCCATTCCTCTCCCTTCTCCCTTCCTCTCTCTTCCTTCTTTTCCTTTCTGCTTTTTCCTTTTCTCTTCTCCTTTTATTCCTCATTCTCTTTACCATCTACCTATGTGTCCCTCCAAGCCCCTCTGCTATTTCTCCCCTGCTCACTCCCTCTGCCCTGTCTCCCTCAGGTTCAGCTTCCAGGGTGGGGGGGGCGAGAAAGGGTCCTCAGCCCAGGGAGCACTTGCTGGTGTTCTTCTTGTCGCAAGTTTTCAGGTCAGTACTGGGAGGCTTGTTGCCGTTTCCTGATCTCCGGTCTCCTGACTTGAGCAAGATGTCCTGGGCCAGGGAGCTAAAAGCCTCATCCACATTCATACTGGATTTAGCACTAGTTTCGAAAAATCGGATTCCTTGCTCTGGAGCCAACTTATCGGCCTGCTCCTTTTGCACCTTCCTCTTGGCCTCCATGTCACATTTGTTCCCTAGCAAGAGGTGTTCCACCCCAGCCGAGCCATTCTCCTTGATGCTTTTCATCCAGTTCTGAATATTCTCGAAAGATTTCTCATCCATGATGTCGTATACTAGGATAATACCCATGGCTCCACGGTAGTAGGCAGTACTTATTGTCTTGAATCACTCTTGGTCAGCCGTGTCCCAGACTTGTAGTTTGATCTTCTTCCCCTCTATATCCACAGTGCGGATCTTGAAATCAATTACAATGGTGGAGATGTAAGTGTTGTTGAAGTTGTCTTCTGCAAAGCGAATGATCAGACAAGTCTTGCCCACTCCCGAGTCCCCGATCAGCAGTAACTTGAAGAGGTGGTTGTAGGCTTCGGCCATGGCGGACACCGGGGGAGCCGGGAGAGGGGTGGGGAGCGCCCCGCACTGGTAGGCGGGACTGGACGATTGGCAAACAGAGCAGCACGGAGCCCAGGCCAGGAAGCTGTAACAGCATTATTTACAGCAGCTAAAATGTGAGAGCAGCCCAAGGGTCCATTGACAGATGAAAGGATAAACAAAATTTGGTATATATACATATTCTACCCAGCCGCAAAAAGGGAGGAAATTTGGACACACGCTACAATATGGATAAACCTTGAAGATACTATGCTAAGTGAAATAAGCCAGTCATGAAAGGATAAATATTGTGTGATTCCACCTGTATGAGATAACTAGAGTAGTCAAATTCATAGAAACAGAAGGTAGAATGGTGGTTGTCAGTAGCTAGAGGAAGGTGGGAATAGGGAATTATTTTTTAATAGGTGCAGACTTTCAATTTTGCAAGATGAAAGAAGTTCTGAAAATGAATGGTGGTGATGGTTGCACAACAATGTGAGTGTATTAATGCCACTGTACTGTACACTTAAAATGGTAAAGATGTTAAATTTTATGTTATGTGTATTTTACCACAATTTTAAAGAATACAAAAGATCAACTTCTTAGGATTTCTATCCCATTCTTGAAAAGAATGGAATTACATCTGGAGTATTCCACTTACTAACTGTATGATCTCAGACCACACATTCTCTCCATTAAAAAAATGCATTTATCTACCTATGCAGTAATTTTTTTAGTGAGAATTAAATGAGTTTCTATAGTTACATGACTTGTAAATGGTAAACCACATTCCAGGTAGTTAATAAATTTCATGTGAGTGCCACACGTGAGTGACAAATTTGCCCGGAGCTGTGATGACTTCCAGTGAACATCATAAGGGAGGCTTTTATGAAGAACCTAGCATTTGGGTTGAGCTTCAGAGAATGGGCAGAATTTGAAAAGGTGCAGATACAGGGGGATATTTAAAGCACATGGAGAGGCATGTGTATAAAGGGACTGAAGCAGACAAATAAATAGTGTATTTGAGCAAATAATCATGTTTGACCAGAGGATCAGGTGAAAAAGGTAGACAAACAGGAAGGGGCCAGATCATGAAAAGTCTTAAGTGATTGCCTGAGAAATTTGAACTTTCATTTAGTAGATAATGAGAAGCCATTGTTTTTTTAAGCAGAAGGTTTAGTGGAGCGTTATAAGTATTACTGAAGAGGTATACAGAATAGATTGAAATATAGATAGACTAGAATAAAGGAGATTAATTAAAAGGCTCTAGAAATGTTCTAGTCATGAACTAATCAGGACTACACTAAGATGCTGGCAGAAGAAATTAAAAGAAAAGGATACAAGTTTTAATACCAAATCAGTAAGAAAGTCTTAGAACTCTTTGATACCTTACAATTGACGGAAAGCCTGTAGTAATTTTAAATCTAACAGGTGCTTCCAAAAAGAAGCTTACATATCCAGCCCACACCTCTATTCCAGGCTTCAGAATCATGTATCCTTTTGCCTTTTGGATATTGTCATCTGAATGTTCTCCAGGTCCCTTAAATTAAGGATGTTCATTCTTGAACTTATAAACCTTTTTATATCCAGCTTTCTGATTTTTAAAAGAAATAACACATATGCTCTTTTCTGTTATTAAAAAAGTAACTTTTTCTTGCAGAACATTTAGAAACATCATCACAGTGCAGAAACTAAAACAAAACTTAATATTAATTCTACCCCAAAACATATATATATATATATATATATGTATGTGTGTGGGGGGGGTATATATTTATTTGATAAATATATTTGGTAAACATATTTAAAGTCTTTTATACGTATAATTAACTTTTAAAATAAAAATTAGCATTGAATTCTTCATGATATTTTATAACTTAAAAAAAGTTTTGTGACCTACTATTATTGTCAAATGATATACATCAAGACCATTCTTCCCATCTCTGTCATTAACCATATGATCTTAAGTAAATCCATCTCCAAGGTTTTTAACTCTGGAATGGGTATGCTAATACATAACTCACTGCATTGCTGTAAGGTAGTGGTTCCTGAACTTTGCTGCGTATTAGAATCACCTGGAGAGCTATTTAAAAACCCCAAAGTTCAGGTCACAATTCAGAGTCTGAGCATAAGAACTAGACATGAACGACTTTTGTCTCTTTAGGTGATTCCAATATACAGCAAAGTAAGGGAACCAAATTTCTAAGGTTTAAAATGAGATAACATAAAAACCTGGCATGCAGAAGGCACACAATAGTATATGTCATTTACTGAATGTCTGCTATGTTCCCACACTGCACTAGTATTCTGTATTCATTACTTCATTTAACTCTCACCACATCCCTATGAGGTTTCATTATTCTACTTTTACAAAGTAGGGAATTGAATCTTAGATTGATTAAGAAATTTACTCAGTGTCACACAGGTAAGGAAACATGATTCAAACCCCAGTTTGCCAGATCAAAAAGTCCACACCATTTTACCATACTGCATTAGACTATAGAAATACTACTTTTTAATTTTTTCTTTCTAGCGTCTTCAATCCTATCTAAGCCATTTTATCATAATGCTTTTCTAGTTGATTAAGTTGCATCTAAAGGAAAATTAAATCTGTATTTTGTGTGGTTTTTATTCATACATTCTGAAATTTTACTAATTCACATTTTTAGCCAAAGAAAATGAGGATTGGTATTTGTGGTAGAATAAAACTGTGAATGTCCATTTGATATATTATGTTAATTGAACTTAAAATGTGGGTTTTATCCCTTTACCTGTAGGCTAGTTGACTATGAACAAATTAGAAGCAGTTTTATTCATGGATTACACCTAAAGCCCTATTCAGCCCTTCTTTAGATATGTAACATTTGCTATAAGAGACTTTGCATTGGCTTAAAGCAAACTAATCTTCATCATCAGAAAATTAATTGCACATGTATACACATTTTACATACATATATAATTGTTTTGAAACAGACAAAATTCCTGGCTACACCATGATTATAATAAGGACTCTAATCATGACTCTGCTCTAACGAGTTGTTAGTATAGTACCTCCATCTGTGGGTACTTAGGAATCCTGTCAATTTTTATCATGTAGTAAGACACAGTCAAATTATTTCCATAACTTTGGAAGTTACTCATTCCACATTCTCTTTATTATTTTTTGGCATTTGAGCCTATTTTATTGCTCTGACCAAATGTCTATATCTTGATAGCAAAAACATTTGCTTTATTCTCATCTGACTTGATATTTTTGGAAGAACAAATTGACAATTCCCATGAATGATTCTGAGTTAGCAGGAGAGCATCTGCTGCAGAATAGCTCTTCCTCTTTTGAAGTTCACTGAGAAGCTAATTTCATTATTTTAAAAGCAAAAGGATTACCAGATCTGAGGCTACAGTAAAAGGAATCTAGAGTTAAAGTCTTGACCACTCACAAACAGAAAACCTTAAATCGTTAGTGTTTAGTTGGTAGATGCTAACAAATGCTATTCATAATAATAATGCATGTCCATAAACATCATTCCTGAACTGGGCTACCTTGTATTCACTTACTTATTCGATCTTGACATTGTCTTTTGTAACTGACACTCAGGATGGGTTCTGTTTTTGAAAATATTAAATAGTGGGAAGAAAGACACACACATTTGCTGCATTTAATAGTGCTTTCATATTAAAATTGATAAAATCTTTTCAAAGGGATTGTCATTACCCACATAGTAATGATGCCTAGGTTTATTTCTTCATTGTTCATTCTGTGAATTTTCTTAATCCAATTTTCAGCATTCCTTTGGTGGTCCATTGTTGATACATGTGTACTTTATTGACTGAGTTTTTGAAAGATGCGTCTATCATTAAAGATCTTTGGGAATATGTTCAAAAATGTTAAAATGCTGGGCATAGTAAAATTACAAAGGCAACATAAGCCAGATAGAAAAATATCTTGCCAAATAGTATTTCTCAGCAAGCCATCTGGAGAGACTAAATTAAAAAACAATAGGTGATACCTTGATGAAAAATATAATTTCTCCCTTCCTCCTTTTCTTAACATTAGTGTTCTTGTATCCATGCTAATTTCTATATGGCTACAATTCTAAAATATTCCTGGCATTTGTATGCAGTTGCATATAAATGTTTGTCTTCAGAGAATCAAAAGGAATTGAGAAGTTCTTAGTGGCATAAATTATCTTTAGAAAATTAATTTAGAATTCTGTTATAACCACTGGACTCTGAAACTAGGTGCTTTGACCAAAGTGAAGTGAAAGGGGTAGATAATTTTCTTAGTGAACAATCCAGTATTTTTCTGAGTTTCCCCTTGAGGAAAAGCCACACTTCCGTGGTTGCTAACAAGTACACTCCACCTTTGTGACTGCCAGAAGAGAAAACATCTTTGCCTAGTTTAGGTAACAGGATGGGTGTTGGGGTGGGGACAAACCTATTTAGATAGGATGTGCAGAGAATACCTCTGAGGTGGCAAATTTGAAAACTGAGAGTTCTGAAGCAAGAAAATGAACAACCAATGTGAAATATATTGTGGGGTGGTGGTGGAGAATTTTTCAGGAAAAAGGGAAAGCAAATAGAACGGACCCTGGGGAAAGAGGGTCCTATATTTGAGGAATGGGCAGTATATCAATGTGTCTACAATGAAATGGTAAAGGAAGGGGTGGTACAAGCAAGTGTGTAATGGGCGAGACACAACATTAGGGGCTTTATAAGAATAGTAAACAGGTCAAATTTCATTTATTCAGTTTTAAGCAGAGCAGTGGCATGATTTAACTTAAGTTTTAAAAGATTTCTCTGACCACTAGATTATAAATCAGAAGAGACAAGACCAATCAAAAAGCTATTTAAAAACAGAAATGACCAAAATTGATTCAAGAAGATAATTGTAGAACAAATCACAAGAGTTAAAGATTGATCATTTTTCAAAAAACACCAGGCACAGATGGTGTTAGAGATGAATTCTTTATAATCATTAGTGAATATGTAATTGTTTTTAGTGTACTAATTCTGGTCTATAGAGAAACATGAAAACCTTCTGAATAAAGTTAGAATAGCCTTAATTTTAAAAACTGTCAAAGGTAACAAAAACAATCTTCGTACTATTTGAAAAGAAGGTATCTATCAAGATAATCCAACATACCAAACATTATAGGGAAAAATATAATTTTGTTAATGATTGCCACAGATGTATTTGATAAAATTCACTGGCCATTCAAAAAAAAAAACTTAAGTAAATTAGGAATAAAAGAAAACTCCCTGGTGGATCTTGAAAGCCATACGAGGAGGTGATGTGAGCAAGTTGATCTGCTGCTACAAAAAATGGGGCTCTCTAACCGTCCAGGCTGTGTTGTACCTGACATGTACAATTTGAATGCAGTCCAATGCCAAAATCTACTCTTGACTTTTACTTCAAGAGCCAGCAGAGCTGGCTATACTCACCCAATGCCAATGCTCTGAGAGCCAGTGCTTTACTCTTTCCTGGCTTGGCCATGCACAGCTCCTTAGCCCAGGGGCTGGGGGCATTTCCCAGGTAGTTTAGTAACAATCTCTTCCCTTTTCCTTCTTCTAGTAGAAGGGGGTTTTCAGGGGCTTGACTAGCCAGAGTTTCTCAATCTGGGCACTATTGACATTTTGGGCCTGACACTTTGTTGTGAGGAGTGTTTATCCATTGTAGGATATTTAGCAGCATCCCTGGCCTTTATCCACTAGATGCATACACCTTCCCCACTCTCAATAGGCTCCCCCGACTACTGCCATTCAGTTGTGACAACCAAAAATGTCTCTAGACATTGCTAACTGTCCCTAACGGACAAAATCACCTCAGTGAAGAACTGCTAGGCTAGAAAACAATGTCATAACATAAATTAAACATAATTTATGTTTTTATATTACTGCATTTACCAGTAAATTCTCAGCTGGGACAGCCTGGAAAGGGAAACTGCCTGTATCAGTCAGCTCAAGCTGCCATAAAAAAATACCATAGATTTGGTGACTTAAACCACAGACATTTATTTTCTCACAATCCTGGAAGCTGGATGTCTGAGATCAGGAGGCTAGCATGGTCAGATTCTGGTGAAGGCGCTCTTTCTGGCTGGCAGATGGCCACCTTCTTACTGTGTCTTCACATAGAGGAGACAGAAAAAGCTGGTATTTTTTCCTCTTCTTACAACAGTTCCTCTTCTGGTATCTCTTCTTCTTATAAGGATAGCAGCTCTATCAGACAAGGCTCAATCCTTATGACCTCATTTAATCTTAATCATTTCCTTAAGAAATCTTTTTTCAATACAATCACATAGGCATTAGAGCTACAACATAATGCAGTTTGGGAGGACACAATTCAGTTCATAGCATTGCCTAAACAAGATTTTAAAAAGTCCTCTATCTAAACCCAACAACTATATTATATTCAGCAGCTGTTTTAAATTTTATCAGTAGCAAGAGATGGATTTCTGCTATTATCACTGTTTTTCAACACATTTTGGAGATTGATAAAGCTAGAAAATTAAAGGAGCAGTTTAAATATGAGAAATGAAAATACAGCACTATCTTTATTTGTAGTTGGTATGATTATGTCCTTAGAAAATTCAAGATGTTCTGCTAAAAATCCATTCAAATTAATAAGATAATTTGGAAATGTGGCTGCCCAAATACAAAATTAATAGCTTCCCTCTCTATTAATATTATGCAATTAGAAATTGAAATGGGGAAATATCTCATTATAATTAGAATAAAAAAGATAAATCACTTAAAATAATTCTAAGAATACAGAAGTTGGATCTAAATGATGAAAATGACATTTTATTGAAAGGCATAAAATAAGACCAGAAAAAGTGGAAGTATAATTTTTCCTATATTAATATATAAATTTATTGCAGTTCCAATCAGAATCTCAACATGGTTTTTTTTCCTACTGGTAAATAATTTTAAAATTCATATGGAAAGAGAATGTGCAATAACACTCCATTTAAAAACATATTAAGGGTGGACTTACTTTGTTAGATATTAAAATCACCAGGAATCTACCGTGATCAAAGCACTTTGTACTAGCAGGATAATAGACAAATATTATAATTTGTATACAATAAAAGCTAAAATGTATTTAGTAAGTAATAAAGCTGCCACTTTAATTTAGCAGAAAAAAAATATTTTTTTCTCTTACAAGATGTTAGCATAACTGGTTATCTGAAGAAACAAAAGGATACTATGTTGGCAAAAAATATAATGAACAAAATTATAAGACAAACGTATCAGAAAAAAAAATTAAGAGGATTTTTAAAAGTCGCTTTTTTTTCTTTTTTGGGGACACAGTCTTGCTCTGTCGCCCAGGCTGGAGTGCCGTGGCGCGATCTTGTCTCACTGCAAGCTCCAGCTCCCGGGTTCACGCCATTCTCCTGCCTCAGCCTCCCGAGTAGCTGGGACTACAGGCACCTGCCAATTTTTTGTATTTTTTAGTAGAGACAGGGTTTCACCGTGTTAGCCAGGATGGTGTTGATCTCCTGACCTCATTATCCACCCACCTCGGCCTCCCAAAGTGCTGGGATTACAGGCGTGAGCCAGCGCGCTGGGCCTAAAAAAATCTTTAATGTTTCAAAGTAAGACAGTAAAGTATTGAAAACACATAAAAAGCAGTAGTTTTGGTTATACTAAGTTAAGACATTTTTGTTCAGGAAAAAGAAACTACTGCCATTATTCAGGTAAGAGGTAAGATTAGTTACCCTAACAGTGGTGGCAGTAGAAATGAAGAGAGGTAGAAAGACTTGATATATATTTTAAAGTGACAATTAACAGGATTTTCAGATAGATTGGATGTGGGTTTAAAAGTGGGAAGAAAGCAGGATTGGATCCAGGATCTGTGAGATAATTTTTATGGAAAAAAATACAAAATTACACACATCAAATTAGATACAAAAGTATTTCTTTAGAATGAGAAAACAAACCACAACAAATGACAAATTTTAAAGAGCTGCCAAAGACTATAAACATTACCACATTTTAAAAAATGACATACTATTTTTAATCAATCAACTGCTTTAAATATTTTGGCAGTAAACTCTTTGATATTGCCTTTTATATGACAATGATTTTATAAGATTATCTTCTAAATAAAGAATAGAAAGATAATTCAGTCTTTGTTCTAGCGTGGTTGATCAAAAAAAATTTTTTTATTATTGAGAATTGGCAAACAAGATGTGTGACATCCCAAATAGATATACTATTTGTAGTGTAGCTTTAAGCTTGTTGTCTCCATCTCAAAATTTTGATAAATTCTATTCCACACAATTTTAATCTAAGAAAGCATGGATTATTTATAATGATATATATGTTACATGGTTGAGTATAATTTTGGCAAGAGAACTTTTATTTTGCCTAGGTACCATTATGTTTCCAATGCTCCAATATTGGACTAAATAAATGCTCTACTATTTAGCTAAATAAATGCTACATATTACATGTCTGATGATTGGAAGACTTTTCCACAGACTAACTTCTGGCTCCTTAAATTTCAAGTTTTATTTTTCCTCTCTCTATCATACTGAGTAAGATTGGTCATGCTCATATTGCAAGACAACCAAAGGCCCTGAAACTCTGTGTCTCAAATCTAGATGAGTCAGCATAGTGGGTGGCTAGGAACTTTCCCAGAAGCCACTCTATACAAGAATCAATAGCAATAATTTCATACAGGAGTGTCAGTGGACAATATAAGTTTATCCCACTAAACCTGAACTAACATTATCCCTGGCACAACTGCCTCTTAGCTAGATCTTGAAAGTGCCTGGGGCAATGACCAGAGGAGAATGTAATGGAGGGTAAATCATGGAAAAAAAGTGGCATAGTCTTAATTAATTACACTTAAAATATGCTACTTTTGCAAATTTTACAAAAACATTTGACCATGTGAATTCATTCAGGTTCCAGGGTCCTGCAAGTGATGGGCATTGAAACTGAAGCTTCGTTAATTCTTGGTAAATTCACTTCTGGTTGACAGAGGGAAGAATCATACATCATTCCTAGGATTCTGGCTTAAGTAACTCAAGTCAGACTCTTGTGTAAAACACCTTATTTGAGGTTTATGCCATTTACTTAGAAAACCAAGTTTTCTGGGTGGCACCAGGAAAGAGAATCCTGCCACAGCAAGTTGCCTGACCCATGAAGCTTCTCTTCTGTGGGCCAGATACTTCTTTCTTCTATGTAGAGGCATCAGACAGTCTGATCTGGGGAAACTTTTTCTGCCCCTTCATGTAGCACCATCACTGACATGACATAAATCAAGCAGTTGAAAATAGTACAATGAGAGCCTTGAAAATTAAATTGTTATTGGAACCACAACCTACAAAAGTAGGCTCGGATCTGTGTGCTAAACCTAAACTAGGTGACTGGCTGCTAAAGTGTTTAAATAGAATCCAGAGTCTCCTAAAATAGTAGCCAAAAATTTAGGCTACAATTTAAAAAAAAAATCATCCAATACTAAGAACCAGGAAAATCACAGCTAGAATGAAAAAAGACAATAAACTAACACCATTTAAGATGAATCAGATATTGGAATTAACCCACAAAGATTTTAAACTGCCATCCTAACAATGTTTCAAAAAGCAATAATAAATTCTGTTGAAACAAATGAAACAATGTAAAGTCACAGAAAAGAAACAGAAGGTATAAAAAGAGAATGACATAGAAAATATAGAAGTAAAAACTTGCTGACAGTCTCAATAGTAGGATTGAGAGATGGGGTTGACAGAGATACAATCAATAAACTTAAGGACAGATTAATACTATCTACCCAATCTGAACAACACAGAGATAATAGATCCCCTCCCCCAAAATGAAACAAAAAAAAACCTAAATATAAGCTCAGGGAAATTTGGAAGAATAACATAAAACCCAATATTGGGTTATTGGGGGTATTTATTATATTATTGGGTTAACAGGAAAAAAAGAGTATTTTAAGAGTATTTTAAGAAAGGGTGTATAAAAGAGTATTTTAAGAAAGGGTGGTTTGTCTGGGCTCGGTGGCTCACACCTGTAATCCCAGCACTTTGGGAGGCCAAGACAGGCGGATCACTTGTACCCAGGAGTTTGAGACAAGCCTGGGCAACATGGTGAAAACCCGTCTCTCCAAAAATGTATAAAAATTAGCCAGCCATGGTGATGTACGCCTGCAGTCCCAGCTACTTGGGAGGCTGAGATGGAAGGATTGCTTAAACCTGGAAGGTTAAGGCTACAGTGACCGGAGACTGTGCCACTGTACTCCAGCCTGGGTGACAGAGAGAAAAACAAAAGTAAGAAAAGAAATAGTGATTTACCTCCCAAATTTGATAAAAAACAAATAAAAACAATATAAAAAATTTTTAAAAATCCTGTGTATTTAAGAACCTGAGTGATATAGTTTGGATATTTGTCCCCACCCAAATCTCATGTTGAATTGTAATCCCCAATGCTGGAGGTGGGGCCTGGTGGGTGGTGTTTGGATCATGGGGGTGGATCCCTCATGACTTGATGCTGTCTTCAAAATAGTCAGTGAGTTCTTGCAAGATCTGGTTGTTTAAAAGTGTGTGGCATCTTTCCCCCACAGTCTCTCTCACTTGCTCCTCCTTTCATCATGTGACGTGCCTGTTGCCCCCTTGCCTTCTGCATTCATTGAAAGCTCGATGAGGTTTGACCAGAAGCTGAGCAGATGCCAGCACCGTGTTTCCTCTAAAGTCTGCAGAACCTTGAGCCAATTAAACCTCTTTTATTTATAAATTACTCAGTCTTAGGTATTCCTTTATAGTAATGCAAGAGTGGCCTAAAACAGAAAATTGGTACCAGGACTGGGTCATCATTACAATGATTCCTGAAAATGTGTAAGAAGCTTTGGAACTGGGCAACAAGCAGAGGTTGGAAGAGATTGGAAAGCTCAGAAAAAGAGTGTAGCACCCTCTCCCATCTCTCTCACTTATTCTTGCTCTCATCATGTGAAGTGCTTGTTCCCCCTTTGCCTTCTGCCAGGATTGAAAGCTCCTTGAGGTTTCACCAGAAGCCAAGCCAATGCCAGCATCATGCTTCCTGTAAAGCCTGCAGAACCTTGAGCAAATTAAACCTCTTTTCTTTATAAATTACCCAGTCTCAGGTGTTCCTTTATAGCAATGCAAGGCCAGACTAATACACTGAGAAACCCCAAATAGGACAAACTCAAAGAAATCCATGCCAAGGCATATTAAATTTCTGAGAAACACACCAAAAAAATCTCAAAAGAAACCAGAGAACAACAGTATGTTTCCAACTGGGGAGTACCAATTTGAATGACAGTGGATTTCTTACCTGCAACCATGCTGGCCAGAAGGCTTGACACATTTTTCAAGTGCTAAAACAAAATAGTTGTCAATATTAAATTTTATATTCAGCAAAACTATCCTTCAGGAAAGAAGTGAAAATAAAAACATTCTCAGATAAAAGAAAATGGAAAGAATTTTTAGCTAGCACACCTGCTCTTCAAGAATAGCTAAAGAATTTTCTTCAAACAGAAAGAAAATGATAAAATAATCAATTTTGAGCATAAGGAAAAAGAAAAATCATTGTAAGGAACAGAAATATGGGTACAAGCTCACACCTGTAATCCCAGCTACTTGAGAGGCTGAGGCAAGAGCATCACTGAAGTACAGAAGTTTGAAGCATTAGTGAGCTATGTTCACACCACTGCACTCCAGCCCAGATAACAAAGTGAGTCGCCATCTCAAAAAAAAAAAAAAGAGAGAGAAAAGAAAAGAAAAACAAATGTGGTACATATATTAGACTATCCTCATGAATTTTGTAAATAATACAAAATTTTTGTAAATAATTTTGTAAATAATTACAAAATTACAAAAATTTTGTAAATAATACAAAAATTGAAACAAATAACACCATCATATACCCAAGACAATGCTATTTTGAAGTGGGGAGGGTAAAGAGAACTAAATAGAAGAGAGGTTTCTGCACTTGACTCAAAGTAATAGTGAAATGTTGACACCAGTAGACTGTAATAAGTCACATATATATTTTTTATACCCAGATCAATTGCTTTGAGAACTATACAAAGAGATAACACTTAAAAACACTATAAATAAATCATGATAGAATACCAAAAAATGTTTAAGTAATCTGTAGGAAGTCATAAAAGAAAACCAGAGGAATAAGAACCACAAGAAACAAATAGAAAACAAATAATAAAATGGCAAATTACCTTAAATGCAGATGGTCTAAATATGCCAATTAAAAATAAATAAAAAAATAACCCAGTTATTTTCTGTTTATATTAAACTCACTCAAAATTCAACAACATAGTTTGAAAATAAAAGGCTGAAAAAATATACGAGGCAGATATTAATTTTTAAGAAGCAGGAGAATCTATACTTATTGGGGGAACCTGCCGCCAATATTTCAATATAGATTCTTTCTATTTTCCATAAGTGTCGGCCAGCTGAGAAATAAACAGAGACAGTAAAAAGAGAGGAATTTTATAGCTGGACTGCCAGAGGTGACATCACATATCTATAGGACCGTGATACCCGCCTAAGTCTCAGACCAGCAAGTTTTTATTAAGGGTTTCAAAAGGGAAGGGGGTGTAAGAACAGGGAGTAAGTACAAAGATCACATGCTTCAAAGGGCAAAAAGCAGAACCACTAATAAGGGTCTAACAAAGATCACATGCTTCTGAGGGAACAGGACAAAGGCAAAAGCAGAACCACTGATAAGGGTCCAACAAAGATCACAGGGCAAAGGGCAAAAGCAGAACCACCGATAAGGGTCTGTGTTCAGCGGTACACGTATTGTCTTGATAAACATCTTAAACAACAGAAAACTGGGTTCGAGAGCAGAGAACCAGTCTGACCACAAATTTACCAGGGTGGAGTTTTCCCCACCCTAGTAAGCCTGAGGGTACTGCAGGAGACCAGGGTGTATCTCAGTCCTTATCTCAACTGTATAAGACAGACATTCCTAGAGTGGCTGTTTATAGACCTCCCCCCAGGAATACTTTCCTTTCCCAGGGTATTAATATTAATATTCCTTCCTAGGAAAAGAATTTAGCAATATCTTTCCCACTTGCACATCCGTTTATAGGCTCTCTGCAAGAAGAAAAATATGGCTCTTTTTGCCCAACCCCACACAGGCAGTCGGACCTTATGTTTGTCTTCCCTTGTTCATTAAAAATTGCTGTTATTCTGTTCTTTTTCAAGGTGCACTGATTTCATGTTGTTCAAACACACTTCTTATAATCAGTTCGTACAGTTAATACAATTATCACAGTGGTCCTGAGATGACATACATCCTCAGCTTATGAAGATAACAAGATTAAGAGATTAAAGTAAAGACAGACATAAGAAATTATAAAAGTTTTGTTTGAGAACTGATAAATGTCTATATTAAGATGAAATCTTCACAGTTTATGTTCCTCTGCTGCGGCTCCAGCTAGTCCCTCTATTTGGGGTCCCTGACTTCCCATAACATATATTCATATCCGATAAAGCAGACATTACAGCAAATAATATTATTAGAGGTAAAGAGACACATTACATAATGATAAAAGACTAAATTCTCCAGGAAGCCATAACCTTCCTAATGTGCATATACCAAAGAGCAGAATCTCAAAAATACATGAAGTAGAAATCAAAAGAGCTGAAAGAGAAAGACAAATTCACAGTTATAGTTAGGTCTCTAATACCCATATCGGCAAGCATAAAACTAATGGAAAATCAGCAAGGAAATAGAAGACTTGAACAATGTAATAAACCAACAAAAAATTGACATCTCTAGAACACTCTACCCAGCAGGGGCAGAATGGACTTTTTTTTCAAGTGCCCATGGAACATTTACCAAAATAGACCATTTCCTGGGCCATAAAACAAACTTCAATAATTTAAAATCATTTGAAATCAAACTAAAAATCAATTACAGAAAGACAAGAGGAAAATTTCCAAGCACTTGAAAATTAAACAACACACTTCCAAATAATATATTAAAGAGGAAATCCTGAAATAAATTATAAAATACATAAAGCTGAATGAAAAGTAAAGCATACCATATTAAAATATGCTAAAGCAGTGCCAAGAGGGAAATTTATAGTACTAGATGGATATACTAGAAAAAAGACAAGTTCCCGAACCAATTATAGAAGTTCCCACCTCAGGAAATTCTAAAACTATGAGCAAAATAAACTCCAAGCAAATAGAAGGTAAAACAAACAAAAAACATTGACTCCCCTTAGTTACTTTACTTCTGTTGTTACCAGGCTTAGATTCTGTTGCTCAGTACTGTATTTTCTTACAATTCTCATTGATTATTTTCCCATCTCTTATTTTGCGTATAGCCAGAAAAAACCTCTAACCTCTTTAAACAAATTAATTACTCCATGTTTGTTTACAGCATCTTGATATTACTGGAGAATATCACAACAGTACTGACCAGAGTCATTTCAAGTCCATGACCATACACCTCAAATGGTCACTTAACACTGCCAAACAAACCTACCCCAATTCTCTAGTAAATTTACTTTTCCATTTTCTAACTGGATGATTTCAAATCTTCAACATCCCATTCCCCCTTGCTCTAAGTTAATGACTTCTCAGCATGTTTTATATCAAAATAGTTCCACTCCAATAAGAACTACTTCATTGTCCAACCAGATATTCCATCAGCCCACTCGTATCTGTGCACACATGTTGGCTCCCTTTCTAACTACTCCCTTCTAGCTTAGCCCAACATCTCCACTTACCTTCATTTTCTTTTAAGAACTTTTTGCTTCTGTGTTTTATTTCTTTATTACATTGTTGTTTCTCTCTCTCTCTCTCTGTCTCTCTCTCTGCTGGATCCTTCCTATACAAACTCAATTATGCTTTGAGATTACCCATCAAAATAAACAACATAAAAAAACAGACAAACAAAAACCTTCTTTTGACTTCATGTTCCAGCTACTGCTCATTTATCTGCTTGCCTTCACAGAAAAATGGCACATTTTCTATCCTCATTGTCTCTACTTTTTCGCCTCTCATTTTCTCCTTAAAATCATTCTAATCGGCCATTTCTCCTAACCTCTCTAATAAAATGGACCCTATCTCACCAGTGACCTCATCTTGTTATTGCTAATGATCATCTTACTTGAACTCTTAATATTTGGCATTGTGCATTATTCCTTCCTTCTTGACACATATCCTTCACTTGGTTTCCAGGATATCATGTTTCCTGGCTTTTCTCTTATCTCTGGCTGCTTCACCTCAAACTTCTTCACCTCCTCCCTTAGACCTCTAAGTATTTTGGTGACCCAAGGCCCTGACCCTTGCTCTCTTCTCACCTCTATGATCTTATCTGGGTAATTTCAGCTAGCCCAGGGCCTTAAATAGCATTGTTAGAAGATAACTCAAATTTATATCTCCAGCCTAGCCTTCTTTTTTGAGCACCAAGCTCTTACATGCTACTTGATATTTCAATGTAGATGTATAATAGAAAACTGAAACTTAAAACAAACATGGTGGCTGGACACAGTGGTTCATGCCTATAATCCCAGCACTTTGGGAGACCAAGGTGGGAGGATCACTTGAGGTCAGGAGTTTGAGACCAACATAGGGAGATCTAATCTCTACAAAAAAACTAAAAATTAACCCGGTGTGATGGCACACCCCTGTGGTTCTAGCTACTTAGGAGACCGAAGTGGGAAGATCACTTGAGCCTGGGAAGTTGAGGCTGCCACGATCATGCCAATGTATTCCAGCCGGTGTGTCAGAGTGAGACCTAGTCTCAAAAACAGAAAGAAAAACAGAAACGAACGAAAAAGAGCATGGCCAAAGCGATGTATTCATACCCTTTCCCAATTTGCTGCTCTTTGGAATCAACTACAATGCAAATTTTTAGTGAAGAGCAGTCTTCTGCCTCACACTAAAGAGATATCATCTATTAAATTACAGGTTTGGGGATCCTTGATTCTTCTTTCTCTCAAAACCTATATCCAATCCACCAGTAAGTTCTGTTGGTTCAAATTTCAGTATGTCCTGAATTTGCCCAGTTACTACCATCTCCACGGCTATAACCTTAGTCCACATCATCTGCTCACCTCACATTTACTGAACAACTGACCTTCCGAATTCATTTAAAACTGAAACTTGGCTGGCAGGTTATTTTAAAACAGTCATACCTTAAACTTCTCCAGGGTCACATATTGTGCATATGTTTTTGTTTTTAATCTGGATCTTAAAAGATATTTTAGGAAGAAACTTGGAGAAGCAACTTCAAATGTCATTTTAGACTGAAAATGTCTGAGCTCACATTTCAAAAAGACAAACAAATAGCAGAATGAGGAATAGATAGCCAATGGTGAATTTAAAATACTTGCCTGGGTCTTTAGGAATCATTTAAGGCATAAAATCTCATGGAGTTAAAGTTTGTGTAATATAATAAGGCAAAAAGAGAGGGATTTAAAAAAGTGATACTAATGAGCAAGAAGAACGAACAGGAAGCGGTAGGCCCTGTGCTTGAGACAGATGGAGATAACAGACGCTAAAAACAAAGCAGGACTACTTCGTTCCTCTTCGGTCTGTCTTCTGCGTCAAAGACAATGATCTTCAGACTGACTCGAGAGCCTAGAACAAACAGGTTTAAAGAGGGAACTGATGTCAAAGACAAGGGAAGATAGAGAACATCAAGTGCCCTGGCTGAAATAAACTGCACTTCAGGGCTGGAGTGAATCAGAGAATGAGATTTTTGCACCAGTAAACTGTTACCAGTGAAGAATGGTGGTGAGAGGGAGAGGTATTGCCGGACGGGAGAGAAACAACTGCAGTGCAAATTTTTAATAAAGGAAAAAGGTAAATTCTGTAAGTATAGATCAGTGAACCTGACATTAATCCCTGTGCAAAATTATAGACTAGATTATTAAAATGGATGGTTTTTCAAACAGTATGAAAAGAGAGCATGTAAACTCTTACAAAGGGAAGTGGTATTTATTCACTGGGACCCAGCATGTGCTCCTTAAGATTAAGCTATACCAGACTAACCTCATTTTCTTTGGGGTAGGTTAACTGCTACTGTTAAGAAGAGCTAATGTTCAAGCATTTATTTGATGTTAGGCTCTAGGTTAAGTGCTTTACATGCATTTTCTCATTTAATCTTAAGTATCATTTCTCCCCATTTTATACATGAGGAACTATTTAGTAACTAGCTGAAGACAACACAACCAAAAATTGGAGACTATGTTTTTAAGCATAGGCAGCCACATTTCAGAACCCATGGTCTTAATCTCTGTGCTAAGATGCCATTAAAGAATACATAATGGATACAACCAAAGTATGCTATTGAAACTGTACATCTGAATTATGACTATGGCAGTAAGATAGAAAAAGCTAAACCAGATAGTGGTACACTTAGGATGGTCCATAAACAATGGAATGACCATTTTCAGAGTATTTCAGAGTATTCATTGTCTATTCCTAAAAAAGTCTCTACTAATCTTATATCAGAACCACATTCCTATTGTTTGTTAACATTTTCATAATTTGTCTAAATACATCAATGGCATATTATCAAATTTGTGAATGACCTAAAATCTGGTTGGCTAAATGATGTGGTTTGGATGTGTGTCTCCACCCAAATTTCATGTTCAGTTGTAATCCTCAGTGTTGGATGTGGGGTCTACTGGGCGGTGATGGGCTCATGGGAGTGGGTCCTTCATGAATGGCTTAGTACCATCCCTTTGGTACTGTTCTCATGATGGTGTTCTCATGAGATCTGGTTGTTTAAAAGTGTGTGGCACCTCCCCGCTCTCTCTTCCTCCTGCTGTGGCCATAAAAGGTGTGCCCGCTTCCCCTTTGCCTTCTGCCATGATTGAAAGTTTCTTCAGGCTTCCCTGGAAGAAGCTATACTTCCTGTACAGCCTGCAGAACTGTGAGCCAATTAAACCTCTTTTCTTTATAAATTACTCAGTTGCAGTGATATGGTTTGCCTCTGTGTCCCCACCCAAATCTCATGTCTAACTGTAATCTCTACATGCCAGGGGAGGGAGCTGGTGGAAGGTAATTGGATCATGGGATGCATATCTCCCTCTCTGTTCTTATGATAGTGATTCTAACGAGATCTGATGCTTTAAAATTGTGTGGCACTTTCCCCCTATCTCGCTTTCTCTCCTGTTCTACCGTGGTAAGATATGCTTGCTTCCCCTTCATCTTTTGTCATGATTATAAGTTCTCTGGGGCCTCCCAGTTATGATTCCTGTTAAGCCTGCAGAACTGAGAGTCAATTAAACCTCTTGTCTTCATAAATTACCCATTCTCAGGTAGTTCTTGATAGCAGTGTGAGAATGGACTAACACACTCAGGTACTTTTTTTTTTTTTTTTAAGCAATATGAGAATGGACTAATACACTAATATTGATGACAGAATAGGATTCCCAAAAGATCTTAGCATGTGTGGAATTAAAACAAGATGCAGCTTATTAGGAAAAATGCAAAAAATGATCACTTAGATTTTTAGAAATCTACCCAATATCACATTGGGGGGGAAAATGAGAGCTAATAACATTACATTAGTTGCTGTTTCTCATGTTGTCAGGGCAAACTCAGGCCAATGGTGAAACTTTTCACCAAGCCTAATACCAGATCCTTAATACCAGATCCTTGAACTGACACCTTACTGAAGGGCTCCAATATCACAGGCGGAGAGAACAATGCTAATGATTAAGTCCAGAGAGTAAAGCAGGGGAAAATACTAGAAAACAAGCAATCAAGAAGCTAAGAACTTGTGAGAATTTTTAAAGCAGGAGAGGGAGAAAAAGATTCAGCAAAACCAAAGTCTTTCATTCTCTATTTTTTTCCTCATATATGTAGTCTCTTTTCTCTCCTCCCATCTTACATGTGTAGTGGAAGGCCTTCTGTTACCAAGGGCTTTCATTATTTTTCTTACATATACTATAGTAAGGCCTTCAAGTGGGTTCTGTAGCACACAATATTTCTTGATTTATTTTGTTATTTTAATGTTTTTTAATAAAATATTTTAGCTTTATAATAAAATATCTCACAAGTGTAGTATTTTAAAGGATTTTAGATTTGAATATGCATGTGTCTCTTGAGGTTAAGGAAAGCCTACTTTCAGTGTCTGATAGCCACACTGCACTGAAACTATCTTTTTGTTTGGTTCCTATAGGTGTTTTGGGAAGTATGCACTGCAGCTCAAAGGAGCTTTGCATCATGTGAAAAATAGTTTTGATAACAATATGAGTAAACAGTATGATGTGGCTACCAAATAATTTACTGAGTCTTGATACTACATTAGCAAAATTATAATATACAGAAAGAAGGAACTAATGATCTCTTTGCATTTATACTGGAGCCCACACATGGACTAATGCTTAGTTCTGACACTTTAAAAGGGTGAATAGGCATATCTGTATTTCCAGAGGTAACCTGGGTCGTGAAGCAATTTGGAATCATGTAATATGATAAATTCTTGAAGAAATTGGAGTTTTCTTCTGGAGAAGATATTCGTGTTTATCAAACTGTAAAAGCAACTGAAACAATAATAACTTAAAAGATCAAGTAGAAAATTGTGAGTTTTATCAATGGGAATGTAGTGTAGTGGCTAAAAGCACAGGTTCTGGATTTCAACTGCCTGGGGTTATAGCCCAGGTTTACTACTTAGTAGCTATTTAACCTTACACAAGTTACTTAACTGCTGTGTGCTGCAGTTTCTCCATCTGTAAAATGGTCAAGGTAGTAGCACATGTCATTAGAATTAAATAAATAAGCTATATAAAACACAGATAACATTGATTGACACCAATGATTAGGCAGCAGATACATTTATTAATAAAGTGCAATGGAAATTTTCCTCTTGTTGGATCACAGTAAACTAATGGGATTAGACTTGAGGATGGCTTAACTAAGACAGAAAGTGATCGAGAAAGTAAGAGTAGTAATGACTGGTTTTGAGAATTTAATTTTCTGTGCTTATTATGAAATAAATTTAGCTGAATAAAAATGCATTATAATTACTAGGGTTAGGGTATCTTAAAATATCTAGTGAGGCTGTATAACCTAGCAAGATCATACAAACTGATTGCTATTGGATTTTAAGAAATGGAATTGTCAAGAAGATAAGTAATCAATATGGCTTGGCTGTGTCCCCACCAAAATCTCATCTTGAATTATAGCTCTCATTATTCCCTCATATTGTAGGAGTGACCTGGTGGGAGACAATTGAATCATGGGGGCAGATTTCCCCATACGTTCTCGTGGTAGTGAATAAGTCTCACGAAATCTGATGATTTCATAAGGGGAACCCCCTTTTGCTTGGCTTTCATTCTGTCTTGCCTGCTGCCATGTAAGATGTGCCTTTCGCCTTATGCCATTATTCTGAGGCCTCCCCAGCCACATGGAATTCTGAGTCCTTTAAACCTCTTTTTCTTTATAAATCACCCAGTCTTGGGTACATCTTTATCAGCAGTGTGAAAATGGACTAATATAGTAATCTTGCAAGCCTGCACAAACTTGGGCTTTGTATAAAAAGCCATGATAATAAAACTTGTTGAGAATATCCTACCAAAATCACTATGAAAGTCATCTCTCCCTTTTACTATGAGCAGAGGTGGCCCATTAGAATAATATAGTATCTCTGGACTATCTATAGTAAGAAAATGTGTATATACAAATTAAATGCATGTATTATGAAGTAATTTTTTTCACACCTCTTAGCAATTGATATTTCATGTCCACTGTGTACTTTGTTTGAAATCTTCTTCCTCCAAATGGCACATTTGGAAATAGGAGCATTTTATTTGACAAAGGTAAGAGTTGGATATCATTAACTGCTATCTTTAAATAAGTGAAATGTATGGTATAGAAGAGTAACTGGACTTTTAATAAGGTTTTAGAAGTCAAAATGAAGACACTAATGTGAATGATGGTGGATTTCAATTGTCTCCTGGGCATTTTGGCTATTGGGTTAGGAGAGTATGGGACCCAGAATGTTCTGTTTCTTTCACTCCTTTAACAAATTTTTATTGAACACCTACTATGTGCTGACCTCTTTTCTAAGTCTTGACAAAAGAGTAGCAACAAGGCAGAAAACATCTCTGCTCTCAAAGAACTTACATTCTAGTAAGGAGACCCAATAAATAAATAAAGAAGAAAACTCCAGAGAGTGTTAGTAGAGAATTAAATGGGAAATAAAAAGTAAAAGTAAAAAACTCGATGACTACTTTGAATAGAGTGGCCAGGAAGGCCTCTCTAAAGCACTGACATCTCAACTGAGACATCTGTGATAATAAGGAGCTAGAACTATGAGGGTCAAGAGAGAAAAAAAAGAACTATTCCAAAAAAAGAGAAGAGCTGGTACAAAAATCCTAAGGTGAGAGAGAAGATGAGTTTTGTGGAAAGATTGTAGACAGGGTAGATAATGTTTACAGAAACTTCAGAGGTGCAGAGTCCAGATCATTTCTGACATTGTAGGACAAGGTAAGAAATTCAGATTTGGCTTGGCTTGGTGGCTAACACCTGTAATCCCAGCACTCTGGGGGAGGATCACTTGAGCCCAGAAGTTCAAGATCAGCCTGAGCAATATAATGAGAACACATCTCTACAAAAAGTTAAAAAAAAAAAAAAAAAAAAAAAAAGCCTGGTGTGGTGGTACACCTGTAGTCTGAGCTACTGAGGAAGTGAAGGTGGGAGGATCACTTGAGCCTGAGATATCGAGGCTACAGTGGGCCATGATCATGCCACTGCACTCCAGCCTGAGTGACAGAGAGAGACCCTGTCTCAGAGAAAAGACAACAAATCTAGATTTTTATCTATGATCAGAAGCTAGCCATTTAGAAGGTTTTAGAAGGTTTTAATCATAAGAGTGAGATGATCTGATTTATATTTTAAATAATTCTTGGTGTTACATAAAAGATACAGAAAGCAAGAGTGCAAGCAGGGAAACCAATAAGAAGGTTGTATCAAAAGTACAGGCGAGAAATGGAGGCGACTTAGAGGAGGGAAGTAGTCATAATGGAGATAAAGAGAAATGATCCAATTTGGTGTAACTTTTGGAGTTAAAGACGATAGAACTTTGGGAATAGATTGGAAAGAGAAAGAGCTAAATTATGAATGTATTCTAAGTTTTTGACCTGAGCAACCTAATAGAAGAGGTACAGTTTCCTTTTTTTTTCTTCTTTTTAAATTTTTATTATACTTTAAGTTCTAGGGCACATGTGCACAACGTGCAGGTTTGTTACTTATGTATACATGTGCCATGTTGGTATGCTGCAACCATTAACTCGTTATTTACATTAGGTATATCTCCTATTGCTATCCCTCCCCTCCCTCTCCCCACAATAGGCCCTGGTGTGTGATGTTCCCCTTCCTGTGTCCAAGTGATCTCATTGTTCAATTCCCACCTTTGAGTGAGAACATGCAGTGTTTGGTTTTCTGTTCTTGCAATAGTTTGCTGAGAATGGTTTCCAGCTACATCCATGTCCCTACAAAAGATACAAACTCATCCTTTTTTATGGCTGCATAGTATTCCATGGTGTATATGTGCCACATTTTCTTAATCCAGTCTGTCAGTGATGGACATTTGGGTTGATTCCAAGTCTTTGCTATTGTGAATAGTGCCACAGTAAACATACATGTGCATGTGTCCTTAGAGCAGCATGATTTATAATCCTTTGGGTATATACCCAGTAATGGAATGGCTGGGTCAAATGGTATTTCTAGTTCTAGATCCTTGAGGAATCACCACACTGTTTTCCACAATGGTTGAACGAGTTTACACTCCCACCGACAGTGTAAAAGTGTTCCTATTTCTCCACATCCTCTCTAGTACCTGTTATTTCCTGACTTTTTAATGATTGCCATTCTAACTGGTGTGAGATGGTATCTCATTGTGGTTTTCATTTGCATTTCTCTGATAGCGAATGATGATGAGCATTTTTTCATGTGTCTGTTGGCTGTATAAATGTCTTCTTTTGAGAATTGTCTGTTCATATCCTTTGCCCACTTTTTGATGGGGTTGTTTTTTTCTTGTGAATTTGTTTGAGTTCTTTGTAGGTTCTGGATATTAGCCCTTTGTCAGATGAGTAGATTGCAAAAATGTTCTCCCATTCTGTAGGTTGCCTGTTCACTCTGATGGTAGTTTCTTTTGCTGTGCAGAAGTTCTTTAGTATAATTAGATCCCATTTGTCAATTTTGGGTTTGGTTGTCATTGCTTTTGGTGTTTTAGACATGAAGTCCTTGCCCATGCCTATGTCGTGAATTGTATTACATAGGTTTTCTTCTAGGGTTTTTATGGTTTTAGGTCTAACATTTAAGTCTCTAATCCATCTTGAATTAATTTTCGTATAAGGAGTAAGGAAAGGATCCAGTTTCAGCTTTCTACTTATGGCTAGCCAATTTTCCCAGCACCATTTATTAAATAGGGAATCCTTTCCCCATTTCTTGTTTTTGTCAGATTTGTCAAAGATCAGATGGTTGTAGATGTGTGGTATTATTTCTGAGGGCTCTGTTCTGTTCCATTGGTCTATATCTCTGTTTTGGTACCAGTACCATGCTGTTTTGGTTACTGTAGCCTGGTAGTACAGTTTGAAGTCAGGTAGCATGATGCCTCCAGTTTTCTTCTTTTGGCTTAGGATTGTCTTGGCAACGCAGGCTCTTTTTTGGTTCCATATGACCTTTAAAGCAATTTTTTCCAATTTTGTGAAGAAAGTCATTGGTAGCTTAATGGGAATGGCATTGAATCTATAAATTACCTTGGGCAGTATGGCCATTTTCACGATATTGATTCTTCCTATCCATGAGCATGGTATGTTCTTCCATTTGTTTGTGTCCTCTTTTATTTCACTGAGCAGTGGTTTGTGGTTCTCCTTGAAGAGGTCCTTCACATCCCTTGTAAGTTGGATTCCTAGGTATTTTATTCCCTTTGAAGCAATTGTGAATGTGAGTTCATTCATGATTTGGCTCTCTGTCTGTTACTGGTGTATAAGAATGCTTTTGATTTTTGCACATTGATTTTGTATCCTGAGACTTTGCTGAAGTTGCTTATCAGCTTAAGGAGCTTTTGGGCTGAGATGATGGGGTTTTCTAAGTATACAATCATGACATCTGCAAACAGGGACAATTTGACTTCTTCTCTTCCTAATTGAATATGCTTTATTTCTGTCTCTTGCCTGACTGCCCTAGGCAGAATTTCCAACACTATGTTGAATAGAAGTGGTGAGAGAGGGCATCCCTGTCTTGTGCCAGTTTTCAAAGGGAATGCTTCCAGTTTTTGCCCATTCAGTATGATACTGGCTGTGGGTTTGTCATAAATAGCTCTTATTATTTTGAGATACATTCCATCAATACTAAATTTATTGAGAGTTTTTAGCATGAAAGGCTGTTGAATTTTGTCAAAGGGCTTTTCTGCATCTATTGAGATAATCATGTGGTTTTTGTCTTTGGTTCTGTTTATATGCTGGATTATGTTTATTGATTTGTGTATTTTGAACCAGCCTTGCATTCCAGGGATGAAGCCCACTTGATCATGGTGGATAAGCTTTTTGATGTGCTGCTGGATTCGGTTTGCCAGTATTTTGCTGAGGATTTTTGCATCGATGTTCATCAGGGATATTCGTCTAAAATTCTCTTTTTTTGTTGTGTCTCTGCCAGGCTTTCGTATCAAGACGATGTTGGCCTCATAAAATGAGTTAGGGAGGATTCCTTCTTTTTCTATTGATTGGAATAGTTTCAGAAGGAATGGTACCAGCTCCTCCTTTTACCTCTGGTAGAATTTGGCTGTGAATCCATCTGGTCCTGGACTTTTTTGGTTGGTAGTCTATTAATTATTGCCTCAATTTCAGAGCCTGCTTTTGGTCTATTCAGGGATTCAACTTCTTCCTGGTTTAGTCTTGGGAGAGTGTAAGTGTCCAGGAATTTATCCATTTCTTCTAGGTTTTCTAGTTTATTTGCATAGAGGTGTTTATAGCATTCTCTGATGGTAGTTTGTATTTCTGTGTGGTTGATTCCTTTATCATTTTTTATTGCATCTGTTTGATTCTTCTCTCTTTTCTTCTTTATTAGTCTTGCTAGCGGTCTATCAATTTTGTTGATCTTTTCTAAAACCAGCTCCTGGATTCAGTGATTTTTTGAAGAGTTTTTTTGTGTCTCTATCTCCTTCAGTTCTGTGCTGATCTTAGTTATTTCTTGCCTTCTGCCAGCTTTTGAATGTGTTTGCTCTTGCTTCTGTAGTTCTTTTAATTGTGATGTTAGGGTGTCAATTTTAGATCCTTCCTGCTTTCTCTTGTGGGCATTTAGTGCTATAAATTTCCCTCTACACACTGCTTTAAATGTGTCCCAGAGATTCTGGTATGTTGTATCTTTGTTCTCATTGGTTTCAAAGAATATCTTTATTTCTGTCTTCATTTTGTTATGTATCCAGTAGTCATTCAGGAGCAGGTTGTTCAGTTTCCATGTAGTTGAGTGGTTTTGATTGAGTTTCTTAGTCCTGAGTTCTAGTTTGATTGCATTGTGGTCTGAGAGACTGTTGTTAAAATTTACATTTGCTGAGGAGTGCTTTACTTCCAACTATGTGGTCAGTTTTGGAATAAGTGTGATGTGGTGTGAGAAGAATATATATTATGTTTTGGGGTGGAGTGTTCTGTAGATGTCTATTAGGTCTACTTGGTGCTGAGTTGAGTTCAGTTCCTGGATATCTTTGTTAACTTTCTGTCTCATTGATCTCTCTAATCTTGACAGTGGATTGGTAAAGTCTCCCATTATTATTGTATGGGAATCTAAGTCTCTTTGTAAGGCTCTAAGGACTTACTTTATGAATCTGGGTGCTCCTGTATTGGGTGTGTATATATTTAGGATAGTTAGTTCTTCTTGTTGAATTGATCCCTTTACCATTATGTAATGGCCTTCTCTGTCTCTTTTGATCTTTGTTGGTTTAAAGTCTGTTTTTCAGAGACTAGGATTGCAACCCCTGCCTTTTTTTGTTTTCCATTTGCTTGGTAGATCTTCCTCCATCCCTTTATTTTGAGCCTATGTGTGTCTCTGCATGTGAGATGGGTCTCCTGAATACAGCAAACTGATGGGTCTTGACTCTTTATCCAATTTGCCAGTCTGTGTCTTTTAATTGGACCATTTAGTCCATTTACATTTAAGGTTAATATTGTTATGTGTTAACTTGATCCTGTCATTATGATATTAGCTGGTTATTTTACTCATTAGTTGATGCAGTTTCTTCCTAACATCGATGGTCTTTACCTTTTGGCATGTTTTTGCAATGGCTGGTACCAGTTGTTCCTTTCCATGTTTAGTGCTTCCTTCAGGATCTCTTGTAGGGCAGGCCTGCTGGTGACAAAATCTCTGAGCATTTGCTTGTCTGTAAAGGATTTTATTTCTCCTTCACTTATGAACTTAGTTTGGCTGGATATGATATTCTGAGTTGAAAATTCTTTTCTTTAAGAATGTTGAATATTGGCCCCCACTCTCTTCTGCCTTGTAGAGTTTCTGCCGAGAGATCTGCTGTTAGTCTGATGGGCTTCCCTTTGTGGGTAACCCGACCTTTCTCTCTGGTTGCCCTTAACATTTTTTCCTTCATTTCAACTTTAGTGAATCTGACAATTATGTGTCTTGGAGTTGCTCTTCTTGAGGAGTATCTTTGCGGTGTTCTCTGTATTTCCTGAATTTGAATGCTGGCCTGCCTTGCTAGGTTGGGGAAGTTCTCCTGGATAATATCCTGCCGAGTGTTTTCCAACTTGGTTCCATTCTCCCCGTCACTTTCAGGCACACCAATCAGACGTAGATTTGGTCTTTTCACATAATCCTGTATTTCTTGGAGGCTTTGTTCATTTCTTGTTACTCTTTTTTCTCTAAACTTTTCTTCTTGCTTCATTTCATTCATTTGATCTTCAATCACTGATACTCTTTCTTCCAGTTGATCGAGATGGTTACTGAAGCTTGTGCATTTGTCATGTAGTTCTTGAGTCATGGTTTTCATCTCTATTAGTTCATTTATGGACTTCTCTGCTTTGGTTATTCTAGTTATCCATTCTTCCATTCTTTTTTCAAGGTTTTTAGTTTCTTTGCGCTGGGTACATAGTTCCTCCTTTAGCTCTGAGAAGTTTGATTGACTGAAGCCTTCTTCTCTCAACTCGTCAGAGTCATTCTCTGTCCAGCTTTGTTCCATTGCTGGTGATGAGCTGCGTTCCTTTGGAGGGGGAGATGCGCTCTGGTTTTTTGAATTTCCAGCTTTTCTACACTGCTTTTTTCCCCATCTTTGTGGTTTTATCTGCCTTTGGTCTTTGATGTTGGTGACGTACTGATGGGGTTTTCGTGTGGTGTCCTTTCTGTTTGTTAGTTTTCCTTCTAACAGTCAGGGCCCTCAGCTGCAAGTCTGTTGGAGTTTTCTTGAGGTCCACTCCAGACGCTGTTTGCCTGGGTATCAGCAGCGGAGGCTGCGAAGATAGAATATTGCTGAACAGCAAGTGTTGCTGTCTGATTCTTGCTCTCGAAGCTTCTTCTCAGAGGTATACCCAGCCCTGTGAGGTGTGAAGTGTCAATGTGCACCTAGTGGAGGATGTCTCCCAGTTAGGCTACTCAGGGGTCAGGGACCCACTTGAGCAGGCAGTCTGTCCGTTTTCAGATCTCAACCTCCGTGCTGGGAGAACCACTGCTCTTTTCAAAGCTGTCAGACAGGGACATTTACATCTGTAGAGGTTTCTGCTGCTTGTTGTTTAGCTATGCCCTGTCTCCAGAGGTGGAGTCTACAGAGGCAGGCAGGCCTCCTTGTGCTGCGGTGGGCTCCACCCGGTTCCAGCTTCCCAGAGGCTTTGTTTACCTACTTAAGCCTCAGCAATGGTGGGTTCCCCTACCCCAGCCTTGCTGCCGCCTTGCAGTTAGATCTCAGACTACTGTGCTGGCAATGAGGGAGGCTTCGTGGACGTGGGACCCTGTGGGCCAGGCGTGGGAAATAAGCTCCTGGTGTGCCATTTGTTAAGACCCTTGGTAATGCGCAGTATTAGGGTGGGAATTACCTGATTTTCCAGGTGTTGTGTGTCTCAGTTTCCCTTGGCCTGGAAAAGGAATTCTCTTCCCCCTTGCGCTTCCCAGGTGAGGTGATGCCTCACCCTGCTTCAGCTCTCACTGGTTAAGCTGCACCCACTGACCAACACCAACTGTCTGACATGCCCCAGTGAGATGAACCCGGTACCTCAGTTGAAAATGCAGAAATCACCCGTCTTCTGTGTTGCTCATGCCAGAGCTGGAGGCTGGAGCTCTTCCTATTCTGCCATCTTGTGCACCCTGCCCCGAGGTACAGTTTTCTGATATCTGTGAACATGGGGAAGAAATAATTTTGGTCAGAAAAATGAAACATTCTTTTTAGTATATGTGCTGTTAAGGTGAGCACAGAAAAATGAAATATTCTTTTAAGGACAAATTAAGTTTTAGATACCTATTAGCCATCCAAGAATGCTTATGAAGTATGAAGTTGAATAATTGAATCTAAGTTTCAGAAGAGAGATGACAAATGGAAGATATTGGTTTGAAAGCCTAGACCATCTGAAGCTATGAGAATGAATGAGAACACTTAAGAGAATAGGGCCAAGTTACTGAGCCCATGAAAATGCCAACATTTGGAGACTGGGTAGAGAAAGAGGAGAATCCAGAATAGAAGATGCAGAGGGACGAGCCAGTAGTCTGGTCCATTATGCAATTATCTATGGATAATGAGAGTTTTATATATTCCTTTAAAGTCTACAATCTACAGATTTTAAAGGAAGATATACAACTCTCATTATCCATAGATAATTGGTTATAAACAAATTCCAAAAATAATCCACAGATAAAATACTCAAATAAGTGAGTTCATCAAGGCTACTCAAATAAGTGAGCTCATTAAGGCAATAATTAGGAGGAAATAAATCACTTCAAGGTAGGAGTGGCCAACTATGTCAAATGTTGCTGAGAAGTGAGGTAATAAAAGAACAAAATAGAGGCTATTGAATTTGGCAGCCTCAATGGTATGAGGAACACTGAAGCTCAACTGGAATAAATTGAGGAAAGAATGTGAGGTGAGTAAAGAAGGAGCAACTACTAACAGGAGAAAAAGCCTCTGGATATTGTAGATGTGAGTGCTTTTGGAAGCTGGGCAGGCCTACTCACAATATTGAAGGACCTTAATGAAAGATTTACTATGACTTAAAATGAGGGGATTGGTGCACATGTTTGTGAGTTTGACCAGATAACCTTGGAAATATCTGTCACACAGGTATGTTCTAGTATCATTTTATTCTACAGTATTTGATATTGTTCTCTTGTTTGCCTAAATTATCAGTGTTGTGTCCCCTACCTGATCCCTCTACAACCTTATGAAAGATAGATAAATTATTTTCATTTGTCTTTATTAAATAGAATGAATTTTTATTACTTTCTCAGTAGACTATAGATTGGGAAAAATTGATGTTATTCAACTATCTTACAATGTAGATAAGACAATTAAGACTCCAGGAAGTGAAATGATTAGTCAAATAGAAAATTCAAAGATAATAGCAAATCTAAGACTAGAACCCATCTCCTAGTCTCATTTTTCATCATCTTATTACTCCTCTATTTTTGGTTTATATCTTTTTTTTAGACTATCTGCTTAGAATAAGAACTTTCAGAGTTGTGTTGCTAAAAATAGTAAAACAAAAAAACAAACAAAAACTAGAAATACTCAGCATTAGATAATTGGTGAAGTTCCTTTTCCATTCATTCCTCTAGCTACTGGAACACTGACAGCTGATGGCTGTTAGCCAAGTCCTTCTCTGGGAATTGACAAGTCATAGAGTCAGGTGGACTCAGCAGCAATCTGTCATAAGATAGAAATGCTGAACCCAGGGTCAAGCATAAGCAGGGCTGAAGGGCACAATTAAACTGCATTGGCACCTCCCAATCGGTACAAACCTATGGCCACAAGAGGGGCCCCTTATGATTAGCTCAGGGAGGAGAAAGTCCAGACTTGGTTCACAGGTGGGTCATCCCAATATGAGGAGCAAGCTAAAAATGAACTGCTGTTGCACTGTGATCTCACTCAAGAATGTCTCTGAAAGAAAGCTGAGGAGGGAAATCTTCACATGTATTTTGGCAGTGCACTTGCTCTTCCACCTTGTGCAAAAAGAACAGTAAACCAAAGTTGCAATCTACACCAATTCATGAGAAGAGGGAAATGATTTAGCTGTTTGTTTAGGGACCAGGAAAAACAAAAATTGGAAAATTGGTGTATTAGTCCATTTTCACACTGCTATAAGGAATACCACCTGAGACTGGTTAATTTATAAAGGAAAGAGGCTTAATTGACTGACAGTTCCACATGGCGAGGGAGGCCTCAGGAAACTTACAGTCATGGCAGAAGAAGAAGCCAGCACCTTCTACACAGGGTGGCAGGAGAGAGAAGGGCCTATGAAGGAGGAAGTTTCAAACACATTTAAAACCATGAGATCTCATGAGAACCCAATCTCTATCATGAGAACAGCATGGGGAAACCACCCCCATGATCCAGTCACCTTCCACCAGGTTCCTCCCTCAACACATGGGGATTATGAGGATTACAATTCCAGATGAGATTTAGGTGGGGACACAGAGACAAACCACATCAATTGGTAAGAAGCACATCTGGAGAAGATGCATGTGGGTAGTTTATGGGAATGAGCCCAAGTGTGAAGATCTTTGTATCACATGCCAATACCTGTTAGAGGGCATCCTTCAACGAAAAGGCGCTAAACAAAAAAGACAGAATGACTGCCAGTTAATAACAGCCAGCCTCTATTATCAGCAACCTCTCTGCTGGCACAATGGTCAATAAACAGAGTGGTCACAGTGGCAGGGATTGGGACTATACATGGGCCAAAGATCATAGGTCCCACCCACCAGGGCCAATCTAGCTATTTCCACTGCCAAATAGCCTAACTCCTAGCAACAGAGACCAATGTTAAGCATAATTCACAAGGACGTTGAGCAACTACTTGGTGCCAAATTAACTACCCTGAATTCCTTCCATCTTGCCAGGGACAGCAATTCGCCTTGGCTGGGATTAACACATATTGCATGTATGGGTTTGCCTTTCCTGTTCACAACCTCAGCCAGCACCACTATCTAAGGGCTTATAGAGTGTTTGATTCACTTACATTAGATCTTGTACAATACTACATCAGACTAAGGACCCATTTGACAACAAAGGACATATGGAAGTGAACACATGACCACACGATCCACTGGATCTATCATACTTTGCACTACATAGAAATTACTAATCTGATGGAGTGATAGAATAGCATTTTGAAAGTGGAACTGAGGCACCAGCTTGGATAGGATACTCTGCAGGAATTGAGTGCTGTGTTCCAAGACCTAGCATACACTCTAACCAATGACCATTGTATGATGCTCTGTCCCCAGTAGGTTGAATGTATGGGACTCAGACCTAAGAGAAGTAAGCAAAATTAGCCCTACTTACCATCCATCCAAGTGACCAGCTTGTAGAATTTGTGCTTCCCATCACTACAACTCTAGAAAATGCAGATCTAGATGTTCTGCTCCCTAGAGAGTGAAGTGTTCCATCAAAGGACATAACAAGAGTCCTATTAAACTTTAAAACTACTACTGTCATTTTGGTGTCCTCATGACATGAAGAAGGCGAGGAAAGTAATACACAATGAAATAAGTCACATCCAGGCAAGGATGCTTGGCTCTGATCATCAAAGGAGGTAGGGCTGCTGGTTCACTATAAGTATAGGGGAGAATATGTTCAGCACTGATGTACATATTGGGGCACGTATTGGTATGCTACATTGCCCAATTTTGACAATGATTGGATAAATGCAACAGCTATGGCCCAAGAAAGTCATGGTGACTGGGGGCTGAGACTGTAGGGATGAGGATCTGGGTTACACTATTGTGTAAACCACTGAGAACAATAGATGTGTTAGCTGATGGTGAGTGGAATCAATATAACTATTACTAGAAGAAGATAGATACCATGAAACTTAATAAAATATGAGTTAAGTGAATTCAAATGGCACAGGAGATGGACTATAGCAAATATTGTTTTATGTCACCCAGATTCCCTCTCAGAACTGAGGAATTCATTACCTCAGTTGCTGGTAGCATTGGTGACTGATGGCTCTCAGCTGAATTCCTATCTGGGAGCTGCCTTTGACTGAAAAGAGCTGCCTTGCCCAAGTTCATGCTTACTCCTTGGGCACAGTCCCTATTCAAAGCCCTCTAGCCTCTTTGTCTCAAGGAGGGACAACTCTGAAGGGTCATCCCAGCCCCAGAGTTTCCCAAGGATTTTCTTTCTTTCCTTTCTTTCTTATTTTCCTAAAGATGGGGTCTCACTGGGTTGCCCAGGCTGGTCTCAAATTCTTGGCCTCAAGCAATCCTCCCACCTTGGCCTCCAAAAGTGCTGGGATTACAGATGTAAGCCACCATGACTGGCTGCCCTGAGGTTTTTCACTACAGTTCCATTCCTCACTCTACTTAATCCCACTTTCTTCAATTGTCCATAAATACTGATCTTGAGAACTCTTCCCAATAAAATGACTACACACAACACAAATCTCTTTCTTAAAATCTGTTTCTCAGAGAATAGTTCAAAAATTATATGGCACATCTATGTGAGATAATAGCTTGTAGTCATGAGAATGATATGGTAGTAGAAAATTTCATGAAATCAGGAACATCAGGTGAGAAAAAATGTGAAATATTTGCTCTCACTTTTATTAAAAAATGTATATGGATATGTGTAAATACACCCTGAGAAAAAGCATGAAGTTGTAAAATATTAAGTGGTTATCTTTGGGTCCCAGTGATAGCAACAGGAGGCAGCCAAGTGCCTTGGCAGATAGGCAGTGGTACCTGGTAAAACCCCATCATCAAGCCAAAGACAGTTTAAAGCCTGAAAGCCAAGCTACAAGTTAAATCCCTGGACCAGATTGAGAACTTGCCTTCCTGTTTGGAGCGCTTTCCTCTGATTGATCCCCATCCTTCACATATTTTACACAAACTTACCCCTTCCCAATCAGTTTTCTACACTGTCATGCCCACTTTGAGTGGTGTCTTCACTTTAATCTTTTTTGCATACTCAAAAACCAATCAGCACACACTCTCCATTCTGTGCCTATAGATAACCCAGACTCAGTCAGTAGAGGAGAGATGTCCTAACTTCAGGGAAGAGACAACCTGATTTCAGGGAAGCTGACCTTCCCTTTCCGTCCCTTCTCCAGCTCTCCTCTCCACTGAAAGCCATTTTCATCACTCAATAAAATTCTTGTTCTTTACTGTCCTTCAATTGTCCACGTGGACACCAGACAAGACCTCAGGACCCACTGATTGTAGGTACCCAGAAAGGCTGTCACACTAGCCCTTTGCCCTCACCAGCAGAGGGAAGCCACCCCGTGTGGTAAAGCGAGGGGTCAGCTGATCTGCTAACATGCTGCTGTCCATGGACAGTGGAACTAAAGGACCACTGTAACACCCCCTCTGGGGCTTCGTGGTCGTGGGCACCCTCACCTGGGCACCACCACGTTCCCCTTGAGGTGACACACCAGACATAGCCCATATCTGGCCATGGGCCCCACATGGAGCTTGCTCCTGTGTCAGTGCCTGGAAAGGCTGACAGGATTCTGCACACGCTCACTCACTCACGTGCTTCCTCCCACAAGGGGCTAAGCATGGCAGATTGAGTAGATGGGCTACCCCTTCCACAAGTCCAGTGAAGGAGCCAAGAAAAATCCTGTGTCACCAGGCTCATGATGCTTTTTTATATTTTTAAATATTTCTAAAAATCAACATCAGATATGTTATTATTTTTAATCATATCTGTTATTTTGGCAAAAATGTTAACTGTATAATAATATACTTATAAAATTAGAGATATAAGTATAACACAGAAGGAAAGTGAGACAACAAACTCAGAGTTCAATATAGTACATCCCAGATAACCTTCAGTTTAAGAATGGAAAAAAGTTTATCTGTTTCCTCATTCATCCACTGAACTAATTAAAGTTATTAGGTAAAGTACACAACAAGAAAATGAATGTCTAGGGGTTGAATTGCTAGGTCATGTGCTAACTTCGTTTAATCATTTGAGGAACTGCCAGACTGTTTTCCAACATGATGCACCATTTTATATTTATCAATTATTATAAGCCAAAGTATTTTCCACCTTAGTCCCAGAAGGTTTTTCCTATGGTCTACATATTCTTCCAGATACAGATTAGTCATCTCTCTTAGATGGTTCTGTGCAGAGTCCTCACCAAGGGAAAGACTAGGGAGCGTCAGAATAATTTGGTTGGTTCCCAAGACTTTATATAAATGGTAAGAATGAATTAACCATATTAGTTCTTCTTAGAGCCCAAGGCTCTTAGAGCATTTCCATTACCATTCCTGTCCACCCACTTAAGGCATGTATTCATTGGCCCAACCCCCTCAGGAATCCATACATCAAAGGTAGGAACTTTTCTGATTGATATTTCTCTCCGAGACCTTCTCAAAGGATGAGAGCCTAATTCTTATCTGCTTAATTGTTTTGTGTTGTGTAGGAAGCCAAATTTTAATTAAAACCAGAAATTATACAAATTGCCGTCCGGTAAAAGATTGTTTTGTTTGCTTTTTTTTTTCTAAAGAAAATCATGCATCCTCAATTTTATAAACAGGTAATACATGCCTTTCTTGATTCCTCTCTAAGGCTAGATCATCCCAACATTTATAAGAAAATTTGCCGTATAGTATGGTTGAACATAATATTCCATCCCAAGTTTCTCAGCAGTAATTCTCATCTGCCAAAAGGAAGCATACATTTCTTAAAAACCTTTTCTGGTACAAAAATTTTAATGGAGAAATTATAACTTATACAAGTAGCATGTATATTAAGGAGCTCAATAATCACAACGTCTTTAACAGTTTCACAGAAAATGCAGAAGCGTTCTCAACTGAGGTTTCTTAATCAACTCTAAATAAAGCCAAATGAATAACATCAAAATATATTTTTCTGTGAAGCTCTTTTATGAGGAGGTGCAAATTCTGTTCAAGAGTGATGTGGCTACATTTCGTGTGATTTTGAACTTCACTAGTTTTAAGTGTTGTGGTATAAAACATTATTACACTATCTATATATTTTAAAATAATTGATTTCTCCTTTACAAAAATGTTCAAGGATTATATAATATAAAGCTGAGTAGCTGAATAAATTATAAGCTGTGTTTTTGCTATTTCTATTAGGAGGTGGCAATACTAATGGCAAATTGATGTATCATCCTTTGTCAGATCTATTGTAACTGAGTTTTGAACTGTACAGTTTAGAAGTAAGTGAAGTTTTCAGGAATGTATCATTCACAATAATGCAACAGCCCTGTATCTAGCTTTCTGTTGCTCTGTCTTCATAGGAGAAAAAAATTCTTAAACTCTGACATGTGGGTATGTTATATACTATATAACATAATAATAACACAATCACATAATATGTAAATGTGCACATATTATCACATTAATATGTTGCATATTACATATTTCTTGCCCAACAGTATTTAAATTCCTGGATGAATATTAGAGTCACCTGGACAGTTAGTTAAAAGCCATATTTTGTCATAAGTATAATAGAGATTATATTTTATTTAGTATTTTTGAATATATAAATTTTTTACTTGGCTTAAATTTGAAAAGGTACAAAGTTTATGCTGTGGAAAAATCTGTCTCCCAGTCCTATCTGCCAACACCTAGTTATTCCCTTCAGAGGCAAAACCAATATTATCAACCACTTGTGTAATCTTCCAGAAATATTTCATGCATATATAAGCAAATATGTATGTTCATCCTTCTTTTTCAACAGCACTTGTAAAGTATAATACCTCTTGCATTTTTCGCTTAATAAATGTCTTGAAGATTGGCCTCTATCCATACGTATCCAAAGAGAAGTTCCTCATTCCTTTCTGCATATGTATGTATGGATGTTTATATTGTATGGATGCATCCTACATTGTTTAGTTTACCTGAAAAGTTTTTAAAAATACATGTCCCTGGGACCTCTCACAGACCTACGGAATCAAAATCTATGGGTCACAGTCTGGGCATATGAATTTTTAACAAGCTCCCAGGTGACTGTTATCCAGCCAGTTCTGCATCTTCCAGCAGATTGGTTTTGGGGACTCACCTTTCTAGCTTATCTATTCTGAATATCACTATTTTCAGCTGAGTGGTTCAGAAGCTAGAAAGCACACAGGTTACATTTTCCGGGAGGAACCTGACTCATTAGTACATATTTCTGACTGAGAAGGGCATAATCTTTATTGTTTGATTTATAGAACTTTTTTAAGAGAAAAATAATAATTCTTCCTGTAGCTTGCTGCCACTGTACTTAAGCAATGTATTCATTTACCCTGAATCACACTCAGCTGAAATGATTCTCAGCAAGCCTCAACCTCTGCCTTACAGAACTCCCCCAAGCAGCCTCATCTCCCCTGACACTTGGCAGTTCTCAAAGTGGTACCAGAGCATGGGAATAATAATGGCTGAACTTTCTGTAATATGGAAAGGCCACTGTGGAGATTCTGATCAGATCTTCATTGGAAGTGCACCCACACAACCTTTGGAGAAAAACTGATTTTGATTCTCCAAGAAGGCTGTGAAAATCTCCTAGGTCATCAGTATATTCATTCAGTCAAGAGAAAAAATGACTTATTTTTATCAAATGGAAGAATCAAAAGTCAAATGCTGATACAGCTGTATCTTCTCTCACTTTTGCTTTTACCAGTATATAACATTTTTCCCCCTCCTAGAAGCTTGTGGTATAGGACAGAGATTATCTCATGCAGTTTTCTTTAAAGGCCCTAACCTTTGAATTTAGTAATAATGACAGTGTATTTTTGGTCAGTATTTTGAGTAGATGTGGATTTGGGACTATGCGCGTTGCCTAAGAAAATGTAAAAATAGTTAAAACAAAAATATATACATATGGGCATTTTGATTTGGGGTAAGTTTAAAATGTGATTCTGATTATATAACCCCCTCTTCTTCCTATCTAACCCTAAACTGAAACATTTATTCTTTAATTTGTTTCCTTTCTGATTTTATCAGGCAAATTATCAACGAAAAGGTTAAAGTAAAATGATTCAAAAGCTGAATTTTCCTGAAAACCTTGCAAAAAGATTTAGAGCTCTGCTCTAACTGATACGCTGTTTTTGAGCAATTTGAAAAAATAAATCAAATGCTTAAAACAACTGCAATAAAAGATGTGGTGTTCCTCGTTTCTTTGGATGCTAATGGCCCCGGATTCTCAGCATCTTAGCCAATGATAGTGACCTTTGAGATGGATCTTATGGAAGCAGGAAAGGAACTAACGTGTATTGATTACATTCTACATAAATTACTTAGACTAATTATGTAAGATGTAATCGTATGTCTCCATTTTAAAGATGAAGGGATTGAGGCAAAATAACCGTAAGATGAAATTAACTTATCGAAATCACACATTTGGTGAACGGCATAGCTAGGCCTGGAAACTAGTTCTAATTCTAAATACTGTGCTTCTTCCACTAAGTCATGTTCACCATCTAGACAAATTATATAATTCAGAGGCATATTTACAAGAGAAAATAGTCAACATATTTAAATAAACACTTTTCAATATTTTATTATGAATCCCCAAACTAGGTAATTGAGGTGATTCAGTTTCCTGGGGAAGTATTTCCATGGCTGAATGGGTAATTACGAAACCAATTGTGCTCTCAGATCATTCAAGTCACATGTGATTGAGGAGAGGGGCTATTCTGGTATAGTAATGTACATAAATTGTGCATCATTGAGTTTAATTTTTGAATAGTTTGAGTTATAACTGAGTATTACAGCTTCTTGAAGGAGATTCCAAATGAAAAAGGGATTTATACTTTTGTTGTTGTTAATATGTAATTAGTCCTGTAGTACATTTAATCAAGCATTTATAAGTGTATAGATTTAAATCTTAGGTTAAAATATAGGTCACTGACTTACCATACAGTGCTATGGTGCTTCTGTAACAACACTGTACAGAAAGAAATCAGCTTCAATGAAATTCCATTTTTTTTAAGAAGACTACTTACCTGTATTGGACCTCTCCAAGTTTTGGAAAGTCGATGGAGGGTTTACCCGGGTTAGGTGTCTATACCAAACCAAACATTAGACTTTTATAAAAACAAGAAAGGAAATTGTTTTTGAAGGATTGAAGTCACAGTATTTAATGAGAGTAATCTATGTTTTACCTTAGTTACAAATGTATTTATACACTTACATGTACATATGCATGCATATATATGTATATATACATGTATTACACTATAGGTATTGATATCATCTTCCAGCTCTTAGTTAAGCCAATGAAACATCTATGCTGTGGTCTGCTCTGGATTATTCTTCTATATTTTGCCTACTCTTTTTTTAATATCTCACCTTCTTGTCTTAACTGGATGAGATGTCAGGGTCCTTATTTGTATTACCTACTAATGCATTTATAAAAAGTTCCCTCTGAAAACAGTGTGTTTTTTTTGGAATATTTTAATATACTTAAATTTATAGAGTCTAATATAAACACTCATGTATCTAACTTATGGCTTCCTCAAATTTAATATTTTGCTTCATTTTCTTTCATTTTAAAATTACACATTACAGATATATTTGATGTTGCAGCTCCCTTAACCCCCAACAATCCCATTCTCCTTCCTCTTCCTGCATATGACAGCCACGATCCTGAATTTGGTGTCTCTCATTATCAAACATGTTTTAATTTGCTTACTTAAAATGTTTATAGACAATATATAGGGCTCCAGATAAACATGTCAGGTTGAACACATGCACTTATTTTCAACTTCTTCTGAAACTTGATTTAAAATGCTATATGGGCATAATCACACAGAGAAACAAAACAATTCATGCTTTGTGCTCACTTGAAGGTGGGAGTATGTGGCGGGGAGGTTAATATTCTATCAAGATAGGAAAAAGGAGGCTAAAATATCCCTTTAATCAAGAATGCAAAAACTTTCCCAAATTTCCAGCTGACTTTTGCCTTTGTGTTATTGGCGAAAACTCAGCCACATGACCACCACAAGCTGCAACAGTACTAGGATAGTAAGTATTTTGCCTTTCCACCTTCAAAGCAGAGTGAGCGAGGGAGACAGGGGTTGTGCCTATGTGTTGATGAGCCAAACAGTTGGGTTTGCTATAAGGCCCGAACATCCTGTTTGGCTGGGAGGAGGGATTGGAAATATCAATTGGGTTTTAGCAGAGCTACCTTAGGTAAGTTACATAAAGTGCAATGTGCCTGGTTTGCTTTTTAACATCATCTTTAGTTCAGATTTCCCCAAAGTGCTCTGCTTAGAATAAGGATTCAGTGGGATGTTTTTATTTGACCACAGCATAATATGGTCAAATAAGCTTGAAAAATTAGAGTTCACTTACTACACTGTTAAAATATAATTATACAATATTAAGCTATATATAAATTCTCTCTGTCTCAAAATTCCAGCTTCCAGTGTATTCCTTGGCAGACAGTTATGGCTCCTTATTGATTTTTTTCTGTTTTTTACAGTTAGTGAATGTTAAATTAAATTTTATATGAAATTATAGTATTCAGGCCTCTAAACCCCAATTTCTGTCCTTTTATTCCAATTCCTTCCAGTAATATACATATAAAATATGATTTTATTATTTGAGATTAAAATTATAGGACAGTTTCATCTTCTTTTCTTTCAGCTATTTTTTATTTATTTTTGACATTTAAATTTTATTTTTAATTTATCAAAGTAATACGTGCACTTAGTTTATGAAATCAAATAGTCCTAAAATGTTTACAACAAAACCAATAACTCTGTGGCTCTCATTATCAAACATTATCCCCCACCTCCAGGAGCACTATTCCCATGTTTATTCATCTCTCTATTGATCAATGATAGGTGTAGGGGCCAACTGAAAACTTCCATTCACCCTTTAAAGACTTGCTGAAATATCAGCTTGAAAAGGCAGATTAATCAGAGAAAAGGCATACAAATTTATTTAATGTATATACATGAGAGCCTTCAGAATGAAGACCCAAAAATAAAGGAGGAAATTGTCCATTTTATACTTAGGTTCAACAAAGTATGGACAGTGTTTAGAAATATGATTGTACAAAAAGGGTGTGATCTAATGCAAATAAGCTAAGTGGAGAAACCCAGCAAGGCCTGTTCATCTAGATTCTTCTCTGCCTCTCTGAGCATGTGCTCCTTTTCTGGGTACAGGGCAGGACCCTCTCTGGAATAGGGATCTTATTACCTACAGTCAAACAAGGCAGGTTAGATAATTTCTTTATGGCCAGTTTTTACACAGAAAGGCAGAGGGAAAGTTCAAGTAATATTTTTAAATTTTGTGGCTGGCTTTGGTGAAGAGGGATTCTGGTTTCTATGACCACCTTGGGTAAGAAGGATTCTAGTTTCCATAGCTAGCCTCAGGGGAGAGTGGGGCAGAGAGACAGGAGGGTAGGAGGTTAGAGAAAAACTTTTGCTTCTGAGGCTGCTTTTGAAGCCTTCATTTTGGCGTATTGTTTTCTGAGCCCCACCATTGGCATGTATCATTATCTTTTCCCCTTCTTTTCTTAAAAGCTTATCTTTATCTTATATTTCAGAAAGTTTAAACATTTATAGCAGTAACAGAAATAATAAAATTAACCCTCATGCACTTGTCACCAAAATTTCACAATTACTAACACTTGGCCAATTTTGTTGCATTGACATCCTCACCCATTTTCTCCTCTTCAGGCTTATTTATTTTTCCACTTTAAAAAATGTAATTAAAGTAGAATATACATAAGGAAATGTGCACATGTCAAAGTGTACTGCTCACTGAACTTTCATAGAGAGAACACAACTGTGAAATCAGTCCCTAGATCAAGAACTGGAACATTAGGGGCCGCTGAGTCCTCACTCATGACCCATTCCAGTCACTCTCCCTCCAAAAGGAACCACTTTCCTGACTTCTAATAGCATAGATTAATTCCCTCTGGTTGTGTATATTATATAAATGGAATTAAACAATTAGTACCTTTTTGGTCCAAATTCTTTCATTCTGTATTATTTTCTTTTCTTTTCTCTTCTTTTCTTTTTTTTTTTTTTTTTTTTTTTGAGACGGACTTTCATTCTTGTTGCTCAGGCTGGAGTGCAATAGCACGAACTCAGCTCACTGCAACCTCTGCCTCCCGGGTTCAAGCGATTCTCCTGTCTTAGCCTCCCAAGTAGCTGGGATTACAGGCACATGCCACCATGCCCAGCTAATCTTGTATTTTTAGAGAGACCGGTTTCTCCATGTTGGTCAGGCTGATCTTGAACTCCCGACCTCAGGTGATCCGCCAGTCTTGGCCTCCCAAAGTGCTGGGGTTACAGGCACGAGTCACCGTACCCGGCCTCTATTTCTTAATATCTATATTGAATGCAAATTTTCTATAAATATTCAGTCTTTTGGTTGTCTGCTGGAAGTTGTTCTTTCTCATTACTGTTTAGTATTGCATTATGTAAATACACCACTATTTATTTACTCATTCTACTGTTGGGCATTTCAATAATGTCCACTTTGTAGCTATTTCAAATTGCATGGCTATGAACAAGGTAAAACATGTTTTTGGTGATCATATGTTTACATTTCTAATGGGTATATCCCTATAAGGGAAACTGCTGGGTCATAAAGTATGTATACGTTCAGCTACAGTACATACTTCCAAAGCATTTTCTAAAGTTGGTTGTCTAAATATATATTTCCACCAGTGGTATACAGAAGTTCAACATTCTGGTATTTTCTTCCTTCCATTTTAGCTACTGTGATAGGATTGCAGTTTATCTTATGGTTTTAATTTGAAATTTGTAAACTAATGAAGTCGAACACCTTTTCATGTTGTGTATGGGCCATTTGGATACTTATTTTTTTTGTTAAATTTCTGGTAAAGTCTTTTGTCAAGATTCCATTGTCTTCTAGATATTCGTTAATTACTGTGAATATGAGTTCATTTTGAGATATATGTATTGCAAATATCTACCCCCAAAGTGTAGGTTGCCTTTTTATCGCCATAATGATAGCTTTCGATGAACAGAAGTTTAAAATTTTAAAACAGTACCATTATTCATTTTTTTAAAATTGGCGAGTGTTTTCCATATGCTGTTTAAGAAATCTTTGCCTACTTTAGTGTCATCCATGTGATCCACTATGTTTTATTCTAAACTGTTTATTGCTTTACCTTTCACATTTAGAACTTCAATCTATCCAGAATTGAGTTTTGTTCCTGGTGTGTGCCAGGTACGTGTGAAGATTCACTTTTTTCATATATATATCAAAGGGATCCAGCATTATTTATTGAAAAATGTTATCTCTCTATTATTAAGAATCACCTTTGTCATAAGCCAACTGACTATATGTATATGTGTTTCTTTCTGAAATTGTCTCTTTTCTGTTGGTTCGTTCTTATTCAAATACCACAGTCTTAGTCACTGTGGCTTTATATAGGTATCTGGAATTGTAAGCCCTCCAGCTTTCTCCTTTTTAAAGATTGCCTTAGCTTTTTTGGTTCAAAGCATTTTCATATTAACTTTATAATTAGCTTTCAGTTGTGTAAAAATAATAATAATAACCTATTGAAATTTTGATTAGGATTGAATTGAGTATATAATTTGGAAAGAATAGACCTCTTTACAAGATTGAGTCTTCTGCTCTATGAACATCTGTATCACTGTTTAAGTCATTTTTTAACATACTAAAATGTGACAGTGTTCTTACCCTTTATGGCAGGAGCTTTTTGAGCCCTGTTTTAGAAGTCTTTCACTACCTTTAAATCATGAAGATATATCTTTCTTAAAGCTTAACTGTTTTGCCTCTCATATTTTGTTTTAGAGAACACCTGAAATTGACTTTTGTGAACAGTGTGAGATTTGGGGCTATGGGTTTTTTCATTAATTTTGTTGGACACTCAAATGTGGGATATGCTTTTATAGTGTTTCTTTTATCATGCATTTCCCCTTGTTTCCTTTGCTACTAGAACTCCTATTAATTGAATGTTGGATCTCCTAAACGAATCCACTAATTTGCTTATTCCTTTTAATATTCTCTGTCTTGGTGGTTTTTTTGGATTATTTTTATGTATTTTTTTCTTTTTTCTAACTTTGTATATATTTTTTTAACTTTTATTTTAGGTTCAGGGGCACATATGAAGGTTTGTTATACAGGTAAATTGTGTGTAACCAGGGTTTGGTGTGCAGAATATTTTGTCACCCAGGTAATAAGCATAATACCCTACAGGTAGTTTTCCGTTCCTCTCCCTCCTCCCAAACTCCACGATCAAGAAGGCCCTAGGGTCTGTTGTTCCCTTCTTTGTGTCCATGTGTACTTACTGTTTATCTCCTGCTTATAAATGAGAACATGTGGTATTTGGTTTTCTGTTCCTGAGTTATCTCTCATAGGATAATGACCTGCAGCTCCATCCGTGTTTCTGCAAAAGACACGATCTTGTTCTTTTTAACAGTTGTGTAATATTCCATGGTGTATATGTACCACATTTTCTTTATCCAGTCTACCATTGATGGGCATTTAGGTTCATTCCATGATTTTGCTGTTGTGAATAGTGTTGCGATGACCATACATGTGCATGTGTTTTTACAGTAGAACGATTTACATTCCTTTGAGTATATACCCAATAATAGGATTGCTGGGTTAAATTGTACTTCTGTTTTTACTTCTTTGAGAAACCACCACACTGCTTTCCACAATGGCTTCATTAATTTACATTTCTACCAGCAGGGTATAAGTGTTCCTTTTTTCTGCAAACTCACCTGCATATGTTATTATTTGACATTTTAATAATAGCAATTCTGACCAGTGTGACATGGTAATCTCATTGTGGTTTCAATTTACATTTCTCTTATGATTAGTGATGCACATTTTTTTCATATGCTTGTTGGCAACATGTATGCCTTATTTTGGAAAGTATCTGTTCATATCCCTTGCCCACTTTTTAATGTAGTTGTTTGTTGTTTGCTTGTTAGTTTGTTTAAGTTCCTTGTAGATTCTGAGTATTAGCTCTTTGTCAAATACATAGTTTGCAAATATTTTCTCCCATTCTGCAGGTTGTCTGTTTACTCTGTCGACAGTTTCTTTTGCTGTGTAGAAATTCTTTAGTTTAATTAGGACCCATTTGTCAACCTTCATTTTTGTTGCAATTGCTTTTGGCATCTTCATCATAAAATGTTTTCCAGGGCCTGTGTCCAGAATGGTATATTCCCTAGGTTATCTTCCACAGTTTCTATAGTTGTAGGTTTTACATTTAAGTCTTTAATCCATCTTGAGTTGATTTTTGTGTATGGCGGAAGGAAAGGGTCCAGCTTCAATCTTCTGTATATGATAAGCCAATTATCCCATGACCATTTACTGAGTAGGGAGTCCTTTCCCCATTGCTTGTTTTTGTTGACTTTGTCAAAGATCAAATTTCTGGGCTCTCTATTCTGTTCCATTCAGCTTTGTTCTTTTTCTTAGCATTACCTTGGCTATTAGAGCTCCTTTTTGTTTCCATCTGAATTTTAAGTAGATTTTTCTAATTCTGTGAAGAATGTCATTGGTAGTTTAATAGGAATAGCAGTGAATCTGCAAATTGCTTCAGACAGTATGGCCATTTTAATAATATTGCTTATTCATATCCATGAGCGTGGAATGTTTTTTCATTTGTTTCTGTCATCTCTGATTTCTTTAAGCAGTGTGTTGTACTTCTCATAGAAATCTTTCACCTCCCTCATTAGCTATATTTCTAGGTATTTTTTTCTCTTTTTTGGTGGCTATTGTGAATGAGATTACATTCTTGATTTGGCTGTCAGCTTGGACATTGTTGGTATATAAAAAGGTTACTAATTTTTGTATACTGATTTTGCATCCTTGAAGCTTTGCTGACGTTGTTTATCAGATCTAGGAGCTTTTGGGCAAAGACTATGGGGTTTTCTAGGTATAGAATGGTGTTATCTATAAATAGATAACTTGGCTTCCTCTCTTCCTATTTGTCCTTTTCTTTCTTTCTCTTGCCTGATTGCTCTGGTTAGGACTTCCAGTAGTATGTTGAAAAGGAGTAGTGAGAGTGAACATCCTTGCCTTATTCTGGTTTTCAAGTGGAATGCTTCCAGCTTTTGCCTATTCAGTATGAAGTTTGCTGTTGGTGTGTCATAGATGGCTCTTATTATTTTGAAGTGTGTTCCTTCAATGACTAGTTTGCTGAAGGTTTTTAACATGAAAGAATGTTGAATTTTATCAAAAACCATTTCTGCATCTATTGAGATGATCGCATGGTTTTTGTTTTTAGTTCTGTTTATGTGATGAATCACATTTATTGATTGATGTATGTTGGATCAACCTTGCATCCCAGGGATAAGGCCTACTTGATATGGTGGATTAGTTTTTTGATGTGCTGCTGGATTCAGTTTTCCTATATTCTGTTGAAGATTTTTGCATCTATGTTCATCAAGGATATTGGCTTGAGTTTTCTTTGTGTTTTTGTTTACTTTATGGGATATATATCAACTTTGTCTTCCAATCCTTCTACTAAATTTTAAAAATTCACTACCATATCTTTAACTCCAAAAGTTCTTTTTTTGGTTCCCAAATGTTTCTTTCTTTATAGCCTCCTATTCTTGTTTCATTTATGTCCTATGTTTTCTTAAGCCTATGAAGCTATTTACAATAGTCGTTTAAAAAATAATTTATTTTAATTGACAAATACAAATTATATATATTTATCATACACAATATGTTGTTTTGAAATATGTATGCATTATGGAATGGCTAAATTGAGCTAATTAACATTTGTTTTATTTAGTTTTTTTTAGAAATATTTTTGCAGATTTTTTGGTCAATGTTTTATACTTCTTGATTAGACTTATTCCTAGATTTGACATTTTTCATACTGTTGTAAATTATATATTTTAAAAAGATTTATTTTCTCTCTTTATGTTGCTGGCATACAGAATTACAATTGGAATTTGTATATTGACCTTGAATTCAGCAATCTTGCTAAATTTACTAATCATTTAGATTTTTCTAGATGTTTTAGGTACACAATTATAGTATCTGCAAATAATAACAGATTTTTTTCTTTCTTTCCAATTTCTTTACATTTTCCCTACTCCCCCCAGTTTTACTGTCTAGGACTCCAGTATAGTGTTGAACAGAAATTGTGATAATAGGTATCCTTGTCTTTTTTCCAACTTCATAGAAAAAATTTTCAATATTTCATAGATGAGTACTAGTTATAAATTTTGTAGATTTTTAAAGTCACATTAAAGAAGTTACTTCTATTTTCAGTTTACTAAGATTTACTTTTAAACCACGTATCACAAATATATCTATTCAGATCATGAGTCAGCAAACTACAGCACATGAGCTGGTTGCCTCTTTTTGTAACTAAAGTTTTATTGGAACACAGCTATGTCTATTCATTTGTGTATTATCTATGACTGCTTTTGCAATACAATGGCAGAATTGAGTAGGTATAACAGAGATCCATGTGTCCTTCAAGCCTAAAATATTAACATCCAATTTTTTTTTTTTTTTTTTTTTTTTGAGACGGAGTCTCGCTCTGTCGCCCAGGCTGGAACATCCAATTTTTTAATAAGAGCTTGATAAGTGCTAATCTAGATGATCATGTAATTTTTCTCCTTTCTCTATTAATGGTAAATCTATTAATTAATTTGAGTGATAAACCAATCTTGCATATCTTAAATGAACTCTGGTCATTTTTATTTCTTTTATATTTTTCTGGATTAGATTTACTACTTTTTACATATTTATTTTTCCCTCTTTATCTCAGATGTAAATTTTATAGAGTGAAATGCAGCTTTCTTAAGCAGACATTTTGGTTAATTTTGACAAATACATACACACATGTAATCCACACACTTAACAAAATATAAAATATTTCCATTATCCTAAAGTATTCCCTCATGCAACTCCCCAGTTTTTACTTTCCTCACAGTTCTGCCAGATGCAGGCTATACTCTGAATTGTTTTATTTTATTTTTTCACTATTTTATTTTTTTATTTTTATTTTTTAAATTACTATTATTATACTTTACGTTCCAGGGTACATGTGCACAATGTGTGAGTTTGTTACGTATGTACACATGTGCCGTGTTGGTGTGCTGAACCCGTTAACTCATCATTTACATTGGGTATATCTCCTAATGCTATCCCTACCCTCTTCCCTGACCGCACAACAGGCCCTGGTGTGTGATGTTCCCCAACCTGGGTCCAAGTGTTTTCATTGTTTGATTCCCGCCTATGAGTGAGAACATGTGGTGTCTGGTTTTCTGTCCTTGCAATAGTTTGCTCAGAATGATGGTTTCCAGCTTCATCTACGTCCCTACAAAGGACATGGACTCATCCTTTTTTATGGCTGCATAGTATTCCATGGTGTATATGTGCCACATTTTCTTAATCCAGTCTATCACTGATGGACATTTGGGTTGGTTCCAAGTCTGCTATTGTGAATAGTGCTGCAATAAACATGCATGTGCATGTGTCTTTATAGCAGCATGATTTATAATCCTTTGGGTATATACCCAGTAATGGGATGGCTGGGTCAAATGGTATTTCTAGTGATAGATCCTTGAAGAATCACCACAGTGTCTTCCACAATGGTTGAACTAGTTTACAGTCCCACCAACAGTGTAAAAGTGTTCCTTTTTCTTCACATCCTCTCCAGCACCTGTTGTTTCCTGACTTTTTAATGATCGCCATTCTAACTGGTGTGAGATGGTATCTCGCTGTGTTTTTGATTTGCATTTCTCTGATAGCCAGTGATGATGAGCATTTTTTCATGTGTCTGTTGGCTGCATAAATGTCTTCTTTTCAGAAGTGTCTGTTCATATCCTTTGCCCACTTTTTGATGAGGTTGTTTGATTTTTTCTTGTAAATTTGTTTAAGTTCTTTGTAGATTCTGGATATTAGCCCTTTGTCAGATGGGTAGATTGCAAAAATTTTCTCCCATTCTGTAGGTTGCCTGTTCATTCTGATGGTAGTTTCTTTTGCCGTGCAGAAGCTCTTTAGTTTAATTAGATCCCATTTGTCTATTTTGACTTTTGTTGCCATTGCTTTTGGTGTTTTAATCATGAAGTCCTTGCCCATGCCTATGGCCTGAATGGCATTGCATAGGTTTCCTTCTAGGGTTTTTATGGTTTTAGGTCTAACATTTAAGTCTTTAGTCTATCTTGAATTAATTTTTGTATAGGTGTAAGGAAGGGATCCAGTTTCAGCTTTCTACATATGACTAGCCAGTTTTCCCAGCACCATTTATTAAATAGGGAATCCTTTCCCCATTTCTTGTTTTGGTCAGGTTTGTCAAAGATCAGATGGTTGTAGATGTGTAGTATTATTTCCAGGGGCTGTATTCTGTTCCAATAGTCTGTATCTCTGTTTTGGTACCAGTACCATGCTGTTTTGGTTACTGTAGCCTTATAGTATATCTTGAAGTCAGGTAGCGTGATACCTCCAGCTTTGTTCTTTTGGCTTAGGATTCTCTTGGGAATGCAGGCTCTTTTTTGGTTCCATATGAACTTTAAAGTAGTTTTTTCCAATAATGTGAAGAAAGTCGTTGGTAGCTTGATGGGGAAGGCATTGAATCTATAAATTACCTTGGGTAGTATGGTCATTTTTACAATATTGATTCTTCCTATTCATGAGCATGGAATGTTCTTCTATATGTTTGTGTCCTTTTTATTTCATTGAGCAGTGGTTTGTAGTTCTCCTTGAAGAGGTCCTTCACATCCCTTGTAAGTTGGATTCCTAGGTATTTTATTCTCTTTGAAACAATTGTGAATGGGAGTTCACTCATGATTTGGCTCTCTGTTTGTCTGTTATTGGTGTATAGGAATGTGATTTTTGCACATTGATTTTGTATCCTGAGACTTTGCTGAAGTTGCTTATCAGCTTAAGGAGCTTTTGGGCTGAGATGATGGGATTTTCTAAATATACAATCATGTCATCTGCAAACAGGGACAATTTGACTTCTTCTTTTCCTAATTGAATATCCTTTAATTCTTTCTCTTGCCTGATTGCCCTGACCAGAACTTCCAACACTATGTTGAATAGAAGTGGTGAGAGAGGGCATCCCTGTCTTGTGCCAGTTTTCAAAGGGAATGCTTCCAGTTTTTGCCCATTCAGCATGATATTGGCTGTGGGTTTGTCATGAATAGCTCTTATTATTTTGAGATATGTCTCATCAATACCTAGTTTATTGAGAATTTTTAGCATGAAGGGCTGGTTGAATTTTGTCAAAGGCCTTTTCTGCATCTATTGAGATAATCATGTGGTTTTTGTCTTTGGTTCTGTTTATGCAATGCTGGATTACATTTATTGATTTGCATATGTTGAACCAGACTTGCATCCCACAGATGAAGCCAACTTATTGTGGTGGATAAGGTTTTTGATGTCCAGCTGGATTCAGTTTGCCAGTATTTTGCTGAGGATTTTTGCATTGATGTTCATCAGGGATATTTATCTAAAATTCTCTTTTTTTGTTGTGTCTCTGCTAGGCTTTGGTATCAGCATGATGTTGGCCTCATAAAATGAATTAGAGGGGTTTCCCTCTTTTTCTATTGATTGGAAAAGTTTCAGAAGGAATGATATCAGCTCCTCTTTGTATCTCTGGTAGAATTTGGCTGTGAATCCGTCTGGTCCTGGAGTTTTTTTGGTTGGTAGGCTATTAATTACTGCCTCAATTTCAGAACCTGTTATTGGTCTATTCAGAGATTCAACTTCTTTCTGGTTTAGTCTTGGGAGGGTGTATGTGTCCGGGAATTTATCATTTCTTCTAGATTTTCTAGTTTATTTGTTTAGAGGTGTTTATAGTATTCTCTGATGGTGGTTTGTATTTCTGTGGGATTGGTGTTGATATCCCCTTTATCATTTTTTACTCCATCTATCTGAGTCTTCTCTTTTCTTCTTTATTAGTCTTGCTAGTGGTCTATCAATTTTGTTGATGTTTTCAAAAAACCAGCTCCTGGATTCATGGATTTTTTGAAGGACTTTTTGTGTCTCTATCTCCTTCAGTTCTGCTCTGATCTTAGTTATTTCTTGTCTTCTGCTAGATTTTGAATGTGTTTGCTCTTGTTTCTCTAGTTCTTTTCATTGTGATGGTAGAGTGTCAATTTTAGATCATTTTTTCCCTCTCTTGTGGGCATTTAGTGCTATGATTTCCCTCTACACACTGCTTTCAATGTGTCCCAGAGATTCTGGTACGTTGTGTCTTTGTTCTCATTGGTTTCAAAGAACATCTTTATTTCTGCCTTCATTTCGTCATGTACCCAGTAGTCATTCAGGAGCAGATCGTTCAGTTTCCATGTAGTTGAGCAGTTTTGAGTGAGTTTCTTAATCCTGAGTCCTAATTTGATTGCACTGTGGTCTGAGAGACAGTTTGTTACAAATTCTGTTCTTTTACATTTGCTGAGGAGTGCTTTACTTCCAACTATGTGGTCAGTTTTGGAATAAGTATGATGTGGTGCTGAGAAGAATGTATATTCTGTTGATTTGGGGTGGAGAGTTCTGTAGATGTCTATTAGGTCCACTTGGTTCAGAGCTGAGTTCAATTCCTGGATATCCTTGTTAACTTTCTGTCTCATTGATCTGTCTAATGTTGACAGTGGGGTGTTAAAGTCTCCCATTATTATTGTATGGGAGTCTAAGTCTCTTTGTAGATCTCTAAGGACTTGCTTTATGAATCTGGGTGCTCATGTATTGGGTGCATATATATTTAGGAGAGTTAGCTCTTCTTGTTGAATTGATCCCTTTACCATTATGTAATGGCCTTCTCTGTCTCTTTTGATCTTTGTTGGTTTAAAGTCTGTTTTATCAGAGACTGGGATTGCAACCCCTGCTTTTTCTTTTGTTTTCCATTTGCTTGGTAGATCTTCCTCTGTCCCTTTATTTTGAGCCTATGTGTGTCTCTGCATGTGAGATGGGTCTCCTGAAGACAGCACACTGATGGGTCTTGACTCTTTATCCAATTTGCCAGTCTGTGTCTTTTAATTGGAGCATAGTTGATGCAGTTTCTTCCTAGCATCGATGGTCTTTACAATTTGCCATGTTTTTGCAGTGGCTGGTACTGCTTGTTCCTTTCCATGTTTAGTGCTTCCTTCAGGAGCTCTTGTAAGGCAGTCCTGGTGGTGACAAAATCTCTCAGCATTTGTTTGTCTGTAAAGGATTTTATTTCTCCTTCACTTATGAAGCTTGGTTTGGCTGGATATGAAATTCTGGGTTGAAAATTATTTTCTTTACGCATGTTGAATATTGGCCCCCACTCTCTTCTGGCTTGTAGAGTTTCTGCCAAAAGATCTGCTGTTAGTCTGATGGATTTCCCTTTGTGGGTAACCCAACCTTTCTTCTGGCTGTCCTTAACATTTTTTCATTCATTTCCACTTTGGTGATACTGATAATTATGTGTCTTGGAGTTTCTCTTCTCGAGGATTATCTTTGTGGCATTCTCTGTATTTCCTGAATTTGAATGCGGGCCTGCCTTGCTTGGTTGGGGAAGTTCTCCTGGATAATATCCTGAAGAGTGTTTTTCAACTTGGTTCCATTCTCCCTGTCACTTTCAGGCACACCAATCAGGCCTAGATTTGGTCTTTTCACATAGTCCCATATTTCTTGGAGGCTTTGTTCATTTCTTTTTACTCTTTTTTCTCTAAACTTCTCACTTCATTTCATTCATTTGGTCTTCAGTCACTGATACCCTTTGTTCCACTGATCAAATAGGCTACTGATGCTTGTGCATGCGTCACGTCATTCTTGTGCCATGGTTTTCAGCTTCTTCAGGTCATTTAAGGACATTTCTACACTGTTTATTCTAGTTAGCCATTCGTCTAATCTTTCAAGGTTTTTAGCTTCTTTGCGATGAGTTCGAACATCGTCCTTTAGCTCAGAGAAGTTTGTTATTAGCATTCGTCTGAAGCCTTCTTCTCTCAACTCATCAAAGTCATTCTCCGTCCAGCTTTGTTCCATTGCTGGCAAGGAGCTGCATTCCCTTGGAGAAGAGGCACTCTGATTTTTAGGATTTTCAGCTTTTCTGCTCTGGTTTCTCCCCATCTTTGTGGGTTTATCTACCTTTGGTCTTTGATGATGGTGACGTACAGATGGGTTTTTGGTGTGGATGTCCTTTCTGTTTGTTAGTTTTTCTTTTAACAGTCAGGACCCTCAACTGCAGGTCTTTTGGAGTTTGCTGGAGGTCCACTCCAGACCCTGTTTGTCTGGGTCTCACCAGCAGAGGCTGCAGAACAGCAAATATTGCAGAACGGCAAATGTTGCTGCCTGAATCTTCCTCTGGAAGCTTCATCTCAGAGGGGCACCTGGCTGTATGAGGTGTCACTTGGCCCCTGCTGGGAGGTGTCAAATTTTAGGCTTTTTTTTTCTATTTCCATAAAAAAATGACATTGGAATTTTGATAGGATTTTATTGAATCTGTAGACCTCTTTGATCTTTAAATATGGAAATTTTAAATAATATTAATCCTTCTGATCCTTGAACAAAAGATACATTTCCATTTATTTGTGTCATCTACAATTTCTTTTATCAATATTTTGTAGCATTTATTGTACATATCTTTCACCTCCTTGGTTAAATTTACTTCAAATTATTTTTGTGATATTGTGAACGATATTTCTTTTTTTAGATAGATTCTTTTTTAGATAGAACCTAAAAATTAATGGATTTTTTAAGATAGCTTGTTAGTGTAAAGAAATGCTACTGATTTTTGTGTGTTGGTTGTTTTACTCTGTAACTTTACTGAATTCATTTATCAGCTCAAGTAGGTTTTGGTGGATTCTTAGGCTTTTCTCTAGGTAAGATTATATCATTAGCAAACAGTAACAGTTTCACTTCTTCCTTTCCTATTTGTATGTCTCGTATTTTTTTTCCTTATCTAATTGCAGTGGCTAGAACTCCCACTATTATGTTGAATAGATATGGTGAGAGTGGGCATCCTTGTCTTGTTCCTGACCTTAGAGAAAAAACTTTCAATTTTTCACAGTTGAGTATGATGTTAGCTGTGGGCTTTTGATATATGGCCTTTATTGTGTTGAGATACATTCTTTATATGCCTAATTTCTTGAGGTTTTTTTAATCATGAAAAGATGTTGATTTTTTTCAAATGCTTTTTCTGCTCCTATTGAAATTATCACATAATTGTATTAGTCCATTTTCATGTTCCTGGTAAAGACATACCTGAGACTGGTGATTTATAAAGAAGAAAAAAAGGTTTAATGGACTCACATTTCCATGTGGCTTGGGAGGCCTCACAATCATGGCAGAAGGTGAAAAGCATGTCTTACGCAGTGGCAGACAAGAGAGAATGAGAGCCAAGTGAAAGGGGAAACCGCTTATAAAACCATCAGATCTTGTGAGACTTATTCACTACCATGAGAACAGTATGGGAGAAATCACCCTTATGATTCAATTATCTCCCACTGGGTCCCTCCCACAACACATAGGAATTATGGGAGCTACAATTCAAGATGAGATTTGGGTGAGGACACAGCCAAACCATATCAATGATTTTGTCCTTCATTCTATTAATATGGTGTTTTGCATTTACTGATTTCATGTATTGAAACATCCTTGCATCCCAGGATTAAATCCTATTTGATTCTTTTAATGTGTTGGCAAATTCTTTGCTAGCATGTTTTGAGGATCTGTGTATGTTTCTTTTAATGTGTTGGCAAATTCTTTGCTAGCATATTTTGAGGATCTTTGGGACAATGTTCATCAAGAATATTGTCCTGTAATTTTCTTGTCCTTGTCTGGCTTTGGTAGCAGAGTAATGCTGGCTTTGTAAAACAAATTCAGAAGTACGCCCTCCACTTTGATTTTTTGGAATAGTTTGAGAAAAATTAATATTAGTTATTCCTCAAATGTTTAATAAGATTCCACCATAAAGCCATCTGGTTCTGAGCTTTTCTTTGATGAGAGATTTTTAAACTATTGATTCAAATTCCTTACTCATGATTGGTTGGTTCAGATTTCCTGTTCTTGTTTCAGCCTCGGTAAGTTAGATGTTTCTAGGAATTTACATTTCTCCCAGGTTACCAATTTGTTGGTGTATAATTATTCATAATAATCTCTTATGATCCTTTGTATTTCTGTGAGTTGTAATTTATCCTCTTTTATTTCTTATTGAAGTCTTTTGTCTATTTTTCTTACTCTGAAGGTTTATCAATTTTATGTCTTCAAAAACCAACTTTTAGTTTCATTGATCTTTTCTATTCTGTATTTTATTTATTTCTGCTCTGATCTTTATTATTTCCTTCCTTCTACTAATTTTGGAAGTCATTTGTTCTTTTTTCTAGTTCCTTGAGGCATAATGTTGTCTATTTGAATTATTTCTTCTTTTTTGATGTAGGCATTTATTGTCACAAATGTTCTTCTTAAAACTGCTTCGACTGCATCTCATAAGTTTTTGTATGTTATACCTTCATTTTTATTTATCTCAAGGTAATTTAAATTTTTTAGATTTAGTTTTTGAACCATTGGTCATTCAAGAACATACCATTAAGTTTAAAGGTTTAATGCATTTGTGAATTTTTCAAAATTCCTCCTATTTTTGATTTCTAGTTTCATTCCATTATGATTAGAAAAGATCATTGATATTATTTCAGGTTTCTTAAATTTGTTAAGACTTATTTTGTGACCAAAAATATGATCCATCCTGGAGAATGTTCCATATGCACTTTGGAAGAATATATATTCTGCTGCCATTGGATGGAATGTTCTATATATGTGGGTTAGGTCCATTTGGTCTAAAGTGTTGTTCAAGTAAATTATTTCCCTATTGATTTTATGTCTGGATGACCTGTACATTGTTGAAAGTTGAATATTGAAATTCCCAGAATTATTGAATTACAGTCTGTCTCAACCTTTAGATCTTCTAATATTTGCTTTATAAATGTAGGTGCTCCAATGTTGTATGTGTTTATATTTAAATTTACTATATCCTATTGATGAATTGACTCCTTTATCATAATATAGTGACATTCTTTGTTTCTTTTTACTATTTTGACTTAAAGTCTATTTTGTCTGATGTAATTATAGCCACCCCTGCTTTCTTTTGGTTGCCATTTTCCTGGATTTATCCATCCCTTCATTCTCATTCTGTATGTGTACTGAAGGCTAAAGTGAGTCTCTTATAGGCAGCACATTGTTGGATCTTGTTTCTTTGTCAATTCAACTGCTATGTGTCTTTTGAATGGAGAATTAATCCATTTAATTTAAAGTAATTATTGATAAGTAAGGACTTACAACTGGCATTTTGTCAATTTTTTAAATGATTGTTTTGTATTACCTTTGTTCCTTTCTTTCAATCTTACTGTCTTTCTTTGTGATTTATTGTATTACTATAGTGGTATGCTTTGATTCTTTTCCTTTTTCTTTTGTGTATCTACTAGAGGTTTTATCTTTGTAGTTACAATGAAGCTTATGTAAAACATCTTAAAGTTATAATATCCTAATTTAAACTGATAGTACCTTAACCTCAATCACATACAAAGATTACAATTTTACTTCTACTTCCCACATATTATGCTATTGATGTCATAATTTATAACTATTTATATTGTATGTCTGTCAGCCAATTTTTTACAGCCATAGTTGGTTTTCAATACATTTGTCTCTCAACTGTTATACTAGAATTAAGAGTAATTTGTATACCACCTTTAAAGTATTAGATTATTCTGAATTTGACTACATGTTTACATTTACCAGTGAGTTTTATAGTTTCATATATGTTCATATTGTTGCTTATCATCCTTTTGTTTCAACTTGAAGAACTAGTTTTAGCATTCTTGTAAACCTAGTCCCTTACAAGATGATTAACTCCTTCAGCTTTTGTTTGTCTTGGAATGTCTTTGTCTGTCTCTCATTTCTGAAAAACAACTTTGAAGATTATAATATTCTTGGTTGACATTTTTTTCTTTTAATACTTTGAATATATCATCCCTATTCTTCCTGGCTTGTAAGGTTTCTGTTGAGAGGTCTGCTGATAAGTTTATGAGAGATCCTTTATGTGACAAGTTTCTTCTTTCTTGCTGCTTTCAAGATTCTCTCGTTGAATTTTGATAATTTGGTTATAACATGTCTTAGAATATTCTTTATTATTTATTTATTTTTTGATGGAGTCTAGCTCTGTCACCCAGGCTGGAGTGCAATGGTGCGATCTTGGTTCACAGCAACCTGCGCCTCCCGGGTTCAAGTGATTCTCCTGCCACAGCCTCCTGAGTAGCTGGGATTACAGGCATGCACCACCACACCTGGCTAATTTTTCTATTTTTAGTAGAGATGGGGTTTCTCCATGTTGGTCAGGCTGGTCTCGAACTCCCGACCTCAAGTGAACTGCCCACCTCAGTCTCCCAAAGTGCTGGGATTACAGGTGTAAGCCACCACGCCTGGCCATGTAGTCTTTTTTGAATTGATCTTACTTGAGGTTCATTGAGACTATTCCTCTGAAGATTTGGAAAACCTTCAAACAGTATATATATGTGTGTGTGTGTGTGTGTGTGTGTATGTATATATATAAATGTGTATATATGTATATATAAATGTGTATATATATATAAAATAAAAACAAAACATATATATGTTTTGCTTTTGTTTTTGTTTTTGTTTTGAGACAGAGTCTCATTTTGTCACCCAGACTAGAGTGCAGTGGTGTGATCATGGCTCACTGCAGCCTTGACATCCCAGGTATAATTGATCCACTGGCCTCAACCTCCCAAGTAGCTGGGAATACAGGTATGTGCCACCACACTCAGCTAATTTTTGTGTTTTTTGCAGAGACGGGATCTCACTATATTGCCCAGGCTGGTCTTGAACTCCTAGACTGAAGCAGTCTGCCCACATTGACCTCCTAAAGTGCTAGGATTACAGATGTAAGCCACTGCACCTGGCCAGTATTTCTTTAAATAAGGTTTCTACCCCATTGTCATTCTCTATTCTTTGGGTACTCTCATAATTTATATATTTGTGTGCTTAATGGTTGATTTCTTATGTTTGGTTCACTTTCTTTCATTGTTTAAATTTTTGGTCCTCTATTGGCTAATTTCAAATAACCTGTCTTTGAATTCACAAATTCTTTCTTCTGCCTGATTGACTCTACTGTTAAAACTCTTTTATATATTTCATTTCTATCACTGGATTTTTCAACTTCAGGATATCTCTTTTATTCTTTTTAAAAAATTCTATTTCTTTATTAAACCTCTAGTTTTCCTAATTTTATTTAGTTGTCTATCTATATTTCCTTGCATCTTTGCATCTCATTGAGCTTCTTCTTTTAGAGATGGGTTATCACTCTGTCACAAAGGCTGCAGAGAAGTGGCACAATCATAACTCACTGCAGTCTTGACCTCCTGGTCCCAGGTGAGTCTATTTAGTAGCTGGGACTACAGGTGCATACCACCACACCCAGCAAATTTTTATATTTTTTGTAGAGATGGGTTCTCACTATGTTTCCCAGCCTGGTCTCAAACTCCTGGCCTCAAGCAATTCTCCAACTTCAGCCTCCCATAGTGCCAGGATTACAGGCATGAGCCACCATGCCCAGCTTCATTGAGTTTCTTTAGAATGATTATTTTTAATTCTTTTTAAGCAATCTATATATCTCCACTTCTTTGGTGTTGGTTATCGGAACTTTATGAGTTTTCTTTGGTGGTGTCATGTTTGCCTGATTCTTTGTTCTCCATGTAGCCTTGCATTAGCATTTGTGCATTTGAAGGAAGAAACCCCTCTTTCAGTTTATATTATGGTTCTGACACATAAAAGTATTTTCCTGTTAGGTCTCTGGGCTGATGGGATTACCTCTGGGATTATAGTTGAGCAGGGTTGGATCTGGGTCATGTGGTTGATGCTGGGTCCTCGATGGAGACCACAGTTATTACGCCACTCCTCAAGGGCTCTAGATGCTGTGGGTTCTATCTAGTTCCTTAGTAGACTGAACTCTCTCCATAATCTTGTTTTACGGGGCTGGCACTGGGATCAGAGTCTGTTTCTGTGGCCTTGTTACCAGGTATGCTATTGAATGTGACTTTCTCCAGGTCTCTAGGTGGGCTCCTGGTGGATTACTGGATGGGTCCCTTGGTTGGCTGGCTGTACTGCTCTAGTCTGTGAGTGAGATGAGCTGGTCCTGAGACAAGGACTCTTTTCAGGTCTGCACCTGAGACCAAGATCTTTAGGCCTCTCTTCAGGGTCATGAATAGTCATGTCTCTTGGTGGCTTCCTTTGTGAGCAGGTCTTCTCTCAGATTGAAGTTGAGAAGCACTGAAGCCAATCTATAGTGTTGTTTCAAAATCCACGGTGTGACAGAAGTCATATTGTCAGACTTCAAGGGCACTATTGGATGTCCCTCCATCCAAGTCCCCAGGAAGGCAGAACTGCTCTTAGTTGGCCAATAAGAGGGTCTAGGACTGACTGCAGGTACATTTGAGGATCCATTGAGGGACAGAGATTGGCAAGCCTCCCACAGGGGTTCAGATGGTGCATCTTCACAGGACCCTGGCTGGCTCTCAGACTACATCTGGGAAGAGCTGAAGTGAAGCTTCAGAGATAATTCAGAATATGCTATAGGACTGATATTAGCAAGCCCAACCCAGTGACGCAGGTGGGCAAGTCTCCATGCAGTTCCCAATCTGGCAGGATTGCTTGTAGACCACAGCTGAGAGGAGCTGGAGTTGACATTTATGGCCCTTTCTTGAACTGTTATGGGACAGAGGCTGGCAAGACTGTACAAGAGCATCTCCTAAAGGTTTCATGCACAGCAAGATAACTCTGGGACTGCAGTAGAGATGGGCTGGAACCCTTCAGAACCTACTGTGGAAAGGAGTTTGGCATGCTTGTCCAGTTGGCACAGATTGGCACATCTCCTAGTTGTTTCTTGTACAGAAGGGATAGCTACTGAGCTACTGAGAGGGGCTGGAGCTAAGACAGAGTCCCTGCAGGATCTGTTATGAGGTGGAAGTCAGCAAGCCTGTCCCACTGGTTGAGACAGACAAATCTGTCAGCAGATCTCTATGTCTTTGGGATAGCTCCCTGACTGCACTGAGAGGGGCTTGATCTGATACTGTGCCCTGAGATGAAGGCTGGAAAGCTTGTCATAAAGGCTGAGATGGGCAAGTCTTCCAGAATTTCTATGTATGGACCAGATAACTCCCAGGCTGCAACAGAGAAGGGCTGGAGTCAAGACTGGGCCCCTTCAGAATCTACTGTGGGACACAGTCCAGCAAGCTGGTCCCAGTGGCACAGATGGGTGAGTTTCTTTCTGGGTCCTCATGTGAGCAGTAGTAATCTAGGACCACAGCTGAGGGGGACTGGAGCTGAGTTACAGGGTAACTTTTGGATTCACTGACAAGACCAATGTCGGCAGGCTAATAAGCCTGTCTGCCAAAGAATAGTGTGTGTGATTCCTCCTGGGTCCTTCAGCAGATGGCTTTGGTAGCAGGCTCAAGGCCAAATGGGATTGTGTCAAAGCCATTTGGGTAATGAGACCATTTCTGGGTTTGATCCTGGGAGCACAATCAGTGGGTCTTCCACCTGGGTGCAAATCTGCACTCTCAGAACAATTCTCCTAAGTCTTGAGCACCACTGCGGTTTCATGATCACATGAATTACAAAGCCCTCATAGAGACTTTTGTCTGTGGATGGGTGCAGAATTCTTGTTGTGAAGGGCTATGAGTAGATGACCTCCTTTTTTTTCTTCGTTTCTTCTAAAAGAAAAAAAAAATACTGGGATATATGTGCAGAACACGCAGGTTTGTTACATAGATACACGTGTGCCATTGTGGTTTGCTGCACTTATTGACCCATTCTCTTAAGTCCCCTCCCCTCATCTTCCACCCTGCAACAGGCCCTGGTGTGTGTTGTTCCCCTCTCTGTGTCCATGTGTGGCCTTTTATTTTGATATCCTGTTGATGTCACCTCCTAGCACTCTTTTTGTTATCCAGTCTTCTGTTGACAAGTATTTGGTTATCATGAATAAATCTGTTCTAAACATTCTCATGTGTCTTTTTGTATACACACAGTTTCATTACTTTTCAGTAAATACTAAAACACGTACTTGTTGTTTCATAGTGTTGCTGTGTGCTTAACTTCATGAGAAACTGCCAGAATAATTTCAAAAATGATCATACAATGTTTTACTCCCACCAACAAAAAATAATTCAGTTTAGTTCACATACTCACCAACAATGGGAACAGTCAGTTTATTTAATTTTAGCCATTTTATTGTGATGGTTAATTTTATATGCCAATTTGACTAGGCCATGGAGTGCCCAGATATTTGGTTAATGTTATTTTTATGTATGTCTGTGAGGGTATTTCTAGATGAGATTAACATTTGAATTGGTGGACTGAGTAAGAGATTTCTGTCCCTCAAAAAGACCCCAATGGGTCTTTATATGATTTGAATATCCTGTCCAAATATTATGTTGAATTGTAATTCCCAATGTTGGAGGAAGGGCCTGGTGGGAAGTGTTTGGATCATGGGGGCAAATCTGTCATGAATGACTTGAGCCATTCATCCCTTTGATGATAAGTGAGCTCCCACTCTAAGTTCACAAAAGATCTGGTTTTTTAAAATGTGTGTGACACTCACCCACCCCAACTCTCACTCTCCCTGTCTTGCTTCTACTCCCACCATGTGAGATACCTGTTCCCTTTATGTCTTCTGCCATGACTGTAAGTTTCCTGAGGTCTCCCCAGAAGCCAATGCTGGTTATGTGCTTCCTGTACAGCCTATAGAACCATGAGCCAATTAAACCTCTTCTCTTATAAATTACCCAGTCCTAGGTATTTCTTTATGGCAATGCAAAAATGGCTAATACAGAAAATTGGTACTGGGAGTGGGCCATTGCTATAAAGAAACCTAAAAATTCAGAAGCAGCTTTGGAACTACATAATGGGCAGAGGTTGGAAGAGTTTGAAAGACTCAGAAGAAGAAAGGAGGATAAGGGAATGCTTGCAACTTCTTAGAGACTGGTTAAATCATTGTGACAAAAATGCTAATAATAGAACAGCTAATGAAGGACAGGCTGACAGGGTCTCCAATGGAAATCAGGAACTTACTGAAAATGCAAGCAAAGGTCACACATGTTATGCCTTAGCAAAGAGCTTGGCTGAATTGTGTCCATGCCCTAGGTATATATGGAAGTTTGAACTACAGAGTAATGACCTAGGGTATCTGATGAAGGAAATTACTAAGCAGCAAAGTGTTCAAGATGTGGCATGGCTGCTTCTAACAGCCTACACCCAGATGGGGGAGCAAAGAAATCATTTGGAACTTATATTTACAAGTGAAGCAGAGTGTAAAAATTTGGAATATTTGCAGCCTGGTCATGTGGAAGTAAAGAAAAGCCCATTTTCAGGAGAAGAAATTCAAGCAGGCTGCTGAGCAGCCCCTTGCTAAAGTAATTTGAATAAATAAAAAGGAAGCAAATGCTGATAGCCACGACAATGGAAAAAAGAGCCTCAAAGGCATTTCACAGTTCTAAAAGGCAGCCCCTCCCATCACAGGAGCTGAAGCCTAGGAGGACAGAATGGTTTTGTGGGCCAGGTCCAGGCCGCACTGTCCTTAGCAGCCTTGGGACACTGCTCCTTACATCTAGGACCCTGCTCCCTACATTTTGGCAACTCCAGTTCCAGCCATGACTAAAAGGGGCCCAGGTACTGCTTAGCTATCATTTTGGAGAATGTAAGCTGTAAGTCTTGATGGCTTTCATGTGGTGTTGAGCCTTTGGGTGCGCAAAGTGAAAGAATTAAGGAGGCTTGGCCTCTACCTAGATTTCAGAAGATGAACAAGAAAGCCTGGGTATCCAGGCAGAAGCCTGCTGCAGAAGCAGTGCTCCTGCAGAGAACCCCTACCAGAACAGTGCAGTTGAGAAATGTGAGGTTGGAGCCTCTACACTGAGTCCCCACTGGGGGACTGTAAGTGGACCTGTGAGAAGGGGGCCATCATCTTCCAAATTCAAGAATGATAGTTTTACCAGCAGCTTGCACCCTGGTCCTGAAAAAGCCCCAGGCACTAAACTCCAGCCAATGAGAGCAGCTGTGGGAGCTATACCCTGCAAAGCCACAGAAGCAGAGCTGCTCAAGGCCTTGGGAGCTCACCCCTTGTTCCAGTGTGCCCTGAATGTGGGACATTGAGTCAAAGGATATTATTTTGAGCTTTAACATTTTTAATGACTGCCCTGCTGGGTTTTGAACTTGCATGAGGCCTGTAGCCCCTTTCTTTTGGCTGATTTCTCCCTTTGGGAATGAAAATATTTACCCAATGCCTATATCCCCATTATATCTTGGAAGTGATTAATTTGTTTTTATCTTACAAGCTTATAGGTGGAAAGGACGTGCCTTGTCTCAGAAGAGACTTTGTACATTGGATTTTTTAGTTAATGCTGGAATGAGTTAAGACTTCGGAGGACTGTGGGGAAGGCATGATTTATAGCTATGGTCTTTCTTAGTAACCATTTTGCTCTCTCCCATAGGTTTCAGTATGTGATGTTTTCATATAAAATTGTTTCAGGAAAAATTTAAACTTTCTTCTTAATTTCTTCATTGACCCACTGGTCATTCAGGAGTATATTGCTTACTTTCCATGTGTTTCCATAATTTCCAAAATTCCTTTTTTAATTGATCTCTAGTTTTCTTCCATTGTGATCAGAGAAGATGCTTGATATTTTTCCATTTTTCTGAACTTATTAAGACTTGTTTTGTGTCCTAACATTGGTCTCTCTTTGATAAATGTGTGTATTATGCAGCTGTTGGATGAAATGTTCTGTAAATATCTATGAGATCCATTTGGTCTCTAGTGCTGATTAACTCAGATGTTTCTTTTCTGTCTGGATGATCTATCCAATACTGAAAATGGAATGTTGAAGTCTCCAACTATTATTGTATTGGAGTCTATTTCTTTCCTTATTTCTAATAATATTTGCTTTTTATATCTGCTGTGCTCCCATGTTGTGTGCATATATAACTGTTATATCCTCTTGTTGAATTGACCCATTTATCATTATGTAATGAAATTATTTTGTCTCTTTTTGTAGTTCTTGTTTTGAAATCTATTTTGCCTAATATAAGTATAGCTACTCCTGCTCTTTTTTGGTTTCCATTGGCATAACATATCTTTTTTCATCCCTTTATTTTTAATCTATGTAAGTCTTTATAGATGAAATGGGTTTCCTGTAGGCAACAGATTGTTAGGTCTTATTTTTGATTAGAGAGTTTAGTACATTTACATTAATGTTATTGATAAATAAGGACTCACTCCTGCCATTTTATTACTTGTTTTATGGTTGTTTTGTGGTCTTCTCCTCCTTCTTTCCTTTCTTTCTGTCTTCCTTTTACTGAAGATAATTTTCTCTGGTGGTATGTTTTTATTTTTTGCTTCTTTGGTGTGTGTATCTGTGTATCTGTTGTATTTTTTTATTTGACGTTACCATGAGGATTGCAAGTAATATCTTATAATCCATTATTTTAAACTGATTGCATAAACAAACCAACAAGCAGAGATAAAATGAATAACAACTCTACATTTTAATTCCATTCCCTCACTTTTTAACTTTTTGTTTCTATATATATCTTATTATACTGTCTATGTCTTGAACAGTTACTTGTAGTTATTATTTTTTCACGTATTTTTATTTTTATTCTTTTAGATAGGGTCTCGCTTTGTCATCCAAACTGGAGTGCAGGGGCATGAACATGGCTCACTGCAACCTTAACCTCCCAGGCTCAAGTGATCCTCCTGCCTCAGCTTCCTGAGTAGCTAGGACCACAGGTGTCCACCACCTTGCCTGGCTAATTTTTGTATTTTCTGTAGAAACAGGGTTTCACCATATTGCCCATGCTGGTTTTGACCTCCTGAGCTCAAGTGATCCACCAGCCTCAGCTTCCCACAGTGCTGGCTGGGATTACAGGCATGAGCCATCACTCCTAGCCTGTAGTTGCTCTTCTTGGTTAAGTGTATCTTTTTGTCTTTCTATTCAAGATATGTATAATTATACCCCACAATTATAGTGTTATAATATTCTGTGATTTTCTGTGTGTTCACTATTACCACTGAGTTTTCTACCTTCAGATGATTTCGTATTGCTCATTAGCACCCTAACACCCTTTTCTTTAGGATTGAAAAACTCCCTTTAGAATTTCTTGTAGGACGGGTATGGTGTTGGTGAAATCCCTCAGCTTTTGTTTGTCTGGGAAAGTCTTTTTTTCTCCTTCATATTTGATGGATATTTTCACTGGCTGTACTGTTCTAGGTTAAAAGTTTTTTTTCCTGCAGCACTTTAAATATGTCATGCCACTCTCTCCTAGACTGTAAGGTTTCCAGTAAGAAGTCTGCTGCTAGATGCATTGGAGATGTATTGTATGTTATTTGTTTCTTTTCTCTTGCTGCTTTTAGAATCCTTCCTTTATCCTTGATGTTTGAGAGTTTGATTATGAAATGTCTTGAAGTAGTCTTATTTTGTTAAATCTGCTTTGTGCTCTATAACCTCTTGTACTTGAATATTGATATCTTTCTCTAGATTTAGGAAATTCTCTGTTTATATCCCTTTGAATAAACTTTCTGCCCTGACCTCCCTCTCTACCTTTGCTTTAAGGGCAATAGCTTTTAGATTTCCCCTTTTGGGGCTATTTTCTAGATCTTGTCAGTGTGCTTCATTGTTTCTTATTTTTGTTTCTTTTTTCTCCTCTGACCATGTATTTTCAAATAGCCTGTCTTCAAGCTCACTAATTCTTTCTTCTGCTTGATCAATTCTGCTGTCAGAAGACACTGATGCATTCTTCATTACGTGAATTGCATTTTAAAGTCCTGAATTTCTGCTTATTTCATTTGAATTATTTCAATCTCTTTGTCAAATTTAGCTGATAGGATTCTGAATTCCTTCTCTGTGTTATCTTGAATTTAATTGAACTTCCTCAAAACAGCTATTTTGAATGATTTGTCTGAAAGGTCATGTATCTCTGTCTCCCTGAGATTGGTCCCTAGTCCCTTATTTTATGCATTTGGTGAGGTCATATTTTCCTGTATAGGCCTGATGCTTGTGAACATTCATCAGTGCCTGGGCATTGAAGAGTTAGGTATTTATTGTAGTCTTCACGGTCTAGGCTTGTTTGTACTCATTCTTCTTGGAAAGGTTTTTCAGGTATTTGAAGGGACTTAGGTGTTGTGATTTAAATCTTTGGTAACTGAAGCTGCATCTGCTTTAGGGGCACCCCAAGCCCAGTAATGCTGTGGCTCTTGCAGACTCATAGAGGTACCCACTTCTTGATCTTGTGTAAGATCTTAGAGAATTCCCTAGACCAGAACAGAGACTTGTTCTCTTCCCTTACTTTCCCCCAAACAAATGGGATTTCTTCCTCTCCCTCTCTTTCTCCCAAGGGCTCTGTAATCAGTAGGTGGTAAATCAAGCCAAACTTGTGTCCTTCCCTTCAGGAAAATGGGATCCCCTCAGCCCCACATGGCTCTGAAGATGCCATCCAGGAGCCAGGGCCTGGAGTCCAGAACCTCAGGAATATATTTGGAGTTATATTCTACTGTGACTGAGCTGGTACCAAAGCCACAAATCAAAGTCCTTCTCATTCTTCCCTTCCCTTTCCTCAAGCAGAGGAGTCTTTCTCCATGACCACCACCACCATAAGCCTGTGGCAGTACTGTCTGGCTATCACTGATGTTCACTGAAGGCCCAAGGACTCTTCAATCACCTTGTAGTGAATGCTATCAATGCCTAGCTCTCCCTTCAGGAAAGCGGGTTCCCCTCTGGCCCAGGGCAGCCCCAGAAATACCACCCAAAAGCCAAGGCCTGGAATCAGGGACCCGAGTAACCCACTTGATGTTCTACTCCATTGTGGCTGACCTGGTACCTAAGTGGCAAGAGAAAGTCTCCTTTACTCTTCCCTCTCCTTTGCTCATTCAGAAGGATTCTTGCTCTGCAGCCACCACAGCTGGGAATGTGCTGGGTTACACTTGAAGCCAGCATGGCTCTGAGGCTCAGAGTGAGTATTGCCTGGCTACTAGTACTAATTATTAAGGGCTTAACAGTTCTTTAATTAGCAGGTGATGATTTCTTCCAGGAATGGGTCTTTCCCTTCAAGCCAGCAGGTTTCATTTTGGCCTAGGGTGTGTTTAGAAATGTTCAGGAGCTAGGACTCAGAATGTGAGCCACAGGATTCTTCTTTTTGTTCTATTCTACTGTGACTGTGCTGGTATCCAAGTTGCAAGAGACAATCCTTTATACTCTCCCCTTACCTCTCCTCAAGCGGAAGGAGCTGCAAACTATGCTTCCTGGGGTTGGAGAAGGGGTGATATAAGTGTTCCTTTGGCTTCCCCAGCTAGTGTCTCACTAGGTCGCATTCACCCCAAGTCCATGGTCTCCAAGCCCAGCCCAGCAATAATACTTGCCCAGGAGTTGCAGTTCTTATGGCCTAGACTGCGTTTCAAGTTTATTTAGGACCACAGAGTGCTTTAGTTCATGATGGTAGCACTTGTTGGAATTCAAGCTCTGACTGCTGGGATAGATGATTCAGCTCTGGCTAGGGCTGGTCTAAATGCTCCCTCCATGGGTACTGGCTGAAATCAGCCTTGTGTTGCTTTCTTCTGTCACTGGGCAGCACTGAGTTCCAATGCAAAGTTCCACAGTCACTGCACTTTCCCTCCCTCAAGTGCGCTGATTCTCTTTCCATGCCATGTAGTCACTGCCACAAGATGGGGGAAGGGTGGGGTAGGTAATTCAAGACTGTCGTTCCTACCCTTTTAGAGCCTCTTTCTTTAATATGTTGTTAAAACCAGGTACTGTTGTCACTCACCTGATTTTTCATTTTTATGAAGGTATTCTTTTGTGTGGATAGTTGTTCAATTTGGTGTTCCTATGTGTGTGTGGGGTGGGGGGGGAGGTTTGCTGGAGGCTTTTATTTGGCCATATTACTCTGCCTTCTCTGTAAACCTTTCCTGGGCTGTATTTTTGGTTGAGTTAGAGGAATTATTTTTATATTCTACATACATATCCTTTGTTAGAAGTTATATCTTGCCAGTTAATTTATGTTTTTCTTCAACTTTTATTTTAAACTCAGGGGTACATATACAGGATGTGCAGGTTTGTTACATAGGTAAACCTGCACCATGGTGGTTTGCTGTACAGATCAACCCATCACCTAGGTATTAAACCCAGCAACCATTAACTATACTTCCTGATGCTTTCCCTCCCCCGACCATTCCCCTCTGACAGGCCCTAGTGTGTGCTGTTCCCCTGCTGTGCCATGTGTTCTCATCATTCAGCTCCCACTTGTGAGAACATGTGGTTTTTGGTTTTCTGTTCCTGCTTTGGTTTACTGAGGACAATGGCTTCCCATTCCATCCATGTCCCTGTTAAAGGACATGATCTCATTCCTTTTTATGGATGCATAGTATTCCATGGTGTATACGTACCACATTTTCTTTATCCAGTCTACCACTGATGGGCATTTAGGTTGACTATGTGACTTTGTTATTGTGAATAGTGCTTTAATAATGAACATACATATGCATGTATCTTCATAACAGAATGATTCATATTCCTTTGGATATATACCCAGTAGTGGAGTTGCTGGGTCAAATGTAATTTCTGCCTTTAGCTCTTTGAGGAATTGCCACACTGACTTTTACAGTGGTTGAACTAATTTATACTCCCACCAACAGTGTAAAAGCGATTCCTTTCTCCACAATGTCACTAGCATCTGTTGTTTTTTGACCTTTTAATAATAGCCATTCTGACTGGCATGAGATGGTATCTCATTGTGGTTTTGGTTTACATTTCTCTAATAATCAGGGATGTTGAGCTTTTTCTTATATATATCTATTGACAGCATATATGTTTTCTTTTGAGGAATGTCTGCTTATGTCCTTTGCCCACTTTTTAATGGAGTTGTTTGTCTTTTTTCTTGTAAATTTGTTTAAGCTCCTTGTGTACTCTGGATATTAGATCTTTGTCAGATGAATAGATTGCATAAATTTTCTCCCATTTTATAGGTCGTCTGTTCACTCTGATGATAGTTTCTTTTGCTGTGCAGAACCTCTTTAGTTTAATTAGAACCCGTTTGTCAATTTTTGCTTTTGTTACAATTGCTTTTAGCATTTTCATCATGAAATTTTTGCCCGTGCCTATGGCCTGAATGGTATTGCCTAGATTTCCTTCTAAAGTTTTTATAGTTTTGGGTTTTACATTTAAGACTTTAATTCATCTTGAGTTAATTTTTTATATGGTATAAGTAACGGGTCCAGTTTTAATATTTTGCATACGGCTAGCCGTTCTCACAGCACCATTTATTATATAGGGAATCCTTTCCCCATTGTTTGTTTTTGTCAGGTTTGTTGAATGTCAGATGGTTGGAGGTGTGTGGTCTTATTTCTGAGTCCTCTATTCCTATGTGTACAAGTACAATGCTGTTTTGGTTTCTGTAGCCTTGTAGTATAGTTTGAAATTGGGCAGTGTGATGCCTCCAGCTTTGTTCTTTTTGCTTAGGATTGTCTTGGCTATTTGGGCTCTTTTTTGATTCCATATGAATGCTAAAATAGTTTTATTTTTCTAAGTCTGTGAAGAATTTCAATGGTTGCTAAATGGGAATAGCATTGAATATATAAATTACTTTGGGCAGTATGGCCATTTTCATGATATTGATTCTTTCTACCCACAAGCATGGAATGTTTTCCCATTTGTTTGTGTCCTCTCTAATTTCTTTGTGTAGTGGTTGGTAGTTCTCCTTGAAGAGGTCCTTCACTTCCCTTATTACCTGTATTCAGAGGTATTTTATTCTCTTTGTAGCAATTGTGAATGGGAGTTCATTCATGATTTGGCTCTCTGATTGCCTGTTGTTGGTGTATAGGAATGCTAGCCAATTTTGCACATTGATTTTGTATCCTGAGACTACTGAAGTTGCTTATTAGCTTAAGAAACTTTTGGGCTGAGATGATGAGGTTTTCTAGATATAGAATCAAGTCATCTGTGAAAAAAGAAAATTTGACTTCCTCTCTTCCTATTTGAATACAGCATATTTCTTTCTCTTGCCTTATTGCCCCAGCCAGAACTTCCAATACTATGTTGAATATGAGTGGTGAGACACGGCATTCTTGTCTTGTGCCAGTTTTCAAGGGGATTGCTTCCAGCTTTTGCCCACTCACTATGATACTGGCTGTGAGTTTGTCATGTATGACTCTTATTATTTTGAGGTATGTTCTTTCAATACCTAGTTTATTGAAAGTTTTTAACATGAAGGGATGTTGAACGTTATCAAAGACCTTTTCTGCATCTTTTGAGAGAATCATCTGGTTTTTGTCTTTAGTTCTGTTTATGTGATGAATCACATTTATTGGTTTGCATATGTTGAACCAACATTGCATCCCAAGGATGAAACCAACTTGATCATGTTGGATAAACTTTTGATGTGCTGCTGGATTCAGTTTGACAGTATTTTATTGAGGATTATTGCATCTACGTTCATCAAAGATATTGGCTTGAAGTTGTTGTATTTCTGCCAGGTTTTGGTATAAGGATGATGCTGGCCTCATAGAATGAGTTAAGGAGGAGTTCCTCCTTTTCAATTGTTTGAAATAGTTTCAGTAGAAATGTTATTGGTTCTTCTTTGTACTGTGGTAGAATTCAGCTGTATATTCATCTGGTGCTGGGCTTCTTTTGGTTGGTAGGCTATTTATTGCTGCCTCTATTTCAGAACTCATTATTGGTCTATTCAGGGATTCAGTTTCTTCCTAGTTCAGTCTTGGGAGAGTGTAGCGGTCCAGGAATTTGTCCATTTCTTCTAGATTTTCTAGTTTATGTGCATAGAGGTGTTTATAATATTCTCTGATGGTTGTTTGCATTTCCATAGGGTCAGTGGTGATATCCTTCTTATTTCTGATTGTGTTTCTTTTAATTAGTCTAGCTAGTGGTCTATCTATTTTATTATTTTTTTCAAAAAACTATCTTCTGGATTTGTTAGTTTTTTGAAGGGTTTTTCATGTCATCTCTTTCAGTTCAGCTCTGATCTTGGTAATTTCTTGTCTACTGTTAGCTTTGGGATTTGTTTCCTCTTGGTTCTCTGGTTCTGTTAGTTGTGATGTTAAGTTGTCAACCTGAGATCTTTCTATCTTTTCGATGTGGGCATTTAGTGCTATAAATTTTCCTCTTAATGCTGCTTTAGCTGCATTCCAGGAATTCTAGTATGTTGTCTCTTGGTTCTCATTGGTTTCAAAGAACTTCTTGATTTCTGCCTTAATTTCATTATTTACCCAAGAGTCATTCTAGAGCAGGTTGTTCAATTTCCATGTAGTTGTGTGATTTTGAGTGAATTTCTTTCTTTTTTTTTTTTTTTTTGAGATGAACTCTCCCTCTGTCATCTAGGCTGGAGTGCGGTGGTGTGATCTTGGCTCACTGCAACCTCCACCTCCCAGGTTCAAGCGATTTTCCTGCCTCAGCCTCCTGAGTAGCTAGGACTACAGGCATGTGCCACCACGCCCAGGTAATTTTTTGTGTTTTACTAGTAGAGACGGGGTTTCGCCATATTGACCAGGCTGGTCTCGAACTCCTGACCTCGTGATCTGCCTGCCTCGGTTTCCCAAAGTGCTGGAATTACAGGCGTGAGCCACTGTGCCTAGCCAGTTTTGAGTGAATTTCTTAATCTTGAGTTCTAATTTGTTTGTGCTGTGGTCTGAACAACTGTTATGATTTCAGTTATTTCTTTTACACTTGCTGAAAAGAGTTTTACTTCAAATTATGTTATCAATTTTAGAATAAGTGCTGCGTGGCAATGAGAAAAATGTATATTCTGTTGTTTTGGAGTAGACAGTTCTGTAAGTATCTACTAGGTGCATTTGGTCCAGATCTGAATTCAGGCCCTGTATATTTTTGTTAATTTTCTGTCTTGATAGTCTAATATTGTTAATGGGGTGCTAAAGTCTCCCACAATTATTGTGTGAGAGTCTAAGTCTCTTTATAGGTCTCTAACAGCTTGCTTTATGAATATGGGTGCTCTTGTATTGGGGGCATTTATATTTAGGATAGTTAGCTCTACCTGTTGAATTGAGCCCTTAACCATTATGTAATATCCTTCTTTGTTTTTTTAAAAAAATCTGTGTTGGTTTAAAGTCTGCTTTGTCAGAAACTAGGATTGCAACATCTGCTTTTTTCTGTTTTTCATTTGCTTGGTAAATTTTCCTCCATTCCTTTATTTTGATCCTAATGTTTGTCTTTGCATGTTAGATGGATCTCTTGAAGACAGCACAGCAACGGGTCTTCACTCTTTATCCAGCTTTCCATTCTGTATCTTTTATTTGGGGCATTTAGCCCATTTACATTTAAGGTTACTGTGTGTGTGTGTGTGTGTGTGTGTGTGTATATATATATATATATATACACACACATACACTTTAAGTTCTGGAATACATGAGCTGAACGTGCAGGTTTGTTACATAGGTATACATGTGCCATGATGGTTTGCTACACCCATCAACCTGTCATCTACATTAGGTATTTCTCCTCATGCTATCCCTCCTCTTGCCCCCGACCCCCTGAAAGGCCCTGGTGAGTGATGTTGCCCTCCCTGTGCCCATGTGTTTTCATTGTTCATCTCCCACTGATGAGTGAGAACATGCGGTGTTTGGTTTTCTGTTCCTGTGTTAGTTTGCTGAGAATGACGGTTTTCAGCTTCATCCATGTCCCTGTAAAGGAGATGAACTCATTCATTTTTATGACTGCATAGTATTCCATGGTATATATGTGCTACATTTTCTTTATCCAGTCTAACATTAATGGGCATTTGGGTTGGTTCCAAGTCTTTGCTATTGTGCATAGTGCGGCAATAAACATATGTGTGCATGTGTCTTTATAGTAGAATGATTTATAATCCTTTGGGTATATACCCAGTAATGGGATGGCTGGATCAAATGGTATTTCTAGTTCTAGGTCCTTGAAGAATTGCCACATTGTCTTTCATAATGGTTGAACTAATTTACATTCCCACCAACAGTGTAAAAGTGTTCCTATTTCTCCACATCCTCTCCAGCATCTGTTGTTTCCTGACTTGTTAATGATCACCATTCTAACAGATGTGAGATAATATCTGATTGTGGTTTTGGTTTACATTTCTCTAATGATCGGTGATGATGAGCTTTTTTTCATATGTATGTTGCCAGCATATGGTGGCATAAATGTCTTTTGAGAAGTGTCTGTTCATATCCTTTGCCCACTTTTTGATTTTTTTTTTTTCCTTGTAAATTTGTTGAAGTTCCTTATGGATTCTGGATATTAGGCCTTTATCAGATGGATAGATTGCAAAAATTTTCTCCCATTCTGTAGGTTGCCTATTCATTCTGGTGATAGTTTCTTTTGCTGTGCAGAAGCTCTTTAGTTTACTCAGTTCCCGTTTGTAAATTTTGACTTTTGTTACCATTGGTTTTGATATTTTGGTCATGAAGTCTTTGCCCATGCCTGCATCCTGATTGATATTGCCTAGATTTTCTTCTAGGATTTTTATGGTTTTAGGTCTTATCTTTAAATCTTTAATCCACCTTGAGTTAATTTTTTTATAAGGTGTAAGGAAGGGATTCATTTTCAGTTTTCTGCATATGGCTAGCCAGTTTTCTCAACACCACTTATAGGGAATCCTATCCCCATGGCTTGTTTCTGTTAGGTTTATCAAAGATCAGATTGTTGTGGATGTGTGGTGTTATTTGTGAGGCCTCTGTTCTGTTGCATTGGTCTATATATCTGTTTAGGTACAAATACCATGCTTTTTTGGTGAGATGAAGCCAAGTTGATCATGGTGGATAAGCTTTTTGATGTATTGCTGGATTTGGTTTACCAGTATTTTTCTTGAGGATTTTCACATCAATGTTCATCAGGGATATTGACCTGAAATTTTCTTTTTTGTTGTGTCTCTGTCAGGTTTTGGTATCAGGATGATGCTGGCCTTATAAAAGGAGTTAGGGAGGAGTCCCTCTATGTCTAATGTTTGGAATAGTTTCAGAAGGAATGGTACCAGCTCCTGTTTGTATCTCTGGTAGAATTTGGCTGTGAATCTGTCTGGTCCTGGGCTTTTTTTGGTTGGTAAGCTATCCTGCCTCAATTTCAGATCTTGTTATTGGTCTATTCAGGGATTTTACTTTTTCCTGGTTTAGTCTTGGGAGGGTGTATGTGTCTGGGAATTTATCCATTTCTTCAAGATTTCCTTGCTTATTTGCATAGAGGTGTTTATAGTATTATCTGATGGTCGTTTGTTTTTCTGTGGGATCAGTGGTGATCTCCCCTTTATCATTTTTTATTGCATCTATTTGATTCTTCTCTCTTTTCTTCTTTGTTAGTCTGGTTAGTGGTCTATCTATTTTGTTAACCTTTTCAAAAAAAACAGTTCCTGAATTCATTGATTTGTTTGAAGTGTTTTTTGTGTTTCTACCTCCTTCAGTTCTGCTCTGATCTTAGTTATTTCTTGTCTTCTGCTACCTTTTGAATTTGTTTGCCTTTGCTTTCTTGTTCTTTTAATTTTGATGTTAGGGGGTTGATTTTAGATCTTTCCTGCTTTCTCCTGTGGGCATTTAGTGCTATAAATTTCCTTCTAAACACTGCTTTGGCTGTGTCCCAGAGATTCTGGTATGTTATGTCTTTGTTCTCATTGGTTTCAAATAACTTATTTATTTCTGCCTTAATTTCATTATTTACCCAGTAGTCATTCAGAAGCAGGTTGTTTGGTTTCCATGTAGTTGTGCAGTTTAGAGTGAGTTTCTTAATCCTGAGTTCTAATTTGGTTACACTGTGGTCTGAGAGACTGTTATGATTTCCATTCTTTTGCATTTGGCGAGGAGTGTTTTACTTCCAATTATGTGGTTGATTTTAGAATAAGTGGTATTTGCTCCTGAGAAGAATGTATATTCTGTTGATTTGGAGTGGGGAGTTCTGTCGATGTCTATTAGGTCCACTTGGTCCAGGGCTGAGTTCAAGTCCTGAATATCCTTATTAATTTTCTGTCTCGTTGATCTGTCTAATATTGACACTTGGGTGGTAAAGTCTCCCACTATTATTGTGTGGGAGTCTACGTCTCTTTGTAGGTCTCTAAGAACTTGGTTTATGAATCTGGGTGCTCCTGTATCGGGTGCATATATATTTAGGATAGTTACCACTTCTTGTTGCATTGATCCCTTTACCATTATGTAATGCCCTTCTTTGTCTTTTTTGACCTTTGTTGGTTTAAATTCTGTTTTATCAGAGGCTAGGATTGTAATCCCTGTTTCTTTTCGCTTTCTATTTGTTTGGTAAACATTCCTCTGTCCTTTAATTTGAGCCTGTGTGTCTTTGCATGTGAGACGGGTGGGTCTCCTGAATACAGCACACCTATAGGTCTTGACTCTTAATCCAATTTGCCAGTCTCTGTCTTTTATTTGGGGGATTTAGCCCATTTACATTTAAGAGTAATACTGTTATGTGTGAATCTGATCCCGTCATTATGATGCTAGTGTATTATTTTACCCATGAGTTGTTGCAGTTTCTTCATAGTGTTGATGTTCTTTACATTTTGGTTTGTTTTTTCAGTGGCTAGTACTGGTTTTTCCTTTCCATACTTAATGCTTCCTTCAGAAGCTCTTGTAAGCCAGGCCTGGTGGAGACAAAATTCCTCAGCATTCTGGAAAGGATTTTATTTCTCCTACACTTATGAAGCTAAGTTTGGCTAGGTATGAAATTCTGGGTTGAAAATTCTTTTCTTTAAGAATGTTGAATATTGTCCCCCGCTCTCTTCTGGCTTAGGGTTTTGGCAGAGAGATCCGCTGTTAGTCTGATGGGCTTCCTTTTGTGGGTAACCTACCCTTTCTCTCTGGCTGCTCTTAACATTTTTTCCTTCATTTCAACCTTGGTGAATCTGATGATTATGTGTCTTGGGGTTGCTCTTCTTGAGGAGTATCTCTGTGGTGTTCTCTGTATTTCTTGCATTTGAATGTTGGCCTTTCTTGCTAGGTTGGGGACGTTCTCCTGGATAATATCCTGAAGTGTCTTTTCCAACAGGGTTCCATTCTCACCATCACTTTCAGTTATATCAATCAAATGCAGGTTTGGTCTTTTCAGATAGTCCCATATTTCTTGGAGACTGTGTTCATTCCTTTTTATTCTTTTTTTCTCTAATCTTGTCTCCACGCTGTATTTCATTAAGTTGATCTTCAATCTCTGATATCATTTCTTCCACTTGATCAATTCAGCTATTGATAATCATGTATGCTTCACAAAGTTCTCATGCTATGTTTTTCAGCTCCATCAGGTCATTTATGTTCTTCTCTAAACTGGTTATTCTAGTTAGCAATTCCTCTAACCTTTTATCAAAGTTCTTAGCTTCCTTGCATTGGGTTAGAACATGCTCCTTTAACTTGGAGGAGTTTGTTATTGACCACCTTCTGAAGCCTACTTCTATCAATTCATCAAACTCATTCTCCATCCAGTTTTGTACCCTTGCTGGCGAGGAGTTGTGATCCTTTGGAGGAGTAGAAGCATTCTGGTTTTTGGAACTTTCAGCCTGTTTTCGCTGGCTGTTCCTAATCTTCTTCAATTGATCTATCTTTGGTCTTTGCTTTTGGTGACCTTCAGATGGAGTTTTTGCGTGGTCATCCTTTTTGTTGATGTTGATGTTATTTCTTTCTGTTTGCTAGTTTTTCTTCTAACAGTCAGGCCCCTCTTCTGCAGGTCTGCTGGAGTTTTCTGGGGGTCGACTTCAGATCCTGTTAGCCTGGGTATCACCAGCAGAGACTGCAGAACAGCAAAGATTCCTGCCTGCTCCTTCTTCTGGAAGCTTTGTTCCAGAGGGACACCTGCCAGATGCCAGCTGGATCTCTCCTGTATGAGGTGTCTGTTGACCCCTGCTGGGAGGTGTCTCCTTGTCAGGAGGTACTGGGGTCAGGGACTTTCTTGAGGAGGCATTCTGTTCCTTAGCAGTGCTCAAGCGCTGTGCTGGGCTATCCATTGCTCTCTTCAGAGCTGGCAGGCAGGAATGTTTAAGTCTGCTGAAGCTGCACCCATAGCTGCCCCTTCCCCTAGGTGAGGTGCTCTGTCTCAGGGAGGTGATAGTTTTGTCTATAAGCCCCTGACAGGGGCTGCTGCCTTTCTTTCAGAGATGCCCGGCCCAGAGAGGAGGAATCTAGAGAGGCAGTCTGGCTATAGTGGCTTTGCTGAGCTGCGGTGGGCTCTGCCCAGTCCAAACTTCCAGGTGGCTTTGTTTACACTGTGAGGGGAAGACCACCTACTCAAGCCTCAGTAATGGCAGATGCCCTTACCCCCACCAAACTTGAGCATCCCAGGTCCACTTCAGATTGCTGTGCTGGCAGCAAGAATTTCAAGCCAGTGGATTTTAGCTTGCTGGGCTCCATGGGAGTGGGATCTGCTGGGCAAGACCACTTGGCTCCCTGGCGTCAGCCCCCTTTGCACAGGAGTGAACGGGTCTATCTCGCTGGTGTTCCAGGAGCCACTGGAATATGAAAAACAAAAACAAAAAAAACTCCTGCAGCTAGCTCTGTGTCTGCCCAAATAGCCACCCAGTTTTATGCTTGAAACCAGGGCCCTCATGGTGTAGGCACCTGAGGGAATCTCCTGGTCTGCAGGTTGTGAAGACTGTGGGAAAAGTGTAGTATCTGGGCTGGATAGCACCATCCCTGACAGCACAGTTCCTCACAGCCTCCCTTGGCTAGGGGTGGGATTTCCCTGACTTCTTGCACTTCCTGGGTGAGGCAACACCCCACCCTGCTTCTCCCCCACTTTGTGGGCTGTACTCACTGTCTAACCAGCCCCAATGAGATGAACCAGTTTCCTCAGTTGGAAATGCAGAAATCACCTGCCTTCTGCGTTGGTCTCACTGGGAGCTGCAGACTGGAGCTGTTGCTATTAGGCCATCTTGTCCAGGAAACCAAGGTTAGTATTGTTATGTGTGAATTTGATCCTTTCATCATGGTGTTAGCTGGTTATTTTGCACACTTGCTAATGTAGGTGCTTCATAGTGTCACCGGTCTCTATACTTCCAGTGTGTTTTTATAGTGGTGGGTAACAGGTTTTCCTTTTCATATTTTATGCTTCCTCCAGGAGCTCTTGCAAGGCAGGACTGTTGGTGACAAATTCCTTCAGTATTTGCTTGTCTGAAAAGGATCTTATTTCTTTGCTTAGGAGGCTTAGTTTGGCTAGATATAAAATTCTGGGTTGAAAATTATTTTCTTTAAGAGTATTTGAATATTGGCTCCTAATCTCTTCTGGATTGTAGGGTTTCCACTGAGACATCTGCTGTTAGTCTGATGGACTTCCCTTTGTAGGTGATCTGGCCTTTCTCTCTGGCTGCCCTTAGTATTTTTTCTTTTATTTCGACCTTAGAGAATCTAATGATTATGTGTCTTGGGGTTGATCTTCTTGTGGAGTATCTTATTGGGGTTCTCTGCATTTCTTGTATTTGAATGTTGGCCTGTCTTGCTAAGTTGGGGAAGTTCTCCTGGATAATATCCTGAGGTATGTTTTCCAACTTGGTTCCATTCTCCCCATCTCTTTCAGGTACCTCAATCAGTTGTAGGTTCATTCTCTTCACATAATCCCATATTTCTTGCAGGTTTTGTTCATTCCTTTTCATTCATTTTTCCCCATTCTTGTCTGCCTGTCTTATTTCAGAAAGGTAGACTTCCAGCTCTGATGTTCTTTCCTATGCTTAGTCTGTTCTGCTATTGATACTTGTGACTGCATTGTACTCATGTTATGTTTTTCAGATCCATCAAATTGGTTGCATTCCTCTCTAAACCGGATATTCCGGGTATTTGTTCATGTATTGCTTTATCATGATTCTTGACTTCTTTGCATTGGGTTAGAACATGCTCCTTTAGCTCTCAGTGAAGTTCATTATTACTCATCTTCTGAGGCTTACTTCTGTCAATTCAGCCATCTCAGCCTCAGCCCAGTTCTGTGCCCTTGTTGGGAAGGTGTTGTGGTCATTTAGATGAGAAGAGGAACTCTGGTTTTTTGAGTTTTCAGCATTTTTTGATTGATTCTCATCTTTGTGGGCTTATCTACCTTTGATATTTGAGGTTACTGACCTTTGAATGGCATTTTGTGGGATCTTTTTTTGTGGGTATTGTTGGGTTTTTTTGTTTGTTTTTCTTTTAATAGTCAGGCCACTCTTCCATAGGGCTGCTGTGGTTTGCTGGCAGTCTGCTCCAGACCCTAGTTGCCTTGGTTTTTCCCATACCTGGAGGTATTACCAGTGAAGGCTATGAAACTGCAAAGATGGCAGCCTGCTGCTTCCTCTGGAAGCTCTGTCCCAGGGGGTACTGACCTGTTGCTGGTTTGAGAAGGCTTCTGTAGTAGGTGGCTGGAGACACCTACTGGGAGGTCTCACCCAGTCAGGAGGAACAGGATCAGGAACATGCTTAAAGAATCAGTCTGGCTGCTTTTTGGTAAAGCAGGTGTGCTGCATTGAGGGGGACCCTTACTCATCCAGACCATTTGGGTTCTCCACAGCTAGCAGGCTGGAACTGCTGAGTCTACCAAACTGCAGAGATGGCAGCTGCCCCCTACCCCATGATCTCCATCCCAAGGAGTGATCAGAGCTGTCTGTATAACCCTGGTGAAGTGGCTGAAGCCCTGGCAGGGAGGTCCCTCCAAGTGAGGAGGAACGGATTGGGGTCCTGCTTAAAGAAGCAGTCTGGCTAACAGCTGACAAGGCAGTTATGCTGTGTTGTGGGGGACCCTTCCGTGTCTGGACAGCTAGTATTCTCCAGTGCTGGCAGGCTGAAATGACTGAGTCTACTCACCTACAGAGATGGCAGTCCCTCCCCTGGGAACTTGATCCTGCCTCAAGCAGACTCCAGCCTGTTGCCATTGGCTGGCTGGAATTCCAAGCCAGTGGGTCTTAATTTGTGAGGTGCTGTGAAAGTGGGACCCACAGAACAATACTGCTTGGCTCCCTGGATTCAGCCCTCTTCCTAGGGATATGAAAAGACCGATCTCCCATCTTGCTGGGGATCCTGGGGCCGAAATATGTAAAATTCCTGGGTCTCTGTGTGTGCCTGAACAGCTGCTCTGCTGAGACTCCACACAGCTCTGTGTATCCGATCCAAGGCCCTGAGGGCATGGGCTCATGAGGGGATTTCCTGATCCACAGGTTGCAAGGATCCATGGGAGAAGAATGGTTTCCTGGGCAGGGTCACACAATCACTCACTGCTTTCCCTGGCTGGGGGTGGGGGTTCCTTTGCCCCTATGCTGCTCCCAAGTAGGCTGTCTGTTGCCCCACTCTGCTTTTCTTCATTCTTCGTGGGTTGTTTGCCTAGTCAGTCCTAATGCAAGAAACTGGATATTTCAGTTGAAGGTGCTGACTGAATTCATTTGCTCCTTTCATTCCTCTCTGTAAGTGCCTTGGACCACAGTGGCATCTAATCCGCCATCTTGGCCCTGACCCACTAATTTTCTTAGTGTGTTTTTTGTTGAACAGAGATTTTTATTTTGATGAAGTCCAGCTTATCAGGTTTTATGTTTTTGTTTGTTTTTTTCTTGGCTAGTTCTTTTTCTGTCCTGTCAAAAAATCTTGGCCTATCTCGAGGTTAAACTTATTTTTTTCCTATCTTCTTCTAGTCTCATAACTTACATTTCAGATTATTATCTATTTTGATCTTTTTCTTGTGAAAAGGAAAAAATATGGATGAAGGTTCATTTTTTTTTTTCCATAGAGGTATTCAATTGCTTTAGCACTGTTCGTTGAAAGGACTATTCTTTCCCTTATTGAATTGCTTTGCTACCCTTGGAGAAAATCAGTTAACTCTTTCAGTGTGGATCTACATCTGAGCTCTATTCTCGTATGCATTAAACCATTTGCTATGTTCCACAAGTTTCTGAACTTCTATTTATTTTTCAGCAATTGTCTTTGTGTCTTTTCTTCAGATTGGACATTTTTAAATTAATCTGTCTTAAAGTCCCATGATATTTTCTTCTTTGGTGTCTAGTCTGCTTTCAAGCCCATCCAGTGAATTTTTAATTTCAGATACTGTATTTTTCCATTCCAAAGTCTTCATTTGTTTGTTCTAAATAGTTTCAATTTCTCTATTGAGATTTCCTAGTGGTTCCTTTCATTATGTTTATGTTTTACTTTGTGTTCTTAAAGATATATGCCTTAACACTCCATTCTAATACATACTTTCTGTGATTTGTAAGTCTCATTATTATGGATAGATTTTCCTCTCAATTGTAGGCCACCTTTTCCTGATTATTTATATATGTAGTAATTTTTAATTGAATGCTGTCAATTTTGTTCTCTTTTGTAAAGAGGATTGAACTTTGTTATGGCAGGTAGCTAATTTACTTGTGCATCAGCTTAATCCTTTACAGTACTATTTATAAGCTTTAATATGGGAGGTCTAGTCTGTGACTGGAATAGCCTACTCATTAGATTTGGCCTTTCTTGTGTGTCAATTGAATGTCTGTGGGTTTATTTAAGTGTCTCACTTGAGCTAGGCAGAAACCCAACATCTCCAAGCCCTGTGCAAGCTCTGGAATCCCCTTTCAACTCATAGCTTTTCTTGGCCTTCCAGTGCCTTATTTTGTGCTTGCACTGCTTAATTTTTGGCCAAAGACTCAAGGGAACCAAATTCAGATTTCTAGATTTTCTTCTTTTTACAGTTCTTTCCTTTTCCCCATGCTTCATATTTCAGCAACTTCTGCAGCTATTATTTTTCTCTTTATTTTATTTTGTCTTATAATAAAATTGTGTGGATTCTATTATGATCCTTCTCCATTGCTTAATTTAAGTAAAAATATTTTTTATATATATTCTGAATGTAGGAATGGATTAGGTTAACTTTTTTGCTGGTGTGATCTAGGGCTCTATTTGCTATTTTTTTTGGAAGTGATAAAATATATATTCTCTTACTTTTCAAAGTCTGCTGCCTCTTGTCCTCCTTCCCATTTTATCCAGACCTTCTCTTTTCCCCACCCCTTACTGTCCCTGTCTTGCCCAATGTGGGTTCTATTCCAAGCAGTTTCTCCTAAGTGTGATCTTGTCCCAATAGGAGCCTTAGATGTCTTAGTTTTTAAAGTCCTTATGGCCATACAATCCTAACATTTCAGAACTTACAAAAACTGTCTTATCCTGTCCCTGTGAATTGGACTCTAAAAGTGTATGTTTTAGATTCTGTTCTCAGATTGTCCCCTGGCAATTTCCAGTGAGTACCTGTTGGTGATTTTGAGGTTCTTCTGTTCTCAGGGACATCCTGTTGCCTTTCCTCGGCTTTTGGCCACACAGACACTGATGGATCTTATAAATGTGGATTATTTGTCACCACTTGTTAATATTTTAGGTTCTTCAGAATATTTTATTACCTAGTTTAGTTGTAGATATTGTGCTTGAGTTTTTGCTTTTACTATCCTACTTGTTCTTTCTGTTTTATTAATGATTCAGGGAGATTCACTGCTAATACTGCCAGCCTAAAATATTCCTTTATTTCTTACTAAAAGTTACATAATCTTTGTCATGAAGAAGTGGAAGATATACTTCATGCATTTCTTAAGCTTTAAAAATCACTAATGTAGCATTGATTGATTTAAAAATTCTACACAGGATTAGGGAGAAAAATTGTTTACTTAGAGTGCTGACAAAAAATAATAAATGCACATTCTGTAAAAGGACTTGGATTTGTATAGTGAAGAAGTAACTTTACCCAAAGAGAGCTCTGGCTTTTGCTTTTGGCTACTGGGAGGAGATCTCTAGGCCCCAGGAATGTCCTGCTTGATGTGAATGTTTTTGTTTGCCTGGGAGCTTTTACCAGTGAACAGTCCAATGGTGTGATTTATGATGAAGATTTTGGAACATACTACTTCAGCCCTAACACCCAGAGGAACTAGAGGCTAAAGGCATTAGCCCAAGCCTCCAGGATGGGCTGGAGCCTAAAGATCAGCCTCATGAGCAGTACATGCTCAAGCTCCAGTAAAACTCTGGACACCGAAGGCTCAAATGAGATTTCCTGATGACAATACTCTGTGTATTGTCAGGTATCAATTGGCTGCGAGGGTAATGCATCCCTGAAGATGATGGAAGTTGTGTGTTTGGATCCTTTCAGACCTTGCTCTATGTGACTCTATATGACTCTCCCTTTGGCTGGTTCTGATGTGTATCTTTTGGCTATAACAAAATTGTCCTCACAAGTATAGCGCCTTCTGGAGTTCTATGAGTTTTTCTAGTGAATTATCAAAACTGAAGGGGTAGTGGGAAACCCTGACTTTGTAGCCAGCTGATCAGAAGTAAAGGAGGCTTGGTACTATGGTTTGAATGTGTCCCCTCCAAAACTCAGGTGTTGGCAATGTGATGTGGTAGTATTAATAGGTAATAGTGTAATCGTATTAATAGGTAGAGTCTTTAAGAGGTGATTAGGCCATGAAGACTCCTCCCTTGTGAATGGGATTAAGGCCTCTGTAAAAGCAGCTTCACTCATTGTTCAGTTGGTTTGCCCGTTCACCTGTGCCATGTGAGGACGGTGTTCCTCCTCTCCACAGGATGTAGCAATGAGGCGCCATCTTGAAAGCAGAAGAGTAACCCATACCAGACAACCAAAACAGCCCAAACCTTGAGGTTGAACGTCCCAGAGCCCAGTGAAAATAAATTTCTATTTTTTATAAACTACCTAGTCTCAGATATTTTGTTAGAGCAGCACAGAATGGACTACAACAATTGGGGACCCCAGACTTGTGGCTGGTGTATAAAGTGAAGACATGCTTGTGGAGGACTGTGCCCTTTACCTATGAAGTTTGGCCCAACTCTCCAGGCAGGAGGAATCATGGCATTTCATGAAACGGCTGGGTATCAATATACTATATAAATAAGCACAGATTTATTACAGAGCAACACAACTGATTAAGAAAGTGCACATTAAAATGATATAGTATTATTGGGAATAGAAATATGCAAGAATGAGAGAGAATTAAAAACACATAGGAATTGAGGTAGAATTTATTGCTAGTTTGATGACATTGGTGCTATGACACTAGACTGTTCAAATTCTTCCCTGCCACTTATTCCAGCAGGATTCATTGTATCTCTAACAATAAGGAACAGTAGAAAATGGGGAATCAAATAATAATCAACTGCTACCCTAATGCAGATCTGAGGTAAATAAGAGGGTCATTAGGTCACCAAGTACATAGCTGCCTAGAAACAGGATGAGAGGGGAGGAGGCAGGTCTTGTTTACTCTATTTAGCATGTGGAAAAAAGAAAGAAGAAAGTACAATAGTAAAAGGAGAGCCTGGGCACACTGATGTGTGCCTGTTGTCCCAGCTACTTGGGAGGTTGAGGTGGGAAGATTGTTTGAGCCCAGGAATTGGGGTCCAGCCTGGTCAACATAATGAGACCCCATCTCTCAAAAAAAGTGAAGAGATACAACTGGATTCAAGAGAAGGGCTTACATTTCATCACAGAGGTGGGGGATTATTGTTCTATTTCCTATTAAACTGAACAAAGGAAAAAAATTCTCCCCTTTGTGCTGGCAGATATCTAGCAGATAACAATTTTATGACAGGTAGTGAAGCAAAGCTGAGACATAGAAAGAACCTGAATCCTTGGTGACATGATTGAATTGCTGACTCAACCAGTTCTGAAGCCCATTCGTCTCTGGACTTCTTGTTATGTGAATTAAGAAATGTTCTTGTTGTTTACAATCAAAGTCAAGGAATATATATCCTGTACCCATGCATTTTAAGTTATTACTAACCCACCCCCTAGTAATCATAGCCAGTCTTTTTCTTGGTCCACTGAGTTATGTTATCTTCTAGAGTTCTTTTTTCCCTCTTTGGCAAGGTGGCAGGTCACAGCCAGACCTACTGTACTAAAAACTCAAGTAGACCCAATGATATAATAAGAGCTAGGATATGGAAGCATATATGCTGTGGCACAGCACAGATTTTCTTTTTCTTTTTTCTTTCTTTCTTTTTTTTTTTTTTTTTTTTTTTTTTTTGAGACAGAGTCTCACTCTGTTGCCCAGGCTGGAGTGCAGTGGTGCGATCTCAGCTTACTGCAACCTCCACTTCCCAGGATCAAGCAGTTCTCCTTCCTCAGCCTCCCAAGTAGCTGGGACTACAGGGGCGTGCCACCATGCCCAGCTAATTTTTTTGTATTTTTAGTAAAGACGGGGTTTCACCATGTTGGCTAGGCTGGTCTCAAACTCCTGACCTCAGCTGATCCACCCACCTTGGCCTCCCAAAGCACAGATTTTCCCATGTGAAAATAATGTGCCTGTTAACCAGCCCAAGTAGCATAAAAGATACCAACTGGTGGTTCCATGTCTACCAGCCTGAAAGATTTTATTTCATTTGGAGTCACACTCATCACTAAACTTTAGGTGTACTGCCATAAAACATAAAAGATACCAACTGGTGGGTCCACATCTACCAGCCTGGAAGATTTTATTTCATTTGGAGCCACCCTCGTCACTAAACTTCAGGTGTACTGCCATAAAAAATATTAGGATGTACGAGAGAGGCATCTACTAACTTGCATTCTTCATCTCATATAATTTTGCTGGTTTGGTAATTTACAAAGTGAAAGTCACTTTGGACTAAATCCAAGTTGTCATTCTTATCAATATTTGAACTTGGAACATGTGTTCTGGTTTAGAGCTTTGTTGTTTTACTAACGAAGTTAGTGGCTGTGGGTGTGGAAGATGGCTGCATGATTCTCAAGGCAGATATTCTTTTTGCTCTGATATACTTCAGAAGACACATGGCTTATCTTTGTACCATATCCAACACTGTTTTAGTCTTCAGTTTTAGGATTGGTTATTTTCTACCTAAAGGAATGGGACTGAGCACAAGGATAGAAATAAAAGAAATAGGAAGCAGGGATGAGCAGTAAGAGATGTTCCAATGGTGTACTTCTTTACCAGAACTCTTCTAATATTTTGTTGAATATGCTATACCAGGATTCAATCCACCTAACTGGGGGATGTAAACTGTTCCTGGGTGGAGGAAAAAAGCTGAAGTCCATAATTCAATGACTAGTCCTAAAACCTTTAATTCCCTCACAGAGAATCAGACCCATATTTACTTCTCCATTTCCTCCAGAAGGTATTTCTATTGATCCCAATATGAAGATTGCAAAGGTAAGGACCCCCACTCAGTTTGCATCTCTTGGACTTTGGCTATATTACTGAGATTTATTGGGATTTTTTTTTTACTTACTAGTATGCTTTCTGAAGGTTTATAAGATCAGGCACTGTTTCTGTTGACTTTTCCATTCTCCTGCAGATCTTTATATTTTCTCATAATTCTAACATTTCAATTAAGGAGGATGGACTTAAAGACCAATAACCATGACAGGTTCAGCCTCCGATATTTCTGGAGGCAAATATTTCCTTATTACTTTGTGAGGAAAAACCTTTCATTAATGGGTGTCTTTAATTATAAGAAACTTACTCCCTGTGTTGCGTTAATAGTTGCCTTCCCAAAACTTCCCTCTGGAACAATGCATAATAAATCTACTTCCTTTTCCAGAGGACTAGATTTAAATGTATAAAGAATTATGTATTCTTCTTTCTGGGCATTATGAACATATCTAGTAACTTTATGTGTTCCTTTGAATACTTCTAGGATTTAAAAGTTTATAGACATCATCTAGATAACTTCATAATCATACAAGGAGGTAAGTGAGGCTCAAAACAGTTGATGAGGGAAGGCTCTACTTTAAATGCCAATTAATTAATGTGGGAGAAATGACAGAATTAGGACAATAACATTTCACAAATTCTAGTTAGCTTATTGATTCAGACAAGATTTATCAAGGTTAAAATCCTTAGGTAACTGGATGTTGGGACACTGGACCTTCATTTTGTGCCAAGCTGACATTACACAGAATAATTTTTAATCGCAAGAGATAAAATAAAATTGCACAATAGCAGGTTGAGATTGTCGTTACTCCAGAGAATGTCAATCTTATCAAATTAATGGTAAATGTACTAGAAGTTCCGTGTCTTCTGATGTGATAAAACATGAAGTACACCATATTATCTATGATATTTTTTTCACAGTGTTTCACCTGAATCCATCAAGACTTTAAAATCACTTCCACAGGAGATGAAGTAAGAGGATACAATTGTACAAATTCTTAAAAGATAGAATATTCCAGGGACCAACTGGTCTTTGATTTTCAAAAGTCTATTCTAGATTAAACAACATAGGCGTACACACACACAATTCAAAAGATATGCACTAAGGTGTTAACAATGGCAATCTCTGGATGTTGGTATGTGACATTCTTTTTTTCTTTTTTCTATATTTTTTATTTTTCTACAATGCACATGTATTGTTTCTCTAAATATCATTAAGAAAATTAATAGTCAACCTGGCAGAATAATTTGCCCAATCTGTATGAGATGTTTTTCAGACTCCCGCCATATTTGATGTGTTCTCATGGTTGAACTCTTGTTTGCTATTGTCCTCCCTGAATTGTTAAGCCTACTATTTGGCAGTATGCCTCAGATATAATCTTACTTGCCTGAGGTAAAATTTCTGACCTGACCATTTTAAAGATTCTTAATAATGTTCAATTATGGATATTAGCCCTTTGTCAGATGAGTAGATTGCAACAATGTTCTCCCATTCTGTAGGTTACCTGTTCACTCTGATGGTAGTTTCTTTTGCTGTGCAGAAGCTCTTTAGTATAATTAGATCCCATTTGTCAATTTTGGCTTTTGCTGCCGTTGCTTTTGGTGTTTTAGACATGAAGTCTTTGCCCATGCCTATGTCCTGAATGGTACTACCTAGGTTTTCCTCTAGGATTTTTATGGTATTAGGTCTAACATTTAAGTCTCTAATCCATCTTGAATTAATTTTCGTATAAGGAGTAAGGAAAGGATCCAGTTTCAGCTTTCTACTTATGGCTAGCCAATTTTCCCAGCACCATTTATTAAGTAGGGAATCCTTTCCCCATTTCTTGTTTTTGTCAGGTTTGTCAAAGATCAGATGGCTGTAGATGTGTGGTATTATTTCTGAGGACTCTGTTCTGTTCCATTGGTCTATATCTCTGTTTTGGTACCAGTACCATGCTGTTTTGGTTACTGTAGCCTTGTAGTATAGTTTGAAGTCAGGTAGCGTGATGCCTCCAGCTTTGTTCCTTTGACTTAGGATTGTCTTGGAGGTGCAGGCTCTTTTTTGGTTCCATATGAACTTTAAAGCAGTTTTTTCCAATTATGTGAAGAAACTCATTGGTAGCTTGATGGGGATGGCATTGAATCTATAAATAACCTTGGGCAGTATGGCCATTTTCACGATATTGATTCTTCCTATCCATGAGCATGGTATGTTCTTCCATTTCAGACCGGCTCAAACCGGATGGAACCGGCTCAAACCGGTTCAAAACGGATCAGACCGGCTCAAACCGGATCGGACCAGCTCAAACCGGATGGAACCTGATCAAACCGGATCAGACCGGATCAAACCAGATGGGACCGGATCAAACCGGATCAGACCGGATCAAACCGGATGGGACTGGATCAAACGGAATCAGACCGGATCAGACCGGCTCAAACCAGATGGAACCGGCTCAAACCGGATGGAAACGGATCGGACCGGCTCAAACCGGATGGGACCGGATCAAACCGGATCAGACTGGATCAGACCGGATGGAACCGGATCAAACCGGATCAGACCGGATCAGACCGGTTGAAACCGGATCAGACCGGATCAAACCGGTTCGAAAAGGATGGAACCGGATCAGACCGGATGAGACCGGATGGAACCGGCTCAAAACGGTTCAAACCGGATCAGACCGGCTCAAACCGGATGGGACCTGATCAAACTGGATCAAACCGGCTCACACCGGATCTGACCAGATCAAACCGCATGGAACCGGATCATACCGGATCGAACCGGATGGAACCGGATCAGACCTGAACAAAGCGGATCGGACCGGCTCGAAACGGTTCAAACCGGATCAAAATGGATCGGACCGGCTCAAACCGGATCAGACCAGATCAGACCGGTTCAAACCGGATCGGACCGGCTCGAACCGGTTCAAACCGGATCAGACCGGATCAGACCGGTTCAAACCGGATGGAACCGGATCAGACCGGATCAGACCGGTTCAAACCGGATGGAACCGAATCAGACCGGATCAAACCGGTTCAAACCGGATGGAACCGAATCAGACCGGATCAAACCGGATGGGACTGGATCAAACCGGATCAGACCGGATCAGACTGGCTGAAACCGGATGGAACCGGCTCAAACCGGATGGAAACGGAGCAGACTGGCTCAAACCGGATGGGACCAGATGGAACCGGATCAAACCGGATCAGACCGGATCAGACCAGTTCAAACGGAATCGAACCAGATCGAACCGGCTCAAACCCGTTCAAACCGGATCAGACCGGCTCAAACCGGATCGGACCAACTCAAACCGGATGGAACCGGATCAAACCGGATCAGACCGGCTCAAACCGGACCAGACCGGCTCGAACCGGTTCAAACTGGATCAAACCGGATCAGACTGGCTCAAACCGGATCAGACCGGCTCAAACCGGATGGAACCGGTTCAAACCGGATCGAACCGGTTCAAACCGGATGGAACCGGATCAAACAGGATCAGACCGGCTCGAACCGGTTCAAACTGGATCAAACCGGATCAGATTGGCTCAAACCAGATCAGACCGGCTCAAACCGGATGGGACCGGATCAAACCGGATCAGATCGGATCAAACTGGATGGAACCGGATCAGACCGGATCAAACCGGTTCGAACAGGATGGAACCGGATCAGACCGGATGAGACCGGATGAACCGGCTCAAACCGGATCAGACCGGATCAAACTGGATGGAACTGGATCAAACCGGATCAGACCGGATCAAACCGGCTCAAACCGGTTCACACCGGATTAGACTGGCTCACACCGGATCGGACCAGCTCAAACTGGATGGAACCGGATCAAACCGGATCGGACTGGATCGAACCGGTTCAAACCGAATCAAACTGCATCAGACCGGCTCAAAACGGATTAGACCGACTCAAACCGTATGGGACCGGATCAAACCGGATCAGACTGGTTCGAGACGGATGGACCCAGATCAGACCAGTTCAAACGGGATCGAAACATATCGAACCGGCTGAAACCCGTTCAACCCGGATCAAACCGGCTCAAACCAGTTCACACCGGATTAGACTGGCTCACACCGGATCGGACCAGCTCAAACCGGATGGAACCGGATCAGACCGGATCAAACAGGATCCGACCGGCTCGAACTGGTTCAAACCGGATCAAACTGCATCGGACCGGCTCAAAACGGATTAGACCGACTCAAACCGTATGGGACCGGATCAAACCGGATCAGACCGGTTCGAGACGGATGGACCCGGATCACACCAGTTCAAACGGGATCGAAACATATCGAACCGGCTCAAACCCGTTCAACCCGGATCAGACTGGCTCAAACCGGATCGGACCGGATCAGACCGGATGGAACCGGATCAAACCGGATCAAACTGGAGCAGACCGGATCAGACCGGATGGAACCGGATCAAACCGGATCAAACTGGATCAGACCGGATGGAACCGGATCACACCGGATGAAACCGGATCAGACCGGTTAAAACTGGATGGAACCGGATCAGACCGGTTAAAACCGGATGGAACCGGATCAGATCGGTTGAAACCGGATGGAACCGGATCAGACCGGATCAAACCGGTTCGAACAGGATGGAACCGGATGAGACCGGATGAGACCGGATGGAACTGGCTCAAACCGGATGGAAACGGATCAGACCGGCTCAAACCGGATGGGACCGGATCGAACCGGATCAGACCGGATCAAACCGGAACAGATCGGATCAGACCAGTTCAAACGGGATCGAACCGGATCGAACCGGCTCAAACCCGTTCAAACCGGATCAGACCGGCTCAAACCGGATCGGTCCGGTTGAAACCGGATGGAAGCGGATCAGACCGGATCAGACCGGCTGAAACCAGATGGGACCGGATCGAACCGGATCAGACCGGATCAAATCGGATGGGACTGGATCAAACCGGATCTGACCGGATCAGACCGGCTCAAACCGGATGGAACCGGCCCAAACCGGATGGAAACGGATCAGACCTGCTCAAACCGAATGGGACAGTATCAAACCGGATGGGACCGGATCAAACCGGATCAGACCGGATCAGACCAGTTCAAACGGGATCGAACCGGATTGAACCGGCTCAAACACGTTCAAACCGGATCAGACCAGCTCAAACCGGACCAGACTGGCTCGATCCGGTTCAAACTGGATCAAACCGGATTGAACCGGCTCAAAAACGTTCAAACCGGATCTGACCGGCTCAAACCGGACCAGACCGGCTCGAACCGGTTCAAACTGGATCAAACCGGATCAGACTGGCTCAAACCGGATCAGACCGGCTCAAACCGGATGGAACCGGTTCAAACCGGATCGGACCGGCTCAAACCGGATGGAACCGGATCAAACAGGATCAGACCGGCTCAAACCAGATGCGACCGGATCAAACCGGATCAAACCAGATGGAAACGGATCAAACCGGATCAGACCGGCTCAAACCGAATCGAACCGGATGGATCCGGCTCAAACCGGATCAGACCGGCTCAAACCGGATCAGACCAACTCAAACCGGATGGAACCGGATCAGACCGGATCGAACCAAATAGAACCGGATCAGACCTGATCAAAGCGGATCGGACCTGCTCAAACCGGTTCAAACCGGATCAAACCGGATTGGACCGGTTCAAACCGGATGGAACCGGAGCAGACCGGATCAAATCGGTTGGGACTGGATCAAACCGGATCAGACCGAATCAGACCGGCTCAAACCGGATGGAACCGGCTCAAACCGGATGGAAACGGATCAGACCGGCTCAAACAGGATGGGACGGAATCAAACCGGATGGGACCGGATCAAACCGGATCAGACCGGATCAGACCAGTTCAAACGGGATCGAACCGGATTGAACCGGCTCAAACACGTTCAAACCGGATCAGACCGGCTCAAACCGATCCAGACCGGCTCGAACCAGTTCAAACCGGATGGAACCGGATCAGACTGGATCAGACCGGATGGAAGCGGATCAAACCGGATCACTCCAGACCAGACCGGTTCGAACAGGATGGAACCGGATCAGACCGGATGAGACCGGATGGAACCGGTTCGAAAAGGATGGAACCGGATCAGACCGGTTAAAACCGGAAGGAATCGGCTCAAACCGGTTCAAACAGGATTAGACCGGCTCACACCGGATCGGACTAGCTCAAACCGGAAGGAACCGGATCAAACGGGATGGGACCGGTTCAAACCGGATCAGACCGGCTCAAACGGGATCGGACCAACTCAAACCGGATGGAACCGGATCAAACCGGATCAGACTGGCTCGAACCGTTTCAAACTGGATCAAACCGGATCAGGTTGGCTCAAACTGGATCAGACCGGCTAAAACCGGATGGAACCGGTTCAAACTGGATCGAACCGGTTCAAACAGGATGGAACCGGATCAAACAGGATCAGACCGGCTCAAACCAGATGCGACTGGATCAAACCGGATCAGACCGCCTCAAACCGAATCGAACCGGATCGAACTGGCTCAAACCCGTTCAAACCGGATCAGACCGGCTCAAACCGGATCGGAGCAACTCAAACCGAATGGAACCGGATCAAAGCGGATCAGACCGGCTCGAACTGGTTCAAACTGGATCAAACCGGATCAGACCGGCTCAAACCGGATGGGACCGACTCAAACCGGATCAGACCGGATCAAACCGGATGGAACCGGATCAAACCACATGGGGCCGGATCAAACCGGTTCGAAAAGGATGGAAACAGATCAGACCGGATCAGACCGGATGGAACCGGCTCAAACCGGATTAAACCGGATCAGACCGGATCAGACCAGTTCAAACGGGATCGAACCGGATCGAACCGGCTCAAACCCGTTCAAACCGGATGGAACCGGATCAGACCGGATCAAACCGGTTCGAACAGGATGGAACCAGATCAGACCGGATGAGACAGGATGGAACCGGAGACCAGACCGGTTTAAACCCGTTCATACCGGATCAGACCGGCTCAAACCGGATCGGACCAACTGAAACTGGATGGAACCGGATCAAACCGGATCAGACCGGCTCAAACCGTATCAGACCGGCTCGAACCGGTTCAAACTGGATCAAACCGGATGAGGTTGGCTCAAACCGGATCAGACCAGCTCAAACCGTATGGGACCGGATCAAACTGGATCAGACCAGCTCAAACCGGTTCGGACCAACCGGATGGTACCGGATCAGACCTGATCAAAGCGGATCGGACCGGCTCAAACCGGTTCAGACCGGATCAGACCGGTTCAAACCGGATAGGACCGGCTCGAACCGGTTCAAACCGGATGGAACCGGATCAGACTGGATCAGACCGGATGGAAGTGGATTAAACCGGATCACACCGGATCAGACCGGTTCGAACAGGATGGAACCGGATCAGACCGGATGAGACCGGATGGAACCGGTTCGAAAAGGATGGAACCGGATCAGACCGGTTAAAACCGGAAGGAATCGGCTCAAACCGGTTCAAACAGGATTAGACCGGCTCACACCGGATCGGACCAGCTCAAACCGGATGGAACGGGATCAAACCGGATGGGACCGGATCAGACCGGTTCGAAAAGGATGGAACCGGATCAGACTCGATCGAACCGGATGGAACCGGATCAGACCTGATCAAAGCGGATCGGACCGGCTGGAACCGGATCAGACCGGATCAGACCGGCTCAAACCGGACCAGACCGGCTCGAACCAGTTCAGACTGGCTGAAACCGGATCAGACCGGCTCAAACCGAATGGAACCGGTTCAAACCGGATCGAACCGGTTCAAACCGGATCAGACCGGTACAAACCGAATGGAACCGGATCAAACCGGATCAGACCGGCTCAAACCGGATGGAACCGGATGAAACCGGATGGGACCGAATCAAACCGATTCGAAAAGGATGGAACCGGATCAGACCGGATGGAACCGGATCGAACCGGATCAGACCGGATCAAACTGGATGGAACTGGATCAAACCGGATCAGATCGGATCAGACCGGCTCAAACCGGATGGAACCGGCCCAAACCGGATGGAAACGGATCAGACCGGCTCAAACCGGATGGGACCGTATCAAACCGGATGGGACCGGATCAAACCGGATCAGACCGGATCAGACCAGTTCCAACGGGATCGAACCGGATTGAACCGGCTCAAACACGTTCAAACCGGATCAGACCGGCTCAAACCGGACCAGACCGGCTCGAACAGGATGGAACCGGATCAGACCGCATGAGACAGGATGGAACCGGCTCAACGGTTCAAACCGGATCAGACCAGCTCAAACCAGATGGGACCGGATCAAACCGGATCAGACCGGATCAAACCGGTTCAAACCGGATCAGACCGGCTCAAACCGAATCGAACCGGATCGAACCGGCTCAAACCGGATCAAACCGGCTCAAACTGGTTCGAACCAGATCAGACCGGATCAAACCGGATGGGACCGGATCACACCGGATGGAACCGGATCAAACCGGATCAGACTGGATCAAACCCGTTCAAACCCGATCGGACCGGTTGGAACCGGTTCAAACCGGATCAAACTGCATCGGACCAGCTCAAACCAGATTAGACCGACTCAAACCTTATGGGACCGGATCAAACCGGATCAGACTGGTACGAAACGGATGGACCCGGATCAGACCGGATCAATCCGGTTCGAACTGGATCAAACTGGATCGGACCGGCTCAAACCGGATCGAACCGGTTCAAACCGGATCAGACCGGTTCAAACCGGATGGAACCGGATCAAAGAGGATCAGACCGGCTCAAACTGATTCGAAAAGGATGGAACCGGATCAGACCGGATGAAACCGGATGGAACCGGATCAGACAGGATCAGACCGGCTCAAACCGGGTCAAACTGGTTCGAACCAGATCAGACCGGTTCAAACCGGATCCAACCGGATCGAACCGGATCTATCTGGCTCAAACCGGATGGAAACGGGTCAGACCGGATCAGACCAGATTAAACCGGATCAGACCGGATCAAACCGGTTCGAATCGGATCAGACCGGTTAAAACCGGATGGAACCGGTCAGACCGGATCGAACCGGATGGAACCGGATCAGACCTGATCAAAGCGGATCTGACCGGCTCGAACCGGTTCAAACAGGATCAAACCGGATCAAACCGGATCAGACCGGATCAGACCGGTTCAAACCGGATGGAACCGGATCAGACCGGATCAGACCGGATGGAACCAGATCAGACCGGATCAGACCGGATCAAACCGGATGGAAACGGGTCAGACCGGATCAGACCGGATCGAATCGGATCAGACCGGATGGAACCGGATCAGACCGGATCAAACCCGATCGGACCGGCTCGAACCGGTTCAAACCGGATCAAACTGCATTGGACTGGCTCAAACCGGATTAGACCGACTCAAACCGTATGGGACCGGATCAAACCGGATAAGACCGGTTCGAAACGGATGGACCCGGATCAGACCGGATCAAACCAGTTCGAACTGGATCAAACTGGATCGGACCGGCTCAAACCGGATCGAAACGGATGGAACCGGATCAGACCTGATCAAAGCGGATCGGACCGGCTCGAACCGGTTCAAACAGGATCAAACCGGATCGGACCGGATCAGACCGGATCAGACCGGTTCAAACCGGATCGGACCGGCTCGAACCGGTTCAAACCGGATGGGACCGGATCAGACTGGATCAGACCGGATGGAACCGGATCACACCGGATCAGACCAGATCAGACCGGTTCAAACCGGATGGAACCGGATCAGACCGGCTGAAACAGGATGGAACCGGATCAGACCGGTTGAAACCGTATGGAACCGGATCAGACCGGATCAAACCGGATTTGACTGGATCAGACCGGATCAAACCGGTTCGAACAGGATGGAACCGGATCAGACCGGATCAGACCGGATCAAACTGGATGGGATTGGATGAAACCGGATCAGACCGGATCAGACCGGCTCAAATCGGATGGAACCGGCTCAAACCAGATGGGACCGGATCAAACCGCATGGGACCGGATCAAACCGGTTCGAAAAGGATGGAACCGGATCAGACCGGATCAAACCGGATGGAACCGGATCAGACAGGATCAGACCGGCTCAAACTGGGTCAAACTGGTTCGAACCAGATCAGACCGGTTCAAACCGGATCCAACCGGATCGAACCGGATCTATCTGGCTCAAACCGGATGGAAACGGGTCAGACCGGATCAGACCAGATTAAACCGGATCAGACCGGATCAAACCGGTTCGAATCGGATCAGACCGGTTAAAACCAGATGGAACCGGTCAGACCGGATCGAACCGGATGGAACCGGATCAGATCTGATCAAAGCGGATCTGACCGGCTCGAACCGGTTCAAACAGGATCAAACCGGATCGGACCGGATCAGACCGGTTCAAACCGGATCGGACCGGCTCGAACTGGTTCAAACCGGATGGGACCGGATCAGACTGGATCAGACCGGATGGAACCGGATCACACCGGATCAGACCGGATCAGACCGGTTCAAACCGGATGGAACCGGATCACACCGGATGAAACCGGATGGGACTGGCTCAAACTGGATCAGACCGGTTGAAACAGGATGGAACCGGATCAGACCGGTTGAAACCGGATGGAACCGGATCAGACCGGATCAAACTGGATGGCACCGGATCAGACCGGATCAAACCGGTTCGAACAGGATGGAACGGGATCAGACCGGATCAGACCGGATCAAACCGAGTCAAACTGGTTCGAACCAGATCAGACCGGTTCAAACCGGATCCAACCGGATCGAACCGGATCTATCTGGCTCAAACCGGATGGAAACGGGTCAGACCGGATCAGACCGGATCAAACCGGATCAGAACGGATCAAACCAGTTCCAATCGGATCAGACTGGTTAAAACCGGATGGAACCAGATCAGACCAGATCAAACCGGATGGGACCGGCTCGAACCGGATCAGACCGGCTCAAACCGGCTCAAACTTGTTCGAACCAGATCACACCGGTTCAAACCAGATGGAAACGGGTCACGCCGGATCAGGCTGGATCAAACCGGATCAGACCGGCTCGAACCGGTTCAATCCGGATCAAACCGGATCACACTGGCTCAAACCGGATCAGACCGGCTCAAACCGGATGTGACCGGCTCAAACCGGATCAGACCGGTTGAAACCAGATGGAACCAGATCAGACCGGATCAAACCGGATGGAACCGGATCAGACCGGATCAAACCGGTTTGAACAGGATGGAACCGCATCAGACCGGATCAGACCGGGTGGAACCGGCTCAAAACGGTTCAAACCGGATCAGACCGGCTCAAACCGGATGGGACCGGATCAGACCGGATCAAACCGGTTCGAAGCAGATGAGACAGGTTCAAACCGGATGGAACCGGATCAAACTGGATGAGACCGGATCAGACCGGCTGAAACCGGTTCAAACCTGATCGGACCAGATGGAACCGGATCAAACCGGATGAAACCGGCTCAAACCGGATCGAACCGGATGGGGCCGGATCAAACCGGACTGAACCGGCTCAAAGTGGTTCGAACCGGATTAGACCGGTTCAAACTGGATCAGATCGGATCAAACGGGACCTACAAATAACTCAAACAAATTTACAAGAAAAAAAACAAACAACCCCATCAAAAAGTGGGCAAAGGATATGAACAGACATTTCTCAAAAGAAGACATTCATACAGCCAACAGACACATGAAAAAATGCTCATCGTCACTCGCCATCAGAGAAATGCAAATCAAAACCACAATGAGATACCATCTCACACCAGTTAGAATGGCAATCATTAAAAAGTCAGGAAACAACAGGTGCTAGAGAGGATGTGGAGAAATAGGAACACTTTTACACTGTTGGTGGGAGTGTAAACTAGTTCAACCATTATGGAAAACAGTGTGGCAATTCCTCAAGGATCTAGAACTAGATGTACCATATGACCCAGCCATCCCATTACTGGGTATATACCCAAAGGATTATAAATCATGCTGCTATAAAGACACATGAACACGGATGTTTGTTGTGGCACTATTCACAATAGCAAAGACTTGGAATCAACCCAAATGTCCATCACTGACAGACTGGATTAAGAAAATGTGGCACATATACACCATGGAATACTATGCAGCCATAAAAAAGGATGAGTTTGTGTCCTTTGTAGGGACATGGATGCAGCTGGAAACCATCATTCTTAGCAAACTATCGCAAGAACAGAAAACCAAACACCGCATGTGCTCACTCATAGGTGGGAACTGAACAATGACATCACTTGGACTCGGGAAGTGGAACATCACAAACCGGGGCCTATCATGGGGAGGGGGGAGGAGGGAGGGATTGCATTGGGAGTTATACCTGATGTAAATGACGAGTTGATGGGTGCTGACGAGTTGATGGGTGCAGCACACCAACATGGCACAAATATACATACGTAGTAAACCTGCACATTATGCACATGTACCCTAGAACTTAAAGTATAATAATAATAAAAAATAAATTAATTTAAAAAAATAATGTTCAGTTATGAAGGCAATTAAAGACTACACTGCCTTTTTGGAAGTTCAATAACATTGTTAGCTGTTTAGAATATAGTCTATTGACTATTTAGAAAAGACGTTAAGAACATGGGCTCTAGAGATCTTAGGAAAATTGCTGAAACTTATTTAAGCCTTAATTTTCCTATCTGCAAAGTGAAGAAAATACCAGAACTTATTTCAAACAGTTGTTGTAAAGGTTGCATGAGATAACACAGCAAAATACTTGAGTAAAATGCTTAACTCACAGTATATAAAAATAAATTTGAGCAATTATAATAATTATTATCATGTTCATATAAAATATCAAAATAAACATTGCATCATTTATACTCCCTTCAATACCTCAAAATTAATTTGAGCAAAAGTGGTGTATTTAGCCAGGTTCTTGGTGAAAATATCTTTTAATCAAAAGGATAGGACTAAATAAGTAATTTTCTTAATCTGGTAACTATACCACTGTATCTCTTTTTTAATTCTGTAATGAATTATTTAAGTAATTCATTCACATTAGATCTTTCAAGTGTTTAGGACATGTGGGGTCCCATAAAGCACCCACTTAAGTGGAATAACCCCAAGAATTCAGGATAAAGTTTCTGGAATTTTCACAGTACACTGACGTTCCTTGAGAATATACAACATTTCTTGAGGTGCCTGAATAACTGAAGGTCCCGAGGAGCTAATCAGAACCACACAATTTACTCTGTGTAGGGTGAATGTGTTCCCTACTAGCTAGCGGAATCATGGTCCTCAAATTCAGAAGGCAATAATATCAGAATTTTATGAGAACATCCATTAAACTGAACACATAGATAGTTATCTATGTGAGAAGTAAAGTGATGGAGACTAAGTTTAAAATATTTGATGTCCCTCCACATCCCCCATTAGCCCAAGAACTGAAAAATAGAAGCTGAATAACTTTAGGGGCCTACATGCTTCTGCTGTGCCACTCTGCAGCAGAACTTTAAAGCAAAACATTTCTTAGAGTTTTACACTGGATATATTAATGAAATCACTAATTTTGCTGCATACTAAACAAGATTCCTTCCACTGCAAGTACAGAAACTCAAGAAATTTAAACAATAATGAAATGTATTGACTCGACACTGAGTCTAGAAGTATAACAGATTTCAGAGTTGGCCTAGTCTGGCAAGCACTAGCTTTCTTCCCCAAAGCTGGTTCTTAGGTTCTGTTCTCCTCTGTTGGCTTCACAAAATGGCAGTCCCAGCTTCACTAGTGCATAACTTCTTCCAACAGCTCTCACTTAAAGGTAAAGAAACATTTTCCAGAAACTCTCAACAAGTTCTCTTTGACCTTACTAGCCAGTACTATGTCTTATCCCTCATTCCTGAACCAATCATTAGCAAAGGAATAAGATTATTCCTAAGACACATTGCTTCTAGTAAGGGAGCTGTGGATGTATAAATGAAAATTGGGGTGCTCTTGGGAAGAGAGAAATAAATATTGGGTGGGTAATCAACAAGACATCATCAAAAAACTTCCTGGGGGTTGAATGGAGCAGGAAAATTTTTTTTTTCAGAGAATTGGTTTTTCATAAAATACTTGGCTTTTAAACAGTTAAGACATAAAATAATCCACATCTTTTCTCATTTGATTTTCCCCTTGCTGAAATTGCAATAAAAAACATATATATATACACACACACACACACATTTTTTTTTTTTTTTTTTTTTTGAGATGGAGTCTCTGTCGCCCAGGCTGGAGTGCAGTGGCACAATCTCAGCTCACCACAACCTCTGCCTCCAGAGTTCAAGCAATTATCCTGCCTCAACCTCCCCAGTAGTTGGGATTATAAGCACCTGCCATCATGCCTGGCTAACTTTTGTATTTTTAGTACAGATGGGGTTTCACCATATTGTCCAGGTTGGTCTCAAACTCCTGACCTCAGGCGATCTGCCCACCTTGGCCTCCCAAAATGCTGGGATTACAGGTGTGAGCCACTGCACCCAGCCTACAGTAATAATTTTGAGTGAGAATAACAGTGTTTTGTGTACACTATCTCCAGCCAGGTTGTATAATTCTCAAACAGCTCTGAACACTTTCAGGTTGTTTGGAATTTGGAAAAACCTAAGTGGTGATTTTCCCTGAATTTTTAGGATGTGAAAATTTTTTTTAAGTGGAAACGTAATCTGTATATAATAACCTAGACTTCAAAATGTTGTTATGTAACAGCTGTTTGATGTTTGACAAGTTTTTGACACTCTTTAATTAGTCAGTTTACATGTTTAATCTTATAAATAAATTTACCAAGTACAAATCTGAGCACTAAGTATGGTAAGTTTGGCATTTTATCCTTAAAGGAGAGGAATGGCATCTAAATTCAGAAAACCACTTAATTTTCTTAAAGTGAAAACATTTCCACACGCCTTAGTGATTTCAGTCTCAGTACTTTTCCTTTGACTTTCATTGTTTTTTTAAAAAAACCAAACTAACAACCATTTTTTTTCCTATTATTAGGGATTTCTAAGTTATTGTTTATGGAGAAATGACTTGAGCTCAGGAGAGCTGGATACAAGTCTTAAGCTAGTGATGAGGTCTTAGGAAAGCCACTTTGCCTCTCCAAATTATAGTTTTCTTTTCTGCTTGTTAGACTCAATGTATCATTTATTCATTCATTTAATGAACATCTACTGATTGCCTATTGTGGTTTGGAGAATTAAATAATAATAATAACACGTTGTCCTTGCTTTCAAGGAGTTCATAGTAAAGTGACACAGGTGGTACATATAGCACAAGGGATTTTTCTGAGTTAAGTAGAGCGATGGAAATGTGAATGGGGTCTTTTGGAAATATCTAGAAGGGATACTTAAGTCAACTTCAGGTTGGAGATGAATGAAGGGAAAGTTTCCCTAGAGATCATGATATTTGAGCTGAGGAGCTGAGGATGAATAGGCATTAGCTAGACAAAGGCTGGTTGGGGAGGAGTTAAGAAACTTAACAAAGGGAAGATAGTATGAACAAAGGTATGAAGACACAGCCTGGTATAAAGGGATATTGTAAACAATTCATGTTATTGAAGAAAAAATTGTGAAGCAGAGAGTCGGAAAGAAGAATGTTGGAGAGGGTGCAGGAACCAGAAGGCTTTGTGAGACTTTTTTTCCCAGTAGGTAATAATTCAATAAAAGATGTTACTTTAGGGTCAGAGGGAAACACATCAACTTTTCCTGACATCTCATTCTAGGCTTCTTTAATTTTACTTATTTTATCTTTAGCATTTAAAACAATATGAAGGAAGTGGTCTATAGGGTTTATCCTATAATATTCTAGCTTGCCAACCTCACTACCACAAAATCATTTTTAGTATGGTGCTAGGATATTATTGAATCTGGGCTTTTTTTTTTTTTTCTTTACTTAACTGAATCAAAAAGAGTCGTGAAGCTTTTTTTGTTTCAAGGAAACCCAATTGTTTTGAATTAGTAAAGTGTTTGTCAAAGGAGTTCAGCAAAGCCCCACTATTACTCTGGAGTATGTAACTCTCAGTATAGTTTTCTTTCTATTTTCATAAGGTTAACTGTTTCTCCATCTAAAAAAAAATTAATAACTAGCAGGGTGATCCTTTGCCTTTGCATCCTCTGTCTATTACATATAAAACTTTTGATATTAAAAATGATTTTTCTCCTCCATCATTTCCTTCTCCTCCTTCCCTTCCTCCCTTTCTTCCTTCTTTCAATTATAAAAGTCTCCTCTTAAGATAAAAATTCTAGAGATGAGATTCATTAAGCTATTGCTAGATAATGGGAGCATAAGTTATCTGACTATTAGATGCCCATTGAAAAGGGAAATGTGCTTATAGTCCAAGGTCAAGTGACCAGAGGTGGAGAAGGGTCTGGATGTCTGAGAAGGAAGGGCCAAATACACAATCTGCCTCTCCACTGGAGAGAGCCACTTTCAACCAGTATGGTTTTTTCTGGTAAAGTAAGCCAATGTTCAGAAGTACATAATGCTTAACGAAATAATTGAAGGGTCTATTATTCAAAAGGCAGAAAGACTAAAGTCACTAAATAGAAGAACATTTCCTCAATATGACTGCAGGCAATATTCTCCTAGAAAATAATGAAATATTTGTCTTGGTGATATGCTTACCTTTCTTAAGTGAACAGGAAAAGTATTTTGCATCTCTCTGTGGTGGGGAAACTGACCTGAAATTGAAGCATCCATAGTCATCTTCATCCTTGATTATGGGATGAGTGTCCACATCCCAACTCTTTCTCTCTTTTTCTTGAATGAACAGATAAGAGATTCCATAAGTCCTGGCAAAGAGGGGAACACATCTCTCTCAGAACTCCCCAGGAGGGGAGGTGGAGTCACTGAGGAACTTGAAGGTTTGAGTATGGAGGTTTGAACAAAGAGAGAGAAGGGTGAGGGCTGTTTATAAAGTAGTGAGGGAGAAATCATACGTTAGGAGCATCTTTCTTATGAGGCTTAAGTCTGGAAGTGCTTTCCCAGGTGCTCTATAAACGAATGGTGAAGTCACAGAGAATTACTTTAACTTCTATTCCTCCTCATACCCTACAAGGCTGGCTTCATGGATGTGCAACCTATAAAGTTGCACAGAACACATTATCAGAAAGGTCCTGCACTTGGTTTAATACTCTACTCCTGCCGTCTTGAAATTGTTACTTTTTTCTTTGAATTTATGTTTTTTAAGTGAAATGCAATAGGATGATGGAGCCTGAACACAGGATACGGCAATAAGCATCTGTGCTGCCATTATTTGCCACCCCACTCACACATAATGTTCAGTATGCCCCATAAGCACATAATTTCTCTGACCCCATGATGAGTGGGAATTCAGTCAGACTCAAAGTAAGTACAAGGTAAGTCTGTTACATCTATGTCTGACTAAGCAGAAGCTGACAGCTGCAAGAGGCCAGGCTTTCTGTTTGAACTAGAACATGCTTTGAATGCAGAAAGAAGGCAGTGGTAAAGAGACAACCTACGGAATAGGAAAAAGTATTTGCAAACCATACAATTGATAAGGGATTAATATCAAAAATATATAAGGAACTCAAACAATTCAATAGCAAAATACAAATAACCCAATTTAAAAATGGGGAAAGGATCTGAATAAACATTTTAAAAAACCATACATATGGCCAACAGGTATATGCAAAAAGCTCAATGTCACTAATCGTCAGAGAAATGCAAATTAAAATCACAATGAGATATCCCCTCATACCTATTAGAACAGCTGCTATCAAAAAGATGAAAGACAAGTGTTGGTAAGGATGTGCAGAAAAGGGAACCTTTGTACACTGTTGGGAATGTAAGTTAGTACAGCCATTATGGAAAACAGTCTAGAAATCTCTTAAAAATTTATAAATAGAATTGCCTAAACCCACTACTGGATATATATCCAAAAATTGAAATCAGTATATTGAAGAGATGTCTACATGCCCATGTGCATTGCAGCTTTATTCACAATAGCCAATATGTGGAATCAACCTAAGTGTCCATCAACAGATAAATGGATAAAGAAAACCTGGCATATATACACAATGGAATACCATTCAGCCTTTAAAAAGAAGGAAATCCTGCCATTTGTGACAACATGGATGAATCTGAAGGACATTATGTTAAGTAAAAAAAGCCAGGCACAGAAAGACCAATACTGCATGATCTCACATGTGGAATACAAAAACGTCAAACTCATAGAAGCAGAGAGTAGAAAGGTGGTTACCAGGTGCTAGGAGTATGGGGGATGGTGTGAGATGCTGGTCAAAGAATATACCCATTTCAGTTAGACAGGAGGAATAAGTTCAATAGATCTATTGTACAACATGGGGACTATAGTTAATAACAACATATTGTATATTTCAAAATTGCTAATACAGCAGATCTTAAGTTTTCTCACCATTAATAACTAGTAACTATTTTATATGTTTGTTGGCTGCATAAATGTCTTCTTTTGAGAAGTGTCTGTTCATATCCTTTGCCCACTTTTTGATGGGGTTGTTTTTTTCTTGTTAATTTGTCGAAGTTCCTCCTAGATTCTGGATATTAGCCCTTTGTCAGATGGATAGATTGCAAACATTCTCTCACATTCTGTAGGTTGCCTGTTCACTCTGATGATAGTTTCTTTTGCTTCACAGAAGTTCTTTAGTTTAATTAGATCTCATTTGTCAATTTTGGCTTTTTTTGCAATTGCTATTGGTGTTTTAGTCATGAAGTCGTTACCCATGCCTATGTCCTGAATTGTATTGCCTATGTTTTCTTCTACGGTTTTTATGGTTTTAGGTTTTACATTTAAGTCTTTAATCCATCTTGAGTTAATTTTTGTATAAGGTGTAAGAAAGGGGTCCAGTTTTAGTTTCCTGCATATGGCTAGCCAGTTTCCCAGCACTGTTTATTAAATAGGGAATCCTTTCCCCATTGCTTGTTTTTGTCAGGTTTGTTGAAGATCAGATAGTTGCAGATGTGTGATGTTTTTCCTGAGGTCTCCGTTCTGTTCCATTGATGTATATATCTATTTTGGTACCAGTACCATGCTGTTTTGGTTACTGTAGCCTTGTAGTATAGTTTGAAGTCAGGTAGCATGATGCCTCCAGCTTTGTTGTTTTTGCTTGTGATTATCTAGGCTATATGGACTCTTTTTTGGTTCCATATGAAATTTAAAGTAGTTTTTTCTAATTCTGCAAAGAAAGTCAGCAGTAGCTTCATGGGTATAGCATTGAATCTATAAATTACTTTGGGCAGTATGGCCATTTTCACAATATTGATTCTTCCTATCCATGAGGATGGAATGTTTTTCCATTTGTTTGTGTCCTTTCTTATTTCCTTAGCAGTGGTTTGTAGTTCTCCTTGAAGAGGTCCTCATCACTGGTCATTAGAGAAATGCAAATCAAAACCACAGTGAGACACCATCTCATGCCATTTAGAATGGTGATTATTAAAAAGTCTGGAAACAACAGATGCTGGCGAGGCTACCAAGAAATAGGAATGCTTTTACACTGTTGGTGGGAGTGTAAATTAGTTTAACCATTGTGGAAGACAGTGTGGCGATTCCTCAAGGATTAGAACCAGAAATACCATTTGACCCAACAATCCTATTACTGGATCTGTACTCAAAGGATTATAAATTATTCTAGTATAAAGACACATGCACACTTATGTTTATTGCAATACTATTTACAATAGTCAAGAATTGGAACCAACTCAATGCCCATCAATGATAGACTGGGTACTGGAAACCATCATTCTCAGCAAACTGCAAACTAACACAGGAACAGAAAACTAGACACCGCATGTTCTCACTCATAAGTGGGAGTTGAATAATGAGTACACATGGACACAGGGAGGGGAACATCACTCACCAGGGCCTGTTGGGGGGTGTGGGGCAATGGGAGGGAGAGTATTAGGATAAATACCTAATGCATGTGGGGCTTAAAACCTAGATAATGGGTTGATAGGTGCAGTAAACCACCATAACACATGTGTACTTATGTAACAAACCTGCACGTTCTGCACAGGCACCCCAGAACTTGAAATTAAACAAAAAAAAAGGCCAGGCATGGTGGCTCACTCCTGTAATCCCAGCACTTTGGAAGGCTGAGGTGGGCAGATCATAAGGTCAGGAGATCAAGACCATCCTGGCCAACATGGTGAAAACCCGTTTCTACTAAAAAATACAAAAATAAGCTGGGCATGGTGGCACACACCTGTGGTCCCAGCTACTCGAGAGGCTGAGGCAGGAGAATCACTTGAAACTGGGAGGCGGAAGTTGTAGTGAGTGCCACTGCACTCCAGCCTGGCAACAGAGTGAGACTCCATCTCAAAAAAAAAAAAAAAAAAAAAAAAATTAAACTAAATTAAATAAAAATAAGAAAATAAATAAATAGTAACTATTTTAGGTAATACATTTGTTAATTAACTTGATTTAGTCATTCTACAATGTATACACATTTCAAAACATGCTGTTGCACACTACAAATACATACAATTTGTCAATAAAATAAAATAAATGAATAAAAGAAAAAAATGCTAATCAGAAAAAATAATTTTTTTTTTAAAGATGGCATTGGTGTTGAGAAACATGAACAACTCAAGTACACTTTCACATCCTTTCTTACTCATGTTATTTCCCTGTACTAGCTAACAACTTACACTAAAATAATGATAATAAGTCCTTCCTTACTCATCAGCAACTTTAAGGTAGAGAAGGTTGATAGAATGTGTGCAGATCAAGAAGTAAAATAAAAACAGTTGAGTTAATTTTATGTAGTTATTCTGCCATTCTGGCCAGAACAATATACACATGTAGGTATGAGCTATGAAGTATGAATTATGGAATTTCAATGATTCCACATACAAGGTCAATGATCTTATATTTGCATTTAAAACTGCCATTGCACAATATAAAGATGAATGGTAAAATTCATGCTAAAAATTTTAAACTAATTTTTTTTACTTAGAACAATATTAAATAGCAATGAAAGTGCACCACGACAATTTGAGAGAGCCACTACCAAAAAAAGAAAAGAGGCTTTATGTTTTAATAGCTTTAATGTCACCCTTTTCCTGCTTTTTGAACAAGGGGCCCATATTTTCTTTTTTTTAATGGGTTAACTAATATTATTATTATTACTTTTTAAAAATTTTACTTTAAGTTCTGGGGTACATGTGTAGAACGTGCAGGTTTGTTACATAAGTATACATGTGCCATGGTGGTTTGCTGCACCCATCGACCTGTCATCTACATTAGGTATTTCTCCTAATGTAGGGGCCCCATATTTTCATTTTGCATTGGACTCCACAAATTATGTAGCTCTCCCAAAATATGCCCTACCTCTTGAAACCTATCTGAATGTTCAATAATAATTGTCCTATCTTTATGTCTTAACAGAACATGTTTAGTATAGTGGGGTCTTTCTTTCCAGCTTGGCTCACCTCACCCATCCCAGTCATCAGAAATAGACTACGGAATAAATAAGAATAAAATCATGTTTGGCCGGGCTCAAGCCTGTAATCCCAGCACTTTGGGAGGCCGAGGTGGGTGGATCACGAGGCCAGGAGATCGAGACCATCCTGACCAATACGGTGAAACCCCATCTCTACTAAAAATAAAAAAATTAGCCAGGCATGGTAGTGGGCGCCTGTAGTCCTAGCTACTCAGGAGGCTGAGGCAGGAGAACGGAATGAATCCAGGAGGCGGAGCTTGCAGTGAGCAGAGATCACACCACTGCACTCCAGCCTGGGCAACAGCAAGACTCCGAGACTCCATCTCAAAAAAATACAAAAAACAAAAAAAAATCATGTTCTTCACAGCTACCTGGATAAAACTGGAGGCCATTATTCTGAGTAACTCTGAAACAGAAAAATGAAATACTGCATGTTCTCACTTATAAGTGGGAGCTAAACAGTGAGTATACATAGACAGAAAGGTGGAAAAAATAGGCACTGGGGACTCTAAAAGGAGATAGGGTAAGAAGAAGGTGAGGGTTGAAAAATTACCTGTTGGGTACAGTATTAACTATTTGGGCAATGAGTCCACTAGAAGCCCAAACCTCACCATTACACAACATATGCTTGTACCAAATCTGCTCATATATCCCCTGAATATAAAATAAAACAAAATAAAATAACAACAAAAGAACTAGGGCAGGGAGAACATTACACTTCAACTCCAATTTATAGGCATTATTAAGTTAAGCTTCCTCTCATATTAATAAAACTATAGGAAGTCCATTTGACTTGAGAGACAATAAATTGAATTTATTTATGGCCTCTATACATAAATCTAGCACTGTGCCTGAAACATAATATAGGAGGTAATCAATGAAAGTTGCTCGATTGGTTCATAAATTGTGATCATCTATATTTATATAATTTCCCAATTCTTCTAATATGTACTAATTTTCATTGGTAACCCAAGAGCAGATAACAAAATATAATTAATATGTGATTTTTTTGTTTGTTTGTTTTTGTTTGTTTGTTTTAGAAATGGAGTCTCGCTCTGTCGCCCAGGTTGGAGTGCAGTGAGGCAATCTTGGCTCACTGCAACCTCCGCCTCCTGGGTTCTAGCAATTCTCCTGCCTCAGCCTCCTGAGTAGCAGGGACTACAGGCACTCGCTGCCACGCCTGGCTAATTTTTTGTATTTTAGTAGAGACAGGGTTTCATCGTGTTGCCCAGGCTGGTCTTGAACTCCTGAGCTCAGGCAATCCACCTGCCTTGGCCTCCCAAAGTGCTGGGATTACAGGCATGAGCCACTGCGCCAGGTCAAAATATTTTTTAAAATAATCACAGTCTGTTTTCTGCCTTAGAAACTAAATTTATTTTCTGATGTCAGATGATGTGCTTAAAGTATATTATATCTTAAAATGATAGACACACTTGAGTGTACATAGATAATCTTTTGAGGTGCTTTTTAGAAGACTGATTTCTAAATTATATCCACAAAGATTTGAATTCAGAAAGTCTGGGGTTGGGCTCAGGAATCTGAGAGAGAGAGAGAGAGAGTTGAGGGAAACTGAGATGCCAACCAAGGCTGACTTCCAAGTCTCTTGACTGTTAGAGACTATAGGAAAAGGAAAAAGAACATACCTCGGTAAATACAATTGGGAACTTATTCCATTTGAAGTGCCTAAGGAATATCTGAGTGGCAATCAGCTATGTGGGCCTATGGTTCTAATACTCAACACAGAGAGAGAGAGAGTGGATGACTGCTGCCTGTTAATCTTAGGATCATCTCACATCAGAATGTTCCAGTAAAAACCTTTCTGATAAAGTGTGTCTAATAATGAATCAATACAAATGTGAAACTGATCTTTTATTTTGGTATTGTGGCTTAATTCCAAATAATTTGCTTCATGCTCCATCTTCACAAAAGGGTTTAGTCTAAATACTTGGAGGATTATTCGTAACAGTTCTAGTTTCAGGCTCTTCTGTTTGGCATTGGTTGGTAGTCCAGTTTCTTCCATCTGACCAAGATGTTACAGCCTACTCCAAAAACTATGCCAGGGAGTGTTCTGAGACATAATTCCTATTCTGAGATTGAGATGGGCCTGTTTGGATGGGGTGCTAAAATGAAGAAATCCCAAATGCACAGTAAATTCATTTTTCCTGTACCCTAGTTATTGCATTTGCAGAAACTCTTGATTTTGCAGTTTTAAAGAGTGGAATGTTTTTAAAGCAACAGTAAGATCTAGAAGTCCCTTTACGGAGAGGCCAAATACATTACAGTGGGAAACAGTGTGCCATGCCTGTGAAGCTTGCAATTATACTTGGCTTTGCCTGGTGTTGAAAGTGACCAAAACTAATCAGGTCCAGAAGAGCATTCAGTAAAGCTGCTTTTCTGACTCTCTGCCTCTGCCCTTCCTGCTTCTGCTGCTGAGCAGATTGCAAGAGACTGGTGCCAACTCTACATTGCTTAATAATAATTCTCATTAGCATGCTGCCTTGGATGTGTACTGCAGAGCAAAATTTAGCTTCTCCTTGGTGTGAATCAAGAGAAGAGCATGAAATTCTCAGAATGTGCAAAAGGTTTGAAGATCTTAGTATAGGGAACACCTTTGAATGTGCTTAGCACTCTCTTTTTTCTCTTCAACCAGGGTAGGATAGACAAAGAGGAATTTTAATACCAAATGGAGAACTTTGCGTTCTTTCTGCTTCTCCACGTGCAGCCCCTGAGATTTCAATTCTTTGTGCCTTATTGAACACTCTGATACATTCCAAATGTCCATGGCCTGTCCAAGCTCAGGGCCCCTGTGGAGTGAATGCTACTAGCTTTGGTCTGTGCATTTGACCACAGGGCAACAGGCCGCATGTACCTGCAGCTCCATGACTTTCCTGAGGTTGTTCACATTAGCTTTCGTTATGAAAGTGAATGAGATGCTGTTTACTCTCCTGCAGATGCCAGGGTGACTGAATGGCACTCTAAGGAGACATGCACAACCTTGCACATTCACAGCCTATTTAACAGGGGCCATATTTCCCACAACGGCTTTCACATGCCATCTGCTGTCACATGATACCACGTGCCAGGTCCTTATAAGAAATGTATTCGATCACCCAGTTTCTCACTACTCCTTTAGAAATGGCAAATTGAACAAGACAGTAAGTAGGTTTCACACTAAAGGAATTATGTGCATATCAAATGTAGTGAATTAAAAGGGTATTTTTATTGTCATTGCTGCCTGCAAAATGGCAATCACACACCCTCATGAAAAATTTAGAGAAGTTATCAGACTTAGTGGTTAACGGGAAAGATACTTAAATTTTTCGTGAATTTACTTGCCAACAGAATAACTACAAAACAAAATTTGAAGAGTAGTCCAAGGCATTTTCTGGTTCCATACTTTTTTCGTTCTCCTGTTGGATACCATTTCTCCTGACTGATCCAATGCTGAGTTCAGTGGTAATGAAGTGCCACATTGTGAAAGGGTGAGAGAACTGGTACAAAGTGTACCAGGGAACAAATGAATTAGTACACCTGTCAAGTCTCACTCTTGAAGGATGACACCTTCTTTGTTAATTGAAAAGAAATGTAAAATGGGAGAAATAGCAAAAAATGAAATAAAATAAAAATTAAATTAAATTAAATATTTCTGGCTCTTCTTTCCTTCTTCTCCTTTATGACCTACGACAGCATACTGTAATGTCTCCGAGTCTTGCATTTTCATGTATTATTCTGATACTGTCTGTAGGGAGCCTAGAACAGGGCTGCCAGAGAGACAGTCTGTAATTGGAAATTCTTTCAAGAGAAGGACTTCTATCAGGACTGCCGAGGGAATAGGAGCTCCACCTGCTGACTTTTTTATGTTTGCCGACTCTGAAAGAATGCAAAACATGAAGAAATTGAATGGTGGGTTTTTTTATATATATAATTTCTCAGTGGAAATGCAGTTTTCAAAATTATTGATAAGATGTACCAGTCTAATCAGGGCTTTCAAGAAGAAAATGCAATCTATAGCTTGTTTTAAGAGTGAGGATTATGTTGTCTTCCCTGGGCCAGTCTAAATAATTACTTTAATCTGGAGCAACATATAAATTCATAAATTGTTGCCACCATGGCTCTTAGGGAATCCTCAACTTTTTAAACATTGCCTCTCTCAGCCATAAATTTACAGTACACCACTCGCCCATGTGTGTTTTGTTTTAAAAAGCTGTAGTCTCTTGTTACATGTAGTTTGGAAGAAATGCTAGATGTTTTTGATCTAAAGAAGAAAGATCAAATCCTAGTCAAACATTACTATTGTAAAGAGCATAGACATTATTTGAGTATTTGTCATCTGCATTTCACAAAGAAGCTATGCGGTTTTGTATAAAAGCCACATAAAACCATAAACTTGTCGTTTGTCTTTTCCTTGATGGAAATTGCCACGAGGAAGTGTGGAATACATTATCAACATGCTTGATTGCTTAACTCCTGGGCCAATGGGATCATGAGGGCAGGTATACCTCCTTGCTCCTTACAACCTCAGTATTGTGGGTTTCATTTCTTATCTAGATTTTGTTCACTGACAACTGATAAGCTACATGACTGGCTGGATTCTACTGAAAAAAAAAAAAAAAAGGGAACCTTTATTTATGGCTTGGGTTTTATGCTTAGAAAGACTCCTTTGCATTGTTTTATATATTAGCATTGTAAGTCATTTTCTGTATTCATGTAAACCACTAGAATTGGATACAGAAATCTCCTTTCAGGCCCTATGACAGAACTGACCGTACCCAGATAATTCTTGTGGAGGGATTCGTTAGTTAGTTAGCCAGCTAGTTTTTCAGAATTCCTAACAAGCTTCCCCCAGATCTTTCTTCTGGTGACACACTATGTACTCCAGGAGCTGCCCCCTACTCATTCTTCAGGAGTGGTGACATGACCCAGAACTGTACCTGTACTCCTGGTCCAATCAGAGTTCTTCCCTGGGATCCATATATGCACAGTGAGAAAAAGATGCCATCTCCTTCCTCAAATGTTGTTAAACTGCAGCTGCTTGTGGCCATGTTCTCTGCCACATGGTGATAACCTGGCTGGAGTAGGAGAAACAAGGTAGTGCTCAAAGCAAAGTGAAAGACTGACAGAGATGAGAGCTGCAGCAGGAGAGAAAAAGGCAAGGCAGTGTTGACTCTCTTATTCCAGAGCCCAAGGCCCTGCTTCTTACAGCCCCTCCTTTGTTTCTGTGGGTTACCCTCATTGTCTCCCCATTTCTGGATTACACAAGTCTGTGATGGATTTCTGCTATTCACAACCTAAAGAGGCCTTACTATCATTGCCTCGTAAAACGGAAATGAGAGTGATGCAACCGACAATTAAATACTTACAGGTAAGGGAAGAGGCCTCATTTTCTCTATTGAGACTAGAATTATAAAGGATGGAGAAATAGAAACAGAAAACAATTCTCAAGAGTATTAGAATACAACAAAAACCAGCATCTGTGTAGTGCTCTACAGTTTTAAAAGTGATTCCATAATCATTTCTTTCATTTGACCCTCACAATAATTCTGCAAAATGGAGATAGTACAGTGTATAATTATCCACATGTTGCCAACATAACAGAATGGCGAGTGGAAGTGTTTTCTGTGGTTCTGGAATTATAGTGAAGGTTCATGGCTGAGGATGAAGGATTCTGCAGTGTTTTACATTTTGAGTCCAAGGGACCCCCAATTTGGGGGCCTAGCCACTTTCTCTACAGTTTTACTGGGAAGGGCCAGTTCAGAGAATCCACGCAATAAACTCCAAACCCAAAGGGAGTCAAGAAAATCTCATGTGAATATTGGGGCATCTACAAGAAGTGGAAGCTGGCATATCGTTGCCCAGCTGGACATTAGTTTCACCAGCAGACCTGCCTTCTTGACTCTAAGCAGTCAGAGTACAGGAAAGGAAAATGAAGAGAGAGAACGTGGAGTGGGAAACTAATGCTCAGAGAGGTTACTTTTTCAGGGCCACAAATAGAGTTAGCAGCTGATCTGAGGTTTGAAAATAACCACTGATGCTCACACAGCATGTGTCAGATCCGTGGGGTAGCAGTCGGCCAGAGACTTGGTAGCAGACAGATTGCTGGATCCCACCCCTAGACTCTCTGATTCAGTTAGTTTGGGGTAAGGCACAAGACTGAATTTTTCACAAGTTTCCAAGTGGTGCTGATACTTCTGGTCCAGGAACTTACTGGGAGAGAATGACTAATCTAGACCATTTCACTTCAAATTCTGAACTTCTTGTACGCTACCACACTGCATCCTTTTAACAATGCATTCCCTGTCCTATTGCAATGCTGACATCTCATCAATATTTTAAAACGTGTGTTTGCAGAAACAATATTTTATATCAAATACTCACTTTTAGTAATATTTCTGCAATTTTGTGCTATGGATCTGAAATGTAACAAATACTATTCTGGACATGGGCTACAGCAGTTGAGGCTGGAAGTAAAAATTTTAAACCCTGCTGACCATGCTATTTTAAAGTGTATTTTAATTAAGAATAATATGGCTTAGGAGCAGGACTAAACAGTAGCAGTATACATGGGGAATGATAACTTTGGTTTTGCACATAAAATGTACATCAAGAGAAAAAATAAAGCAGAAAATAAACAAGATGAACTGAAAATACTGTAACAAATGTTGGGCTGAAATACTGCCAGGTGTGGAGGTGTAGGAAAATGAACACACATTTTGGTGGCAAGGCACAAAACTGTTTAAATCCTTTTGCAGAAGTTTCTGAAAACTATAATTTTGGCATGGATCTATGAGCAGAGTTATTGGACTTATAATGTAGGCAAACCAACAATATCTGTAAGAATTGCCTTGTCCAGCCTTGGATGTTGCATAACTCCTCTAAAATATCACCTTCACATATGCCAAAGAATGGAACACAGTGACATAAATTCAGAAATTTTCTCTATACAATAAAGAGATACCAGAAGGTGTGAATTCTCAATAAATGATAGCTGGCTTATGCTCTCTTAACAAAGTAATATTCCCACAAAGAACTAAGATTGGTGTATTTGGGTATATATATTATTTTTTATTAAAATATTTTATTAAGTTTAGTTTACTATAAAATCTAAAACTGATAACTTCTGCTCAGTATAGATGACAGAGTAGGTTTGGAGTGTGAGAAGCTAGGGTGCCCATGTCTGGTAGTGACAAGCAATTTAAAAATAATGACAACCAAAATCTGAAACTTATTACTTGAAGGGCAGGGGTGCAGGCAAGGGCCCCAAATACAGTTGTCCTGCAAAGAAATTAATGAAGTGATTGCTACCCTAGAGAATGTTCATATCAGCTTCACACTTCTGATGATAGCACTGACGGATGATCAGGGTGAGGGAGTGCTGAGGGCTGTGCTCTCCCCAACACATACTTCATGCCTGCTACCTGAAACGGTTTGACTCTGTGAACCCACCCAATTCTCATTTCGTGTCAAGGGAGGGAACAGGTGGGAGGTGACTGGATCATGAAGGCAGTTTCCCCCCTGCTGTTCTCATGATAGTGAGGGAATTCTCATGAGACATGATGGTTTTATTTTTTATTTTTTTATTTTTTTTATTTTTTATTTATTTTTATTATACTTTAAGTTCTAGGGTACATGTGCACAACATGCAGGTTTGTTACATATGTATACATGTGCCATGTTGGTGTGTTGCACCCATTAACTTGTCATTTACATTAGGTATATCTCCTAATACTATCCCTCCCCCCCCCACCCCCTTCCCCCTCCCCACAATGGGTCCTGGTGTGTGATGTTCCCCTTCCTGTGTCCAAGTGATCTCATTGTTCAATTCCCACCTATGAGTGAGAACATGTGGCGTTTGGTTTTCTGTTCTTGTGATAGTTTGCTCAAAATGATGGTTTCCAGCTGCATCCATGTCCCTACAAAGGACATGAACTCATCCTGTTTTATGGCTGCATAGTATTCCATGGTGTATATGTGCCACATTTTCTTAATCCAGTCTGTCACTGATGGACATTTGGGTGGATTCCAAGTCTTTGCTATTGTGAATAGTGCCACAATAAACATATGTGTGCATGTGTCCTTAGAGCAGCATGATTTATAATCCTTTGGGTATATACCCAGTAATGGGATGGCTGGGTCAAATGGTATTTCTAGTTCTAGATCCTTGAGGAATCACCACACTGTTTTCCACAATGGTTGAACTAGTTTACACTCCCACCAACAGTGTAAAAGTGTTCCTATTTCTACACATCCTCTCTAGCACCTGTTGTTTCCTGACTTTTTAATGGTTGCCATTCTAACTGGTATGAGATGGTATCTCATTGTGGTTTTGATTTGCATTTCTCTGATGGCGAGTGACGATGAGCATATTTTCATGTGTCTGTTGGCTGTATAAATGTCTTCTTTTGAGAAGTGTCTGTTCATATCTTTTGCCCACTTTTTGATGGGGTTGGTTTTTTCTTGTAAATTTGATTGAGTTCTTTGTAGGTTCTGGATATTAGCCCTTTGTCAGATGAGTAGATTGCAAAAATGTTCTCCCATTCTGTAGGTTGCCTGTTCACTCTGATGGTAGTTTCTTTTGCTGTGCAGAAGCTCTTTAGTATAATTAGATCCCATTTGTCAATTTTGGGTTTGGTTGTCATTGCTTTTGGTGTTTTAGACATAAAGTCCTTGCCCATGCCTATGTCGTGAATTGTATTACGTAGGTTTTCTTCTAGGGTTTTTATGGTTTTAGGTCTAACATTTAAGTCTCTAATCCATCTTGAATTAATTTTCGTATAAGGAGTAAGGAAAGGATCCAGTTTCAGCTTTCTACTTATGGCTAGCCAATTTTCCCAGCACCATTTATTAAGTAGGGAATCCTTTCCCCATTTCTTGTTTGTGTCAGGTTTGTCAAAGATCAGATGGCTGTAGATGTGTGGTATTATTTCTGAGGGCTCTGTTCCGTTCCATTGGTCTGTATCTCTGTTTTGGTACCAGTACCATGCTGTTTTGGTTACTATAGCCTTGTAGTACAGTTTGAAGTCAGGTAGCGTGATGCCTCTAGCTTTGTTCTTTTGGCTTAGGATTGTCTTGGCAATGCGGGCTCTTTTTTGGTTCCATATGAACTTTAAAGCAGTTTTTTCCAATTCTGTGAAGAAACTCATTGGTAGCTTAATGGGGATGGCATTGAATCTATAAATTACCTTGGGAAGTATGGCCATTTTCATGATACTGATTCTTCCTATCCATGAGCATGGTATGTTCTTCCATTTGTTTGTGTCCTCTTTTATTTCACTGAGCAGTGGTTTGTAGTTCTGCTTGAAGGGGTCCTTCACATCCCTTGTAAGTTGGATTCCTAGGTATTTTATTCTCTTTGAAGCAATTGTGAATGGGAGTTCATTCGTGATATGGCTCTCTGTCTGTTACTGGTGTATAAGAATGCTTGTGATTTTTGCACATTGATTTTGTATCCTGAGACTTTGCTGAAGTTGCTTATCAGCTTAAGGAGATTTTGGGCTGAGATGATGGGGTTTTCTTTTTTCTTTTCTTTTTTTTTTTTTTTTTTTGAGACGGAGTCTCACTCTGTTGCCCAGGCTGGAGTGCAGTGACTGGATCTCAGCTTACTGCAAGCTCCGCCTCCCGGGTTTACACCATTCTCCTGCCTCAGCCTCCCGAGTAGCTGGAACTACAGGCGCCCGCCACCTCGCCTGGCTAGTTTTTTGCATTTTTTAGTAGAGATGGGGTTTCACCGGGTTAGCCAGGATGGTCTTGATCTCCTGACCTCGTGATCCGCCCGTCTCGGCCTCCCAAAGTGCTGGGATTACAGGCTTGAGCCACCGTGCCCAGCCGGGGTTTTCTAAATATATAATCATGTCATCTGCAAACAGGGACAATTTGACTTCTTTTCCTAATTGAATACCCTTTATTTCTTTCTCCTGCCTGATTGCCCTGGCCAGAACTTCCAATACTATGTTGAATAGGAGTGGTGAGAGAGGGCATCCCTGTCTTGTGCCAGTTTTCAAAGGGAATGCTTCCAGTTTTTGCCCATTCAGTATGGTATTGGCTGTGGGTTTGTCATAAATAGCTCTTATTATTTTGAGATACGTTCCATTGATACCGAATTTATTGAGAGTTTTTAGCATGAAACGCTGTTGAATTTTGTCAAAGGCCTTTTCTGCATCTATTGAGATAATCATGTGGTTTTTGTCTTTGGTACTGTTTATGCAATGCTGGATTACATTTATTGTTTTGCATATGTTGAACCAGCCTTGCATCCCAGGGATGAAGCCCACTTGATCATGGTGGATAAGCTTTTTTATGTCCTGCTGGATTCGGTTTGCCAGGATTTTATTAAGGATTTTTGCATCAATGTTCATCAGGGAGACCCACAGGCTCAAAACAAAGGCATAGAGGAAGATCTACCAAGCAATGGAAAACAAAAAAAGGCAGGGGTTGCAATTCTAGTCTCTGATAAAACAGACTTTAAACCAACAAAGATCAAAAGAGACAGAGAATGCCATTACATAATGGTAAAGGGATCAATTCAACAAGAAGAGCTAACTACCCTAAATATATATGCACCCAATACAGGAGCACCCAGATTCATAAAGCAAGTCGTTAGAGCCTTACAAAGAGACTTAAACTCCCATACAATAATAATGGGAGACTTTAACACCCCACTGTCAACATTAGACAGATCAACGAGACAGAAGATTAACAAGGATATCCAGGAATTGAACTCAACTCTGCACCAAGTGGACCTAATAGACATCTACAGAACTCTCCACCCCAAATCAACAGAATATACATCCTTCTCAGCAACACATCACACTTATTCCAAAATTGACCACATAGTTGGAAGTAAAGCACTCCTCAGCAAATGTAAAAGAACAGAAATTGTAACAAACTGTCTCTCAGACCACAGTGCAATCAAACTAGAACTCAGGACTAAGAAACTCAATCAAAACCGCTCAACTACATGGAAACTGAACAACCTGCTCCTGAATGACTACTGGGTACATAACGAAATGAAGGCAGAAATAAAGATGTTCTTTGAAACCAATGAGAACAAAGATACAATATACCAGAATCTCTGGGACACATTTAAAGCAGTGTGTAGAGGGAAATTTGTAGCACTAAATGCCCACAAGAGAAAGCAGGAAAGATCTAAAATTGATACCCTAACCTCACAATGAAAAGAACTAGAGAAACAAGAGCAAACACATTCAAAATCTAGCAGAAGGCAAGAAATAACTAAGATCAGAGCAGAACTGAAGGAGATAGAGGCACAAAAAACCCTTCAAAAAATCACTGAATCCAGGAGCTGGTTTTTGAAAAGATCAACAAAATTGATAGACCACTAGCAAGACTAATAAAGAACAAAAGAGAGAAGAATGAAATAGATGCAATAAAAAAATGATAAAGGGGATATCACCAGCGACCCCACAGAAATACAAACTATCATCAAATAATACTATAAACACCTCTACGCAAATAAACTAGAAAACCTAGAAGAAATGGATAAATTCCTGGACACTTACACTCTCCCAAGACTAAACCAGGAAGAAGTTGAATCCCTGAATAGACCAATAGGAAGCTCTGACATTGAGGCAATAATTAATAGCCTACCAACCAAAAAATGTCCAGTACCAGACAGATTCACAGCCGAATTCTACCAGAGGTACAAGGAGGAGCTGGTACCATTCCTTCTGAAACTATTCCAATCAATAGAAAAAGAGTGACTCCTCCCTAACTCATTTTATGAGGCCAACATCATCCTGATACCAAAGCCTGGCAGAGACACAACAAAAAAAGACCTGATGGTTTTAAAGTGGCAGTTTCCCCGGCTCACTCTGTCTTCTGCCACCTTGTGATAAAGGCTTTGCCTTTCACAATGATTGTAAGTTTCCTGAAACCTCCCAACTATGTAGAATTGTAAGTCAATTAAACCTCTTTCCTTTCTAAATTACCCCATCTCAGGCAGTTCTTTATAGCAGTGTGAAAATGGACTAATACACTACCTTTCTGACTGTAGGGCCAAGACCCAGCTTTACACAGAAGTGGAGAAGAAAGCCCCCTAACCCAGTGACAGATCTTTTCGTCTCTAAACCCTATCTGCAAAGTGAATTTTATAAGGTAGAATTTCTAAACATTGAGTCATTTTTGGAGAGAAAAATAGAAAAAGAAATATAAGATTCTAGGAAAAGAAAATGAAGAAAGAAAGTATGTGAAAGTTGTGTACTGGTGAGGGAATTTAAGTAATGCCTTTGATTCTCCAAAGTTTTCTCCTTTATCTGTGCCTAAGATGGAATATATATATTTCTTAATAATTTTTAATCATCTCTATAGTGCCGATAAATAGGTGTTATCATAATCTGACAGATGAGAAATTTTAAGGGTAGGGGCTCGCACACAATTAATAAATGAACGAGCTTGGATTTAAAACCAGCTCTCTCAGATTCCAGAGCACTTGATGTTTCTACTGTACCATATTGCTCTTATGTATTGGGGAATTTTTTTTCTTTTATTTATACATAATATTTTACATATTTATGGGGCACATGTGAGTATTTCTTACATGTATAGAATGTGTAATGATCAAGTCAGGGTGTTTGGAGTATCTACCACCTTGAGTATTTATCATTTCTATGTGTTGGTATCCTTTCAAGTCCTCTCAGTTACTTTGAAACATACAAAACAGTGTTGCTAAGTACAGTCACCCTTGTTGGCTATCAGACATTAGAACTTTTTTTCTTCTGTGTAACTATATATTTGTACCCATTAATCAACCTCTCTTTATTCTCCCTCTCATCCTCCCACTCTTCCCAGTCTCTGATATCTATCATTCTATTCTCTGTGTCCGTGAAATAAAAATTTTTTAACTTTCATAAATGAGTGAGAATGTGAGGTATTTGTCTTCCTGTGCCTTAGCTATTTCACTCAACATAATGACCTCCAGTTCTATTTGTGCTGGTGCAAATGACATGATTTTATTCTTTTTAATGGCCAAATAGTATTCCATTATGTATACACACATTTTTAAAATTCACTTGTCCATTGTTGGACTTGTAGATTGATTCCATATCTTTACTGTGTGAATAGTGCTGTGATAAATGTGCGAGTATAGGTATCCCTTTGATATGCTGACTTCTTTCCCTGTGGATAAATAGTAATGGGATTGGTGGGTCATATGGTAGTTCTATTTCCAGTTGTTGGTTTTTTTTAATCTCCTTACTTCTTTCCATAGAAGTTATACTAATTTACATTCCAGCCAACAGTGTAGAAGAATTCCTTTTATTCCACATCCTCATCAGTGTCTGTTGTTTTTTGTCTTTTTAATAATAGCCATTCTAACTACAGTGTAATGATGTCTCATTGTGGTTTTGATTTGCATTTCCCTGATAATTAGTGATGTTGAACATTTTGTCATATGCCTGGTGGCCATATATATGTCTTATTTTGAGAAATGTCTATTTTTGTCCTTTTCCCATTTTTAGTTGGATTATTTATTGTCGTGTTTTTTGTTTTGTTTTGTTTTATTTTTACTGTTGAGTTTCTTGTATGTTCTGAATATTAGTTACATAAAGGAGTTTAAAAACATTTTCTCCCTTTCAAGATATTCTCTCCTCACTCTATTGACTGTTTCTTTTGCTGTGCAGAAGCTTTTTAGTGTAATAGAGTCCCATTTGTCTATTTTTGTTTCTGCTGCCTATGCTTTTGAGTTCTAGCCATAAAATCATTGCCTAGACTCATGTACTGAACAGCTCTATGTTTTCTTCTAGTAGTTTTACAGTTTCAGGTCTTATAGTTCAATCTTTAATCAATCTTGAGTTGACTTTTGTATATGGTGAGAGATAGGTGTCCAGTTTCATCTTTCTGCATAAGATTATCCGGTTTTCCCAGCACCATTTATTGAAGAGAATGTCTTTTTCTTAATGTATATTCTTAATGGCTTTGTCAAAGATCAGTTGGCTATAAATATGTGGATTTATTTGAGTTCTCTATTCTGTCTCATTGGTTTATGTGTCTATTTTTACACCAATACTATGCTGTTTTGGTTACTGTAGCCTTGTGATATGTTTTCAGGTAACATGATACTTCCAGGTTCTTTCTTTCTTTCTTTCTTTCTTTTTAACTCAGGATTGCTTTTGTATTTGTGCTCTTTTTTTGGTTCCATGTAAATTTTAGAATGGTTTTTTCTATTTCTGTGAAAAATGATGTTGGTACTTTGATAGGGATTGCATAGAATCTGTAGATTGTTTTTTGGCAGTGTTTATCATATTAATGATAATTATTCTTCTGATTCATAAACATGGAATGTCTTTCCATTGCTTGTCTCTTTGGTTTTTTTAATCAGTGTTTTGTAGTTTTCCTTTTAGATATATTTTATGTCTTTGGTTAAATTTATTCCTAGGTATTTCATTTTATTTTATTTTTGTAGTTATTGTAAATATGATTGCCTTTTAAATTTCTTTTTTGGCTCTTTCATTATTGGTGCATAGATACACTACTGATTGTTATGTGTTGATTTTGTATCCTACAACTTTACCAAATTTCTCAATTCTAAGAGGCTTTTGCTGGAAACTTTTGTTTTTTCTAAATATAAGCTCATGTCATCTGCAAAGAAGAACAATTTGCCTTTTTCTTTTCCAATTTGGATGCCTTTTGTTTCTTTTTATTGACTGATTACTCTGGCTAGAACTTCCAGTACTATGTTAAACACAAGTGGTGAAAGTCTGCATCTTTGACTTGTTCTAATTCTTAGAGCAGAGGCTTTCAACTTTTCCTCATTCAGTATGTTGTTAGCTTCATGTTTGTCATATATGGCCTTTATTATTTTGAGTTATGTTCATTCTATGCCTAGTTTGTTGACAGTTTTTATAATGAAGGGGTATTGAATTTTATCAAATCCTTTTTCTGTGTGTATTGAGATGATTGTATGGTTTTTGTCCTTCATTCTGTTGCTGTGATATATCATGTTTATTGATTTGTATATGTTGAACATCCTTGCATCCTTGGTATGCACTTGATTATGGTATATAATCTTTTTGATGTGCTGTTGGGTTCAGTTTGCTAGTATTTTCTTGAGGACTTTTGCATCTATATTCATCAGGGATATTGGCCTATAGTTTTCTCTATCGTGTTCTTGTCTAGTTTTGATATCAGGATGATGCTGGCATTGTCAAATGACTTAGGGCGAATTCTCCCCTCTTCAATGTTTTAGAATAGTTGCAGGAGGATTGGTATTAATTCTTCTTTATATATTTGGTGGAATTATGCAGTGAATCCATCCAGTCTTGGGCTTTTCTTTTTTGGGAGACTATTAATGCTGCAATCTCACCACTCGTTAGTCTGTTCAGATTTCCTAGTTTCTAGGAATTTATCTATTTTCTCTAGGTTTTCCAGTTTGTTAGTATTCACAATAGTCTCTGATGATCTTTTTCATTTCTGTGATATCAGCTTTAGTGTCTCTTTTCTCATTTCTGATTTTGTTTATTTGGGTCTTGGTTAGTCTACCTAGTGGTTTATCAATTTTGCTTACCTTTTCAAAGAACCAATTTTTCACTTACTTCATCATTCTTTTTAGCCTCTATTTGGTTTAGTTCTGCTCTGATCTTTATTATTTTTATTCTTTTGCTAATTTTGAGTTAGGTTTCTTCTGGTTTTTCTCATTCCTTGAGGTGCATTGTTAGATGATTTGAAATATTTACCTGTTTTTTTTTTTTTTTTTTTTTGGATGTAGGTATTTGTTGCTGTAAAATTTTCTCTTAGTGCTGCTTTTACCGTATCACACAGGTTTTAGTATGACATGTTATGTTTCTATTGTCATTTGTTTCAAGAGATTTTAAAATTATTTTAATTTCTTTATTGAACCAATAGCCATTTAGAAGCATGTTCTTTAATTTTTATGTATTTGTATAGTTTCCAAAGTTTCTCTTGATATTGATTTCTAATTTTATTCCACTGTGGTCTAAGAAGATACTTTACATGATCTAAATTTAGTAAAATTTGTTGAAACTTGTTTTGTCACCAACATTGGGTTTATTTTGAAGAATGTTTTATGCACTGATGAGAAGAATTGTATTCTACTGCTGTTGAATAAAATGTCTGTAAGTCCATGTGGTCTAAGGTTCAATTTCAATCCAAAATGTCCTTATGGATTTTCTCTCTAGATAATCTGTCTAATGCTGAGAGTGGGGTGTTAAGATCCCCCACTATCATTGTGCTGGAGTCTGTCTCTCTCTTTAGATCTAATGAAATTTGATATATAAATCTGGGCACTCCAGTGTGTTGGGAGCATACATATTTAGAACATTATATCCTCTTGCTGGATTGATCCCTTTATCATTATATAATGATGTTCTTTGTCTTTTTTTTTTTTTTTACTGTTTTTGACTTAAAGTATCTTTATCTGATATAAGTATAGCTACCCCTGCTTGCTTTTGGTTTCTATGTGGAATAGCTTTTTCCATGCCTTTATTTTCAGTGTATATGTGTCTTTACAGGTAAAGTGTATTTCTTGAAGGCAGCACATAGTTAAATCATGTTTTTTTATCCATCCAGTTAGGCTACATCTTTTAAGTGGCAAATTTAATCCATGTACATTCAAAATTATTGTCAATATGTAAAGTTTTGTTCCTGTTATATTGTCAATTGTTTTCTGGTTGTTAGTATGTTGTTTGTTTTTTTCTTTTTCTCTTATTGTTTGTCCTTGTGGTTTGGTGATTTCTGTAGTGGTATCATTTGAGTCTTTTCTCTTCCTCATATATATGTTTGCTTTACCAGTGCATTTTAGACTTTTGTGTGTTTTTGTGATCGTAACTTTCATCTTTTCAATTCTAGATTTAGGACTCTTTTCAGCATTTCTCATAGGGCTAGTTTAGTGGTAATGAATTCCCTCAGCATTTACTTGTCTGGGAAAGACTTTATTTCTCATTAATTTATGCATAATTTTTCTGTCCATAGTATCCTTGGGTGGCAGTTTTCTTCTTTCAGCACTTTGAATCTATTATCCCATTCTTTTGGCCTGTAAAGTTATTACAGAAAAGTCTACTGTTAGTCTGATGGGAGTTCGTTTATAGGTGATCTTTGTAATCTTTGTAGATGTTTTCATTTGCTGTTTGTAGAATGCTCTCCTTTTTTTTGTTTGTTTGTTTTTGACAAAGTCTCACTCTTGTTGCCCAGGCTGGAGTGCAATGGCGCAATATCAGCTCACCACAACTTCCGCCTCCCAGGTTCAAGCAATTCGCCTGCCTCAGCCTCCCGACCAGCTAGGATTGCAGGTATGCACCACCATGCCCAGCTAATTGCTTCGACTTTAGACCATTTGACTATAATGTGCTCTGGAGAAGACCTTTTATATTGTATTTGTTTGGGGATTGCTTGGTGTCTTGTATCTAAAAATCAATTTCTGTTGCTAGACTTGGGAAGTTTTCATCTGTTATTTTGTTAAATAGGTTTTTGAACCCTTTTGTTCTCTTTTCGCCTTCTAGTATATTGGTAATTCATATATTTGGTAGCTTTACAGTGTTCCATATTTCCATATATCATGAAAGCTTTGTTTATTACCTTTTCTTTATTTTTGTCTGACTGAGTTATTTCAAAAGACCTGTCTTCAAGTTCTGAGATACTTTCTTTTGCTTGATTTAGTGTATTGTGTAAGCTTTCAAATATATTTTGTATTTCATTTAATGAGTTCTTCAGTTTTAGAATTTCTATTTAGTTCTTTTTAATGATATCTATTTATTTCATAAATTTCATATTCATATCCTGAATTGTTTTTCTGATTTCTTTGTATTGTTCTTTGGAATTCTCTTATATCTCATTAAGCTTCCTTACTGTCAAAATTTTGAATTCCTTTTCTGGGATTTTGTGAATTTTTTTTTGATTGATATCTGTTACTGGAGAATTACTGGATTCCTTTAGAGGTGTCATATTTACTTGCTTTTACAAGTTTCCTATGTCCTTACATTGATACCTTCATATTTGCTATTATTGTCACTTCTTCCAATTTTTTATATTTGCTTTCATAGGGGAGAAATTTTTCTGAAGATGTTTTAACGGTGTTGGTCAGTTATGGCCCTTTCACTTTTATTTTAGGTGCATACTATAGTGTAGTCTCTCTGTACAATTTATTTGGCTGTAAACAACATCAGTGGTATTCATGATTTCCTTCATGGATTAGGGTATGATTATTGGTGGAGGCTCTGGTGAACTTTTGCTAGAAACAGAGATGCCAGATGGGCCAGTCTTCAGCCTCCAGTGGTGGCAGTGGAGGGCCAAGCATCCTTGTTCTTGGACCCCAGGATGGTATACAGTGTCACCAGTGTCAGCAGGTCCAGGCAGACTGATTCTTGGGCTTCCAGGGTGGCTTGTTCAGATGCTAGTAGTGGCAGCAGTAGGTTGGGCAGGTTCTTCAGTCCCTGGGAAGAAAGTATGGTGTTTGTGATGGCAGTAGTAGTGGCAGATGACCCTCTGAGTCCTGAGAGGTGTATATTTATATTGGTGATGGCTTGATGGGCTGGGCAGGACAGTCCCCAGGCTTCTAGGTAGTGCATGTGGGTGGGTGCTGGCAGTGGTGTTGGTGGCAGGCTGGGTGGGCCCATCTTCAGGTTCCTGAAGGGACTACACAGATGCCAGAGGTGGTAGAATGGGTATGGGTATAGTGATCCCTAGGTCCTAAGGCACCATGCTTGGGCTCTGGGGACTAGGGTAGGAGGAAGTGCCAGGCTAGATGGGTCTGACCTCAGGCCTCAGATGGTGTGTAGGGGTATAGGCTATAGTAGGCAGGGTGGGGAGATCTGCTGTGGTGGGTCTGGGTAACCTGACCTCAGGGCTCATGCTAGAGCACAGTGGTCCTGCTGTTGGTATGGGTGAGGTCGCTATTAGCAATCTCCTGCAGGCAGCTCTAAGGCTCTAGGGAGTGTACACTTCATCTCTGGCAGCAGCAGTGGCTGCATTGGTGTGTAGGGGCAGCCTGTATTTAGAACATGCACTACAGCCCAGAGGCCTTGCTCCTAGTGTGGGCAGGATTAGCATCCACACCCCTAAATAGGGAGCTCTCAGATTCTGGGTAGCATTTGCTTTGGCTCCTGGCTATAGCAGTAACTGCAGTGTTGAGTGGAGTTGGGGAGGGACCACAACCTCTCTGTGTGGGCCTGAGCCCAGAGACCTTGCTGCCAGCAGGGTTGGGGTTGCCACTCACAGCCCCAGACATGCAGCTCTCAGGCTTGCCTGCTCTTGGCAGCAGCAGTGAAGATAGAGCCATCCAGAGAGGGGAAGGGATTCCTCCTTCCATATATGAGCCTCAGAGTTCAGGCCATACCACCAGTGAGGGGTGCAGTAGCCACTCACAGCCTCAGACAAGCAACCCACTGACTTGCCTGTCTCAGTTCCCAGTGGCAGCAACAGCACCTGTGGCTGCAGTGGTGTGCAGAGAAAGGGTCTCACTCTCTGTGTACAAGCCTGAGTACAGAGGCCACTCTGCCAGCTGTGGGAGAATTGCGGCCCCCAGTCCCAGACAGTCCGCTCTCAGGCTTGCCTACCTGGGTTTGGTGGCAGCAACTGCTGGGGCAGCATGCAGAGTCAGAGAAGGGATTACACTCTCCAAATTTTGTCCTCACAGCCCCATGCAGGAAGCTCTCAGGGTCTGGAAAGTGCATATTCTGGTTTCCTTTGTACCAGGTTCATCTCCTTGGTTTGCTATATTGTCCTTTTCCTGGGGAGTAGTATTCCATGTGGGATAGAGTGCTGGAAACCCTGCAATACCTTTGGGTCAGCAAGCACTGTGCCACAGCAGTCCTCTGGGTGGATACTGGGGGATGTCAATTGGGGGTCCCAAAATGTGGAAATATGGGGGCTGTGGTCCTCAAGGCAGGATGCAGTCCGGTGACAGAGTGTTTTCACAATGGTGCCATGCTGTAGCTACTTAGGTCTCGGGGTTGTGAGTGATGCAGCATGAGTCTGGTGCTGTGCCCTTGCAAGGGTGCAAATCTACTGCCCACACTTGTCTCGAAGTTCATATGGGTGGAGGAGCTCTCCCGTGGTTTAGAAGTGCAGCAATCTATGGTGGAGATATGGACTGCTGAGGATCTCTTACTTACCCTTTCCCCACAATAGGGAGCTCCTTCCATCTCCCAGGTGATCTCAGCAGGCCTGACTGCTTGCTTCCTAATCCTTCAGTGTCTTAGGCGTTTCCTGTGACTTCTCTGTCAAATGCCAGTGTTCTCTTTTAGATGTTATATTTGAAGTGTGATTATCTAGTCACAATTTTGGTTCTTGTTTCTGGAAGGGCCTATGTCCAGTGTCTCTAAACAGCCTTCTTGAAACTCTATTCCTATTTGGGGAAATTTAATGAGACCTTGAAAGTGAAGAAAATTCTTGGTGGTTAACATCTTGCGATGGATTTAGTGATAATTACCGGACAGTTGGGAAATAGCACAAATCTGGGATAAGGGAAGGAGAGAAAGTTGAGGGAATTCTTAACAATGACTAGAGATGACCCTCTTGAGAATATAGAACTAGTAAAATGTTATTAGCTTTTCAACTTGGTCTAGGACCATCCCTGGCTATACTGTCCAGGACATATAGTAATTAATCAATTCAGCACCTACTTATTGAGTGCTTGTTAAACATTAAGCACCATATGTGGGTCATAAGATACAGTCCCTGCTTTTTTGGTGCTTATGCAGTGATTCTCAAGCTGTTATGATTAGAATATTCTAAGAACTTAAAAGTTCTAATGCCAGAGCACGTTTCCCCTACCCCCACTACCACCAGGAAAGCTGTTTGGATTCACTTGCTCTGGGGCAAAGCCTAAGTATTATTTCTTTTAAAAAAAACTCTCCAGGTGATTCTAATGTAGTCAGAAATATTAACCTGCCTAATGGGTGAGATTGCTTCCCAATGATAGGAGGGGAATGAGTTTTACAGTTACACTGGGATTATGTGCCCCTTAGCCTTTGCCATGACTATACAAATATTATCAATTTCTATGTCTGTTGTGATATACAAAAGGTTGAGAAACACTGACAAATACTTAGTATTTTAGCAAAATAGGTCATTTTGCTAATTTTGATGTGGCATACTTTACAGCTTATGGGTGGGGGTATATGTGCCTGGTGTGTGCGTGTGTGGGCACATACGCACATGCATGCACACATGTGTCTCTATAGAGGGGCAGTGGTGAACAATCTGACCTACAGTCTTAGGCAAGTGCTCTAGGCAGTCTTTTGCAGATCTCCCTTAGTAAGGCAAAACAAATAAAATCAGAAAACCAAGAGGATTTTAGAAGTGATCTTCTAGCCCAACCCCTTTGTCTCAGAGATAAGGAAGCTACTTTAAATCACAGAGCAAGTCACAGTTGGAGCTCAGCCATGGACTTCATTCTTTCAAACCCTGTACAAATAGCTTAATGTTAAATCTAACCCCTGTATAAGATGCAGTGGTTAATTGCATAAAGTGGAAAATTAAATGCCTTGGCTAACTCATTTATAATGAGGCATCAGCCTATGAAGGACTTCTATTCTGCCTTTGTTCCATACACTGCATACCAAGTAAAATGACAGTCCAAGAGATAGACACTCAAGTAAAAGATCTCCAGAGAGGCTGATTATTTCCTTATGCCTCACAAGAAAAAGAAAAAAAAAAATGACACAAAACTTTTTCCCCAGGTAGGTAAAATGCCAAGTTCCTGCCAAGCCTACTTTCCTCTCTCCGGGCTGCCTCTCCAGTCCTCTGCCTGCCGCTGTTTTCATTGCTATCATTATTTCTATTTCTCTGAAGGTAGAGAATGCTGCCAACCTGCTCTGTCCTCCTCAGACTCTCTTGTCTGACTGTTCTCTAAAGGCCCCTCCACCCAGCCTCTAGCCCACTTCTTTCTCTGGCTTTTGCAGGATTCCTCATTCTCCCTGAGGTCTTAACTATCACATCATGCACATTCTGCAACTGCTGTTATCACTTGCGGCTGCTGCTGTCAGCTGGCTTTGTGACTTTCAGCACCCCCATTTCCAGCAGAAATTCTAGCTGCCCTGATAGTGGGAGTCTGAACACCGGTCTTCCATCCCTGATGATGTTTGGTAGATCTCTGCTCAAATGGGTTCAGAAAACACACAGGGTGGAAACACTCTTGTCCTCTGCCAAAGGTGTGCCTGCTTCCACCAGTCCTAGGGGTTCTGTTCTCAAGACTACACCCTGGCACTCTGACCCTTGTCTTCCTTTTAATTGTCTTCCTCACAGTGTCTTCTTCCACGTCTGACATTCTTAGCTCTTTAGAGTCCCCAAAACTATCTGATTGTTACCATATTACATTATTGTTGACTCTAAAGATTTTGGCATCAAACACCCTACATTTGAATGCCAGCTGTGTCACACATCAGATGCTTGACTTTGACAAATCATAGAACTTTCTGTCAATAGAGATAATAATTGTATATTATCCCTATATTGAAATATTGTGAGTATTACTGGGATAATAAAATACATAGCACAGTATTTGGCACATAGTAATTGCTCAACAATACCAACTGTTATTATTATTAGACTGTGCCCTCTAAATTATTTGTCTACAGATTATGATCTGTATAAATGACTTACCAATTAAGAAGATCACAGGTATGCAGAGTCTCATTGCTCATACAAGACTGATGTCAATTAACTAAGAGAAGTTTTGTCACTAACCAGGAGTTTCACATCATAGTTCCACACTTTGCTTCTACTCCCAATGTGGCTTGGTGACTTTTCACTCTCTTTACCCTGTTTTCTTTGTATGGTTCCCAGGGCTGTCACTTTTCTTTATTTTGGTTAACACATATAGCTGTACACTGACCCAGATCTCCATGAAAAATACTGTCATATACTCCCTTCTTTCCCTCTTTCCCTAATATCATCATCTCATAGAGATCAAACTCACATTTTCTGGCACTATGATCTTTTTATAAAATACTTTACTTTTAAATTTTTACCCAACTACGTCTATGTTATTTTAGCTAGCAAAGCTGCTGTAACAAAGAGATCTAAATACAGTGGCTTAAATATAACAGAAGCATATTTTTCTCTCATGTAACAGCTAGAGGAATGTGTGTAGTCCAGAGCATACAAACCACAAGTCATTCATGACCCAGAATTCTTTCTGTCTTGTTATTCTGCCATCTCCTAGGGTGTTTATCTGCATGACTGAAGCTGTTTCTTCTTGATGTCTCAATTCCAGAAGGTGGGAAAAGGGAAAGTCCAGGTTAAATGGTTTTATTCTTAAAGAAGGGACCTGAAGGAAGTTTCATTAATAATCACACCCTTTGGCCAAACTGAGCCGCTACCTAGCTGGCCACACCTTTCCAAAAGCCTAGAAAACAGAGTCTGTAGCTGCATTGTGCTCTATGACTAAAAGGAAAAGGGGAGAATAGGTACTGGGGATATTCAGTGACCTCCACCACACATACGGCATGATTGAACGTTCAACTAGGACATGGGGTGTATCATGGAAATGACAGTCATCTGCTATAACCTTTCTCACACTCTATACTGATCCCTATAGGAAACCACTAGTAGAATCCAAATCTCCTTCTTTTTTTTTCTTTTTTTTTGAGACAGAGTCTCGCTCTGTCGCCAGGCTGGAGTGCAGCGGCGCGATCTCGGCTCACTGCAGTCTCCGCTCCTGGGTTCAAGTGATTCTCCTGCCTCGGCTTCCCGAATAGCTGGGATTACAAGCGCACCACCATACCTGGATAATTTTTGTATTTTTAGTAGAGATGGGGTTTCACCGTGTTGGCCAGGATAGTCTTGATCTCCTGATCTCGTGGTCAGCCACCTCAGCCCCCCAAAGTGCTGGGATTATAGGCGTGAGCCACCGCATCTGGCCCTCTCTTTCTTTTTAGCTATTTTGATGATTACCTATTTATATAATAATACATATATTATTTTAAATAATATCTTAGAGACTCTAAATAGCCTATCTAAATTATGTATCTTGACATAATATCTTATTGCTTTCTACCTCCTATAAGGCTAACATGGTATTTTGGATCAATCCCCTTGCTGAGGACAACCAAAAAGGTTGGATGAAGTACAAACAGCGCTTACTTTAAAGCATCAAAGACTTCCAAGATAGTGAGGAAGTTTAAAGTCAAGATCTAGGAAAAGACAAGAAACTAGAGAAATAAACCCAGCCGTTAAAATCACTTTTTTCCCCCTGAGGGCTTCTGCCAAGTCTGGGGAAGCAGCTGCAAAGCAAAACCATATTTCTGATGATTTCTCAGAGCCGGACAAACAGAAATCAGAAACTAAAACCTGCCAGGAATAGGGATTCAGGAATACGGATTTAATAACTCAAGCCCCCTTTGAGCTGAGAATCTGAAAGGCCACACTCTCAATATGAGGAGTAGCTGCTAGGAAACCAGCCCTTGCATAGAATTGCAGTCAGTTTTGCATCATTTAACAGTACAAGTAAACTTCAACTCTGACATTATATTAAGATATTTCTGGAATGATAACACACACTGCTATTTGCAGGAGCAAATGAATATCCTCTCAAGAGAAAGACATCATCATAACAGGCCTCAACACTTCCTCCATATGATTTATAAAATATAATTTCCATCATAAAATGAAAAATAAGGGTTTACAAGGCAACAAGATCACTGAATGAGTAACAAAAGACAGAGAAGCAACAAAAAAGCCTCCAATACATGAATTATTGAAATGATCAGATACGGTTCACAAAGAACTATGCTTTTTACATTTATGAAATAAATTCCAGGCTTTAAAACATTGGTGAAATGGAAACTGTAAAATTTAATGTGACATATTAAGAAAAAAATCCAAAATATAATACGCAAAATTAAGATGGGCTTAAGAGCAAATGAAATGTAGCTAAATAAAAATAATTTTAAATGGAAGACAAGAAGAAAACATCCTCCAGAATGCAGCACACATAAATAAAAGGGAGGAATTGGAAAAGAGTGGATAAGAGGCATAAGTGGTCAGTGACAAGTTCTAGCCCAGAAAGTGTGAAGGGAATGGGACAGATGTAAAATTGGAAGTTAACAGCTCTGAATTTTTCAAAACTAAAAACGATATCAATCCACAACTTTAAGAATCTCCATATATCCTAAGCAAAATAAATTATAAGAAACCCACGCCCAGGCCGGGCGCGGTGGCTCAAGCCTGTAATCCCAGCACTTTGGGAGGCCGAGACGGGAGGATCGAGACCATCCTGGCTAACACGGTGAAACCCCGTCTCTACTAAAAAATACAAAAAAATAGCCGGGCGAGGTGGCGGGCGCCTGTAGTCCCAGCTATTCTGGAGGCTGAGGCAGGAGAATGGCGTAAACCCGGGAGGCGGAGCTTGCAGTGAGCTGAGATCCAGCCACTGCACTCCAGCGTGGGCGACAGAGCGAGACTTCGTCTTGAAAAAAAAAAAAAAAAGAAACTCACGCCCAGACATTGTAGTAAAACTTCAGACAACAATAGACAGAGACAAAAATCTTAAAGCATCAGAAAAGAAGCAAGTTACTTTCAAAGGAAGAACAGTTAGACTAAGAACTGACTTCTCAATAGTAACAAAGGAAGCCAGCGAGCAATGGAAGGGTTTTCAATTAACACCGAAGTTTGATATGGCAAAAAAAAAAAAAAAAAAAAAAAAAAAACAAAGAAACAAACAAAACAAAAAAAAATGTTGTTACTTGCAGTTAAATTACTTTAAAAATTGAAAAATTACAACTGTGAAGATAGTACAGACAAAAATTGGAATGATAAAAAAATCCAAATAGAACAACTGGGATAAGTAGCACAAAATAAGATGATAAATTTAACTCAAATATATCGGTAATTACATTGAATATAAAAGGATCAAAAACTCAATTTGAAAGCAAAAAGTGCAAATTGGATTGAAAACAAAAGAAAACACAATTATGTACTGTTTATAAAAACTTATCTAAAATATAAGGATATAGAAAATTTGAGAGTAAAAAGAAAAAAATAATCCTTTAAACACCAACCCAAAGAAATCAGCTATAGCTATACTAATACACTCTTTTTATATAATAAATATAGTATAATAAGCTCTATAGATAAATACATCTCTACATAACGATAAAATGTCCTATTTACCATGAGGAAATAACAATTTAAAATTTGCACACACCTAATAACAGGGCCTCAAAATATGTGAGGGAAACATTGACATAATTAAATGAAAAATAGACAAATCCACAATCATAGTGAGATATTTTTATTATGACTGAGTAATTTATAGAAAAATAAAACAAAAAAGAAGGAACATACAAGATTTAAATAACATGATTAACAAAATTGACCTAATAGAGACAGCTGCAGAAAACTTACTCTTTTCAAGCTTGCACAGTCACAAAGTTCTCAGTAGAATATGTTTTCTAATCCAATGAAGTTATACTAGATATTAATACAAATTAATCTAGAAATGAAGAAATTTACTTCTAAATAACTAATGGGTAAAAGAAATCACAATGGAGATTAGAAATAATTTGAACTAAATGGTGATAAAAATACAACAAATCAAAGCTTGTGGACAGCAGCTAATGCAGTACTGTACTTAATTATGTTAGAGAGAAGAAAGGCTAAAAAAAAATCAATGATCTAAGCATCCTTGTAGAGATATTATTAAAGAACAGCAAACCAAACCCAGAGAAATTAGAAATAAAAATGAATAATGATTTGGGCAGACATTAAAAAATTAAAATAAACATACAATAGAGAGGATCAACAAAGCCAAAAGTTAGTTCCTTGGAAAAGTTGATAGAAGAGATAAAGCCTTAGCAGAATTGATCCAGAAAAGGAGAAAGAAGGCCCATTAATCAATATCAAGAATGAAAAAACGGATATTGCTACAGATTCTACAGATATTAAAAAGATATGAAAAGAGGATGCGATGAGTGAATTTATGTCAACAAATTTAAACATTTAGATGAAATGGAGAAATTCTTAGGCAAATTAACTTATTTAAGAAATGGAGACTGTGAACAGGCCCATAAAATTGACTCGATGATTGAAATCCTCTCCACAAATAGAACTCTAAACCCACCCAGATGGTTTCAATGGTAAGTTCTATCAACTTTAAGGAAGAAATTATTACAGGTTTAAAAACTTTAAAAAACGGGGTGCAGTCCTAAAATCACTTTGTAAGACCAGCATAATCTTGATAAGAAATGCTAACAAATGCTGTAACAGAAGGAAAAGCTACCAGTCACTTTCATTCATGAATATAGATGTAAAAGTTTTAAATAAAATATAAGAAAGCATTATGACCAGGTTATATCTTCCCAGGAATATAGGTACAATATCATCAAATTTCAATGAGCCTCTGATTGGTTACTATTCATAATAAAAATTTGTAATAAAAAAAAAAAGAAGCAGAAAGAAAAGAAATCCTTATAACATCCTTAGAATAAACAATTGAAAGTGTGTCCTCTATGATCAACAAGAGGGCAAACATACTCTCTTTTCAACATTATGCTTTTTAACATAACTTGCTGGTGTAGCAAAGCAACAAAGAAAATAAAGGATTGGATAAGTGCCCATCAACTAATGAGTGGGTAAAGAAAATGTGGTATATATACACCATGGAATACTACTCAGCAATAAAAAGGAATAAAATGTCTTTTGCAGCAACTTGGGTAGAGTTGGAGGCTGTTATCATAAGTGAAGTAACTCAGGAATGGAAAACAAAGATGGTATGTTCTCATTTATAAATGGGAACTAAGTTAAGAGAACACAAAGGCATAAGAATGATGCAATGGACATTGAGGCCTTGGGGATGAAGGTTGGGAGAGGGGTGAGGGATTAAAAAACCTATATATTGGGTAACTGGAGAGGTATCCTATGAACATATATATTGGAAACTGAAAATGTAATTATTCAAATTATAATTCTTTCAAAATTTATATATAGATTCAATGGAATCTCAGTGAAACTCTCAACAGATTGGTTAATAGAACTAGATAAGCTGATTCTAAAATTTTATTTTTAAATATAAAAGGCTAAAAATGGCCAAGATTTTCTTAAAGATGCATAACAAAGTCAGGGGACTCATTCTATATGATATCCAATGAGTATGGCATTGGCATAAGTCTAGACAAACAGACAGGGCAGGACAGAGGGAGTCAATGAACAGACACACATATATTTGGACACTTGAATTTGGATAAAAGAGGCAATGTAGGAAGGAAGGGAAAAGATAGTCTTTTCAATAGAAGGAACTGGATCAAAGAGATATTCAATGGAAAAAAAGAATAAAATTTTACCTCTTCCTTACAACATAAGTAAGTTAATTATTATAGATAAATTATAGACCTAAATGTCAAAGGCAAGACAACATAGTTTCCAGATGATAATATAAGAGATTGTCCTCATGACTTTGCATTAGTGGAAATGTTATAAACCTACACCCAGATGCCTGTGCTGATACCGACATGACTTTAATTGTGTGGGAATTTGCCCAGTCTGCACTCAATGCCTGTCTCATCCAGCCATCTTTAATAAGTCATTACCATGTGGCTACCTTTAAGGAGCAACCAGAACCACTAAGACCAAACGAGAATCCTGACATCTGGTGAAGTGAAGAAGGAGGGCCCTTGTACCTTTATTTGTGGGTAGAACTGGGCTTCTGTGGCCTGAAAATCTAAGGACCAAACATCAACTTTACAATAAAGAACCTGAGCTCTGGTAGAAGGGAGACAATGGTTACTTCTTTTCATGGATTCTAAATTCTATCTGCCAGTCACTTTTCGTGTGTGCATTCATTGGTGTACAGAATGGGATTACAGAGGCAGAAGAAAATGAGGTGTCTGCCAAATTGATAGTTTAAAAAACATTTTAGTGGCCTACTTAACTGTAATTTGTTTCAGTTTTAAACAAGAAAAACCTCAGCATGTAAGCAAAGCAGACTGGACTTGAACAGATATGGAATGCAAAGCACACAGGAGAGTCATGGGGGTCCTGAAGAGGGATTAAAATTTGTTATGCAATGAACAACATTGCATTGGTAAGATATAAGAGCATCATAATATACTCCTTTCCCTTTCTTCTTCCTCCACCTCCCATCCCTAAAATTTCCTGGACCTTTTCCCTGATGTTTGAAATTCCATCTTGGAGGAGTCTATGTAGCCAAAGGTTTGATTCCTTTTATAAATGTGAGGCAAAGCAATGTCATTATGTGCATTTTGACATAAATAACTTAATATGGAAAATAAGGTCTGATGGGAAGAAAGCATGAAGCACTAACAGGAGTGAAGGAATGGTTTCCACGGGGCAAAAGGGCAGGAAAAGGGCAAGGAGCAGGACTTGAAGGACAGGTGCTTCAACAAAAAGTGGGGCAGATACATCTCGCCTTGGAATTATGCAGACAGATGTGGTTTAGGATTGTGAGTGTCTTGGGGTAGTAACCAATCAGAGGCTCATTTTTCTCACCTGTAAAATGGGAATATCTACTACCTGCCTTTGCTTAAGAATTAAATAAAATAATTATGTTACAGCACTTGATGGAATGTTAGGCCCAGAGTAGGAGTTAATTAGGCATTAGCTCCTATATAGCCCAATTGTTTTGTTTTCTTTTTTAACCAAGACCAGTCTCTTTCTGAGTCAATTCCTTTGCAATATCTTACATCTATCTATGCACTTAAATGCTTTGATTGATCTACAGCTATTGGATGACTTAGAAAAATTTCTTTTTTCTTTTTTTTTGAGACAGAGTCTTACTCTGTTGCCCATGCTGGAGTGCAGTGGCGCGATCTCGGCTCACTGCAAACCTCCACCTCTTGGGTTCAAGCAGTTCTCTGCCTCAGCCTCCAGAGTAGCTGTGATTACAGGTGCACCACATCTGGCTAATTTTTGTATTTTTAGTACAGATGGGGTTTCACCATCTTGACCAGGCTGGTCTTGAACTCCTGACCTCATGATCCACCCGGCTCAGTCTCCCAAAATGCTGGAATTACAGGTGTGAGCCACTGCACCTGGCAGAAAACATTCTTTAGAAAAAAGCAGAGTGAGTTTATCTGGTATTTCCTGTCTCATAATATTTTTTTGTTACTATCTTTCGGAGTAGCTATCAGGAATCTGAAGAAAATAAAAATATCCTTTTACATTTTTTGTTACTTCAACTTGATAATACTTCGTATATATTTTCCTGATGAAATATGTGGAAATATTGACAAAAGTACATCATGATCTGAAATAATGTGAATCGTTTGGAGATGACTCAAGAACAAGAATCTTGAGATAGAAGTCTACATCCCCTAAAAGCCATGACACCATGTCTTTGAACAAGGCCAAGAGAGAATCTAATTTATTGAAAACGAACATAGCTATTTCTTTCCCTTTTGAACAGTGGCTTTTAAATATTTTTCTTTCCTTACAACCCACAGTAAGAAATACCTTTTACATTGTGACCTGATACACACACATGCATGGTATGTGTGTGTATCTGAAATAATAGTTTCATGGAATAAAGCTTACCCTTATTCGATTTGATGCACTCTGAAATGTTCCATTCTACTCTATTTGACTTTTTAAAACTCTGTTTGAGACCATTATATTGATTTTATGTTCCACACTTCAAACATCACTGCTTTAGGGTTTTACTTATTTTGCTTTTCTGAATGGCAAGCCTTCTCAAGACGGTCTTAAATGCACTTAATTTCGTCCTGTTTTCTTTTCTGGGATATTCTGTATCTCTAAATACAAATATGAAAAGGAGTTTATTAGCTACAATGGAAGGATATTGAAAAAAATCAATTTATAATTGCCCCACAATTTAAGGAAATTTTACCATCTTTTACATTCCTGGCCCATTCAAATTCTTTCATTCCTCTCTGTTCCTTTCATATTTTTACCAAAGACTGATTTCCAGTTGTTATTAGGCACAACAGGCTTATTAAAGGGAAGGGAGGAGACTGACATTTAATAAGCACAAATTATGTACAAGGTACTTTGCATACATTATTTATTCCTAATAACTAATCATGGTATTTTTTTATTCGTACTTTTATTGCCTATATTATTTCTTACCAATAACTACTCATGGTATTTTTTAATTCATACTTTTAAGCTTATAAGAAAACAGGGATTTAGAAAGATAAAATAACTTACCCAGGGTCAAAAAGTTCAAAAAGCTCGGTTTGTGGTAGAGCTAGCCCCCAAACTGAGGCCTGCATAGCACCAAAAGCACTGCAATGTATTTTCCTGATGTCAACATAAAAACCACACAAAAGAAAAAAAAAAAAAAAAAAAGAACAATTAGATCTTATGTTTTTAATCTGCTAACTTTAGGAAGGCATGTATATATGTTTTTCTTTGAATTGTTGTTGCTGTTGTTGTTGTTAGAGTCTTATATATTTACCAATCATTATACAGAACATATGTGAACTTCTCAACATGTATTATGTGTATACAGTCTCCCCAGCACACTATTTATTCATTTAGAGTACTCCAGAGCTCATAACCTACTTGTGTAATTTTCCCCACAAGGATTCCATGTTTTCTGTTGGCTTTACAAAGACACTCAGGATTCTAATTTATTTGCATCACAACATTTACCTTTATTAGCCACCTCAATATTGAAGAGAAAATCAAAATAAAATGCTTTCCTTTGTAACCTTTAGTTCTAAGCAGGGCCCATTAGGGACTTTAAAATATTCACTTTTGGAGCTGATTCCTGCATTGGTAAACACTTTGCATGGCATTAAATAAGCTTTGCCTGTTCTAGGAGACAGAATGGATTAAATTAAACAGTAGTGCATATCACTTGGCTGCAGTGACAGGAGTGAAGAACAGAATGCATCCACTCCTCCAGTCTCATTAAGCTACCTCTTTCTCCTGAAATTGGATTGGGATTCCAGGACACCTCTCAACCTACAGGAAACACTGGATCTAAAGCTGAAACAGGTACCCAGTGCCTTTTGAAAAATTAACTGCTCTATTGAAATATAGTTTACATATCATAACCCAGTACAGTTTCCACCCACAACAAAATCCCTGATTCTGGAACTTAAAAGGAAAAGAATAATAAACATAAATTTCATGCTTTCACCAGTTTGCACTCAATCTATCTCGCTCATAATTTTGCTCTCTCCTTCTTTCCCATTCCCCCCTCCCACCCCACTGCCCTTCTACCAGGTGCTCCTCATATACTATATCAATACGTCTACTCTGCTATTTCCACTTACCGGCTTTCAAGAATTCCTTACTGATTATGTTTTATTTCAAGGTAGGGGCAACTGTAAAATAGCATCATTATGCTTGAACACACAGCTATCCCTGTGTTAGGACAGAATTAGAGGTACATCTGGTGCTTTCTCTCCAGAGGAAAGCAAAGTGGTAAGAAGAATTAAATTTCAGGTACAGTCTTGCACATCGCCATTAACAGTGAATATCAAGTGTTTCCTCATAGAGTTTTGAATGGTCATGTGGATGGAGATGAACTCCAGTGCAGTGACTAGGTGAAAGGTGAGATTGCCAATGTACACAGGATGCCACAATGTCACCGTGGAATCATCAGTGTTATTTTCTGAGTAATGTCTTCAATGGTGGTGATGTCTTTCTTAAGTTTCGATAGTCCTTCCACTACCTCTCTAGCTCATCCCAGGCTGGCAGACATATAAACACAGTTTAGGATCCAAAAGATCCTGTGAAAAATAAGAACAGTTTAACTGTGGTTTCTTCACATTAATTGTGAGCCTATGTGATTCTCAGGTTAGAGTGGGAGATCACATATGATAGAATGCTCTCCTAGAGATGAACTGATTTGTGTTTTTGACTCTATATGAGAAGGGACATGCCAGATAACCAACTTTGGAACTCATATTTGGGAAGAAGGGAGAAGAAGAAGTCCTGGCACCATTGAAGTGAACTCTACTTCCAGATGTAGGTGCAGGACACGGTAATGGTAAGATGAAAGCCAGTGTACCTAGCGATTACGGAGGATAGGCGACATAGAAGCTGCCTCTTGAAACAAGTTGTCTTTCACCCTGAAAAGGAGGTATCATCAGGCAGCTTATATTTTATATTAGAAAAGTGAAAGTTACATAAATCGTGACTAGATTCCTGAAAGGAAGAGAGGCCGCTGGAAAATCTGAGAAAGAAAAACTCTAGGGAACTTTTGGCTGAGATTAAAATGGAAGGAGCTGTATCTCTGAAAGGACTGCAGAGGCCTGAATGGGAATCTGGATAGTGAGGCAGTATTTCAGAGTGACCAAGAATCTTCCTTGGGACTGCAAAGGGCATATTCACAGTAGCAACATGGGAGGAGCGTGAAAAACATCTTAGATGTTTAAGTTGTACTGATGTTTTTGGACTACATAAGACCCAGGATTTTGGGGATAATTTATGGAGACAAGGTATATCTGTTTTCTCTTGCTGCTTTGATTACCACAAACTTAGTGGCTTAAAACAATACAAATTTATTATCTTACAGTTCTGTAGGTTTGAAGATTGAACTGGGTCTCACAGGGCAAAAATAGAGGTGTAGTTAGGGCCACATCCCTCTGGAGACTCTAGAGGCGAATCTGTTTCCTTCCCTTTCCAGCAACTGAGGACTGCCCACATATTTTGGCTCGCAATCCCTTCCTTCAGCAGTGAGGCTGAGTCCTTCTTACACTGCTGCCTCTCCAGTTCTTTTTCTTCTGCCTCTCTCTTCCACTCATAAGAACCCTTGTGATTATATTGAGCTCACTTGGATATTTCTCCCATTTTTAGGTCAGCTGGTTACCAACCTTAAAGCCATGTGCAACCTTAATTTGCCTTTGCCATGAAACCTAACATTCACAGGTTCCAGGGATTAGGAAACACATCTACTGGGAGGGCCTCTATTCTGCCTACCACACAAAGGAATCCAAACAGGGAGATACTGAATTTCCTGATAATACTGTAGGTAGGTAAGAGTGCAAGCAGGCTAAGGGATGGATTCAGCCCTGGTTCCCAACACTGGCTGCAAATATAATCATGTGAAAGCCTTAAAAATGCAAATGACCAGATTACACCTGCAGACATCCTAATGTAATAGATTTGGTATGGGTTCCAGACATTGTAATATTGGGATACATAGATCTGGATAAGCCAGGTGATTTTTATGTGCAGGCAGGATAGAGAATCACTAATTTAGGATGAGAAAGTCTATACCTTAACTCTAGAAGGTGAGAACAGAAATCCAGAGCATGTCCTAGAATTCTGTTCTTTTCTAATTTCCATCAGGTATTTTAGTTACATATCCTGTCCTACTTCTTTAATTTACCTCTAGCTATCAAATTTAATATATGAGCTTTAAGTATTCTTAGAAGTAAAGAAATAAATGCTTAGAAAAAATATTATTCTTAATTACACTTTATACATTTTAATTTACTCTTCCGATCTGTAAACTTGTTTTCCAAAAATTATTTTAACTAAAAAACTATATCATTAAGAGTTCATCAATAATAGTTTATTTCATAATATATACCTCGCTCACTTGTAATAAAGAGTTAAACTATGTTTCATTTACCTTAATGAAATCTGTTTTCATGCAGCTTCACTCTACAGTGTTTACTTCATAAACACTTCATGGTATTTGAATTGGTTTATGCATTTTCTATTTTGTTACTTTTCTTATTTTATTTCGTTCTTGCATATAAAATTGTTGGTAGTTGCCATGGCAATTCTAATTGATTTCTTTCTGCTGTTTTGTAGGCTTTTAAAAAGATTTGCACAATGCATCCTTCATATTGTTATTTTTATCTCTGTAAGTTTGTAATGGCCTCTAAAAAAAAAAAGCTGTGTAACAAGAGCATCAGATGTTACTTTGCTCACTGTTGAAGGCTGTGAAGAACAGAAGAAAACTAGGAAGAAAACCAAGCTGGGAAGGGCAATGAAGGAATGAGTTAGAGTTCAAAAGTAAAAGTATGTTCCATATAAAAGAAAGAGTTCAGGTACGTGAGTCAGTGGCAATGCAAGGGTAAGAGATGTGCTTTTAGAGAGAATTGAACTTGTCAATATGACTCAGCTCTGGAAGACCAAAAAATTATGGAGGGAGAGGCAGGAGAGGGAAGCCAGGTGAAATGTCACCATTTTCTTTGTTCATCTCCTGGTAGATCTCAAAATCTTCTGTTATTCACACACACACACACACACACACACACACACACACACACACACACGAGCATGCACTTATGGAATGTGTCAGTATATCTATTGTCAAAATCAGCTCACTTCAGTAAAACAGAGATGTGATCCATCACAAGATGCTGTGTTGCTGATTAACTGCCTTCTTCTAGGAGATGAGGTACAGTGTCATTTTCAGTCCTAGAGATCATGAGAAAAAGAAGAAAGTCTCTTGCGGATCTGAAATGAATTAGATTTGGTTTTACATTTACTGTAAAACTCCAGAAAATTTACATTTGTTTTACTTACACCATATATTTTTTCCAAAAGCTAATTGCTATGGACTGCAAACAAACACATTAAGGTAAAATAACAACTCTTCTAGAGTAGAATATGGGTAAATTTTAGACACAGACATGTGCACTAAGATGTCTGCACAATGATTAAAGTTGAGTTGTGAGTTTGCCTCTGAGACTCCCACTGGCCAACGTGAAGAGAAAAGCATGATCAGAATCAAGACTCAAAGTGCCTGGAAGGAAGCATTTATCAGGTATGCTGGGAAAACACAATATTTCCGAGAATTGAGATGGAAGAAATTTCTCCAAGGAGGGGATATTTTAATATAATAGACAATGGCCTCAATAATATCCCTGCAATATGAAACAGTATGTTTCACACAGCCACTTCTAAATATTTTTCATCAAGTGAAGTGAAGGGCATAATGTTGGCACACAACTGAGAAACAGCTATTAAATGAGGGTGAAAAGTTCTGAAGACCAAATATTCTACTCTTGAATTACCTTGGTGATCAGAAAGTGACTCTATGTGGACAGGACTAGGTAGACAGCATACCTATTTTATAGAACACTTGTGCCCCATCCTATTGCATGGCAAAATCAAGAGATTTGATGACGACATGCCCTATAAACCATTTCAGATCCTCAACTTTACAACAAAGAAACATCACCTCATCCTCATTCACTCAGATGAAAAAAGATCTTGGTGATAGTAAAAATGATTTATCTGAGGAACCATTATAAAAATTACATTACACAGGCTTATGTGAAATATGCAAAAGCTTTGAAAAATAAATGCCTAAATAATCTCCCATAAAACTTTTAGATAGATTATTATGACCCTATTCTTCTGGTACAAACATAAATGTGTTTCCGATAAATGTATTTTATTATGTTTTGCTTCGCATGACCACCCTATTATAAATTCAGGATGGTTAAAAGCAAACTTTAAGACCCCTCTCTTCCTCTGACAGTTAGGACAAGGTTTTTTAAACCAAAAACATACGTTTACATTTAGCTCCACATGTGCCAGCTAGCTATTGACTGAACACTGACATGTGTTTGAGCTTTAGGGATCTCAAATCTCTCTGCTTCTCTCCTCAGTTGTCTTACACCACACATTTCTCTCTCTCTCTCTCTCTCTCTCTCTCTCTCACACACACACACACACACACACACACACACACACACACACACCCCCCACATATTGGGAATTCAGAAATTTAGCAGGTAATAGGGACCTAGTATTCAGAGCAAACACTGTCCTTGTTAAAAAAAAAAAAAACTATGGAATACTGTATGCCGCACTTTACCTGTGGGGGCACTAATGAATGATTCTTGGCAAATTCTGAATACCCCTTGAGCTTGTCTTGTTCATTAGCAAATTATTTTCCTTTGACTGTTTCTCAGTTATGTACATGACATACTAAAAATGGTGAATTTCTCAATCAGTTGCTTCCTAGGTAAGTAAATATTCCACTGGTGGAGTACTGTTAGCAAATTACGGTGGAAATACAGCTTTGAAAACAATCTAGCTTTGTTTCTCTTGGTTACTAAATCCTGGGTCAGGTGGCCTTGGTAATGTGCTTTGCAGGCCCCAATGACAGGGAGCTATTTGACGAAGGGTCCCAGCTGGGACATTCTGAAATTCAACCCCACACCTGTGAGTTGTGCCTGGACACACTTCCCAGGGTTATTCCAGCCATTGGCTTCATGGGGCAGGGATACTGAGGCAGGCTCATTCCTGGGAGATATAGGACTCCCTGACAGTCTTGCTACCTAGATGTTTCTACTCAACCTGTCCTTTTTCTTTCCCCTACACTCAGTGCCACACTTGCATATGGTCTCCCATTTTCTCTCACACAGACGGTTCTGCCAATAAAACCTTTGCTTGTTTACGTGTGTCTTAGCAGCTATTTCCTGAAGGACCAAGAGTGACATAATACCCTCTGCTTAGTTTAAAAGGTAAATTGTTTACCTACACTTAAGGAACTACATCTCCACACACTCAATATGGTTCTAAATTAGTCTCCTGCTGAAAATGCCTAACATTGCCACTCAGATTTGGACTCTAGATTGCGACAGATTAAACTTTCTTATAAATGATTTTTTTTTTCAAAATAAATTCCTAACTCATTCTCTTCTCCAAGAAGCCACAGTGCTTCCTCTAATCCTGAAGTCATCAATAGACAATCTATCCTTCCCAATAATGCTGAGATTTTGTTTTCTAGAACCCTACATTCAGATAAATTATACCTATAAATTGTACCAATTAGAATACATTTTGTGGCCTAAACCTCAACCTTTCACTTGATTGGCAATACTGGCAATATATAGCCTTATCTTGTTGCCTAAGTGAGAGATCCATCCTGAACTAATGTGGACATATCAGTATAAGTTGAAGACCACTCAAGGAAATGCAGCCTTTTTGGGTTTTCTGAAGTAAGTAGTAGTCAAACTCTTTTCTCTCTCCTAATTTGGAACCACCTAAAAACAGACAACTGAGTCAGATAGAGGCCAAAAGATCAGCTTTTACATATTCACTAGACCTTGCATCTAGGCCATGGGTAACTATTTACCCATCCAATACAAAGCAGTGCAAACAGAAGACCTCTGGCCTAGAGCTCTAGGCCAGAGCATGGCAGAGAATGGTCTATGCATGGAGAGAATGCTATATGTGTTTAATGGCCAAATTCCAGAGAAAAGGGCAAGTACCATATGAGAACAGAACAGCTTAAAAATGAAAGCACAGAAAAGGTTTCATTTGTTCTTGACCTCACAACTGAGATGTTACTATTCCTTTATTGGGAAGCAAGAGAGAGGCAGAAAGATGCTTCTTAATTCTTTTAAAACCACAGCAATTTTATTTTGTGGGCCACGGTGAAAAGTCAGAGAGAGGGAAATAGCTTATCCTACAAAACCTCAAGCCCTGATCTACCCATGGGGAAGTCAGTGGCATTAACATTTCATGTAAAGGACAGAACATCACCAGGCCACGTTAACCATGGGGACAGTCAGGATCGTCATTGCACAGAAAACAAAGTGAACTCTCTTCTTTCCTTCATTTTATTACTATTCACATGTTTCAGAACAATTCATTCAAGATTCACATAAAGTTAGCTATGGGCTTTTCTAAATAGAGCTCTTACATCTTAAAAATAAATCCAAGGCTTTTAAAGCTCTGTAATTATCTTGTCTATTATCTCATCTGCTGCTTCATCTTTCATTCCCTCCCTTGATCTTTTTTATCTGTATGGGGGGTTGCCATTTTTGCATAGCTTTTAAAGCAAATTCTGGATATTTTCAGAGATGGGGGGAGGGGTAGGAGAATAGATATGTCACAATTCATGCTACTTACTCATTTTTCTGGAAATTAACTCCTCAAGCACCTGATGTGTTATAGGCATCTGGGCATTAGATTTGGAATAAGAATTTTAATTGTATTATTTCATCACAGTGATCATACTTAACAATGAAAATTCTTACAGTTCCCTGAACTATGCTATTTATGCCTTCACTTAAAAAACATTTTAAAACTGCATAATCTTAGGGAGTCCATCCTTAATGATTTTTATAACTATCTTAGAGTTTAGTGACCTCTGTAAAGTAAATGTACTTTTCTGATGGGGGAAAATGTATAAAAAAAGTGGTATGTCTCTGAAAGGAAATCATTTTTGACTAAAATACTATTTAAGTATATGTAAATTTATGCATAGTTTTCTGATTTAAAAAGTATTATATACTTATGCAAAATTTAGAAATTACAAAAAATATAAGATAGAAGAAAAATATAAAGTAGAGTAAGAACAGTCTTTAAAATAATCATTTGAGGCAAGCATTATTAATATTTGGGTATATTTCTAGTATTTTACACCCCCTACACACATACAACATTTATAAATTTTGAATCATATTAAACAGTTTTATTTTTTTCTCACAACGTTATATTGTGAGCATTTTTCTATGTCATTATGTAGACATTAAAATATGTTTTTAATGACAGCATATATAAGAATGAGTCAAGTGTTTTACTAAACCACTCTTAGATATATAACATTTGTTATTCCAAAAATTTTGCCATTATAAATGATGCTGTTATAAACATTTTTATGCAAATTGTTTTTTTACCATATTATTAGTGTCATAGGAAATAAAATTACTGTGTTAAAAGGAATAAATATTTTAAAAGCAAAGATCACATGACCAATTATTAACTTATGTTGGGGGACAGTCACACTTCCTTTCTGGTTTCAGAATACTTGGGAAGCCAAATTAGTAGCCAGAAGGTTCCTTAGGGGAACATAGAATCAGGGAAGAAGTGGCAGGCAGTCTTGAAGGATCTTTCATCCTAGTCATGGTGAGGCCTGATAGCTATGACTTCTTCAGTTAAACTGATGTCTTCATACTAAAACATTTTGTCATCATCAACCTATTTATATTGCAATCTAGATAGCTGTTGACTTGCAATATTTACCATATTATGAAGCAGGTGAAAACTCTGCATGTGCCCAGATGACTCTGCACAATCCGCAAAGGCCTTCATTTGTCCCAGCTTCAGTGCCAGCAAAAGGGTCACTGCTTGGCCTTAGGCTTTCAGGAAGAGAGCACACTCCCATAAACCACTAAGAGAGGTGATCTAGAGCAAGGTATATGGGGGAATTAAGTGTTCAATTGGGAGAACTGAGCATCTAGCCTTCAAGGAGACAGGTTCCCGTGACAAAAATTGAAGATGAGGAGATAGTGATTGCTTAGATGTAGTTATGATAGCTATCTCTATTGGTTTAAGATAGTTATTTTTATTTTTCCACATGTGACATACATAAATGATTTAATATATACTCTTGACTATTCTTCTTCTGACAGTTTCAGTATGTTTTCATCTCTCTTGGGAGTTGGGGGAGTAGATGTGTATTTCTCACTCTATCTTTGACTCCAACCCTCACCTAAAGAATCAGATGTGAAACCCAATTCAGATTTATGTGGAGATTGAACAAGAAACTAGCAGGGAAGAGAGTCTAGAGCTATTGAGATATGAGACCTTCACTATTGTCTTTATAGTCACATGGATATGTTTGCCTGTCTAAAATGGACACGAAAAAGTCAGGCACCCTGATGTGCAGCTCTTTGGAGGCTAAATTAGATTAATTGGCTCCTTCAGTCATTGCCTTCTGGGAGTTTACAGACTGTGGGAGTATCATTCAACTAGACAGATCTAAAAAATGCAGACAATGAAACAAAATAGTCCACAAATTCCAAAGGGAGCAGATACTTGATGAAGTGAGGACTGTTCAAAATTCACTCAGTTGAAAACTGGGTGACTCATTCCTTCAGAAAATATTGGTTGAACATCTAATATATGGTCATAGTAAACTAGAAACTCTGAATATTGGGATGAATAACACAGATAGAACCCCTTGTTCTATTCCTTGTTCTTACATTATGATAGGGAGGATAGAAAATAAGCATATAAAAAGGCAGTACAATTTGGAGGAATCATAAGTGCTAGAGGGAAAAATGAAGCCTTGTAAAAGAGTTGAGAGTGATGGGTGTGCTATAATAACTGGGGAGTCAGAACTGAAGGAAGTGATACAGCAAAGCCATTAGGGGGCCCAGAGAAGAGTTTTCCAGGTGGAGGGGACCTCAAGGTCAAAGGTTCCAAGACAGGAAGAAGCTTAGTATGTTTGAGTTGCAGCACAAAGGCCATGTGCATGGACAGAGCAGAGAGAGCAAGGAGAGAATGATTAGAAATGAGATCAAAGACATGGAGGAAAACAGGGCCTTCTAAGTGATGGGAGGAAGTCTAGATTTTATCCTCATTGCCCTATGGGATGTCTCTGGAGGGTGTGATCTGAAGAGTAACATAATCTGATACACAATTGGAAAGTATTACTCTGGCTGCTCTGTGGAGGAACAGGAATAGACACAGGAAGACCACTGGTACTCCTAGTAAGGATGGAGGGTGACCAGGACTGTGGGGATGCAAGGAGAGATGGAGAGTAGTCAGGTAGATGATAGGTTTTGAGGCAGTCAATTAAAGTTGCTTAAGATTGGATATGGGTTGTGAAGAAAAGTGAGAACTAACAGGATGACACGTAGTATTTGAACTAGCAACTGAGAATGGGGGCACTAGGGAAGAAAAAGTAAAGGATGGAGGGAAAATAAAAGTTCTGTTTTAGACGTGTTAAAGTTTAGATCCCTGTTAGATATACAAGTGGAACTCTCCAATAGGCAGAATAAGTCTGGAGTTTAGAGAAGAGATCATAGACGAAGGCACAAATTCATGAATTATTAGAATACAGATGGTGTCCAAAGCCACAGGACTGGGTGCGATAACTTACAGAGAGAGTGTGGTAGACAAGAGAGGAGAGGAGAGAAGAGAGCTGAGTTGGAAGCCTGGCAGTATGCCAACATTTAAAGGTCCACAAGAAGGACTTCAGGGAGATTAAGAAAGAGAAGTACAGAGAAGTGACAGTCTGATTTGCAAGATGGAGGTTGGATGATTTATTATCCACGTAATTTATACTCCAACCCATGGTTTTTTAAGAGTAAGAGAAAAGTTATTAATAATTTTGCCAAGACAATAGGTGTAAGCTAGGACTGTCGTGGGCAAACAAGAACATATGGTCACCTTAGGCTTTGGCGACCTTGTTAAGACTGGTTTCAGCAGAGCTGTCATGACGGCAATCTAATTTGTGTGGGCTGAGAAGAGAATAAAAGGTGAAGAAAACAGGAAGCACAGATGACCTTTTGGAAGGAATTTCACAAAAGAAGGGAGCAGAAAAATAAGACATGACTGGAGAGGATATGAAATAAAAGTTTGTTTTTAAATGGGAGAGATAGCTCTATGTATGCTAATATGAAGGGTCCAGTAGAGATAAAAAATTTGATAGTGCAGGGGAAAAGGAATAGCTACAGAAGGAGAGCTGGGGAATAAGAAAGGGATTCTGCGCACAAGTGGAATGGCTGACATTAGATGTGAGTGGATTCAGCCTGTCCATTGTAACGAGGGGAGGCAGAATATGTGGATACAAGTGTACATCGTTGCTAAGTTTGGCAGTGGGAAATGAGCTGACATCTTAGCCAAAGCAAGAGACATTCCACTTTTTGTGAAATCCTCCTTTCCTTCCTATAAGAAGTCACAGTCTACCATCTGGGGGCAATTTTCTTCATAGGCATTAAGAAGAGATATGTGAGCTATTTCTTCTCTCAGGAAAATGCCCCAATATGGAGCCTTTAATAGTTTACCAGCAAATGTGGAAATTCTCCCAGGTCCAATTTAGATCTGGCAGAGAAGATGAATATTACTAGTCAGTCAGTAACTGCCTGTAACAGATGTTTTTGTTGAATGTTAACATGAACAGTTCTATTTGGCCTTTTCAGAACTGGAATTAAGAAATAAAAGAAATAGCTAAGGGTACATTGAAACCCAGTTGGGAAAAATCCTTTGACCGGAGCCACAAAATAGAACATCTACTAAAAGCTTTAGCACCCAAGAACTGTGTGACCCTGGGGAAATCACTGTGCCTTAATTGTTTGATCTGTAAGAGGGAGAAAAAGAGTGAATATCAAGCAGAGGGCAGGTGTTTGTGGATATATGGACTTTCTGACAAAGTATTAGTAGGTATTTTAGGAAAATGTAAGCTTTTTGTGGGGACAGCATAAAACAAACCAAGCAAATGAGTATTTCTAACGATTTGATGCCTAAGATTAACTTAGTTCAGATAACTTAGAAAAGAAAACCAGAATTAAATGATTCAAAATACAAGTTACATTTTTTTACAGAGTCAAACCCCCTTGAAAGCAAAGCCTATTTTCTCTCTTTGAATTAAACTTCCATTTCCCTAGTCAGCCAATTGCTTAAAGAAAATTTACTCATCTGAAAAATGGTATATAAATAGCTATTTCCAGAAGTGACTTTAGTTACTACAGACAAAGGCTCACTGCAGTGGAATTACAGTGCAGGTCACCTTTGGTGTTCTCCAGTGTAACAATCACACCTGCTGAGGTTCCGTAGGTAGGACCCAGGCCTTCGCCAATGAGACACTGCTGCTCCCGGCACTTCATGCCACCTATACATGCCACTGTCACAGTGAGAATTCAACTGGACTTGAACAAGATCAGTGCTCTGTAAATTGATTGTTTGCATTGTTTAAGACAAAGTCCCTAGGAACAGGCTTTTCAAAATGGCACAGGAGCAGCAATTTGTGGATGCTACACAACAAGACAGTTTAAAGAACTGGTTAATGTTCTTAGTTATTGATCTTATGGACAATTCTGATAGTCAGTGACTAAGCTCAGCCTAGGTATACCTCCCATCCATTGTATCCAAATCTAGTTTCCCCATTCTTGGCAGGGTAAAAGCAAAGGATGCATTGCATAAGCACTTGTAGATAAATTCAGCTCATCCTCTTGTGCTGAAAATGCCAATTACTGAGAAACATTTACTATGTGATTATTTACCATCAATAGCATTTGTTTGCTTGTTTACATTGAAACATCCTTTTTTTTTTTTTTTTTTTTTTTTTTTGAGACAGAGTCTCCCTCTGTCACCCAGGCTGGAGTGCAGTGGCGTGAGCTTGGCTCACTGCAACCTCCACTTCCCAGGTTCGATCGATTCTCCTGTCCCAGCCTCTCGAGTAGCTGGGACTACAAGCACATGCCACCATTCCCGGCTAATTTTTGTGTTTTCAGTAGAGACAGGGTTTCGCCATGTTGGCCAGGCTGGTCTTGAACTCCTGACCTCAAGTGATCTGCCCACCTTGGCCTCTTAGAGTGCTGGAATTACAGGCATGAGCCACTGTGCCCAGCCTGAAACATACACTTTAAACTTTGCTTTCTAAAATTAACACAATATAAACTTTGAAAAAATAGAATGAGGAATACAGTATTTCATTTTACATTCTCATTTAGGGTTCAGGTTAAGATGCTTAGAAAACAGTATAGACAATTGGAGCCATTTCCTATGGACATTGACCCACCATTCAGAATCCACCTGTGAGATACAGAGATAATGATCATTGTGATAAGAACCATCATGGAGTGTAGACAAGGTTGTTTTGATAGTTCATAGGCTCTATGAACTCTCACTTTTGGAGACTTTCTTATCTTTTATTACACATATTAAAATGCTCTCATTCCACATTAAATGTAATATATACATGGGTTGAGTGGAGTTGCCCTCAACTAGTTTCCCTAGTGTCATAATCCAGAGACATTTAATTTAACACTTGTTAATTTCAGTGTTGCTGTCTCCCTTGCAATATTGTGTGGCCAATAAAATATTTTTAATGTTTCAAACATTTCCGTGGAGGTTGAATCAAACACTTGTTCATTTCAACATTGCAATTTTCTTTTCCTGTTTTTTTGGAGTCAATGATTTTTTTTTGTTTGTAATGTCTTAAACACTTTTATGGGTCCATGAAAAACTTACGGAACTATGTATGGCATGGTGCCTTAGGGCTTAAAAGACAAAATGGCCCTAGATGTTGATAAGGACCTTGGCCTTGAACAATGCCTGAAGCTTTAGCTATGTCATATTTAAGAACAAATTGTACTGTGATGTAAATATTTCTTATGGCATTCCACCTTCTCTTTATCAAATCCAATGAAATAATTCTTCATAACTTTTCATCCAGATTTTGCTTTTGCTTTCTTCTTCCACCACCTTTTTATAGACCCTTATCACGTCAGACACAAACTATTACAATAGACTTTTACTTTGTCTCCCTGCCTGAAGTTCTTTCGTCCTTCAATAGAGGGTGAACAGATTAGCCTTACTAAATAATTAAGTATATTTAATTAACCAACTAATTAAATTGACATGTCTATTTTGTAGTAATTTACTATGAATTTTTGCAGTTTAAACATAAATGTTTGGCTTTATCTAAAATAGCTTCTACATTTCCAGCAAATCTTTTCTACTTACTTTTCTGTGACTATATTTATCACTTTTTCGCCCTTGTTTGTCCGTTAATCCAGGCATTCAACAAATATTGTTAAGCACCTACTGAGTCTCAGACATCATACTAGTCACCAAGGATTCCATGATGAATAAGAGCAATACTTGCCTTTTTTATTTATTTATTTTAAATTTAATCTTATTTTATTTTAAGTTCCAGGATACAGGTGCAGGACGTGTAGGTTTGTTACAGAGGTAAACGTGTGCCATGGTGATTTGCTGCACCTATCAACCTATCACCTAGGTATTAAGCCCCACATGCATTAGCTCTTTATCCTGATGCTCTCTCTCCTCCATCCCCAACCCCTGTGACAGGCCCCAGTGTGTGTTGTTCCCCTCCCTGGGTCCATGTGTTCTCACTGTTCAGCTCCCACTTATAAGTGAGAACATGTGGTGTTTGGTTTTCTATTCTTTTGTCAGTTTGCTGAGGATAATGGCTTCCAGCTCCATCCATGTCCCTGCAAAGGACATAATCTCATTCCTTTTTATGCCTGCGTAGTATATAAGCAGGTGTATATAAGGTAGTCCTATTTTAGAAAAGGCAAATAATAAAATATATATGTTTGAAATGCCACTGGTTCTTTGATAGAGGTAAGTACAGACTACAGTGAAAACCACAAGGGAAAATGGTCTATTCTGCCTGATTTGGGGAATAAAGGGTAAGCGAGGGTTGTTCAGGAAAAGCTTATTTCTGGAAAATGTATAATCATCTGCCTGATGTACATTTGGGCAAGGGCACTCCAGGCAAAAGTAGTACTATGAGCAAAGGCATCAAGACAAGAAAGACATTTAAAAAATATTGTTGGCTGGGCACAGTGGCTCACACCTGTAATCCTTGCACTTTGGGAGGCCAAGGCGGGCAGATCACGAGGTCAGGAGTTTGAGACCAACCTGACCAACATGGTGAAACCCCATCTCTACTAAAAATACGAAAATTAGTCTGGCGTGGTGGCACCCACCTGTAATCCCAGCTACTCGGGAGGCTGAGGCAGGAGAATCGCTTGAACCCAGGAGGCAGAAGTTGCAGTGAGTCAAGATTGCACCACTGCACTCCAGCCTGGGTGTCAAAGCAAGACTCTGTCTCAAAAAAAAAAAAAAAAAAAAATGTTGAATTGATGGCTTTCTTTTTATTAAAACCAAAGCATTAAAATTACAATAATGTTTTTGATTAAAAATAGAATGTTTGGATAAAATAATGTTGAGTTCTAATACACTTATTTTTCAACTTTTCAATATTTTTTCAGTTACTTTAATATTATGGAAAACAACCATTTTAAAAACAGATGAAAACATGGCTCTAGGAACATACATTTTTGCTTTTGTCTCAGGCTCCAATATGGCTTGGCACAGCACTGTCATATCTTATTTTTATTTAAAATTTTGACATTTTCATCATGGATCTTTTGCATTAATTTTGATTTTAAAAAATGTTTCATTAAAAAGTTAGTCATCTTGATTACCGAGTTTTCTAAGGCCACTTAATTTTATACTCAAGGCAAGTGCTTCCTTTGTTTTCCCCTAATCCCAGGCCTGGAAAAAGCCATCAGATCGATATTTTAAAGATTACTTTCTTATAGTGATGAGTATGGGTTGCTAAAGACTTTGTTAGTTAAAACCTGAGAAACTGAGGCAAATTCAACATCTATCAAAATAGTTTAGGTGGAAAATCACAGAGGCTTGAACTAAGGCAAGAAAGGAGACCAAAAGTAAGTAGGGGTAAGAGAGGTGCCAGGGATGAGAGTCAGGGAGAACTTGATAAGAATTGGATGCATGGGAATGTTCTCTCTCCTGAAATTCATGCTCCAAATTCTGATTACTAAAGCCCAACAGAGTCACCCTCCTTCAGGATTTCTTTTTAGGTCATTTCATACCTTTGTGGCAAATTCTTCCTTCTTCCTGTTTTATCTCTTCAACTCCCTTATAATCTCTTTGCCGTGAAAGACCATGTCTCATTCTCTTACTATGTTATAAACACAGTAGATGCTCAATAAATACCTGTTGAAAGAATTGCATCATCAGTGTTTTTTAACATCGCTCCAAGGCAGTGCCTATAATAATTAAGCCAACAGAAGAAGAGTTTGAAACTTCTTCCTTGGATATATTTTTAAGGTTAGAATACTCATTTATCTACCCAAGATGGCATAAATGACTTCTTGGGGCCCTTTCCAATGACATGATTAACAGCCCTTTTCTGAGAAGAGTTTTATATATGTTACTGCTAATAGCAAGAGAACTTCTCCTGGGGACATTTTCCCTTTTATGTGATTACATTGATATTTTAGAGAAAATGAAATTACTGCATCCCAGCTGGGCAGTTCTTTTTGAATTTATAAAATGCAGAAATTGCTATAAGACCATAAAGTTGAATCAGGTCTCTTATCCAATCATCAATAGATAATTTTGGTTTTTATAACCCATCTTATAAAAGTTCTACTGTGGTTACCAAAGTCAAGAATTTGACATTAGTGTTGCCCTTGGCAACAGAATACAGAGATTTCTCTGGAAATTATTCCAGTTATAGTAAAAAGATAATTAACATTTAGTTACAGAAAAATCTGAACTTAATGTATCTGAGTGTAGCTTTATCAGATTTCCTCTTACCACTGGTGATATCTTGATACATTTTACCAGAAATTACAATTTTTATTATTCATTATTATCACTATTATTTTGGATGAGGGGCTTTCAGTAATGCTCCTACAGGGACTAGGTCAGTTCGCGTGTACCCCTCGTAGTCTGCCTTTCACCTTCTGAATGATGGACATAATGCTGGAGGTGGAGCAAGCGCTTGGCGCAGCGGTGAAGTGCTGCACCAGCGTGGATGGTCTGAATCTAGGCTTCTGATTTTGTGAAAAAGCAAAATCATTAATATGTTCAAACTACTGTTTTTCCATTTTCTACCTTTCAGAGCCAAATATAATGTGAAACTGATAACAAAATTTGATATCTAGAAGTGGGATGCTTTCAGTAATCCTAAAATGCGAAACTAAAATTGTGGGAGAAGTAGAAATGGGGCTTTGGGTAATAAGCACCTAGAGACTTTAAGTCAGAAAGCTGGTGATACTTGTTAGGTAGTGGCAGAACTTTTGATTTAATTGTTGCCTGCTTTACTGGCAGTGCACCTAATCGGCTAAATGAGGCTATATGATAAGGAGAAATGATGGCAAAGATTTTATATATGGACATGTAGTAGCTCTACCACCTTCAGCCAGATCTGACTGAAGAGATGACGCCAGACTAGAACTACTTGAGCTGCAAGCAGAGAAGAGAAGAAACACCCTTGTCTTTATTTTTATTTATTTATTTATTTTTGAGATGGAATCTCACCCTGTCTCCCAGACTGGAGTGCAGTGGCATGATCTCGGCTCACTGCAACCTCTGCCTCGCGGGTTCCAGCAATTCTCCTGCTTCAGCCTCCCAAGTAGCTGGGATTACAGGCACCCGCCACCATGCCCTAACTAATTTTTGTATTTGTAGTAGAGACAGGGTTTCGTCATGTTGTTCAGGCTAGTCTCGAACTCCTGACCTCAAGTGATCCGCCTGCCTCAGCCTCCCAAAGTGCTGGGATTACAGGCGTGAGCCACCGTGCCCAGCAGAAACACCTTTATTTTCTAAGGAATCTTTTTCCCTGACTTTGGTCTACAAGTTACAGTGAAAAGAGTCCTGAAGGCAATTGGTTCCATCCTTCAAACGTGAAGCAATTATAAACAGTGATTGACAAACAGTCTACATACTGGTGCTCCACTGGAAGAAGGCACAAAGCCTGCCAGTAGTGATGGGATCCGGGATGTTGTTTCCCCACCCCCCCCCCACCCGGGAACTGACTGTTTCTAACTAATTCTAGACAACAGCCATTGAATCCAGGGCAAGAAAGAAGGGCAGAGCACGGAGTCGTGAACATGAAAGAAAGAGGAGGTTCCTCAGGCTTGAAATCCACATCTGGATAACATTTTTGACTGTTATTATTTACTGTTTTGGTTTTTTTTTTTTTTTTTTTTGAGATGGAGTTTCGCTCTTGTTGCCCAGGCTGGAGTGCAGTGGTGCAGTCTCTGCTCATTGTAACCTCCACCGCCTGGGTTCAAGTGATTCTTCTGCCTCAGCCTCCCAAGTAGCTGGGATTATTACAGATGCCCACCACCATGCCTGGCTAATTTTGGTATTTTTAGTAGAGATGGGGTTTCACCATGTTGACAAGGCTGATCTCGAACTCCTGACCTCAAATGATCCACCCGCCTTGGCCTCCCAAAGTGCTGGGATTACCGGCATGAGCCACTGTGCCCAGCCAACTGTTATTTTTAAATGCGGACTTTACTAGGAGCAAATAAAACAAAACTGTTCTAAGTTTAAAGGGAACTGTATTTGCAAGGAACTTTCTTCCTAAGACTGGCCCCAGATTCTCTACGATTAGTAAACCCCTAAAATAGTCCCTGGTTACTAAAAGTACACCAATAGCAAGTTGGCTTTGAATGCTCTATAGCCCTAGGGAGAGCATCTTTACCAAGCCACATAGGAGGGAAGAGTCAGAAGGGGAGGGGAAAAGCGACTCTGGTAGATCCTTCCAGAGAGAATAAGCAAATTCAGCCAGATCGGCCAACCAAGGAACTTACCCATGGCAAGACAGGAAATCTTTGCTACTCTTGTCAAGCAGAATTGCCTAATTTCTATGATGACTGTGTGCTTTAATAACTGATGACTGTGCACTTTCCAGCCTCTCTTTTCCAAAGGGGCGCTTATTTTGGTAGTCCTGCTTCTCCACTGCTGTACATGGAGGGCAGACCAATTGTCCTTTGGTTTATAGGCTAGCAGACCCATAACAAACCAAACAAACAAACAACTTTCCATTTGTATCTGACAGAAAGACTGTATATCTCCCACAGCACCTACATTTTAAGCTGGATGCAAGAAATGCAAAGAGCCTTTGAGGTTATCTCACTTGGAATGTTTTTTGGAAAGAAACTTGGGCTCTGATAAATGTCTAACAACCAGCTGAGATAGGATTGTGTATATCACACACACACACACACACACACACACACACATGCTATATATTATAAATTTTACTGATATAAAGGATATGTATCTCATAACTTACAAATAATAACAGCAATATATACAATACTCTTTATTGTAAACTCCTTATGACTAATTGATTCTTACAGAATGTGTTTTTTGACAAAACAATTGCAAATAAGCCTAATTCCCACATGAATGATGGTTGATATGTTTATGTTTTTGTATTTTTAGTAGAGACGGGATTTTACCATGTTGGCCAGGCTGGTCTCGAACTCCTGACCTCAGGTGATTCACCCACCTCGGCCTCCCAAAGTGCTGCGATTACAGGCATGAGCCACCGCGCCTGGCCCACATGACGTTTTAAAGAAAGGAACAGGAGAAGCAAAAGATTATTTGAGGACATAAACATTTTTTTTCCCCCAGAGAATCTAAGCTTTGCCTCAAGGGACAATTTAAATTTTGGGGTTGAACTAAATTTAATCTAGATCAAATTATTTAGTTAATTTATCTTCCTACTAACCAACAAATTTATATTCATCTTTAGGAGAAGTATGAAGTCTAACTACATAACTATACACAAATTAAAATAACTAGCTATTTTCAGAGGTGGTGTTCATTAAATTTTGTGACCTCACCACAGAATATTTCTGCTGTCAGCCTCTCTCAATAAGCATATTTTGCAAGGTAGGCTGCTGATGCCATGAGGGTATCAAATAAGCAGATTTGCTCCCAGTGTAGGGACTGGTAAGTCACTGGCAGATGTGTTCTGTTGTTCCTCATACATAGGTTCAGTACCATCTCTCCATTCATTCACTCTAATTATCTGGTGAATTACCTGGGATACACCAGTAAACAGGTACAGTTTTGCCTTCAAGTAGTAAATAGTATAGGAACTCTTCCTACTCCGAACACACCTGTATTCAGTGTCTCTGTGTGTTTGTGTGTGTGTGAATGCGTGCGTGTGTGCATGTATGTGTAGGACTGGCTGCATCATTCTCAGGGCCTAGTGCAAAATAAAAATGCAGGATTCCTTGTTCAAAAATTATAAAGAATTTCAAGACGGCTACAGCAGAGCTTTAAACTATGTTTGGGGGTCCTTCTAAGTGCAGGACCCTGTGAGACTGCACAGACCTATGAAGTCAGCCCTATATGTGCATATGTGAGTTTGTATGTGTGTGTTGTTGAGGACATGTGTGATTCTTCTTGGAGGACTGCATAGTGTAAATATACCATTGTCTTTTATTCTTCCACCTCATTTTTAGAGTCTAGATAAATCTGCATATGAGGGCCTGACCCCTTTTTAGTAGTTTTCAGCCTTGGATAGTGGTGGAAAACATGTGAATCATAGTTCAAATTTCCTCTCACTCTTTGTAGGGCTGTGAGCCCATTACATATGTTTTCTGTGCCTCATCTTTTCAACTCAAAAATGGGGACATAAGATACACTTAGTCATGGAGTTATTAAGGAGATTAAAATAAATCCGTTAATATTAGTGAAGTGCCATAGCTTGTCTTGCCATAGCTCTAGGTAAGCAGCTGTTAAAGTAAAAATTTTGAAGCCTTTATTATGTGAGAACTTAAACCCTAAATCCCATCCTGTGTTAAGTAAGGACTATGGAACTATTAACCTTCCCCCTAAGAGAACCATTTATGACCACAGCCCTATCTGGGTCAGGAAGGGCATGTTGATTTGAAAGTCCTGTAAGGTGTTAATGGATGCTAACAAAAGACTTCCTATTCAGGAAGCAAAGGACACCTGGGGCTGACCACCCTCGCTCTTCACTGATGTTTCCTGCTTTTGTTAAATATAAAGTAAATAAATCAAAATAAACAAAAAGAAAGCCAATAACAACCACCACCAAACATCAGTATATCTTTTTAGTTGCTATGGCTCCTTAAAAAACTGGAGAATTGTCTGGAAGCAAAATCAGTTGACTCCTAAACTCTTAAGAGATTTTATTGCTATCATGGTGCAGAAGAAGGGCTAAAGAGCCATATCGCCTAGCTCAACAGCGTGGAAATTGGAAACGCTGTCTTGTAATGTCTGGATAGGGAAGACAAGAGTCTATGACCTGAAAGAGAGGGGGACAAAGAATATCTTACCATTTGCCAATTATACACACACGTCCAGTGCAGGTGACTGCCTTTATGTTTTCTAATTTGGACTATCAAACATCCTTTCATTCCACATAGTCGTCCTCAGATTAGCATCATGTGTCCTTGTTTTGTGTCCTCTCTTCACCTTGCCTTGAGTCTTCAAAGCCAACTTTAAATGGACTATTTTTCCTTAGCCTTCCCCTTAATCATAATAATTTAAAAGTCCATGAAATTATGGTTTTGATAACTTTTTTCTAAGAATCATACTAAAACAAATATATAACTATTTAATTTTTTAAAAGTGTGTCCTCATCTCTCTTAAAATCTCTTGAACTACCAGGGTTCTGATCTAAGAGAAGCTAGAATCTGCAGATGTTAACACAACCCCATGGAGGCCTGAAGCAAGAAGCTTCATAAGGTGTGAAGGGGCAGGTGGGCCAGGCAGCAGGTGAAGGCCATGCTCTAGAAGTGAGATGCTGGGCAGATCTCTCCTTTATCCATGCATAAAGCAGATGGGCAAATGAAGGGGTGCGAATTCACTTAGGGCTATGAATTGCTGGGAGGTGTTTTGGGTAGCAATGAAAAACAAGTAACAGCAACAAAGAAGGCTGGACAAAATCATGTATACTATTGAACTGAAATCTCTGCAGTAATAACTTGAGGACCTGGGAAACTGTCAAGTCCTCAAAAGCCTTGACTTTCAGAGCCCTTGCCGGAGTAGCAATAGGAGTGGTGGGAAATCAAGAAAGTCAGACATTTCAGAGTGTCCTAAAAAGAGTGTCATCAAAAACATCTGAGCATGGGATCCATGCTGGGCAAAAGGACTATGGAATCCACAAGGAGCTGAGGGACAGGAGAAGCAGGAGGGCCTAGGGGTCAGTATGGGCTGAGGAAGGTGTTCAGTGAGTATAGGTGTGTGAGAAGATCAGATAGACAAAGTAACACACACACATGCCCACATACAGCCATACAGAGACACACACCTTTCTTTCCATCTAAGATTTTTTTTTAAGTCTATAGACCTTTGAATTGATTTGAAATCCCCTATTTAAATAAGAGGGGGCATTCCATCTTTTGATATAAGCTCTGAAATGCATAAGAAATTCCTTGTAAAATTTATAGTCTTTTTGAATGGATGTTGTTTAATATTTTCAATTACAGATTTATGGCAGAATTTTTCATAGGCCTGAATTGTCTGTTTAATATTAAAACGATTTTTGTAGGGAGCCATCTGTTATATGATCAGGCATGGAAATTCTTTACAGGGCTTTACATCAGCACTCCTCCAAAGTTTGTCATGCTTCAAATATCCCCAGGCACTTGTGTTTCCATTTAGAGGAGCAAGGTGAAGGACTCAGAGGCAGGACATGATGTCTCCTCGATTGTTCAGTGGCTGTTACTGAAAACACTGTTTCAGCATATGGTTTTTCCCTAACCTAGCCTCAATGTTTTCCTTTACTATGACAGAACAATATCCTGAGTAAAAGGACAGTTTATGAATCTTTGAATCTCCTATCAGAACAAACTTTGCTCATTGGCTCATTGCATTAATCAACTCACGTTTTTCTTCAAAGCTGTTTTATCCTTTAAAAATGGTAAAACTATGGCTCATTTTCCCCATGAGTACTAGTCCCCTGAGTGCAATTTCATTGAAGCTAACTCTATTTTACCAAGTAGATTTCATCTCAAGTGCTCCCTTTGAATCACTGGGCTGGGAGCTGCCTGAAAAAGAATGTGGGAAGGATTTCGAGGCTGTGTTCAGGGTCAGTGGGGAGTACTACAATTGATTACTTATGTCTGCTTTGGGTGTAGAAGTAGTGAGCATGGGACACATGTGCCCTTTATTTGCTGTCTGTGGCCTTTACTTTTTCTGTGTCCCTCACTTACTGTGCTCATTAATAAGCATTGTGAAGTGGCTGGCCTTGAGGCAAACATACACAGAAAAATCAACTTCTCTATCTGGGAAACAAGCCTGACCCTGACCTCACAATAAATGTTAACAACAACAATAATAACAGCCACATTTGTTGAACATTTGCTGTAAGCCCCACTGTAGGTAATTTACAAACATTAAACCATTTCATTTATTCCCCACAAACTACCACAATATACATATTATTCACCCAGCTTTTTGACTAAGGCTCAAAAAATGAAGTAACTTTACTGAGTTCACCCTTTTGTTCAAAGCATCCACATAAATTCATATTGTTCTGGATACCTAGAACCATCACTCCTTTCCATACCCACTCAGTCATTTTCATCCTTACATTCAAATCCTAGCAGTCTCTCCCTCTATCCACAGCTCCTCGTCCAGGGAGACTCCTTGATAAAGCAGAGAGAAAGGCTGGCCTCAGATCAGCTAAGTTGGACATTCTCTGAGCCATGACGAATTCTTTTCTGTGGCTATGATATATTATTTCACATGACCCATTCTTAATAATTCAGCCTAACCATCCGTTTGTTCAATTCCATTTAAGAATTTTTCTTTGTAATGGTTTTGTCAATTGTCTGCATTTTTAATTTAATTAAATTGTTATATATCTCAATTAAGTAGTCAATTCAAAACACTTAGTGGATACAATCTGAGCTTTTCAATAGCTGGTCAAAATAAATAATCAGTGCCATCCACCTAATGGTCCTTCCATGAAAATTAGCTGTGACTTTAGTGGTAAAAATATGATAAAGTGATTTACGGTCATATCCCTCTATTTAAGAGAGAAGTAGACAATCATAATTTTTAAACGGTGTCTGTGTCCAGTTCCCTGGTGTACTTCTTAATGCCAAGAGAGTCAAAAGCCCCCTGTTGATCATGACTTTAAAATTCTCCAGTATAAGTGTGAGTTAGCCAATCATGTGGTGCCATCTCATTTGCCTGGTGATGTATAGACTTGACTTTAGTTCCCATTTACACCTTGCAGAAGCCAATAATAGTTCTCTTCCTCTTGAAAAAAAAATAAACAGAAATATCAAAAGGAAATACCTTTATAGGGTGGAGACAGGATTGGATAAGTTGTTTATCATTGTTTACATCCAAATCAAATAACAGGAAAGAAAACAATTAGTCAAGTTCATACCCTAGGTTCTGTTTAATGTGTCTGTTTTCAAGCCTGTTCATGCTATTTTGCCTAAGCAAAGCTTTTGTTTGCCTTGTTAAGGTTTACTTTGTTTTGAGACCTTAACACATGAAAGGGTTTGGCAAACTTTCTCTGAGGCAAAACTTGAAAAGTGAGACATTTGAACACTTGTAAAATGTAAAGATTTTTGCTTTTACCAAAGTCCATTCCAGGTCTAATCTAGGTTCACTCTCTTTTACCCAACAGTTCCCCAGACAGAAATGTGATCCTAGCCCATTCACAATCTGTCTCTTCCATTTCCCAGGATAGATATTATCTAATGTTTGAGATTCAATGCTGATTTACCATTACCAGTAAGAAGATCAGTTTTCTATCATCACCTTTTTTGTGAAAAGAAGGAAATTAACGTAAAGAGGTTTGCATTAATACTTTTCTCTATTTCTCTGTTTTCCTCAGGATAATATATTATATCCTGTGGATATAATATTTTTTTGTCTATCACTTTAGTGGTGAGTTCAAACTTTACTATCACAATGACTTGGACTACTTGGACTTGAAATCTCCAGCTCTGACTGAACAGCATCTTTTCTTAACTTCCCATTATTTAGCTTAGCATAATTTTAAAGCCCTTCCTATTTCTTATCATGCCAGTTCGAAGAATACATAATTCTACTTATCAATGAGCAGGTTCAAGTCTTTTCACCTCTTCTGCTCACATTCTGCTTCTATGTCCTGTACACTCAAAGTATGTTAAAACAAGATTTCCCATCTTTCCTGCCACTTGGATTGTGTCATCATTCTTTTAAGATATTGGTGATGTCACCAATTGTTTCCACATGAAAGTCAAACTCGCCACTTCAAAGTTCTCAATATTACCTCTTTCCCCTCCATGTGCCATTCCAAGTCCCTCTGCCTGCCTTCATTTCTATTTGAATTCCATAACCACACTGTTTTGCTGCACAGGGAGGCGGGCATCATTGCCTCAAAATCACCTTGACCTCTCCTGGTATGCATTCTTGCTTTCTTGCCAATTGGAATGATATGAGAAGGATTTAACATGAATGGGGTCTCTTATTCTTTCCATGTTCTTCAAAGCACTACTTAAAGTTAAATAATTTTCAAATTCATTTAATGGTAGTCACTACCCCAAAACAGACTTAAAATCCTTTACCTTATTTTATCCCTAATTATTTTCCATTCAAACCACTGTATAATGTATTAGTATACTTATTACATTCTCTTTATTTAGGAACTAATTATAAAAGTCAGAAATCAATTTTGGGTTATGCTGCTTATGTCTGGTGGTATATAGCCATAGGGGGACAATATGTCCTTGAATGAAGCAAGAGTCTAATTTTTTTGTGTCCTCTACATTATGCACCTGAAAGAGACACATACACAAAACTGGAGCTTTCTGTAGTTCCACAGAGCAATGTACCCTGTGTAATTAGTTCACATTCGTGGCCTTTAAATTAGAGAACAAAATATTGGTCCAGTGTCTACTTTTTGCTTCCTCCCTGATCACCACAATTGAAATCAGAATTATTTCAAAGCTTCCAATTCAGTTTATATTCTGTCTAATCATCTTGATAACTCTCCTTGCTAATGCTGATAAAATGTCTTTCTTAACCTATCTTCAGTAATTTTTCCTGTGGAAGGGTAGAGTCCAAGAGAAGGGATTTAAAAAATACTTTTGAATGTGATTTTTTTAAGCAGCTTTAGGAAAAGGTTTGGTGATCCCAGTTCCACTCAAAAAAATTATCTATGTGCAAAACATTTCCCTACTGGCTGTTTTCAGCTAATCCATTTAAGCTTTGTATGGACATTTATCTATCGATTTTTTAAAATCTCTTGTTTATCTGTATTTTCAGAGACATTACTTAGATAGCAAGACACCCTTTTTATTTCAAAGTAAGTTACCTTCTAAGAGTAAAATTAGAGTCAAATAATGTGAAATAATATTTCAAGGCACAGTTTGCTATTCATTCTATATTCAGTGAAAAATGTTATAAAGCAACTTGTATGGAACAATCTCATTTTCAATCTATCTATTATCTATCTATCTGTCTATCTATCCATCTATCTATAGAGAAAGCTATGTAAGGCAATATGCCAACATCTTAGTAAGAAGTAGGATTATTATGGCTGATCTTCAGTTTTTTTCTAAAGATTCATTTGCAGAAAGGATGTACTGTTGGTATTAAAAGTATTTTTAAAGTAAATAGTATGTTTATGCTCCTTAATCACTTGCTGTGGATGTGTCTAGCAAAAAGATATTAGGAAGCTTCCACTGCTAATGACTTTGAACTATTACAACAATCCTTCATTGTCTCCATTTTTTTTTTTTTTAATTTTAACTGGTAGTTTACCAAAATCAACAAGAAACATAGGCTAACAGAAGGAGAAGAGAGTCATTTCACTTTTCAAACAATTTGAGAACACATAGCTCTCTGCCAGCTGTCTGCTCTGGCAAGTGGTAGAGAGATCGCTGTTCTGTTTCTGACATGAAGAGAAGGTACATTAGGGTTGGAAAGGACTTAGAAGCCTCCTCCTCCATTATTCTGGAGTCCCTGCCCCAGAAATTCAACAACATGCTAACACTTATTGAGCTTGCTATGTGTATGCACTGTTCTAATAACTTTTTATATGTTAACTCATTTAATCCTCCCCAAACCTTATATGGTGGTATTACTACCCCCATTTTACAGATAAGGAAACTGAGGCACAAAGACATAATAATTTGCCCAGCCTCTCATCCGGTAAGCAGCAAACCTGAGGTTTGAATCAGCCACTATGGCTCCAGAGCTTGCTCCCATAAAGGTTGCTCCTTATTGTCTCTCATTTGTTCTTGCTGAAATGTGGTCCTGTTGCTATTTCAACGTCTCTAATAATAATAAATGCCTCACCTTCAGTGATAGCCAATTCCCCTTGAGACTCTGTCCTACTTAGAGTTGTATCAAGATATATGGATGCCCAGGCAATGGAATAAGTAGAAAGGTGGCTCTATTGAAATCCGCCCCCCTTTCCCAAAGGAGATCCTGGTTGGAGGACTTCGGTGTAGGTACTTTATTTGCAGGTGATCTTGGAAAGCAGGAGTGAGGGAGAGGGGAAAGTGAGACAAGAAGGGAGAAAAAAACAATAAAAGGAATATTGAGTTTCTTGTGGGCAACTGCAACTTGATCATCTGAAGTATTACAAAGAAAACAGCCTCAGAACTGTTCTACTCAGGGGTAGGGAGGCTTGGGTATTTATCCACCAACAGCCATCCCTTGTTAGTGGAGGGTTTTCATTGGAAGCCACCAATCCCTAGCCCTTCCAGGCTGCCATACAGGCAGGCTGAGCAAGATGCCCTGGTGCTAGAGAAAGCCCTCAGGCAGAGAAATAGAGAAACTCATGGACTTGGGTGGGAATCTGTCAGCATGTGTAGAAACTGTCCACTGGAGCTACAGGAGAACTCACAGGTGATCCAAAAGTTATGGGGTGGAGCCTCAATATCTCCTACAGTGGCCCTTCAAATCAGGATTCACAAAATATTTCTCTAATGCATTGTTAGAGGAAAGTCAGAGGATTTCAAAGAGTGGTCCCTGGACCAGCAGCCTCAGCACTACTTGGGAGTTTGTTAGAAATGCATATTCTCAGGCCCTCCCCAGAATTCCTGAATCAGAAACTCAGAGAGTGTTGCCCAAAAATCTGTGTTTTAAAAAGCCCTCAGGATGATTGTGATACAGATGAAAACTCTGCAAACAACAGAGTTTTAAAGATAGCAAGGGCCCCATCCACAAATCAATTTATCTTCCCAGGGAAGACTGAGATAGAACTTTTCCAATGTCAGATATATAGAACCCAGATCTCCAAACCCTAAATCCCCAAGGCAATGATTCAGACATTTCCCCCCAGTAGGTTTGGGCAAATGCTAAGATGCTGTGACAAAAAGAACCCAAAAGATAGTCACTAGAATGAGAGACATTTATTTCTCACTCAAGTAACAGTCTAGGCAATATAGGCTGGTGGGGACAACTCTGCTCTACAAAATCATTCAGGGACCCATGTTTTTTTCATATTGGGCTTCTGCCTTCTCCTGCATTGTGTCTTCACCTGTGTAGCCAAAACTAGGGTGATGTCATATCAAAATGCTGACCATGGGATGTGAGGGATAGAGACAAAGTCCAAAACCAGAATCTTATCTGAATTTGCAAGTGACACGGTATTTGAGCACATCATATACTCTAATAGTCTATTGTTCCCAACCTAATCATATGACCACATGTAACTGCAAGAAAGGCTGAGAAATATCATCTTGGCAACTTTGTGCCCAGGAAAAAAGTCTCTAGAACACAACCAACAAATAGTTGTAGCATGTACCACAATATCAGATTTTCCTAATGTGATAAGCATTATCGCTGTTGTTATTTTTTGATTTGCTTTGTTTTATATTTACTCACATCATACCTTGTTCCAGCAAGGTATTAAGGCACCTTCAGTATGTGAGTCAGAAGATCTCAGTCAAGTGGCTTATTAAGATGCACATGTTACCTCGAGTGGGAGAAGTATAATCTACTAGTATCTTTTAAAGAAATCCATGCTCAGGTTTAACAGACCAGACACATGAAATCCAGCAAAAAGTAAGTTACGGTGAGAATGGGATATAGATCAGAGCTTTTCGGAAAGAAATAAAGGTGGACAACATCAACAAAATTTCTAGATACATGTGGGAAGGAAAGAGGCAAAGAAAGGATAAACCCAAAAGAAGATGATAGTAGAAGCCAAACCTGTTCCAATCGCATATTTTTCCAGGCTTGGTAGAATCAAGGGATAGATATGTCTGCCTTTCGTCGAGGGGTTCCAAATATACCCAGCCAAGGCACTTGCCCAGCAGATTAATTCCAAGGTTTGGCTCTCAAGCAGGTAAAATCGAGTGATCAAGTTATGCAATCCACGGCAAGATCAGGAGGAGACACTGGGTCAACACTGAATTGCTACAGGACTCCAAGGGTCCTTGGACAAAAAATGTTAAAGAAGTGCAAGTCCAAAGAGTAGAAATTCAGATAAAAACAAGACAGGCAAAAACCAAGTAAAAGTCTAGGTGGAAATGGAGCAGAATAAAATAAGGTGGAAAGTAAAGTGAGATGGGTGATTTCTGAGAACAGAGCTGAACGAACACCTTTCCTGATTAATGCACAAGTCCTGTTGGTGGCTTGAAATATCAAAATAAGTCAGGGTTGGTGCAGGAAAAGAAAGCATATAAACAATGTTTTTCTGAACAGTGTAACTTTCAGAGCTAAAGGCAGAGAACCAAATCCCTATTATTTCTCAAGTAATACGTTACCTCAACACAATCTCTGGGCATTGATTTAAAATAACAATTTAGAATAAAATCATAATTAGAAAGCTAATTAACTGAGGCAATGCACAATAAAAGACAGAGGCTCTGAATTGTTCCCCAGAAGCCAGCTGACTTGTGCTTTTGTATTTCTTTCTTCTAGGAGGAGGAGCTATAGATTGTATCTAAATATATCTCAGTAAACCTACAAATAAGCATGAGCATAATTAATCCACTCTACATAAAGCAAAAATCCTCACCAATGTCAGCAAGCAGCAGTGTCCTCTTAAATTTAAAGCTTCTATAAAGCCTAAAAGGAAATACCAATCAGCAACCCTTTATCCTTTTAATGAGGGCCAGCAGCTCTCATATTTTTATCTCTTTGCTTTACAGTACACTGAAATATCCTCTGAGTATGTTGTTTTCTCTCTGCTCAGAATTAGCAGAAAATTGTATAGCCAAAACTATTACTCTCTATTTCTTAGTCTTTTCTTTCAATAGATGAGAAATCTTCATCACTATTTAATTGTGCTCACCTGCAGAGCCATGACACATTGGATTTCAGAGATGCAAAGAAATAGACTTCTGTAGATATTTTAAAGTTCCTAGCACATTTTCATGTTATACTACTATGCAGAGTTTTGGCAAAAAAAGCAAGCAAGATAGAGGTCATCTTTTGTACCTCTCCTGTTCTTCCATGTTCTCTGCGTTTTCCACCTTTTGCCCAAGTTCTCCATGCTTTCTGATGATGTATGATGTATGTGATCTAGAAGCTTAGACTCCAGAACTACACTGCCTTGAGGTCACACTGTAGCTCTGCCACTAATAAATTGGGTTGAGCAAGGTACATAAGCTTTCTGAATTCCAGTTTCTTCATCTATAAAATGAGCACAAACCTATATAGATTTGTTGTGAAGGTTACATCAGTTAATATTGCAAAGCTCTTTAGAACAGTACCTGGCACATAGGAGGTACTCAGTGTGTAAGATGTGTTTCATCAATACCTCTCATTACGCAATACATACACCATGGCACCCCAACCTTGCCTGAACCATGAGAGAAGTACTCCAAGCTTTCACATTATCCTGCCTAACTTGAGTCTTAAGGCTCAACTTCCTTTAATGTTTTTCTCTCAACCAGCGGACAGGGAAAACAGGTTGAGCATGGATCGGAGCAAGACTTCTGAAATTTGACTGTCCAGGTAAATCATGCAAAATCCTTATTAAAATGCAGGTCTGGATTCAGTAGGTCTAGAGTAGAGCCTGAAGTTGTGCTACTGTTGTTGGTCTGTGGACTACACTTTGAAAAGCAAGAGGTTGGCATCTTCTAAGTCTAGGTTCTAATGCACTCAAGAGCTCTCAGACCTTGGGCAAGTTTCTCAACTTCTTCCAGTCTATTTAAGCTACAAAGGTACCTGAGTGGATTAATGTGAAAATTCAGTGAATGAATGTACACAAAATGTTCACGAAAGTGGCTGACATATACCAGGAAATCTCCAATAATCAGTGGCTCTTAACTTGTTAGAAGGTTACTAGTCATTAATTCCCAAGGGATTTTGCATTTTAAAAGAAGTGTGTTGGGCCAGGAGTGGTGGCTCATGTCTGTAATCCCTGCATTTTGGGAGGCTGGGTCAGGTGGATCACTTGAGGTCAAGAGTTCGAATCCAGCGTGGCCAACATGGTGAAACCCCATCTCTCCTAAAATACAAAAAAATTAGCCAAGCGTGGTGGCTGGCGCCTGCTACTTGGGAAGCTGAGGCAGGAGAATCGCTTGCACCTGAGAGGCGGTAGTTGCAGGGAGCCGAGATCATGCCACTGCATTCCAGCCTAGGTGACAGAAGGAGACTCCATCTCAAATAAATAAATAAATAAATAAATAAATAAATAAGTGACTTGTACCAACTGAGTTTAACCACTATAATTTATAGTTGTAATATCAGATAAGGAAACCATAAGGTACCCCTGGCCACTGGTGTAACTTCAAGCATCTTCCAGGCCAAAGGCAAAAATATTCAAAGCAAGCTCTGTGATTTCTAAACAAAATTTCAGCTCTGCTACCAATGGCACAGAATCTATAACGTTTGAATCTCCTTTCAGCTGGCACTTTAAAACTTCACCAGGGATTGCTGCTTCTGGCCGAAATGAAGTAACCCAGACAGTTATTTTCCAACTGAAACATTCAAACAAACAAAAAGACAAAATATATAAAACAGTAAGACACTAGCCTCAGGCAACGAAAGACAGTGATTCTTGAGAGAAGGGAAACAAAGGTGAGACCTATGATTGCTGAGCTTACTGATTGCCTTGAGAAAATTTTAAGGCCACAGTGCAAGAAGCAAAAATCCAGGTGGAGCCCAGGAAACGTCCTCTTTAAGTTGAGAAGACAGAGCTAAGGATCCGGGGAGACCTTAGTGGCTAGAGATTTCAGAACAGAGGACCATAGAGGAGAGAGCTGCACAAAAAACGTTCTCTGGAAATCTGTAAAAAGTCCCTCGGGAGGCCAGGCACAGTGGCTCACACCTGTAATGCCAGCACTTTTGGAGGCCAAGGAGGGTGGATCACCTGAGGTCAGGAGCTTGAGACCAGCCTGGCCAACATGGTGAAACCCCGCCTCTACTAAAAATACAAAAATTAGCTGGGCATGGTGGCATGTGCCTGTAATCCCAGCTACCCAGGAGGCTGAGGCAGGAGAATTGCTGGAACCTGGGAGGCAGAGGCTGCAGTGAGCTGAGATTGCGCCATTACACTCAAGCCTGGGTAACAGAGCAAGACTCAGTCTCAAAAAAAAAAAAAAAAAGTACCTCTGGGGAATTCAGTGAATTCAGTGGAATACTGATTGGTGCATGTTGTTCATAAGGAAACTACCCAATACTGGGAAAATAACCAAATAAGAGGATTGAGCTGTGCATGGTGGCATACACCTGTAGCTCCAGCTACTTGGGAGGCTGAAGAGGAGGAATCTCTTGATCCTAAGAATTCAAGGCTGCAATGAGCTATGATTATGTCACTGCACTTCAGCCTGGGTGACAGAGTGAGACCCTGTCTCAAAAAACAAAACAACAGTTGGAGGGCACAAGGCTGGTACTGTTACAGGATCAGGAATAGTGACCATTCTCACAAGCCTGACAACTTATGAGGCATTGGGCAGAATGCCCAGAAGGTCTTGCCTCAGTAGTGGAGAACAATGGTCCCTGAACTAAATACTGCTTTAGTCTCACTAACACATCTTAAAAAGCAAGTCTCCAGAGGATCAAACTGTTTCCAAGTAACTTGACTGTAACACAGGTCAAAAATATCCAGTAACCAACAAGGTAGAAATTACATCTGGCATAGAATCAGAAAATATGAAGCATGAAAAGAAGCAAGAAAATATGACCTGTAATAGGGAAAAATTAATCAATCAAAACCAATTTAAAACTGACATAAATATTAGAATTAAAAGAGAACAGTTATTATAATTGTATACTAGATGTTCTAAAATTTAACTACATAGAAGATATAAAAAGACCCAAAGTGAACTTCTAGAGATGAAAACTATAAATATCTCAGATGAAAACTATACTGAATAGAATTAAGAGCAAATTAGACTTTACAAAAAAGAGATAAGAAAACCTAGCCTATCGATAGAAACTTTTCACTTTAAACACAAAGAAAAAAAGAATTTTAAAAAATGAATATAGCATAAGTAAGTTGTAATGCATTTTCTTTTTTTTTTTTTTTTTTTTGAGACGGAGTCTCGCTCTGTCGCCCAGGCTGGAGTGCAGTGGCCGGATCTGAGCTCACTGCAAGCTCCGCCTCCCGGGTTCACGCCATTCTCCTGCCTCAGCCTCCCGAGTAGCTGGGACTACAGGCGCCCGCCACCGCGCCCAGCTAGTTTTTTGTATTTTTTAGTAGAGACGGGGTTTCGCCGTTTTAGCCAGGATGGTCTCGATCTCCTGACCTCATGATCCGCCCGTCTCGGCCTCCCAAAGTGCTGGAATTACAGGCTTGAGCCACCGCGCCCGGCCTGCATTTTCAAGTGGCCGAATAAATGTATAACTGGAGTTTAGATCACACAAATGAATGAAGAACACCAAATATGGAAACAATATGGGTAATTATCAAAGATACTTTCTTCTCTTTTCTTTTTCTTTTTTTTTTTTTTTTTGAGACAGGGTCTCGGTCTCACTCTGTCGCCCAGGCTGGAGAGCAATGGCATGATCACAGCTCACACAGCCTAGACCTCCAGGGCTCATGTGATTCTCCGACCTCAGCCTCCTGAGTAGCTGGGACTACTGGCATGTGCCACCATGCCCAGCCAATTTTTTTATTTTTTGTAGAGGCGAGATTTTGCCATGTTTCCCAGGCTCGTCTTGAACACCTAGGCTCAAGTGATCCACCTGCCTTGGTCTCCCAAAGTGCTGGGATTACAGGTGTGTGCCACCACACATAGCCAAGATACTTTCTTACTATTTAAATCTTTTTAAAAGATAATTGACTATATAAGCAAAATAATAATAATGTGTTGTGGAGTCATAATGTGTACAAATAAATTATGACAGCAATTTAGGTCTGGAAGGCAGAATGAAAATATATTGTAAAGTTTTTTGGTTTTTTGTTTGTTTGTTTTTGAAACAGAATCTCACTCTGTCACCCAGGGTGGAGTGTAGTGGCACAATCTTGGCTCACTGCAACCTCTGCCTCCTAGGCTCAAGTGATCCTCCTGCCTCAGCCTCCTAGGTAGCTGGGTCTACATGTGTGCATCATCATGCCTGGCTAATTTTTGTATTTTTTGTAGAGACAGCTTTTCACAGTGTCACTCAGGGTGGTCTAGAACTCCTGAACTCAAGAGATCTGTCTGCCTTGGCCTCCCAAAGTGCTGGGATTACTGGCATGAGCCACCATGCCCAGCCTATTATAAGGTTTTTATATGTAAATGATATAACATAACTGGAACATAGACTATAACAACTGAAAAACATATATTGTAAGCCCTAAAGCAATCACTAAAATCATCAGTGTTATAGCTAATAAGCCACAAAGGAGATCAAATGGAATGATGAAAAATATTTAATTACTCCAAAAGAAGCCAGAAAAAGAAGAATCAATAACAGATGGGACAAATAGAAGACAAATAGCAAGATGATAGACTTAAATCTAAACATATTGAAAATTCCACAAATGTAAATGGGCTAAACCCTGCAAATAAAATGTAGAGATTATCAAATTGGATAAGAAGCAGAACTCAACAAGAAATCAAAGGGAAATTAGAAACTATTTTTAACTGAGTGAAAATAAAAATGCAGCATTACAAAATGCACAACTGTCACTAAATCAGAAGTTAGAATAAATATTATAGAATTTAACACCTACAATAGGAAAGAAGGTTCTCCCTTAAGCCTAAAAAAAGCAGAACAAATTAAACCCAAATAAATTTAAAAAAAGAAAATAATAAGTACCAATATGGTAATCAATGAAATAGAAAAGAGAAAAGTAGTGAAGAAAATCCATGAAAAAAACACTAATTATTTGAAAAGATCTATAAAATCCATAAACCTTGTCAGGTTGACAAGAGAGAGACAAACGGAGAGAGAGAGAGAGAGAGAGAGAGACATACAGAGAGAGAATGACAAGATGAAGTCAGGGATACAAATTACTATTACTAAGAATAAAACAGGGTACATTACTACTAAGCTACTAAACTCATATTAAAATTATTAAAAGATACCTAGGAAGTAAGAAGGGAGTATGATGAACAACTTTATGCTATGAAATTTGACAACATGAGTAAAATGGACACATTTTTAAAAAGACACACTACCAAAGCTCATTCAAGAAAAGTAGGTAATTAGAATTGCCCTGTGTTTATTATAAAAAATTGAATTTATAGTTAAATATCTTCTCACAGAAAAGAACTCTAGATGGGTTAAGTAAATTCTATCAAAAATTTAAGGAAGAAATAGTACTAATTCTACACAAATACCCAGAAGCTAACATGAGCGGGAACAATTCACAACTCATTTTATGAGTTCAGCATTACCTTGATACCAAAATCAAAGTAAGACATTATAAAAGAAGAAAACTACAGATTAATATTTATCATGAATATGAATGCAAAAAATCAATAGTTTACCAAATCAAATTCAATAATGTACAAAAGGAACAATACATCATGACCAAATGAAGTTTAGCTCATGAATGTAGAATTTCAAATGGTTTAACATTTTAAAATCAAGAAATGTGACTCACTATATTAGCAAGCTAAAAAGGAAAAACTATATAATCATCTCAATAAACATAGAAAAGCATTCTTGAACATTCCTGAACATGAATTGAACATTCATTCCTGATTAGAAAAAGAAAACTCCCAGCAAAATTGAAACAGAAGTGAACGTTCTCAACCAGTTAAAGAGCATCTATGAAAAACCTACTAACATCATACTTGATGGGAAAGCCTGCACACATTCCCTCTAACTTTTAGGATCATGACATAGATATCTTCTCTCACCTCTTCTTTTCAACAATGTACTGGAGGTTCTAACCAAAGCAATAAGGCAATGAAAATAAATGCAAGGCATCTAGAGTGGTAATAAAGAAGTAAAACTCTCATTTATAAGTGGGAGCTGAACAATGAGAACACATGGACACAGGGAGTGGAGCAAAACACACAGGGGTCTGTCAGGGGAGGATAGTGGAAAGAACATTAGGAAAAAGAGCTAATGCATGCCGGGCTTAGTACCTAGGTGGTGGGTTGACAGGTGCAGCAAACCACTATGGCATATATTTACCTATGTAACAAACCTGCACATCCCACACATGTACCCCAGAACTTAAAAAATAAAAAAGAAAGAAGTAAAACTATCTTTATTCACAGAAGCAATGACAGTCCATAAAATTATAAGGATTCTACAAAAAAAATTACTAGAACTACTGAGCTTAACATAGTTGTAGGTACCTGAAAAATATAATTGATTATATGTTAGCAATAAGTAATCAGAAATGGAAATTTAGAAACAAAAGCATCAACAAATACAAGATACTTGGGGATAAATCTAAAAAATAATAGGTAAGTTCTGTACACTGAAACTATAAAACATTGCTAAAAGATATTAAAGACCTAAATAATTATTTATTGGTTAAAATTTAATATTAAGATATCAATCCTCTACAAATTGTTTTGTAACTTAAATGCAATTCTTGAGCAGGCAAAGCAAGATGGTAGAAACAAAGTCTACATTGTACACCCCCTTAGCTCCCCAACTGGAACACCAAATTTTAACTATCTGCACACAGCAAAGCACTGTCTCAAGAACAAACAATCAGGTGAGCAATCACAGTACCTGGTTTTAACTTCATATTGTGGAAAGTGGCATTGAGGAGGGCAGGAGAGAGTGTCTTGAATCATCAACACCATCCCTTCCCCATCCCCGGCAGTGGCCATGCTGCAAGGAGAGAGAATCTATGCACTTTGGAGTGAAAGAGTGCAGTGACTGGGGGACTTTACATTGAGCACAGTGCTGTTCTGTCACAGTGGAAAATAAAGCTGTGCTGGGCTCAGCCAGCTCCAGCACACAGAGGGAGCATTTGGACCAGCCCTAGCCAGATGAGGGTCATCCATCCTATCAATCAGAACTTGAGTTTCTTGGCAAGCCTCACCACTGCAAGCCAAAGTGCTCTGGGGTCCTAGGTAAACTTTAAAGACAGTCTAGGACACAAGGACTACAAATCCTGGGCAACCCCTAGTGGTAGGCTGGGCTTAGAGCCAGTGAACTAGTGTGGCACATGACCTAGGGAGACATCAGCTGATGGCTAAGCCATCCCTCCCCCCACCTCAGGCAGTGCAGCTCATAGCAAGGAAGAAAGTCATAGTTGTAGAAGGAAGATGTCATAGAAGGAAGACGTGATGTCTTCCTTCTGCTTAAGGAGAGGAGCATGAAGAATAAAGAGGACTTTGTCTTTCCTCTTGGATACCAGCTCAGCCACAGTAAGATAGGACACTGGGCAGTACACAGTACATTCAACAATGTACTGGAGGTTCTAACCAAAGCAATAAGGCAATGAAAATAAATACAAGGCATCTAGAGTGGTAACAAAGAAGTAAAACTCTCACTTATAAGTGGGAGCTGAACAATGAGAACATATGGACACGAGGAGGGAAGCAAAACACACAGGGGCCTGTCAGGGGAGGATAGTGGAAAGAACATTAGGAAAAAGAGCTAATGCATGCCGGGCTTAGTACCTAGGTGATGGGTTGACAAGGCTCACATTTCAGGTCTTAGCTCCTGGATGATATTTCTAGACACACCTTGGGCCAAAAGGGAACCTGCTGCCTTAAAGGGAAGGATCAAGTCTTGACAGGATTCATCATCTGCTGACTAAAGAGCCTTGGACCCTGAATAACCACCAGTAATAACCAGGAACTACACCCTGGACCTTGGGCTCTGAAACATGCTGACTTCAGGGGAGACCCAGCACATTCCTAGCTATAGTGGCTATAGTGAAAGACTCCTGTTTGAGAAAAGCAGAGGTAAAAGTAAAGGGGACTTTGTCTTGCACCCTACATACCAGCTTGGCTACAGTAAGGTAGAGCAATAAGAAGGCTCTTGAGGTCCCCAAGTCCAGGCCTAGGCTCTTGAACAGCATTTCTGGACCTGCCCTAGGCCAGAGGGGAGCCCACTGCCCTGAAGGGTGAGTCCCAAGCCTGGCAGCATTCACCAAAACCTGACATAAGAGTCCTTGGGCTTTAAGCAAACATCAGTGGTGGCCTGGCAGAACTCATGGTAGATTACTGCTGGTGGTGGCCACAGGAAAAGGGTTCTCTGTGGTAAGAGTAGAGAAGAGTGAAAATGTCTTTGTATGGTGGTTTGAGTGTCAGCCACAGTAGAATAGAACATCAGGTAAATTGCTAAAGTTTTTTACTCCAATCCCTTGTTCCCAGGCAGCATCTCTGGACATACCTGGGGCCTGGGGGAACTCACCACGCTGAAAAGAAGGGCCTTTGGCAAGACCCAGTACTAGGCCGGCTTCAGATCTGACCCAGCACAGTCCCAGTGGTGGTGGCAAGAGGAGTGCTTGCATCACCACACCCCCAGTTCCAGGTAGTTCAGCACTGAGAGAGAGAGACTGTGTATATTTGGGAGTAAGTAAGGAAAAAGAACAAGAGTCTTTGCCTAGTAATTCAGAGAATTTTTCAGGATCTTATCCAAGACCACCAATGTGGTACTTCCATGAGTCCGCAAAAACCACAGTATTATTTGGCTTGGGGCCCAAGTCCCTTTGGACCTGGAAAGCCTTCCCAAGAACAGACACAAACATGCCCAGACTGTGAAGATTACAATAAATGCCAAACTCTTCAATGTCCAGACACCAAAGAATATCTACAAGCATTAACACCATCCAGAAAAACATGACCTCACCAAATGAACTTAGTAAGGCACCAGGGACCAATCATGGAGACACAGAGATATATGACCTTTCAGACACCGAATTAAAAATAGCTGTAGGAACTCAAAGAAATTCAGGATAACGCAGAGAAGGAATTCAGAATTCTATCAGATAAATTTAACAAAGAGATTGAAATAAAAAGAATCAAGCAGAAATTCTAGAGTTGAAAAATGCAATTGACATGCTGAAGACTGCATCAGATTATCTTCATAGCAGAATTAATCAGAATTAGTGAGCTTGAAGACAGGATATTTAAAAATACACAGTCAGAGGAGACAAAAGAAAAAAAATAAAAAACAATGAAGCATGTGTATGGATCTAGACAACAGCCTCAAAAGGACAAATCTAAGAGTTTTTTACCTTAAAGAGGAGATAAAGATGATAGACATAGAGATAGAGATAAAGATAGATATAGGGGTAGAAAGTTTATTTAAAGGGATAATATCAGAGAACTTCCCAAACCTAGAGAAAAATATCAACATTCAAATACAAGAAGGTTATGGAACACCAAGCAGATTTAACCCAAATAAGACAACCTCAAGGCATTCAATCTCCAAACTCCCAAATGTCAAGGATAAATAAAAGGATCCTAAAAGCAGCAAGAGAAAAAAATAACAAATAACATACAATGGAGCTCCAATACATCTGGCAGACTTTTCGGTGGAAACATTACAGGCCAGGAGAGAGTAGTATGACATATTTAGAGTGCTGAAGGGGAAAAACCTTTTAATCTAAAATAGTATATCTGGTAAAAATACCCTTTCAGCATGAAGGAGAAATAAAGACCTTCCCAGATAAACAAAAGCTGAGCGATTTCATCACCACCAAACCTGTCCTACAGAAATGCTAAAGGGAGTTCTTCAATCTGAAAGAAAAGGATGTTCATGAGCAAGAAGAAATAATCTAAAGGTACAAACCTCACTGGTAATAGCACACAGAAAAGCACAGATTAGTATAACACTGTAATTGCAGTGTATAAACATCTCTTGACTTAAGTAGAAAGACTAAATGATGAACCGATAAAAAATAACTATAACAAATTTTGAAGACATAGTACAATAAGGCATAAGGAGAAATAGCAAAAGGTTACAAAGCAGCGGGATGAAGTGAAAGTGTAGTTTTTAATCAGTTTTATTTTTGCATGTTTGTTTGTTTATGCAGTCAGTGTTAAGTTGTCATCAGTTTAAAATAATGAGTTATAAAGTACTACTTGCAAGTCTCATGGTAACGTCAAATAAAAAGACATAAAACAGGTACACAAAAAAATAAACAGCAAGAAGTTAAAGCATACCACCAGAGAAAATTACCTTCATTAAAAGAACACAGGAAAGAAGGAAAGAAGGATAGATAACAAGACCACAAATCAACCAGAAAACAAGTAACAAAATGGCAGGAGTAAGTCCCTACTTATCATTAACATTGATTGTAAATTGACCAAACTCTCCAATCAAAAGACACAGAGTGGCTGAATGGTTGAAAAAACAAAATCCAATCATCTGTTGCCTACAAGAAACACACTTCACCTGTAAAGGTACATGTAGACTAAAAATAAAGGGATGGCAAAAGATATTCCATGGCAATGGAAACCCAAAAAAAGAGAAGGAATAGCTATACTTAAATCAGAAAAAGTAGAGTTCAAGACAAAAATCATAAGAACAAAGAAGGTCATTATGTAATGATACAGAGGTCAATTCAGCAAGAGGATATTATGATTGTAAATATAGATACATCTAACACTGAAACATTCAGCTATATAAAACAGATATCATTAGAGCTAAAGAGAGAAATAGACCCCAATACAATAATGGCTGGAGATTTCAACATCTCTCTTTCAGCACTGGACAGATCTCCCAGACAGAAAATCAACAAATATTGGACATAATCTGCATTATCGAACAAATAGAGATTTACAGGATCTAATAGATATTTACAGAACATTTCACCCAACAGCTACAGAATACACATTTTTCTCCTCAGCACATGGATTTTTCTCTAGGATAGACCATATGTTAGGTCACAGAACAAGTCTTAAAAGATTCGAAAAAATTGAAATAACACCAAGCATGTTCTCTGACCAGAATGGAATAAAACTAGTATGTCAACAACAAAAGGAATTTGGGAAACCATACAAACACAGGGAAATTAAACAATGTGCTCCTGAATTACCAGTGGATCAAGGAAGAAATTAAGAAGGAAATTGAAACCTTTCTAGGATAATGGAAACACAACATACTAAAACCTATGGGCACAGTGAAAACAGTACTAAGAGGGAAATTTATACCTATGTGTCTACTTCAAAAAGAAGAAAAAGTTTAAATAAATAACACAATGATGTATCTTAAAGAACTAGAAAAGCAAGAGAAAACTGAACCCCAAATTAGTAGAAGAAAAAAATAATAAAGATCAGAGCAGAAATAAATGAATTTGAAATGAAAAAATAAAAAGTATCAGTGGAAACAAAAAGTTTTTATTTTGTGTGTGTGAAAAGATGAACAAATTTGACAAAGCTTTAGCTGGATTTACTAAGGAAAAAAAGAGAGAAATCTCAAATAAATAAAATCAGAGATGAAAAAGGAGACGTTACAACTGATACTGCAAAAATTTAAAGGCTTATTAGAGGCTACTATGGGCCACTATATGCCAATGAATTGGAAAATCTAGAAGAAATGGATAAATTCCTAGACACTTAAAACCTACCAAGATTGAATCATGAAGAAATACAAAATCTGAACAGATCAGTAATGAATAACAAGATCGAAGCCATAATAAAAAGTCTCCCAGTAAAGTCAAGTCCATGATCTGATAACTTCATGGCTGAATTCTGCCAAACATTTAAAGAACTAATATCAATCCTAATAAAACTGCTTCAAAAATTAAAGGAAGAGGGAATACTTTCAAACTCATTCTATGAGGCCAGTACTACCCTGATACCAAAACCAGACAAAGACACATTTAAAAAAAAAAAAAAGAAAGAAAACTACAGGCTAATATCACTGATGAATATTGAGGTAAAAATCCTCAACAAAATACTAGCAAACCAAATCCATCACGACCAAGTGGGATTTATCCCAGGGATGACAGGATGGTTCAACATATGCAAATCAATTATCAGATTGATACATCATATCAACAGAATGAAGAACAAAAAAACATATTATCATTTTAATTGATGCTAAAAAAGCATTTGATAAAGTTCAACATCCCTTCCTCAAAAACCTGGGTAGAGAGGGAACATACCTGAACATAATAAAAGCCATATATGACAGACCCACAGGTAGTATTGTACTGAATGGGAGAAACTGACAGCCTTTCCTCTAAGATGTAAAACAAGACATCACTGTTATTCAACGTAGTACTGAAAGTCGTAACTAAAGCAATCAGACAAGAGAAAGAAAGAAAGCGCATCCAAATTGGAAAGTAAGAAGTTGCATTATCCTGGTTTGCAGATGATATGCTCTTATATTTGGAAAAAACTGAAGAGCCCCCCTAAAAACTATGAGAACTGATAAGCAAATTCAGGAAAATTGCAGGATATAAAATCAACATACAGAAATCAGTAGCATTTCTATATGCCAGCAAAAAAAGAAAGGAATCAGAAAATGAAATTGAGAAAGTAATCCCACGTACAACAGCTAAAATTAAAATAAGATACCTACAAATAAACTTAACCAAAGAAATGAAAGATGTCTGCAATGAAATCTTTAAAAAGCTAATGAAATAAATTGAAGAGGACACCAAAAATATGAAAAGATATTCTATGTTCATGGATTAGAAGAATCAATATCCAAAAAATGCCCCTACTGCCCAAAGCAACCTACAGATTTAATGTAATCCCTGTCAACATACCAATGACATTCTTCATGGAAATAGGACAACTAATCATAAAATTTATATGGAATCATAAAAGACCCAGAATAGTCAAAGTTATCCCAAGCCAAAAGAACAAAACTTGAGAAATCACATTACCTGACTTCAGATAATACCACAGATTATACTACAGATAATACTTCAGATAATACTACAGAGCTGTGGTAACCAAAACAGCATGGTTTTTGCCATAAAAGCGGACACACAGACCGATGGAACAGTATAGAGAACTCAGAAAGAAATTCACACACCTACAGTGAACTCATTTTCAACAAAGGTACCAAGGACATATATTGGGTAAAGGACAGTATCTTCAATAAATTGGGCTAGGAAAACTGGATATCCATATGCAGAAGAATAAAGATAGACCCCTATGTCTCACCATATACAAAAGTAAAATCAAAATGGATTAAAGACTTAAATCTAAGACCTCAAACTATGAAACTACCACAAGAAAACATGGGGGAAACTCTCCAGGACGTTGGTTTGAGCAAAAAATTTCTTGAGTAATACCCAACAGGCACAGGCAACCAAAGCAAAAGTGGACATTTGGGATTACATCAAGTTAAAAAGCTTCTGCACAGCAAAGGATACTGTCAACAAAGTGAAGGGACAACCCACAGAATGAGAGAAAATATTTGCAAACTATCCATCTGACAATGGATTAATAACTATAGGTAAAATCTAGTAATCTGATCAAGAAATGGGCAAAAGATTTGAACATTTCTCAAAAGAAGACACACATATGGCAAAGAGGCATATGAAAAAGTGCTCCACATCATTGATCCTCAGAGAAATGCAAATCAAAACTACAATGAGGTATTATCTTACCCCAGTTACAATGGCTTCTATCCAAAAGTCAGACAATAACAAATGCTGGAGAGGATGTGGAGAAAAAGGAACCCTCGTACACTGTTGTTAGGAATGTAAATTAGTGCAACCACTATGGAGGAGAGTTGTAGACTCTACTGTCCTGACCCGGAATCCCAGTTTCTTCTAATTGCTTTTCTTGTAGTTCCAGGATGCTGCCAAGATCATTCAGAGGTGGGATGACCACACAGCCTGGACATGAGTCACTGCTTCCCCCTATTCGCTAAGTTCTATTCTTGAGTCAAACCTTTGACTTTATCACTTGAAAGTAACTTTATAATTACAATTTCACTTTATGTCTTCGTCTTTAACAAGAAGGATGTCTAGCATTTTTAAAGTAACTATCAATGAAGAACCCCCATGGAGCCCTGAAAGTGGCCCTGGTTCTGGTAAAACAAAAAAAAAAAAAAAAAAAAAAAAAAAAAAAAAAAAAAAGCTGGCATCCCAGCAAGGCCAGACTGTCTAAATGGTTTTAAACAAAATTTGTATTGATATGCAATATAGCCACGCAATATAGCCAAGTCCTGGAATTTCTTCTGGACTCTTGGGTCCTTGTTGTAAGTACTCATTCCACTCATGCTCCCATCAGCCCTAAAGATACTTCCCATTATATTGTTCCCTGAATTCCACAGAAAGCCATACAAGATAACTCACTCCATAGTAATTCACAAGGTCATTTACATGTTGGATAAAGCTTACCTTTAGATGAAAAAGTAAACATCTTGATATTTGATATTGAGAATTAGGGAGCTAAATTTTTTTCTTTTCTTTTTTTTTTTTTTTTTTTGCTGCTTCATACTGCAAGCATCTGATCCAGTTACATTTATTTTTATATTCCACCGTTTTCACCCTGATCCAAGCAACCATCACCATTCACCTGATTACCGCAGTAGCTTCTTAACTAGTCTCCCTGCTTCTACCTTGCTCCCCTTCAGTCTATTCACAACACAGCTGTCAGAGCCCTCTTTTAAAAATGTAAGTCAGAGCATGTCATTCCTCTCTATTCATGCTCCTTGGATCCTATTTGACTTTAGGGTAAAATCCAAATTCTTCAGTGATTTCAAGGCCCTTCATGACCTGGTCATCATTACTTCTGACCTTATGTCTTACCATTTTCCTCAATCTCACTCTTAGTTCTGCCAGCCTGTGCTCCATTCCTGGGACTTACTAGGCACATAGCTGCCATAGGGTCTTTGCATTTTCTATTCTTTCTGCCTGTAAAGCTCTTCCTGCAATCAGTAGCACAGCTGACTCCATCGCCCTCTTTAAGTGTTTGCTTAAATGGCTCAGTCTCAGCGAGGTCCATCTTTACTGTCCTATTTTAAATTGCAAACCATGCTCCATTTAGCTTATTATTTATTTATTTATTATCTGTCCATAAGGACAGGAATTTTAGTGTGTTTTGTTCTCTGATATATCTCAAACTCCATGAAAAGTGCCTGGCATATAGTAGAAGCTTGATAAATATCTGTTGAAAGAGTGACTACTTATGTATTCCTTGTTTTAGATGTAAATTGAAACTTGGATGACCTTGGCCTACCTATATGTAAATAGACCAAGGTGTTCTTTCACTAGAATGAAAGAATCTGAATTCTGATTTTAGGAAGGTTAGAGTGAGTTTAGGTCACCTCTGGCCATATTTCTAGCAAGCTGGGGCAGTCCAGCTCTTAGTATTTAAACCATTCTCCTTGAATTGTTTTTACAGTTTTATTATTATGGCAATATTGCATGTTCTGAGAGAGGCCCATCTGTCTCATATCTCTTCCCCACTCCATCTGTCTTCTCATTGTTTGCTCTCTCTCCCACTTTCTCTCTCTTAGACCTTATGATTTGAATAAGTGCAAAATGTCTTTGGCACTATCCAGAGTGAATTAAAAGCTGAAGGCTCTCTCTGTTGGTACAACAAAGGGAAGCCAAGTAAATCAATTAGAGGAATGGGGTGGAAGGAAGTATGGGATGAGAAGTTTGCTTGCTTGTTTACTTATGTGTATGTTTGTTTAAACTTCACTTCATATTCAAAAAAGAATTTAAGCTGAGCCAAAGACAAGGTTTGTTTTTTTCTTCTTACTTCAGTGTAAGGAAGGGAACTAACATTTTTAAACCCCTACTATTTGTGATAGATATTCTGTGCACATACAGCTTAAAATATATGTTGCATATAGAATATAAATTTAAAAATATTTTTAAACTCAAAATTTTTACATTATTAAAAATCTCAAATGTACAGAAAAGTAGAAGAAATAGTAAACTGAAAACCCGTAGTTGCAATTTTTAACAATTGGCCATATTTGTTTTATCTATCTAGATAGCTTTTTGTTGAGCTATTTAAAATAAGTTATCGACATCATGACACATCATTCATAAACAATTTAACATCCATTTTTAAAAATTAAAGGTATTCTCCCACAAAACCACAATACTATTATCACACTTAAACATAATTCCCTAATATCCAATCCATATTTAAATTTCCCTAAAAGACCCCAAAATGTATCAAACCAAGATCTAACCAGGAATTATACATTTATTTAATTATTGTATGTCTTATATCTCTTATCATATCAGAATACTTCCTTCAATTTTTTTCCTTATGACATTAGCTCTTTAAAGAATTCAGACCAGCTCTCTTGCAGAATTGTTCCCATGTAAGTTGTTAAACATATTCCTGCAACTCTTGTATTCTCTGTATACCAGAATTTGGATCTAAAGGCTTGATTGGATTCAGATAGAACATCCTGGCAAGATTTCCTGAAAGTTACTCTATATCATATCCCACCAGGAAGCACATACTACCTAGTTGTCCCGTTTTCAGTGATGCTGTGTTTGATTAGTGGATTAAGGTGGTAACAGCCAAATCTCTCCATCGTAAAGATATGGTCCTCCCTTTGCAACTGGCTAGCAAATATCCACTTTTCTATAAACCTTTTAGTTAATGGTTTTGTAATAATTGATGACTTTTATGTAAACCAATTATTGTATTAGGGTTGCAAAAATGATATTTTGTCTAATGCTATCATTCTTTCTACATTTATCAGCTGGCGTGTGTGTGTCTGTGTGTGTGTGTGTGTAAAGAAGCAATTACTCTCATCAAGAGCAGGATAAATGGTTAATTCTCTCTCTTTAATAACCAATTTTCAAATTAAGGAGTGGTATAATAGTCATCCCAGGGGTGTCAAATGAAGTTCATTACTCTTTTTTTTCTCTGTTTGAATATCACATAGACTCATAAGGTTTTACATATTCACTGTGCTTCACTTGGTTATAGTAATTATTCTTTTTGATGTTCAGGTTGTCCCAAATTTGGCCTGTGGGAGCCCCTTAAGTCTGTCTACTTTTATCATTCTCCCATTAATCTTTAAATACTTCTTAGCTTTCTGACCCCAAAAATGTCCTTGCTCACCTTGTACAACTGCTGCCTCAGACCAAAAATCACATATTCACATATTATTCCCCCCCCATTTTTTGAGATGGTCTCATTCTGTCCCCCAAGCTGGAGTGCAGTGGCATGATATCAGCTCATTGCAGCCTCTGCCTCCTGGGTTCAAGCATTTCTCCTGCATCAGCTTCCCAAGTAGCTGGGATTACAAGTGCAAGCCAACATGCCCATCTAATTGTTGTATCTTTAGTAGAGATGGGGGTTCACCATGTTGTCCAGACTGTTCTCAAACTCCTGACCTCAAGTGATCCACCAATCTTGGCCTCCCAAAGTGCTGGGATTACAGGCATGAGCCACCATGCCTAGCCAAATCACATATTTCTTAAAGGAGCTCTGAGTCCTTTTAGTAGGAAATAGTATTTAGAAACCAAAATCAAGGAACCAGGAATGTTTATTACTACCGTGATGTCATTGTTCTAGGTCCTTTCAGTGGGCAGATCTAGGAAATGTATTTTTTAATAGCAGAAATTAATAATAATATTTTCAATTCTCATTTGACAGTCTAGAGTTTTTGCTGAACTTATTTGGTTTTATATCTGTTTTCTTGTATCTAGAATATCTTGATTTCTAATAACTGACTTGCCATATTTTATAATATTCATAACATGGTTTCAAACTAGTAATGCCAATATTACTATGAACAATGAAATTACTGAATAAAGCTGAAGATTTACTAGCAGTATTTTTATGGTCTGTAGAAATGAGAATACAGTATAGCAGGAAATTAAGTAATTTGCTCAGACATTAATCAAAGTGGCAGAGTTGATTTATTTGGCTACAACTCTTTCATCTCTGTCCACTCTACCAAACTATAGGCAGAGCTGGAGGGAAATAGAATGACAACAGGAGTCAACAAAAAAAGCCAGAAAGGGACTTAGAATGTACAAAAATCTATAGCATTTCTATACATCAATAATATCCACGCTGAGAACCAAATCAAGAACACAATCTTATTTACAATAGCACAAAAAGAATAAAATACCTAAGAATAAAGCTAACCAGGGAGGTGAAGATTTCTACAATGAGAATTGCAGAGCACTGCTCAAAGAAATCAGAAGTGACACAAACGAATGGAAAAATAGTCAATGCTCGTGGATAAGAAGACTCAGTATTGTTAAAATGGCCATAATCCCCAAAGCAATTTACAGATTCAAAGCTATTCCTATCAAACTACCAATAATATTTTTCACAGAACTGGAAAAAACTATTATAAAATTTATATGGAACCAAAAGAGAGCCCAAACAACCAAAGCAATAGTAAGCAAAAAGAACAAAGCCAGAGGCATTACGTTACCCAACTTCAAACTATACTACACGGCCACATTAACCAAAACAGCATGGTACTGATAAAAAAAAACAGACATATTGACCAAAGGAACAGGTTAAAGAACCCAGAAATGAAACTACATACCTACAACCATCTGATCTTTGACAAAGTCAACAATAGCGAACAATGGAGAAAGGACTCCCTATTCAATAAATGCTGCTGGGATAACTGGCTAGCCATATGCAAAATATTTAAACCAGATCCCTTCCTTTCACCATATACAAAAAAGGTGAAAGACATTTTTGTATTAAAGACTTAGATGTAAAATCCAAAACTATAAAAACCTTAGAAGAAAACCCAGGAAATACCATTCTGGACACAGGCCCTGGCAAAGATTTCATGATGAAAACTCCAAAAACAATAGCAACAAAAACAAAAATTGACAAATTAACAAGCAAAAAAAAAAAAAAAAAAAAAAGAACCGTTACAAAATGGGCAAAGGACATGAACAGATTCTTCTCAAAAGAAGACATACATGTGGCCAAGAAGCATACGAGAAAGATGTTTAACATCACTATCATTAGAGAAATGCAAATCAAAACCACACTGAGATGTCATGTCATACCAGTCAGGATGGCTATTATTGAAAAGTCAAAAAAATAACAAATGCTGGCAAGGTAGCATAGAAAAGGCAATGCTTATGCACTGCTGGTGGGAATGTAAATTAGTTTAGTCACTGGAAAGCCATCTGGAGATTTCTCAAAGAGCTTGAAACAGGAGTACCATTTGACCTAGCAGTCCCATTACTGGGTACATACCCAAAGGAATATAAATTGTTCCACCATAAAGATACATGCATGTGTATGTTTATTGCAGCACTATTCAAAGCAAAGACATAGAAGCAACCTAGATGCCTATCAGTGGTGAATTGGATAAAGAAAATGTAGTGCATATACACTATGGAATACTATGCAGCCATAAAAGAACAAAATCATGTCCTTTGCTGCAATATGGATGTAGCTGGAGGCCTTGTCCTAAGTGAATTAATGCAGAAACAGAAAACCAAATACCACACGTTCTCATGTAAGTGAGAACTAAACATTGAGTACACCTGGACACTAAGAAGGGGACAATAGACAATGGAGCCAACTTGAGGGTGAGGATGGGAGGAGGGTGAGAATTGAAAAACTACCTATCAGGGTAGTATGTTTATAACCTGGGTGAGAAAATAATTGGTACACCAAACCTGCAAAGTACACAATTTACCCATGTAACAAATCTGCACAAGTACCAGTGAACCTAAAATACAAATTGGAAGGAAATAAGATAAATTTTGTGTTTGTTTCAAAGGAAAAAAAGTTTGGTGACAGTTGGTAAATTTGAAAAAGTCCTGCGAATTACATGCCCATCCCTTAGGCTTTCCTTTCCTCCTATGCCTACATCTCCCAAAGTGTGGTCCCAGATCAGCAGAATCAGCATTGCCCAGCAACTTGTTAGAAATGTAAATTCTCGGGCATATCCCAGACTTACTGAATAGGAAACTCTGGCAGGGGACCCAGTAATCTGTGTTTTCAGAAACCCTCAGGAGCTTCTGATTCATGCTCAAGTTTGACAACCAGTTCTCTACACCTGAAGATGCCTTCACTGGAAAGTAGAATTTCCAAAAGCCTCCTAGGAGACAGAAGAGAGGTTTTAATATTCTTGTTCCTCTACCCTACACACATATAAACTTACCCATAAATAACACATAGATTTTTCTACAAGTATATTATAAATTCCACACATCTCATTCTGCTCCTTTATTCACTCTATATTACATACAATACATATGAGAGTATGTGCCTATTGTGGCAATAAAAAGAATTAGAAATGGAGAATGAGATATGAAGAACAGAAAAATAAGAGTAACTTGCATGGATCAATAATGACCACATGCAACAAATTAAGAAAGATGATCATTCTAAAGCATCTAGTTATATTTCAGTTTTTAAAGTTCAGCTGCACAGAAGTTTCCTTTCAATATCATGATCAGGTCATGATGCCTCCAACTCAATTTTTATGTCTGTAAAATGGGAATAAATACAACCTATCTTATGAAGTTACTGAGAAAATCTGATGAGTGTTTTATGAGCTGCAAAGAGCTATACAATTATAAAGTATTATAAGGTATAACCATTTAAAAACAATTGTTGTGAAGTGAAAGCTGTGAGACACATCATTAAAAGTCAGTTTCCATGCAATATCAGAATCAAGAGACAACAACAAAAAAAGCTTTCTCCTAATGAAGAAGCATTTCCCTAATTTGAAGTATGTCAATGATCAGGTTAGAATTACACTAAGGGGCACTATGGTGGAATCTTAGCATGCTTACTTTGCCCTTTTAAAGCACTTATATTTTGTTAAAATAAGAAGGTTATTGATTAAGTTGTCTCAGCTTATACATATGTATGTTGCCTTGCCCTGTGTTCTGATTTTCCTGCACACAACATCCACTGGTACCCAAAATAGCATGACAAGCAAGAAAGGAAGACACTGTGCAACTCTCAAGGATTATCAGACAAAAGGTCAGATTGCTGCTAAAAATTGGTGGTCACCAATTTTCTGCCCTCAGCACTCTTCTTCCTCTACACTTGCATGGTGTCAATGATCACCTCTATGGTGATGATTCACAAAATTTGTATCTCTCGTCTATTCCTCTTTCTTGGACCTCAGACCCACACATCTACTGGGTCGGTAGACATTTTTGAATCCCAAGATCCATCCAGCTCAACATACCCAACACACACATTACCTGCCTTCCAGACCACCCAATCCTCTGGTTTCATTGTTTTTATACCACCACTCTTTTATATGGCAAGGCTAAATTGCTCTAGGATCATCAATTGGTGGTCAAGTTACCTCCATTCTACCTTTAAAATGTCATTTGAATATAATCTTTTCCTTTCCATGCCTACAACCTCTGTCTAGATTTAGAAATTTGTTATCTTTCATCTGAACTATTGCTATAGTTTATATTTTTTTCTTGACTTCAATCTCTTCCCACATTATTTCTTCTTCCAGAAAATATCTGACTATAATAACAAAAATGCATGAGTTACTCACTATGTACAAACCACTATTCCAAGCACTTTCTATACATTAGCTCATTTAATCCTTATTCAACACAGGTATTTATAGCTCATTTAACTCCTCTGCTCTAAAACCTTCAACAGCTCCTCACTGCTTTTCCCATAAAATCCAAGGCTTTCATAGTACTTGCAATACAGATCTTCAGACAAATCTCTTAACATCCCTTCCTGTATTCAGTATGTTCTAACCAACTGGATTGCTTTTCATTTCCCCAACACATCATGTTTTTATGATTCTGCTTTTACCAGCACTACTGCTCAATCTTTGCAATCTTTTCCACTGCTCAGTGGTAAAGACTTTAAACCTCAACTTAAATATTGTCTCCTCCACCAAGTATTTACTGTTTATCCATTACAATAACTCTCTCATCATTGTCCTTTGTTACTTATTCAATAAATGTTTATTTTATTCATTATTCTTTCAACAAAACTTTTACCGTTAGGCTCACATGCTCCTACAGCACTTCATATCTTCAGGACAAGCCTTGGAAATCTGTCTTTGAGTGAAGATTGGATTGAGATGTTCATTTCCTATCTGTGATTATAACCTTCTTTAGGTTAAAGGCCATGTCTTCATTGTTGTAGCTCAACCTACCACCTCTTCGAGGCAATGCTTAGAATTTATGCCTGTGTCTATTCATTCATTCAAAAATGGTGCTTAAAGACTATGTTCCAGGAATTGGGGAAGAATGACAAATAACACAGTCATTGCTCTTTGGAGTTTATAGTCTGGATGGTTAAAATACTTGCTTACAAATAATTAGAATACAATGTGACACATGCAGGGAAAACAGCAATTAATTGTGCCTATTCATGGCAAAGGCAGGTGACAAAAGGCATTTGAGCCAGGTCTTTAAGAATGAGTAGGAATTCACTAGGGGAGGAAGACAATCCAGAAAAAAAGAAACAGTATGTCAAGGAGTAGAGGCATGGAACAGCATAATGTTTTCAAACAAAGGTTAAAAATTCTGAATTACTGTAACTCAAGAAGCCAGTGAAAGGAGATCAAGCAGACAGATAGATCACAAATCATTAAAGGCCTTAGATGCCATGAGGCATCATTGCAGGAAATTTAAGGTAACATAGAATAAATAATTGTTGGATTGAATAACACATTTCTAGATAGCTGAAAAATATTTTCTTTCATTTGTGCAGTTCTAGAACCTTATGCCACATCATAAATCGATTCCTTTTTATCTACTTGCCCTTGTGGCTAAATACAAATTTTGCAACTGCTTTTCTGGCTCCATACTTGTTTACATGTACAACTCACATCCATTAATAAATACTGTTGTGAAATTAAACAGTCATTCTAAGAGGGAAAGGGACATGTGACATGTATGAAATCAGAAAAATTGTCTTCCTGGCTGGGAGTGGTGGCTTACGCCCATAATCCGAGCACTGTGGGAGGCCAAGTGGGTGGATCACCTGAGTTCAGGAGTTCAAGACCAGCCTGAGCAGCATGATGAAACTCTGTCTCTACCAAAAATACAAAAATTAGCCAGGCATGGTGGTGCATGATGGTAGTCCCAGCTACTCGGGAGGCTGAGGTGGGAGAATGGCTTGAGTCCAGGAGGTGGAGGTTGCAGTGAGTTGAGATCAGGCCACTGCACTCCAGTCTGGGTGACAAAGCAAGACCCTGTCGCAAAATAAAGAAAAAAGAAAAGAAAAGAAAAGAAAGAAAAGAAAAGAAAAAGTGACTTCCTCTCAACCAGGCTGGAGTGCAGTGGCAGGATCTCCGCTTGCAATGTTCACCTCCTGGGTTCAAGTGACTCTCCCACCTCAGCCCTCCAGGTAGCTGTGATTACAGGTGCACGCCACCACACCCTGCTAATTTCTGTATTTTTAGTAGAGACAGGGTTTCACCGTGTTGGCCAGGCTGGTCTCAAACTCCTGACTTCAAGTAATCCACCTGCCTCGGCCTCCCACAGTGCTTGGATTATAGGCATGAGCCACCACACCTGGCCATCAACCTGGGAGATTGTAATGCCATCCTCTAGGAAAGATTGTACTATGGTGAACAGCGTAAATCGTATCACTTTTCTACATTTAAGGTTTTTTATTTGTTTTGCTTTTGTTTTCAATGCAGGAAGAGCTTGTTCTTCAAAATTGGTTGAATTGTCAGTAAAATTATTAATTTTCCTTAGCAGCACGATGTGCAAGAAATCTAAACTTCAAGTGAAACTGCTCATGCTTGCATTATTTTTTGCAATTAATTGCTTGAGTCAGAACCTGCCATTTAAAGAAGAAAAGCTAGGATACATCATTTGATACATACCTATTCCCCTCCTCTGCCACACACCCGTGCACAAAAAGTCAAACCACCTATATTTAGATTAAGAAGAAGCTTGATAGTTCTTCATTTTATAGGTGCCAAACTTCAGCCAGAGCTGTGGCCATTGAACACTGGTCTTGCCCAGTCCAGGGGATGCCTGATTACTCCTGTGGAGATGTTCTTGTGTGGATGTTATAGCAAGCTCTACAATCAGTCTAGCTCATACTACCCCTGTGCTATGGCTCCCAAAATTACTACCCTACAACCAGGTCCAGAAGAACTTCAGGTTGCAGCCACATATGCCAGAGTTAATTTTCCTTAACCTCCATTATTGAGTTCATTCATTAAGAAAGGCTAAAGAATTTGCCCAAAGTTACACAGCTATAGAGGGTAGAGATGGGTTGCAAAGTCAAGTGTTCAGATTCCCAGTGCTTTTTCCATTAAACCTTGCTACTTTTCCATTAAATTTGTTGGTTTCTACGGATTCAAAACTGGGAAACAAACCTTGATCAGGTTACTAAGAACCTCAGATCATGCCCAGCTGATCTTTTGAAAGGCAAGATTCATTGAACAGTCCCATATTGTATTTGGTGGCTTAGAGCACATGACTTTTAGTTTGAAGGCATTTGGACATATCTTCCAACACTTTATACACAGATACTTTTCGGCCTCAGTGGCTTACTGGAGAGCCTTTTCTTTTCTTTTAGAGACAGTCTCACTGTTGCTTAGGCCAGAATGCTGTGGTGTAATTATGGCTCACTGTAACCTTGAACTCCTGGGCTCAAGAAATTCTCTGTCTCAGCCTCCTGAGTATCTAGGACTACAGGTGCATGCCACCATATCTGGCTAATTTTTAAATTTTTTATAGAGATGGGGTCTTGCTCTGTTACACAGGGTGGTCTTGAACACTGGCTTCAAGCAATCTTCCTGCCTCAAACTCCAAAAGCACTGGGATTGGGGACATGACCACTGCACCCAGCCCCAAGAGCCTTTTTAGTGCTATACTTACTCAAATGGGATATGTACTTCATATAGAAATGAAAGATGAGCAAACTTCAAACATGAGATAAAGATTTCAAAATGCATCATATCCAGTTAAAAGTCTCAGAATATACTTGTAGCAATGAGACACGCCGTGCATAAATTCTTAGTAATTTGTTTGTTCTTCAACCACATGGTGGGACACATACCTAATCACACCAATAATAGTCTCATGACATACTTTTCACACTAAAATGTGCTATATATAATGCTATAACTTGTCATTAAAACATGCAATGAAGTAATAAACACAAATGGATTTTGTGGTTAAAATCAAAACTACTTTTTCTAATTTGAAAAAGAAACTGAAAATTATATAAATGTTTCTCCAAATTGAGTTGTTTCTTAAATTCATATTAATGTTTCATTATATCCCCTCTTCACCTCATTTTTTTATTTAACAATTTACTCAATACTCCCAAGGGTGGTATGACTGTCCTCTATAAAGACACAGAATGTTCAACATGCCCCAAGGAAGGCAGAGTGATGGAAAGGACAGACAGCTACACTGGGAAGAAGATCTCTGTGTTTAGTTGTGCTGTATTGGAAACATCACCCAATTCTAGGTTTCAGTTTTCTCATGTTCAAACTAATTGGAGGAACTAAACTAAACAATTTCTAAGATTCTTTCCACCTTTGAAATTTTAGACCTCTGGCTTTTGATTAAATTTCCTGAATGCCAACCTCCTCATCCAGAAGAATATGCTGAAGGTCACAAAAGAAAGTGATGACTTATGTTTACTTGAGCCCCTGTAATCCCAGTGGAGAGACTGAGATGCCTACCCATGAAGCTGAAGCACATATTTGGAATATGTAATGCTTTGTATTTAAAAAAAATTTAACTTAGTTCATTTTTAAAGAGATTTTATTAGTCCATTTATTTGCTGTTTTAACATAATATCACAGGCTGGGTAATTCATTTAAAAAAAAGAAGTTGATTTGGCTCTGGAGGCTAGGAAGTCCAGTAGCATGGCCCCAGCATCTGGTGAGGGCCTTCCCGTGCGTCATCCATGGCAGAAGGCCTCAAGTAGTGAGCAAGTGCATGTGGCAGAGAGAAAATGGGGGCCAAACTTACCCTTTGATCAGGACCCCACTTCTGAGATAACTAACCCACTCCTGTAACAGCCATTCATCAGGCAGAGCCCTCATGACCGCATCACTTCTCAAAGGCCCCACTCCCCAATACCATTTTATTGGAAATTAAGTGTCATCATGGGTTTTGGAGGGAACATTCAAACCATAGCAGAGAAAAAGGGCATTCCTTAGTCTGTGGTGATTAAAAAGGGTGAAGGGAGAGGGAATAAATTCAACAATTCAGCACCCTGTGTACACCAATCTGAGAGATATAAAAAATAATTCCTGTTCAGGCAACAAAAACTTAAAAACCAATAGTTATGGTATGCAAATGACTAATAAACTAAACTGTATTAACAGTATAAACTGTTTCGTATTCCATTCTATATAACTCTATCAGGTAGGTTCCATTCTGGATTATCACAAATAGGGATTTGGCATTTCCTTTATAATTGGATGCCTGGGGTGTACAATAAAAATATTTCATTCTCTGCACCTCCCCTCTCTGCTTCCTTCTTTTACAATGGCAAAGTTCCCTTCTCTTCTACAAGCTGACAAAATACAGCCTGCTTTCTGGCTCGCATGTACCACATGCTAGTCACATACAGCTGTTTATAAAAATGCAGACTTTTGCTGCCTAGAAGAGTATTTTACCTGGTACTCAGCAGTTATAGACAAGTGATTACCTTTAAACTCTGATCTTAAATTTGAGTTATGTAAGATGGTTGATTTATTCTTCATAATTATTCCATAAAAATACTAAATATATACCTAATCTGAAAGAAAGTTACAGATCTTGTTTTATGGAGGTCACTGAATTCTTCAGTGTTCCGTGAATAACAATGTTCGGGTCTAAGAGGTCACAGCACAAAGAGAAAATAGTGTTGGATACACATTTCTTAGTCTCTACCAACAGAGATCACCAGCATGAGAATTGTTCAGAAGGATAAAGATGCCTCAAGTATGTAAGGTATGTCTGTAATACAAATGAAACAGGCACTTGGGGGAGAAAAAACCTTTTGCCTTACTTGAGAGAGGAGCCATTCCGGAGGCTTGCCTGCAAGGGAAGTCTGTGGCTCTAGCTGCATTTCAATGCAGTGCTTAGTTTATTCACCAGGGGTCATCAAAGGTCTGGATTTTCTTTGTCTACTTGTTGACTCATATGTACACTGTATACTCAAGAACCACTGGATTCTTTAGAATTGTGCATCAGGAGATGTGGCTTGCTTTCCTTCTCCCCACCACTCTAGGCCCACCCCCAGCACTTACTCTTTATAGATTTCTACCAGTACACTGCAGCAAACAAGTCCATTAGATGCATCACAGAAATGCCTTTTCTAACTAAACTAACTTATTTTAAAAAGCAGGGACTGGAAACATGGTATCTAATGAAGTTTTTAAAAAATAATCATTTTTCAAAGTTAGAAAGTGAAAGACTTTTCACACTATTGTTTTCTAGATTCATGAACCAAATTGCATGCTTGGAAAGCAAATGGGTCATGGTTCACTTTTGTTAGATTTCACTTAGTAACTGGGGTCACAGAGGGTCAGATCAGGTCACCAGATGAACCAGTTAACACTAGGCTGGGACTTTTTAGTGCCTGTTGAACAAGTAAATAATGAAAGTTTTCAATGAAGATTTTGTCTCTGGCATGGGTAGGATCTCATGGGCCTTGGTGATCCTGATGTCTGGATTGAATGCCACCTTTTGTGCAGCTCACAGTACCTATCTCAGTTTTCTGTGAAGCACCCTTAAATATCTTTAGTACAAAGCTATTGCAAGTAGTTTGATACTTTCTTACCTCTACCCTCTGAATAAACCAGATTGAATCCTTCAAAAGCTCAAAAGTGAGACACACTTCAGCCACAATGAGAAGTGGATTCAGCTTATAGCTTCTTCCCAGGGTGACATAGCTTCTATTCATGAATCAGTGGTATCTCCCCATACCCTTCCTCCTTCCCCAAAGTTGGCAGAAAAACAGCCCTGTTATTCAGGTGGAAACCTTGGATCTACATTCCTTTTAGACTCTATTTTAAAATGCACGATTAGAGCCCCAAAGTCACCTGGTCAGAGAATGTGAGAGCTAGAAGTGGCCTCAAAATTCAGTTGAACCCTCTTATTTTATACGTTTGGAAACTGAGCACTAGAAAGGTAAGTACTGCTTCAAGTTCATTGCTGACAAAATGGATCTAGTCTCTTTATTTCTATTGCACTCTGCCAGTTTCCAAATAAGATGTGGAGAAATCTTAACAATACAAAATACATAAGGTAATATTATAGAAAAAGGCAAATAAGATTATGGAATGAGGAGGGAGTCAGCTATGACAGATGGCACAGCTGATAAATTTAGCTCTGAGCATTCTTGAGATAACCCAGGGCACATGGTAGCACTTAGGACTCCTCTCTCCAAAGATTACTGGTCATTTTCTTATAGACTTGTCAGGGATGCTATAAAAATACCACGGGACACATGGGGACCATGGTTGTGTTAACAAAAGAAGAGATTTACTAAGGCTTTTTTCTTTTTTTTTTTTTTTTCTGAGATGGAGTTTCGTTCTTGTTGTCCAGGCCAGAGTGTGCGATCTTGTTGCCCAGGCCAGAGTGAGGTTGCTCACTGCAACCTCCACCTCCTGGGTTCAAGCGATTCTCCTGCCTCAGCCTCCATAGTAGATGGAATTACAGGCGTGCACCAACATGCCCGGCTAATTTTGTATTTCTAGTAGAGACAGGGTTTCACCATATTGGTCAGGTTGGTCTCGAACTCCTGACCTCAGGTGATCCACCCACCTTGGTCTCCCAAAGTGCTGGGATTACAGGCATGAGCCACCGTGCCTGGCCAAGGCTTGTTATTAAGAGAGGGTTGTGAGAGCTGATAGAAGGTGGGGAAACAGTTAGGCAAGTCCTCCTAAGAATCATGAAGCATCAGAAATCTCCACTCCACACCAGTATGGAACAAACATTTTGGCAAAATGTACAACAGTGGTGGACACTAATTTTTAGTTAAAAAAAGATCCCACTACCTATGACCTGTTAGTCTCCTGACATAATATGGATGTTATAATCATGAAAAAAGGAGGGGTGGCCCAAGGTAGGGTCAGTTACTTTTTATTTTCTCTTGGCATAAAATCTTTCTTAAAAGGTGAACTAGAAAACCCTTGAAAAGCAGAACTTGCTCACTGACCACATTCTGTTTTATGTGAAATAATATAACCCAACATCAACTTCTGCAAAAGCACTACTTTTTCAAGCATCCTCAAAGCAAGTCACAGGGACAGTTATTTCAAAGTGACATTTACATTGTCAATGGGGAACTGAATAGCTGAAGGGTGAGATAGTGATCAAGAGAAGATTTAATCCCAGGACCAAGAGGAGGCAGATGTCTGTGAGAGAGATAAGAGAGCCTGGAGCTGCTCATAGCTTCGTATATTTATATGATTGGGAAACACCACAAGTTGCAAAAGGCTTTACTAGTTGCGGCTGGTGTGTGTGTGCATGTGTGTGTGTGTGCGTGTGTGTGTGTATGTTCAGTAGAAACTATTGGGAACATGATCTATTTGCATATGTCTTAATTCATTTTAATTTGGGGGGCTTAAATACTTTGGAATATATTTCAAAATTCTGTTCTCTCTACTAACTTATCGTGTGTTTGCTTGTTTGTTTTTATATTGGAGGGTGTTTCTGCGCCTCCTATTTGAAAGAGATTAAATGTTTTTTAAGGGGCTTTAAGGAACTATAAGGAAAATAAGTAAGTTTCTGTTTTGTGAGAAGAACAGAAGGTTGCAGAGGGCAGAGATCATAGCCATTGACTATAAAAGTGTAATGATAGCAAATGATGTGCCTCTGCTTTCTGTGAGACACAGAATAACAAAATTTATTTTAGCCAAGAAGACAGTTGACAATCTAAAATGTGTCAACGAGCAATAGAGAGGTCTAGGAACTACCTGAAAAGAATAATAATTGAAAGAACTGGGAGTGGTTAGCCTAAAGCTGAGAAGACGTTAAGGCAACATACTATTATAGCTTTCTTAAATAGCCACAGGAGCTATTGAGAGGAAGTTCTGCTCTGCAGAACCATAACCTGATGGATGGAAGTTTTGAATAGGCAGGTGCAGCATCAGCACAAGGAAGTCCTTCCTATCAATGGATTGGGTGTCTTAGACCTTAAATATTTTCTTACCAATGTTGTTTAGCAGAGGGTGGATAGTGCAACAGGGATGTTGTAGAGAAGATTCCTGAAGTAGACAGATATTGCCTTGAATAATCACAAAGGCTCTTCTAACTTGATCAAACATTGTGGACTACAGATAACAAAATTGGCCGGGCGCGGTGGCTCAAGCCTGTAATCCCAGCACTTTGGGAGGCCGAGACGGGTGGATCACGAGGTCAGGAGATCGAGACCATCCTGGATAACATGGTGAAACCCCGTCTCTACTAAAAAATACAAAAAACTAGCCGGGCGTGGTGGCAGGCGCCTGTAGTCCCAGCTACTCGGGAGGCTGAGGCAGGAGAATGGCGTGAACCAGGGAGGCGGAGCTTGCAGTAAGCTGAGATCCGGCCACTGCACTCCAGCCTGGGCGACAGAGTGAGACTCCGTCTCAAAATAAATAAATAAATAAATAAAGATAACAAAATAAGATGCACATAATCTACAAAAGCAACCTATTGAGTACATTTATACTCAAAGCTAAATCAGATGACTAAATATGACTGCCTTGCTTTTTGCAAGTCTACTTAGAATCAAACCTGAGACTTTTCCTTCCCCACCCCCACACATCGTTACTCCACTTCCCCTACCCTAATAGTCCAAAGCAATGTGTGAACATGCACTTCAAAAATTAGTAATATATTTTCAGCACAACGTAAAGGGTATGTGAGATAGAATTGTGCTGTATATACCAGAAAGCCCCCACATATCAGGAGTTTGATAGAATAATTATTTGTTATATAACAAAATCCAAAAGTAGGTATTTGGGGACTGGTATGAAAGCTCCATGGTGATTTCAAGGTTACAGATGTTTACTTTTCCTTTTCACCATCCTCAGTATGTGGTTTTCCCATCATGGTCCAAGATGACTGCTGGAGCTCCTGCCTACTCCAGGATGGCAGGAAGAAGGAAGGGAAAAAAAAGGCACACCTTCCCACTTTTAAGTAGCTTTACTAGAATTCTCAGAAAACAGTTTTATTACATCTCATCAGACTATAAATTCAAAGAAGACCAGAAAATTTAGCCATTATCCTGGACAACATTGGCCCAGCTAAAACTCAGCTTTCTGTTACTATCGGAGAAGAAAAGACTAGATATTGGGAGGTAACTGGAAGTTTCTCCTGAACAGGATTTAGGTATTATACAAAATAACAAACATAATGCTACTCTCTTGATATCTGTTTCCCTCAATATTTTAAAGCAAACCTACTTAAAGCAGATACCACGTTTTTATAGTAAATGGTAAGGGGGAAGTTTTGAGTGGAATTTTACCATGAAAAATGATACTAAAATTGTGAAAGCATATTTTATTTTATATTTAATATGATTTAGGTTTTAATATCAATTATTTATTAGGTTTTTTGGCCAAGAATGAGTTAAGTGCTGATTATTTAATTTGATGACATTGAAATGAGAATATAATATGATTTAATAATAGGACATTCTTTGTTTCTATTTGTCTTTGGCTATGTGATCATGGAGAGGTTCTTTGAAAATATGCATCACTTTTACTAAGAGCTTCTCTTAGGCCTTTGGTATCCACATCATTCTCTTAAAGACCTGATCCTAGCATCAAAATTCCAGATGTTTCACTTCAAAATTTTCACTGGTCTACTTCTGCCAGACCCTCATTTGTCAGGGACATTGAGTGTGATATGATTAATTTTCTGACAGCACTTTAATTAACCTCATGAAATCTTGTACCAAGTGCAAGATTTGCAACCTCAATTTGCAATCAAGTTCACTACCAGATGTTTACATTTTACTATCTATAGAGACTCATCTAGAAATATTATGACAGATGTATAGAAATAGATACTACTTTTTAAGAGGGAAGGATGTTTAAATGGGTACTAATAAGTGGGCAATTCATTAGTAAATATTTTTACATTAGGAAGACTCTTGTTTCCATATAAAACCTTTTAAGTACAGGATTTTAGATAACAAAGTTTCAGATAATGAGGATTTTTACCCTATATGTTATCTTTCAGTTAGGAAGCTAGAAAAATAAATGAAAATGGGATATGTGTACTGAGCACCTACCCTATATCAGGTGCTATGTTAGAAGCATTTTGCGTGCTATTTCATTTGATCCCCCCTCGCCCCGCCGCCAGTAGGTCTATAGAACAAGGTCTTAATTTTCATTTATAAATAGAAAACCTGGACAATCCAAGTAATTTACAAGTAAAGTCAGCATTGTAGAGCTCTCATTTAAGTCCAAGACTGACTCCAACTCCTGTGTTCTTTACTCTAGAAATATGTTATGTTTCAAGGTTTTGATCAATGTGTTTTCACGGAGTATCATCATTAATGGAAAGGAAAGGCAGGATAGAATGTTTCTTCCTGGTTAGCTTAACATAAATCAGCCTTGAAACATCCCAGAAGGCAGTAGGCTTTTACATCTTTATGTGTTTCTCAGCACCTAGGCATATAAATTAGGATGCTCTCAGCTGCAAGTAATTGAAACTTGACTCAGTTGACTTGTGGACCAGTGATTATCAAAGTATGACCCCTGGACCAGCAACATCGGCATCACCTGAGACCTTGTTAGAAATGCAAATTCTCCACTCCTACCCTGGATCTACTGAATCAGAAACTCTGGAGGTGTAGCCCAGTGCTCTGTGGTTTAACCAGCCCTCCAGGTGATTCTAATGAATGCTAAACTTTGAAAACCAGTGATTCAGACAATAAGGAAATTCACTTTCACACTAAGCAGGAAGTATAAAGACAGGGTATTTCTGGGTACAGCAGGATCCCGGCCGAGTTCTGTTCCCCATAACTCTCTTACTCTGTTCTTCTCCACATGTTCACTTTTCCTTGGACTGACTCTCCTTGTAGTCCCACACCCAGAAGCAGAAAATGAGCCATCTCTTTGTCTTTTTCAAAGATTGGAGATACCTTTCCCAGAAATCCTCCCAACAGCCTTGCCCTCATGTTTCAAAGGCCAGAATCCTGTTACCTGATCAGGTCTTCAGCCAGTTACTGCCAAGTTGGATAAGATTGATGTGATTAGCTGACACTAATCAAGACCTACCCACTGCCATATGGCCATACCCAGGAGGAAGCACACCTGAATAAAAACAATATTCTTTTTGGAAGAAGAAAGCAGAGAAAGGAGGTGGTATTGGGGTATAGGTATTGCATAGGCTACCAGCAGTGCCAGCTACAAACATGAAGATGGTGGATCCATGCTGCAGCAAATTCTTTACCCCATAAGGACTTCAACTTGAAGTCTGTAAATTTGTTTCAATAATCTTATCATTCTCACTTCCTAGCCTTTTAAAATTTCAGGTCAAAGGCAGCCTAAAGATCACCACATTTTAAAGTTTTGGCGATTATTGTCTGACATTTAAAACCAGCTAGACATAATATATTAAATTACAGAGTTTTTAGTAGCATCATTTAGAAGATCTGTTCATCTATTTTAGTGAAACATTCTATCTTTTCATACCAGAGCTCTGAGATAATTATAATTAAAAGGACACAAAACTATGACTAAAAATATGTATTTTCCTTCTACGGTCTTTGTGCTTCTTCAAATGACAGGTGCTTCTTAAGAAAGGAAATTCTATTCATTGCTATCTTTGCTATCTTTTCTATAGCAAAAAAATAAATTTTAAATAATGACTTTTTAAAAGAGAAAATCTGAAATGATGAACAGATTGCTTTGATCACTGCTTTGCTGAACAACTCAGACAGTTGTTTGGAGATGGGTAGGAATACAGCAAATATTTAATTTTTGCTTGATTCACACATGAAGGTATTAGTTAGGAAGATTAGTAATTACCAAATCCTCTACTAGTCAGACATAGATGCCACATAACTCTGCAATTGTTTAGCTGTAATATGAACCAATCTCGGCAGAGGTAGTAAACTGTAGTTCCTAGCCATAACAGCTTGAAAAATATTCATGCAGCCTGCATTTCATTGTTGTTCTGTATCAGACGACTCCTCAGCCTTCCCACTTCTTGAGTTTTTCAATTACGTGCTTGCCTCATTTATATTCTACATCTGATCAAATACCAAAGAATGTGGATTAGTCACATTCCTACATAAATTTAAACATTATGTAACAAGTGTCCCAGCGGTTTGAGAATGAACTTCAACATAGCATATTGGGAAGAGCCCTAGGTTGGAATATAGACACTCTCTCTGGCTTCTAACCCTATCTCCACCTCCCATCTGCCTGGTAATTTGGAGTAATTCACTTTACACATCTAGGCCTTAGATTTCGGTGTCCAAAATTAGGAGATTGGCATTTGTCTCTGAATTCTCCGCCAAATCTAGTGTCCTGATCAAAGAAAGATCAGAGGAGAGGCGGCTCAGCATAGTGTGAAAAACCTTTAGATTCACATCTCAGGTCAGCTACTTATTAACCGTATGACCTTGGGCGAATTATTTAAAATATCTGAGACAGTTTTCTCATGGGTAGAATAGAGATAATATCAACCTCCCTCTCAGGTTGTTATGAGACTTGGAGAAAAATATACTGGAAGTAGCTAGCATTGTTAATGTTATAGTTGTTCTACAATAATTAAATGGAGAGGAAGAATTCCACCTTACATTTTTCCATACTCTTCACTACTAAAGCTCTTGGGGCAAGGGGAAGGAAAAAAAAATGGTTAAAAGGTTGTGTCAATATCTCATGTCTCCACTTTTCTGTCACTTATTTATTCATTAACTCCCTTACTGCCAAGATGACAGTTGACGACAGACATTTTTCTACTCTGCACCTGTCCAGTGGTTCTCAAACTTAATGTGCTTCAGAGTCATCTGCAGGGCTTGTTAAAACACAGATTGCTGGTCCCCAGTCCCACAGCTTCTGCTGCAGTAGGTCTGAGAGCCTGGATTTCCTAAATGCACACAGGAGCTGCCGCTGGTGGTCTAAGGACCACACTTGGTTGATGAGTAGAATTTCTTTGAGAAGTTTATAAAAGAATACAAGTTTCTAGACCTACTCTTGGAGGTTATGATTCAGTAAGGCTGGCTGGGTGCTAGGAATCTCTATTTTTAAAGCTCCCCAGGTGATCCTCATGTTTAGCCGGTTTGGGAACAGCAACTCTATTTCTAATTCCACTGGTGAATGTGTTCCCAAAGCCTCCTGGTGGTTTTGTTGATGCAGCAATTTCCTCCTGTAATTCTTAATCCTTCTGGGTCTCTCCTCCAATTCCACTTTCAAATACCATCATTCAGAGTCACCTCAACTTTTCTTTATTTCTAGATAAATGTGATTTCTTCCTGTTTTTGATCCTTGCTATTAGCAGAAGCTGGAAGTCCTAATGCCTTATAAATATTGTGTTTCTGCCTCTCAAGACATTTATCTTTCTGTATGTTTTATTTGTGTTGTTCATTCTTCCTCACCTCAGCTCTTCTCCCCAGCACTACTAATAAGGCCCTTCAGGGCAAAGACTGGATTCTATTCAAAGAATGCCCTAGTACAGAGACTTGTAAATAGTAGGTGATCAAAACAAAGATGTTGAAACTAAATTTGATCACACAAGAAAGCTATTTATCACCATGTCTGCCACCATTGTCATAGACCTATGTCTTTTCTCAAAGGTTTTGGTAGTAATAGATAACACTTATTAAGCTAACTTTATGGACTTTTTGCATGTGAGGCACTATTCCAAGCATTTAGCCTATATCAACTAGTGTAATGTCAACTAGTGTAATTCATGTAATTAGCTTAAGGCATCTTGCAATCAAGTCATTTTTCCTCCTTAACCGCTGTAAACTCAGAGCAGCCCCAACCATTTCCAGCAGGTAAGCAAAAACAAAGAGACCAGATGAGGAAAAGCCAGAAGTCATAGCTGGACAGAGAACTACATCCCTGCTCTGTGAGTCAGCAAACCCTAACCTCTGCAGTGCTGACTCTGCAGCCCTTAATATAGTCCCTCAACACCGTTTGAAAAGACTCCCACACTGATGGAAACAGGCCTTCTTCTCCTTCTTTTTCTAAATAGCCTTTATTTTTCAGAGGAGTTTTAGGTTCACAGCAAAATTGAGAGGAAGGTACAGAGATTTCCCATATCTCCCCTGCTCCCACAAAACCACAGCCTCCCCAGTTATTAACATCCCTCACCAGAGTGGTACATTTGCTACAATTGATGAACCTACATTGATGCATCATAACCAACCCAAATCCATAGTTTACATTAGGGTTGATTCTTGGCATTCTTACCTTCTATGGGTTTGGAAAATGTGTAATGACATGTATCCATTATTACAGTATCATACAGAGTAGTTTTACTGCCCTAAACATCCTCTGTTCTCCACCTACTCATTTCTTCCTCCCCCAACCTTCATGTTCACATAAAACGTGAGCATGAGGGCAAATCCTAAATCAAGTACAATATATATGGGTCAACACTATTGTTTACAATATGTGGGGAGCCATTTAACCTCTGTGAGCCTCTATCCTTATTGACAAAAGTTGAAAATAATTGTATCTCTCATTGTGATGATCCAATGAGACAATATCACTTAAGAGGGAGCCATTTTAGAAACTAACCATACAAAATTTGACGATTTCAACCTGTGCAGCACTGATACGGATGGTTACAATGCTGACATGGTTTGGCTCTGTGTCCCAAACCAAATCTCACCTTGAATTGTAATAATCCCCATGTTTCATGGGAGGGACCTGGTGGGAGGAAATTGAATCATGGGGGTGGGTTTTTCCCATGATCATGCTGTTCTTGTAATGGTGAATACATCTCATGAGATCCAATGGTTTTATAAAGGGGAGTTCCCCTCTATATACTCTCTTGCCTGCTGCCATGTAAGACTTGCCATTGCTTCTCCTTTGCCTTCCACCATGATTTTGAGGTCTCCCCAGCCATGTGGAATCGTAAGTCCATTAAACCTCTTTCCTTTATAAATTACCCAGTCTAAGGTATGTCCTTATTAGCAGAGTGAGAATAGACTAATACAAATGCTTTTGGACACTCATGGTTTAGGGAGCATTCCATTGGTGGGGATAAGAGGTGCTATACACCTTGCAAGGGGCAGACAATCCTGTATGATGAAGAATTGTCCTGCCTCAAGTGAATTTTCTAAAGTCAAGGATATTTCAATTTGAGAAGCTAGGCATTCTGGTAAGTGAAGAACTTGTTTCTAATAATCCAAGCATAGACTATTACTTGGTTTAACATATAAACAGCAAATAGTTTTGCATGACTGTAACATGCACTGAATTTTCCAGATGAAAATTCCCATGTAAATTGAAAGAATACAGAATTTAGTTTTGTTCAGAACTTTTCCAAGGATTATTTGTCATTTTGTAATTTACATCATTGATGCTTCTTGTGGTATCTGAGTCACAAATGTAACACACCTGTTTCAATTTTTGTTTGTAACTAGTATTCACAGTGATTTATGAACTTGTTTATTTATATATAAACATACACATATTCATATCTACACATATCTATGTATTTACATACATGCATACACACATATATGTATTTATATTACCCTTATTTTAAGCACATGAAAAATTTAAATAGAGTGATACTGGTTGAATATTACCTTAATTTCAAACTTTACAAATTTTAAGTATATGTAAGCATTTGACTACTTTATTATTCTCTTTAGTGTAGTTGTACCTACATACATATTGAAACACGTTATTTGATTATAGATCACCTTTCTCTTCATTGTCTTTATAGTACATTTAAAGCATTATATGGGTGTTTTTGAACTTATGCTTATAGATAAACTATTTTATCTATGAAGTAAATTTCAGAGTAGTGAAAGGGCCAACACAAAATATATACTCTCTGGAGGGAGAGCTCGGACTGAGAATGTTGAGAACTACTACACTACAGAAATGTGAGTAATTGCTATTTGTCCTCAGTTTTGTGCAGGAGATTGACTGAAAATTAGTCAGGGAGAGATGGCTCTCTGCTCTTTGTGATGCGAAGGCCATTATATTAAGCATCTGCCTATTTCCTTCTTTTGTTCTCTAGTGCATGTTCATTAGTTATGGTTTGCTAGGGTAATCTATGGACAGATCATAGACAGTTTTCTGAAAGATATGTCAGCCATGGACATGAGAGCTACTCCTAAAAAACAATGACCGCTGGCACAACTGGACCCTTAATTTGATATCCATATGTGCATTCATGCCTGAGGGCTTAATGAGAATGCCGCAGTGTCTTTCCTCAGCATCTCTGCTAAGTGCCAATTACACCATTTATTTCTAATGTGGTTATATCCTGGGTTGTGTTTAAAATATTATTCTACTCTTAACCACTTACTGAGAAAGCTTTTTCCCTCAAATGTGTCAAAAACTATGTTGAAATGTGTCTGAACATTTAAGGAGAACAGAGAGGACTTAAGCAAAAGTTGAGAACAAGACTCATTCCCCCAACCTTGCCGCATGGATGAGGCACTTCTACAAACAACTACTTGTTTACTGTTAACAATTCCTTTATGAGCTGTGTAGCATCACCTCTATTTACACTTGAGGAAATAGAAATAAAAAGTAAAAGCACTTTTAGAGCTCATAGATATATGCAAAATTTGGGAATTAGACCCACATCATCTGATTCCAAAGTCAATGCTCTCTGCAAGATATTCCCCCACTTTCTGTCCCCAGTCTATAGAAATCTGTTTGTTTATCTTTGAGACCCTACTGTTGGCAGGACACTGCAAAGGATACGACTTTGACTTTGCCTTTTGAGAAGCTCACAGAATGATAGTGTAGGCTGACAAATAATAAGAGAATATTAGGAACAAGAGTATCACAGAGACACAAAAGAAGTTGTAGTGGGCTGTCAGCAAAGATGGCCACTAACAATTTATTTTTCCCCATCTGGGCATGGCACTCCTTCCATCAAGATGTCATATCCATTTCTCCTCTCTTTGAATCTAGGCTGCCCATGTGACTTGTTTTGGCCCATAGGATGCCATGGAAGTGCCACCATGTCAGTTCAGTACCTACTTCTTAAGAGACCTAAGAACTTCCAGTTTTACTCTGTTGGGGTCTTGAGTTACTCTGAAAAGAAGTTGAACTACCCTTCTAGAAAGTGATTCTTTGCCATCCTCCAAAGATCACAGCCTCTCCAGCTGAGGCACCACACATGGGATCAACTAAAAATGCAAATAATTAGCCGGATGTGGTGGCGGGCGCCTGTAGTCCCAGCTACTCAGGAGACTGAGGCAGGAGAATGGCCTGGACCCAGGAGGCAGAGCTTGCAGTGAGCCAAGATTGCGTCACTGCACTCCAGCCTGGGTGACAGAGCAAGATTCTGTCTCAAAAAAAAAAAAAAAAAAAAAAAAGATATCTTGGATCCTCCAATCCCAGTGGAGCCACTCCCACCCATTACCTTGCAGAGCAGAAATAAGCCGTCCCTGCTGAGCCCTGCTTAAATTCCTGACACACAGAATAATGAGCAAGAAAATGTTTTTCCTTTAAGCCATCAACTTGGGGATGGCTATTGTATGACAATAAACATCAGAGATTTTAAAAAACACCATGGGAATACCTGTAGGAAAGAGAGACTTTTTGGAGTAATCTGAGACATATTCAAAAAATAAGTAGAATTTGAGATGAACCTTAAAGAGATGAGTGAACCCTGAGGAAAAAGTTTCCATAATCCTGCCTCTACCCCTACTGGGAACACCTGTCCTATCTTAGAAGCAAAACACAACAGACAATAAGTTATCAAAATTATGAGAAAACAGATCAAAGACCAGAATTGTTGCCTTTGAGATGAGGAAGAATGCCTTCATTCTGCAGCACCCTGAAAGAGACCACTGAGGAGCAAACATCCTTATTCCATCTCCATGTTCTTTTTTAATTAATTAGTTAATCTATTTATTTGAGATGGAGTCTCACTTTGTTGCCCAGGCTGGAGTGCAATGGCACCATCTCGGCTCACTGCAACCTCTGCCTCCTGGGTTCAAATGATTCTCCCACCTCTAATGTTGCCCTCATATTATTAATTATCAGAGAGGGAGGACTTATCAAAAACATTTTCAACCGTGTGCAGTGTGCAGTTTCCCAGCCTCCCAAGTAGCTGGGACTACAGGCGCACACCACCACACCCAGCTAAATTTTGTATCTTTTTAGTAGAGACGGGTTTTACCATGTTGGCCAGACTGGTCTTGAACTCCTGACCTCAGGTGATCCACTTCCCTTGGCCTCCCAAAGTGCTGGGATTACAGGCCAGGTATGAGCCATCACACCCAGCCCTCCATCTCCATGTTCTAAGAAGTACCTGCCATTCTTCACTCCCCAGCTCAATGTTCATTTGCAAGATTTCCTCTACATGGAAGTCTGTCCCTTATTTTTCTTCAAAGGTCTCCCTCATTCTTACCAAATTCCTGTATTTGTAGCCATAAAAATCTGCTAAGATTTTCCCCCTAGTTTCTTAATTTTTATGACTTCCAAAGGAAGCACTTCCCTTTGCCTTTTTCCTAGTAGGTGCTCTTAAAATGGGTGTGGAATTATATGGCACCCAGCATGCAAATTAATGTGTTATAAAGAAAAAAAACTTTTCTGCAAAGGAAGCAATAAAAGCCAATGACTTTTGCTAAATTTCTTCTCACAATTTCTAATGAGTCAACATGTGCTGAGAAGAAGAAATTAGTCAGAGAAGAATGTGTCCTATTATACAGTTCTACTTTTGTGAGGATGAGTCAGACATTCCCATGTTGTGGTGTTCTGGCACCTGGCTAAGATGAGTAGGGCTGGGGGTGAAAGAGAACCTCTTTCTTGAAAACTTAAAAAAGGAAACACTAGCAGAGAATCTTTCAAACAGAGTCCAATTGAGAAAAATTATGGCCAGACCAGCTTTATTACTAGGAGAAAATGTATGACATTGTTTTACCCTACCCGGTATCATCTCAACTTCTAATGGGTCTGGGCAAAGCTACTGCCCCACTACACCAGGCAAACAGAAGCAAGAAACATTCAGCATGAAGCTGTCATAGCAGACCAGACCAGATAAACAATTGTTTTTCCAGTCTATTCCCCCACGTGCTTTGTCTGAGTAACTCCCATGCAAAACACTTAACTGGAGTAAAGGACCCCAAAATGAGCAGAGCTCAGCCTTCCATCTAAGGGATTCATAGGTCAATGTAGGGGACAAACATACAGATAATACAATAATGGGAAAGAGGATAGGGTGGGAGGTGGCATGAATTCATGGAATGCAGTCTGAGGATTGAATTTGTCAGGCTCAAAATACTTTCAAATTGGAATGAGACGTGTTTTGTTGGAGATGCCTTTAGAATGTAACTTGAGGACCAGAAAAAAGAATGCAAGCTACCTTATATTTGGACACCTACATTTATACCAAGCATATTTCCAGAATCAAAAATGGGAACCCATTATCTAACATAATATGACAAGAAGACAAAATCTTTGAAGTATGAGACTAACAGAGGATTGCAGTAGCCCCAGCACAATGAGGCTGCAAAGCGTGTTCACTGCAAGGCTAAGTTAAGGACCCTTGCCAGTCTGTGTGCCACTGCACATGGTTGAAAATGCTTTTGATAAATCCTACCTTTCTGATAATTAATAACATTAGGGCAAGAATGACAATGTGTTTGAATGGTGCTTTTCTTTTTCAAAATCTTAATTATTTTTTCAAAAAATTGCATTAGGAACTAGAAGGAGACCATATGGGAGGGCACAGAAGTGGTAAGCAATTATTTTTAAGTTGGAGCTATTCAAGCCTCACTTCGGCAAGGACCCAACCAGTAAATATCACTGTGGGAATGCTAACATGGAAACTGGTTTCATCTTTGTTTATTTTGTATTTGATAAACATTTATGGGGAAACTGTGTACAGGGTATTGTGCCTCCTACAGACCTGCTCATCCATCTGCCTGGTCAGCCTTTCCACAGAGATAGATTTCCAGGGCTACAAACTCAGCAAACAAAACTCATCTGGCCCCCAAACCTGTTCCTCTGCCTGTGTTTCTTATCTCAGAAAATTACATTATCATCCGCCCTAATGTTCTGGCCTTCACCCTTGAAATCATCTTAAGCCTTCTTGTCCTTTCTCGTGGCTCCCCACATATCACGTCAATTGTCAAATCTGATCATATTTGCTATTCATCCCCTTCTTTTCATTTAATTTTTCTAGCACCTTATTGCCCCATCTGTTTAATCACCTCCTAAATGATCTCCCCATTGTAAAGGGGCAACTCTTGTTTAGCAGCCCATCTTCTAAGTATTTACACTCTGGTAAACCAGTAGCAGTTTAGCTGTTTGGAAGAGAAACTCTTTCTTTTCTCAAGGATTCAAAGATAAGAGGATGGAAGATCTAGAGTTAATACAGGAGTCTTACAACTGGAGAGCCATGTCTGAAAATGGAGCCAGCACAAAGTACACTTGATCCTAATCCCCTAGTAGAAACTCACATATAGTAGGATTCCTTTTATCTTTTCCCCTTCCAAGCTACTATATATATGATGACTTATTACTCTGTCATAAAGTTCTAGGCTACTCCTCTGATTAAAACCTCTAGCGAGGCCAGGTGCAATAGCTCGCGCCTGTAATCCCAGCATTTTGGGAGGCCGAGGTGAGTGGATCACCTAAGGTCAGGAGTTTGAGATCAGCCCAGCCAAAATGGTGAAACCCCATCTCTACTAAAAATACAAAAATTAACTGGGCGTGGTAGTGCACCTCTGTAGTCCCAGCTACTTGGGAAACTGAGGCACAAGACTGTCTTGAACCCGGGAGGCAGAGGTTGCAGTTAGCTGGGATGGTGCCACTGCACTCCAGCCTGAAGGACAGAGTGAGACACCTTCAAAAAACCCCCCCAAAACAAAAAACAAACAAACAACAACAGAGCCACCTCTAGCAACTCCCTATCAGGTAAAGAATAACTTACAAACTTTTTAACATTACACAGAATCCCTTTACAATCTAAACTTAGTCTAATTTTCTTCCACTTTCTAATTCTTTTATTTTTATTTTTTTAAGACAGTGTCTTGCTATGTTGCCCAGGATGGACTTGAACTCCTGGGTTCAGGGGATCCTCCTGCCTCTGCCTCTGGAGTAGCTGGGACTATAGGCATGTGCTGTGGTGCCTCGCTTCTAACTTTTAAAAAAGATAGGCTCTTTACTATCATGCCTCTGTAGTTTTTTCCTCAGGCTTTTACTGCATTTTAGAATGTTCTTTCCCCCATATTTCTATTTGCTGAATTCCTATTCAAACTGTGAAGACCATCTCAATTGCTATAACTAATATAAAGTCTTCTTTGTTCCAACTCCTTGTTCCCAAGCTTCAATAATAGTTTTCCCTTCCATGTATATAAAACTATTATAGTACCATTTTGAGTTTGTTGGTACTTATTTGAATATCTTCCTGTCCCCCTAAATTATGAAACTTCCGAGGGGCAAACTACATCTCTTATCAATTTCATACCCCATAGTTCTTTAATATTTGTTAATTAATAAATGAATGAATGAATAAATAACTACTTTTTCCTTCCAATACATCAGCATACTATTCTTTAGCAATACCTGATCCTAAACATTCTTTTGCTTTTACCATAATAATAACAATGACAAAGACATATATAGTACTCATTATGTGCCAAGCATTGTTCTAAATGTTTTAGGTTTCTTAAATCACTTAATCTTTACAATAACTCTATGAGGTTTGGCATTATTATTATCCAATTTGACAGATGTGAGAAATGAAACACAAAGAGGTTAGGTAACTTACCTGTGGTCAGACAGCTAAGCAGTAAACTGGGATTTCAACTCAAACAGACTAAATCAAAGACAACTCTCCCAGCACTACACTACCCTCTACTTGTGAGACTGTGAGGAAAGTATTCTAACTCACTTTCATTTCATGCCAATCAGATGGTTACAAATGTAGGAATCATATGATACTATTAAAAATAATACAACTATTTCAAGTATTGGTGAGGATATGCAATGATGGGAATACGCATTTGCTGCTGGTGGTAGTGTTAATTGGAACAACTGCTTTGGAAAACACTGGCATCACATGGTAAGGTTAAATATATGTAAAACTTATGATCCATTGATTCCATTCTTGGCCATAGATACCTTAGATAAATTTGTGTCCATGGGCATCAAGATAAAATGTATAAGACTGTTTGTACCAGCATTGTTTATAACATCCTAAATACCCCAGATAACATTCAGTAGTAGAATAGATGAACAGATTGTGTTAGACTCATTCAATAGAATACTACTTAGCAATGAAAATAAATGGACTGTGGGTTTACCCAACCACACAGATAAAATTCGCAAATAAAAGGCTGAGTGAAAGAAGCCAGACACAAAAGAATACACAGTGTCTGATTTCATTCCAAATTTGACAAAACTAAACCATACTGTTTGTGGATTCATATTTGGATGATAAAATTAAAAGTCAGCAAGAGAGTGATTACTACACATCAGATTAATGGTTACCCTGGGGAAGGAGGACATTGCAGACTGGAAGGGGTATAACATGAACCTCTGGGGGCTGGCAAAGCATTATTTCTTGACTGGGATAGTGGTGATATGTGTGTTTGCTTTAAAATATTTGGTTAAACTTAAAAAAATTTTTTTTGAGACAGTCTCACTGTCGCTCAGGTTGAGTGCAGTGGCATGATCATGGCAGCCTTGACCTCCCCAGGTTCAGGTGATCCTCCCACCTCAGCCTCCCTAGTAGCTGGGACCACAGGAGCATGCCATCACGCTTGGCTAATTTTTGCATTTTTTTGTAGAGATAGGGTTTCATCATGTTGCCCAGGCTGGTCTCGAACTCCTGGGCTCAAGTGATCCACCCACCTTGGCCTACCACAGTGTTGGGATTACAGGTATGAGCCGCTGTGCCTGGTCAGGTTAAACTTTAAATATAGCACTTCTCTGCATGTCGATGAATGTTCACTATAAGTAATGAATTTTTTAAAAAGTCCAATGAAAGAGGACCCAGACAGAGAGAGAGAGAGAATGAAAAGAGAGGAATTGGGGACAACAATTGTCTTTGGGTCACACTCAAGATACAACGTCCCAGGAGACAGCATCCTACTGGGGGAGGCTACTCCATGTGCCTATAACTGTACCAGTGCAGAGAGAGGGAGGATATTAACCATAGTTTGGGGCCTCCCAGAGGCAGACCAAGTAAAAGGAAGGGGGCTCTGGATGCCAGAAGGGCCCAAGCAACAATATCCTATAGAAGTTCTAGAACCTCCAGGGTTTTTTTCACCTGTTAAATGAAGGGTAGCAACATTCACGTCCTCATTATCTCATCTTAGTGAGACAGAAGACCTAAAATTTCTCTGAAAATCAGAAAACTCCGCATAAAACACGGAAGGCTTCATTCATAACAGCAACCCAGAGAGGCCAGCCAAAGATGTGCTACGTTCTATTTTATGGTAAGCCCTTGAGAGAGCTAACCCCATTTGTAGGAACAAGGGTATGTTGTGGCCAAGTTGGAAGAACACACTGACTGGAAAATAACTGTGAAAACAAGCAAGGGGATTTCAAAAAGCTCACTTCATTCTTTCAGTCCCTCCTTAGCACAGAACAATGAAGCCACAGGCTGGTGAGTTTTGGCAACTTCGCCACAGACCAAACCGCAGGAGCACACTGCCTTACGGTGGTGGTTGTTTTGAAAGTTGGAACCTGTTCCAATATTCATTTCAAAGAGATTTTAGGGCTTTTGCTTGTTTTGCTCTCTCTTTCAACAAGAAAATCAGGGAACAACAAAATTCCACAAATTCTTTCATATAAATTAGTTACCAGCTTCTAGGGTAACCTTTGTTATGCTACAGTCATCTAGTACAAATGCACTTCCTGGAAGCAAAAGAGAAAAAAATTGAATTCCTATTGTCACAACTTTGGTATAGGCATGGTCCTGTAGGTAGGGGGAGAGTGGAGGCTTCTCTTTCCATGTATTCTATTAAAAGGCAAAGGATAACACTGATTCGGTAGCCCTCAAATGAGACCAAGATTTGTCTGTAACATTTAAAAAGTTTTTACTTGCTTTAAATTTTCTTTATTTCCACTTTACTCTTTTTGTTCTCTTGTCTTGGGTAAATTACTCATCCTGGCAGTATGAAAGAACTAGCACCAAGACAAGGTCACTACTCCATGCAGAAGAAATGCAATAAGGAAAAACATAAAAAGTTGGCAGTTTATGAGGCTTATGTTTTTCAGATTGTATCACAGTATACATAAAACAATTTTCCAACAAATAATATTCCCCATTGAGCAAACAGATGCAGTTTAAGCATAGAATAATATAATAACCTTTAAATGAGGGCAAGTATTAAGTTGGTACAAAAGTAATTGTGGTTTTTGCCTTCCTATCAATGGCAAAAACCGCAATTACTTTTGCACTGTCCTAACAATACAGGAAAAATATAGATGTGCTGCAGTGCTGTGGGTTAGTTAGTTTTTAAATTTTTAAAACAATTTTTTGCTTGTATTATAAAATGTATGCACATTGAGGAATCTGAAAAAAAAACACATAGGAAAAGAGAAAAGCACACATGACAAAAAGTCACTCCTAATCTTAGTATCCAGATAACCACTTAATACTATCGTGTACTTTGCCTCCATAATATTTATTATTTTCTATTTCAAATTATGGTCATTTATTTTATTCAACATATTTCACTAAAAGTCTCAAAATACGTCTAAGTAAAGCACATTAAATTTGGACACATTAACTCATCCCATTATAAAATTCACAGAGTCCTATAAATAAAGTCTTCAGTCTAGTTTACATCAATAACAAATCAATCAGACTGTACTCCTCCTCCTCCTCAATTTCTCATTGTAGTCAGTCTCAGCTAGTGAGTTCTCCTTTTTGGCCCAGTAGGATCAGATCTTCATCAGACAGTATCCTAGTATGTCTCTGTCTTCCACTGGAAAAGGCAAAGCTCTCTAGTACCTCCCAATTTTCACGGTCTCTGGATTCATGTGCTCAGAAAATGAAGGCCAATCCCCAGTCATTCCAGCAATTAACCAAAACAAACAGCCTCCCACACCAGCATCCCTGTTGTCAGTCTGAATTCTAGCAGATACTTCATGCCATCTGGGGATACGAAGGTAGAGCGGTTGCAATTATTTCCCCCCATTATACTGTGTGCCTTTTAATCTGGTTAATATTATTGGTGGAAGCAGAGAGTTTTTGTTTGTTTGTTTTTAAGGTATATATAGATATTTTCCTCTGTGATTTATTCATTGCTTAAGGTTTTTCTTATTTAACGTTTGCATAAGTTAGAAAACGCACGTCAGAGGTGTTGCTAACCATAACCCAGCCCAGTTCTTTCCAACTACTCAATATGGCATGCTCATCACCACCAATGTAGGAATTCAGTCCTCCCAAGCCCTCACACACAATTTCTGAGCTGAAAAGTATCTTGGATATTGTAGACGGGGGTGTCATATCAAGCACTGGGACAGGAACAGGCACAACTCCCGATGGTCAGATAACTGGGGAGGTTCCGAGCAACCAGCTTCCCACCCAGAGAATCTGCTGGCATGAGGCCCCTTATTTTGGTAACAGAAGATGCCACTCTATGGGTCTGGGCACTTTGTTGGGAAATACTGGGCTCTCATAGGCATTTGAATAGTGTTCCTGTGAGTGGCCATTCTCCAGGTCCACTTGGCTTCTCCCATTTTTGGGGCTGCCTTCCCAGGATCAACTCCCAGAGTCATGGGAATCTGTCAAGGACTTTCCTGCTTGCTCCTTCTTACCTGGTCCCTCATTTCCAAATTCTCATCTCACATTTGGAGCATTATTCACTACACTCATTATTCACTATGCTCATATGCCGATTATTTCACTATGATTGTAGCAGAATCGCTAGCAATAAGAAAACCCTAGGGCTTCATCTTTATCCTCCTTTGCGGGAAGGCATTTGTAGGCCAGCCTCTGGGGTGTGCTATTCCTGCCTCTCAATTTTAGCCTTCAAATGTTACAAATTAGAAAAAAGAAGAAGAAAAGCAAAGTAGGTTTGTTTTTTTTTTTTCACATTAAAATACATTTTCTTTTTTTGTTGTTTTGTTTTGTTTTTGTTTTTGTTTTGAGACAGAGCCTTGCTCTTTGCCCAGGCTGGAGTAAAGTGACTTGATCTCAGCTCACTGCAACCTCTGCCTCCTGGGTTCAAGTGATTCTCCTGCCTCAGCTTCCTGAGTAGCTGGGATTACAGACATGCACCACCATGATCAGCTAACTTTGTATTTTTAGTAGAGATGGGGTTTCACCATGTTGTCCAGGCTGGTCTCGAACTCCTGACCTCATTTGATCCAACTGCCTCAACCTCCCAAGGTGCTGGGATAACAGGCATGAGAGACTGTGCCCAGCCTAAAATAATTGTTTTTTAAAAAAGCAAGAAAACTCACCTATACAGTGGAGCTGCATATATGTAGGATTTGTTTCTAAAGTCAACTCACAAAATATTTTAAATCACCCATAGTAAATTAAACATTAATCACACCAGGATTTGAAATTCATTTTGCAGAATAAATGAAGGAATTTAAGAATAACCCATATGCAGTTGTCTAGTCGCTCCAACTATTCTGCCTTTAAAATAACAATGAAATCCCTAGCAATAAATTGAGGAAGGAGTAGAAAATTCTAAGTGTTTTCTGCTTCCCTTCAGAGTTCATTCTACTCTATTTTCATACTAAACCAAAACCTCAATCCATGTTAAGAGATGTGCTTGTTGCTCCAAAAATTAAATGAGATAGTGGAGTCGTCATTTACCAGGAGTTAAATTATCAGATAAACAAGAAAACGAAATATATATGTCTCAATACATAGATAGACACAGTCTACTGTAATTCTACTAACAGAATATAACCACTGTTAATATATTGATGTTTCTCTTCTACATTTTTATACATACATGCACATATCTATGTCTATACCTAGAAATACACACACACATTGTATATATTGCAATGAACCTCTTACAGCTAAATACTTTCACACTTCTGAATTAGTTTTTAGATTCTTTGTATTTGGAATAGGTATGACGTCTTTGGACAAACCAACAAATTAATTTTTTGTGTGATAAAACTTTAAAAAATTTTAATTTATGGCATTTTATTTTGAGCACTGTTTTAAAAAATACTTTTTGAACTCCAAAATAAATATTAACCTGTAATCTTTTATTAATGTATTGTGTCATGTGTTTTTTAAAATCCATAACCCTGATAAGATATTGTGATATAAGGTATGTAATAGGGAACCAAACTTTCCCCCCCAAAATGTTACATGGTTTTGTCATACTAATCTGTTTTTTCTCCATTATTTGAAATGCTTCTTATGTTATAAATTAAATTCTTATTCTATTCTTAGAGGTTTGTGACATTCCAGTTATCTGTTGATTCCTGCACCAGGATCATATTGCTTCAACTGTTAGGGTTTTGAAAAATATTTTATTATCTAGAAACTCTATTATTTCCCATGTAAATATTTTTCCCTAGTTGTAAACATCTTAACAACAGAACTTGTGTCATTTAAATATTATATTTATTGATTCTGTACATGGGCCTGACACAATATTAGCCAATAAAAATACATTTATATGTGTAGCATTTTCTTTTTCAAAGCTTTCTTTATGTACTTTTTTAATGAGTTCTTCACATCCCAATTCCATTACCAGTGTAATACAGGTTAGGCTAACTGGTCAAAAGCTCCTTTACGCCTCAGTTGCCAACACATAGTAGGTCCTCAGATAATTCTCATTGGTTGGTTCACATTGCCTTTTGTCCTAAAGTAGGACAAGCTGAAAAACGATGAGAACCACTATTTATAGCCAGTAATTGAACATTTTGATGAAGGGAAGTGTAAAATAAAGTTCCACTTTAAGCCTTCACAAAATTTGAAACGTCCTCATTAAGACAGCTAGGTGTGTTATCTTGAACTATGACTGCCTGAACAAATGCACACTGAGTATGATGTCTATGAAGTAACACCAAAGTAATGTGGTGAGTGTATTAGCTTCCTATAGCCACTGTAACAAATTAGTGATGACTACCAATTGTGGCTTAAAACAACACACATTTATTCTCTTACAGCTCTGGAGATCAGAAGCTCAGGGCCACACACACTGCTGAGGCTCTAGGGGAAAATCCATTTCCTCCTCTTCCTTCCGTTCTCTAGAGCTGCATTCTTTGCATTTCTTAGCACCTGGCCTCTTCCTCCATCCTCAAAGCTGGCGATGTAGCATCTTGCTTCCGTCATCACATTGGCTTCTTCTTTTATAGTCAAATCTCCTACTTCCCTCTTGCAAGAACACTTGTGATTTCATTTAGAGTCCACCCCAGATAATCTAGCATAATCTCCTTATCTCAAAAATCTTTAATTTACATCTGCAAAGTCCTTTTTGCCTATAAGGTAACATTCACATTTTCCAGAGTTTGGAACCTGGATACCTTGAGGGGCCATCATTTGGTCTATCACAGTGAATAATCCCAAACTCTCTGAGCCATGGTGTCAATTAATGAGCCGGGAGAATGTGTTTCTCTCCCATGGAGACATCTCCATCTAGGGAGATGCTGCTTCTTCATTCGCTCATAGAATAGGATATGAGTAGGTACTGAGGTTACAAAAATTGGTATACTCTCTGCCTTCAAGTGGCTCCACAGTTTTTGCTGTTGTTATTTAAAAGTAAACTATATATCAGAGGCAGTGGAATCCATTGGTGTTTTATTAATACAGATATTCCAAGTCTTTCAGCCTTGAAGACTTGTTCTTTCCTATTATTCTTATCCATCTAAGCCCCGCCTTCTTAATCCATTCTAGTTGTTGGAGAATAATAACACACAAACATATATATACACACACACACCCCCTTAACCAAATAAATATACACATAAAATATTTATTAACAAGAACTAATTTTTAAGTATGATAAGGGAAATGGAAAGTAGCAGAGCAGAGATAGTGATACTATTTCATATAGGGTGGTCAGAGAAGGCCTCACTGATCAGATTGCATTTCAACAGGCCAGGCCAGGTGCAGTGGCACACATCTGTAATCCCAGCACTTTGGGAGGCTGAGGTGGGCAGATCACTTCAGGTCAGGAGTTTGAGACCAGCCTGGCTAACACGGTGAAACCCCGTCTCTACTGAAAATACAAAAATTATCCAGATGTGGTGGCGGGCGCTTGTAATCCCAGCTACTTGGGAGGTTGAGGCATGAGAATTACTTGAACCCAGGCGGTGGAGGTTGCAATGAGCCAAGATCATGCCATTGCACTCCAGCCTGGGCAACAGAGTAAGAATGTGTCTCAGGAAAAAAAAAAAGATTGCACCTAATTTCAACAAAGGCCAGAAGGAAATATAAAGGAGCAAGTCAGATGGCCAGCTAAAGAAGGAGCATTCTAGGCCAGGGAATTAGCTTATGCAAAGGCCCTGGCGCTTCAATGTGTTCCTGTGTTTACGGAATAGTATAGAGGTCAATGCAGCTTCACCCTTCCAAATATCCAACAACAATTCTTTCTACCAGGTTCTCTTCCTCTACCTTCATGTTCCAGTCACTTAAGTCATTTATATGTGAAAAGGACCAGGATATAATACCCCCAAATATGCAACTTTGGCATATTGATTATTTTTACTCAAGACAATTAGAATAAACACATAAAGGAAAAGTTTTCTTCCTAGAAGCAAGGCCTAATTTTCCCATTGTGAAGATAGCATGAATACTCCTGATTTTTCTGTACCACAGTGAGGAAAATGACCCTCGTCCCCAGAGGTGGAAAGTCAGCACTGAGAAGAGTGTCCATTAATAGATCTTCCTAAAATAACCCTTACCTTTTGTTACTCCTCCCAATATATTTCCTAGTCACTTTCCCACAATTTATTGGCCCTAGAAGCCCAACCCCTTTTCCTTTGTCTAGTTACTTTTCCACAATTTATCACCCTTTGTAAAAATGATATAGAAACCCCTAAGTCAAACCACTTCTTTGGATTTTTACTTCTGTTCTGTGAAGCCTCTGTTTATGCAAACATATTAACATCAATAAAGAGTGTAGGCCTTTTCTCCTATTATTCTGTCTTTTGTCAGTTTACTTCACAGACCTTAGGGACTGCACCTAAGAGAGTGACAGAAAAGTATTTTTTCTCCTCTACACATGCCATTGTTATTACTTTTTGAGTTATTTCCTATTAATTACCTGTTGTTCATAAAGTAACATAACCACAGTAATAAATTTAATTCCCTTCAACAAATGGGTGAACTGAAGCAGGAAGAGGTTAAAGCAAGGCTGAGCTGAGATTTGAATTCAGGTAGCTTGCTTCTGGAGCCTGTCCACACTACATCTTTGCCTGTCATTTCCCCTGTTATTAGAGCTTTTGTCTTTCCCTAGAATGTTCTCCTCTACCCATAGGGCTATCCTTAAGATGCAGTTTGTATTGTTCCTCTAAATTACTCTCTTGAGATTTTCTCCCAACTCCCACCTCTGCTTTCTCTGCAGTCTCACGGCATTCAGTTTTGTTCATTATATTTGGGCGGCTGTTTGTCTTTTAGGTCCATGTGTGATAGTCTTATCTCCTCATACTTTCCCTGACACCAGGGCCATGTCTCATATTTCCACTGTAGCATCCAAGGGGCAGGCCCACAAACTGCTCAGGAAATAATTGTAGACTAATTACGACTTTTCTTCAATTCAAAGATACACACTTTGTTACATTCAACAGTGAAATCAGTCATTCAATTGATGGGGCATCAGAATTAATTGGCAGTTTTTTTTCTTGTTTAGCAGCCTCATAGATAAAATATAGTAATTAACAATCTTGATCCTGAGCCTTCATTTGCTGAGTCGGTGTTATGAGAATTTACTCAGCATGGTGGAGTGGAGAGGAAGTTATCTAGCTCTCTCCTGACCATACTGGTGTTGCAGCAGAAAGCAGTACTACTCAACATATACCCAGTAAAATTCCATTTATTAGATTATTTCTTTCACTTCTGAAATAAAGGAAGAAAAATCACTTATAGAAACTGATGGTGAGAAAACCAGGACTTTTTTAAACATTCAAGACCTACATTACAGTCTGTAAAAAGAGGAGCTCACTGCCCAACGGACAATGTTTTTGAAGTCCACAGATAATATTGTCTACAATTTATTTTCTCTGCTGAAAAAAGAAACTCATGCAGGAAACATTTTAAAACCAAGTAAATAAAACAGAGATGCCCGCAATTTCCTGCAAGTCTGACTAAAAATAGGAAACTCTGCAATCATGAAAGTCGCTCATCTGGCAGCTGCAAGACCATACCTTGGGAAGCTGAAATCACTGGCAGCTGCAGAAAGCAGCGTGTGACAGGTGTTCATCCATGCCCTTTTGGGGAAAAAAGACTACATTTCAGAGGCATATATGAACAAACATATAAGTGGCTTCTTAATAATAAAAGTTAGATGTCAAACATTATTTACTTTCTCTTCTTCTCATTTCTATCCCCACCCTAGTCTTCCAGTTCTGCCCAATCCACGCTCTCCAAAGTAAATTCTAATTCCTTTCACCCAAGAGATACACTGATATTCTCCCCAAAAAGGGGGCTGCAAAAAATCCTCAGAGTTTTACTCTCCTATTTTTTCCATCCCAAAAATACCACAAACCAGTGCAGATGTTAGCTCTGTTGCAAATATTTATGGCTGTCTTTTTTTTTTCTCCCCTCCTGAATTATGGGCACATGAATTGGATTTTCAAAGCAATGTACAGGGTTTAAGCTGAGCAGTTCTCATCCAAGTCTATGGGAGGTACACAGCAAGAACCCTGTAATATCTCAGAGGTTTTTTTCCTTTTTACGTTCTTTTATAAGAAGACTTTGCTAAGGGATTTACAAGAACTAAAGATTATTTAGTGATAATGGATGAGACATGTTGCTGGAAGAGTAAAAGGCAGCTACATTCCCACCAAAGGAATTTCTTATAAATAATGTCATTATGGCGCAAAGAATACCAAATGAATTTAATCATTAGCTTCTAATTGAAGAGCTCTGCCAAATTTGCTTCTCCTTGCTACTTTAGCTATTTTCTGTTCAGTGGGACTCTGTCAAATGTAAACAAAGGGTAGGTGAAGGAGCATGATTAATCACAAAGCTTGTGAGACAAGCCTGGGCCGGCGAATTGGTGGTGGGAACTGGATATTGCATCCTTTATTTTCCTTTTGCCCCCACACTTGCCCCATTAACTCCCAGAGGGGCCTCTAATCAATAGATTTTGGCCAGTGGAAGTCAAATGCGGGTTTATTGAGGGATGCCAAGGCAGGATTCTCTCAAACAAAGCAAGGGCTAAATAATGTTTCCAGATTAAAACACGGCACTATCTTTGAATGAATGTTGTCGCTGAAAAAAAAAAAAAAGTAACTTAATTATATACCATATTTTTAGGGCAAGGTCTTTATAGTCAAATAAATGTTTCTAGGAATTCTTAAAGAGGGCATGTATGTACACAGCTTTATGTATAAATCCTCATTAAATCTCAATTACTCAGAAAGTTTGTGGGCCAAATCAACTGAATTGGATAATTAATTAAACATTAACCCCCAAGTTTCTCATTTAAACCACTATCACTGAATAGTTTTTATAAATGCATTAACCATCTTTCATGTCTTACTCAGTAGAGTAGTAGAATGACCACATTTGAAGTCTTTCTTTTGATCACTGGGAATCCTCTAGTTAGTTAGGTTTATCTTTTTGAACATCAGGCTCAAAAGATCTATTTCTGAGATAGAGATCTAGAAGGTAAACTGATCCCAAGAAATACTCGGGAAATTGTTTAAAGTTCTTTGATACGAGTTCTTAAAATTTTGCTCCCTCTCCTAAAGGAGGGAAGTTCCTGTTGGTTGAAGGTCCTCGTTAAAACTGATGGTGAATGCTTGAAATTCCACTCTCTTCCACTCACCCAATTCTTGTCCACCCAAAATGACGGTAGAAAATTTTACTTCAGAAAAGTAGAATAGACTGAATTCCTATAATCACGAAAATGTGGCTGGGCCCGACAGTGCATGGCTGTAATCCCAGTACTTTGGGAGGCCAAGGCTGGCAGATTACTTGAGGTCAGGAGTTCAAGACCAGCCTGGCCAACAGGGTAAAACCCCTGTCTCTACTAAAAATCCAAAAAAAAAAAAAAAAAAAATTAACCAGGCGTGGTGGTGGGTGCCTGTAGTCCCAGCTACTCAGGAAGCTGAGGCAAGAGAATAACTTGAACCCAGGAGGGAGAGGTTGCAGTGAGCCAAGGTGGCACCACTGCACTCCAGCCTGGGCAACAGAGTCAGACTCTGTCTCAAAAAAAAAAAAAAAAGGTTACTTGAAAACAAAATCACTCAAATCAACTTATAGGAAAATACAGCACCTCCTAGGTGATCACTATTATGTGAAAGGAAAAATGCTTTCTGTTTTTTTCACAACTGAAGCCAATGCTGAATGAAGACCCTCAGTTGTTCTACATCTTGCAAGGACTGGAATGTTGGTGTAATCGAGACAAGATGGCTGGTTCACTGACAGTTTAGGTGAGAGAAATGCACACCAAAGCCATCTGTTTTGTTACCTCGCCACAAGGAGAAGGGACACACTCTTATGAGGAATACTCACCGCTTGATATACCTTAACATGAATACAAATCTTTTAAGGGCTTCATGCAGAATTAGACAATAGACCTCACTGTGTTACCTGGCAATCAAGAATTACTCACTTTCAGAGTGAATTCACTCCGGCCTATGCATAAATAGGCTTCTCAGGGCAAACAACAACAACGAACAATCAAACATGCAGAGGAAGATGTGAAAGACCAATGTTTCTAATGGAATTATCATCAAGCTCGTCAGTATGCAGGAAAAATATATATAATACTTTATTCTACACATTTCCATTTGAAGCCACAGCTCTGAGTTCCCCGCCACTCCTGCATAGTCTGACCTTGCTAAGGAAGACTGAGAATCTGTAGAGCTGGTCCAGAAAAAGGATGGGCAGGGGCGGATAAGCAGCCCTGCTATTCCTAATTTTTCCTTTTACTAAGAACACAGGATGGGTGAATGCAAGGCCCCTTTTTATTCTGAAGACTGAAAAAGTTCAGGGCTTTCCCAGGCGATTTCACCCACACTACCTATCTCATTTGGTTTTATCTGTGTTTGGCTCTAGATTCACTAAAGATAGAAAAGTCACATATAAGCTTTATCTCTTCCTTTTGTGTGGTGCAGTGATGTAAAATCACCCTATGGGATCCTAAAGAATTTGGAATTCAAATGGAGTTGTTTTCAGAGAGAGAATAGGCAGAGAAAAGGATATCAGAATGTAAGCAGATCTTGTGAAATTATTCACATTTATGTTGAACTTTCTGTTTTCAGAGTGAACAAGAGTTCAAATGTGTAGAGTGCATACGGAAAGTGAGTCACCAAAGGGGCAGATTTTTCCATTGATCAATTTAGTATCATGTCTCTTCTTCAAATCTAGGCCTCTGTGAAACTGGAGCTTACCCTTTCTATAAATATTTTTTCCTTTGCTAGATGGCAAAATGTTTTTTTGTTTGTGTGCATGTGTGTTTTTTTTTAATTATTAGGTGAAACTTAACCTAAAGTTTACTATTTTAAAATATGAAATTCTGCAACTTTTTCAGTATATTCACAAAGTTGTGTAACCATTATCACTATCTAATTCCATAACATTTCCATCACCCAATAGAAACCTTGTAACTGTTCACAATTACTCCCAATTGCCCCCTCCTTCACCTATCCCCTGGCAACCACTAGTGTATTTTCTGTCTGTGTAGATTTGACTCTTCATACAATATGTCACCTTTTGTTGTATCTGGCTTCTTTCACTTTGTAAAATGTTTTCAAGGTTTATCCATGCTGTAGCAAGTATTAGTACTTCATTCCTTTTCTTGGCTGAATAATATTCCATGGTATGGGTGTGCCATATTTTGTCTATCTATATTTTTAATTATTCAGTTGATGGACATTTGGGTTGTTTCTACTTTTTGGCTATTATAGATAATAATGCTATGAAGATTCATGCACATGTTTTGGTGTCAATGTTTGTTTTCAGTTATCTTGGGTATATAACCTGGAGAGGAATTTCTGGGTCATATAGTAATTCTATGTTTAACTTTTTGAGAAACTGTCAAACTGTTTTCTATAAGCAGTTACACCATTTCATATTCCCACCAGCAATGTATGAGGGCTCATGTTTTAGTCAGTTTGGCCTGTTATAACAAGTTACTATAAACTGAGTGGCTTAAATAATAAATATTTATAGCAGTTCTGGAGGCTGCAAGCCCAAGGTCAGAGTGCCAACATGGTGGAGTTCTGGTGAGGGCCCTCTCCTAGACTGCAAACTGCTGACTTCTCCTTATATACTCACGTGGCAGAAAGAGAGAAGTACAGAGAGATCCATACGTATTTGGGTCAAATGTTGAACTTTCTATTCCATTCTACTGACTATAGTATTTGTCTATTCATGTCCCAGTACCACACTATTTTAATTACAGGAGCTTTATATTATGTTTTCATGTCTGTTAGTGCTAATCCCCCCTTGTAGGTGTTCTTTTTCAATGTTTCCTAGTGATTCTTGCATGTTTGTTTTGCCATATGACCTTTGGTACAACTTGTCTATAAAATAGCTTGATATTTTTATTGGAATTGCATTGTATTTAGAAATTAACTTAGGAAGAACTGATATCTCTTAATCTTGTTATCCTAGCCAAGAACAGGAAATGAATTTCCAGTTGTTCAAGTCTGCTTTTGTGTCTTTCATGAGTGCTTACAAATTGTCCAGATACAGGTTTTGCCCATTTCTGGTTAAATGTATTCCTAAGCACTTAATCTCCTTTGCTGCTAATATAAATGGGCATTCCTTACTTTTACTCCTTCTAACTGTTGTTTTATATATGAAGTCTACTGATTTGGTATGTTAATTTTATAACCTGCTACTTCACTGAATTACTTTATTGAGTTGGTTTTATTATTGATTCTCTGGTTTTTTCAAAGTATACTATTATATCACCTACAAATACAAGCAGTTTTACTACTTCTTTTCCCATTCTTATGCCTCTAATTGATCTCTCATCTAAGTGCATTGGCCAACACATTCAGTACAATGTTTAAATCCTGCTTGTTGCTGATTACAATAAAAATACCTCTAGTGTTTCCTCATTAAATAAAATACTAACTTTAGGACTGAGATATACATACTTTATAATGTTGAGGAAGTAGCCCTCAATTCCTATTTCCTTGAGGGTTTTTATTATGAATGGGTAACAAATTTTGTCAAAGGCATTCTCAGGATCTATAGAAATAGACATATACATTTTCCTTAGATTTATCAATATAGTGTATTTTATAAATAGATTTCCTAATATTGAGCCAACTTGTATTCTTTAAATATATGCTATTTGGTCATGTATTATTATTATTATTATTATTATTATTATTTTTGAGGCAGAATCTCACTCTGTTGCCAGGCTGGAGTATAGTGGTGCCATCTCAGGTCACTGCAATCTCTGCTTCCCGGGTTCAAGTGATTCCCTAGCATCAGCCTCCTGAGTAGCTGGGACTACAGTCGCGCACCACCACGCCCAGCTAATATTTTTTTTGTATTTTAGTAGAGACGGGGTTTCACCCTGTTGGCCACGATGGTCTCGATTTCCTGACTTCATGATCCGCTCGCCTCAGCCTCCCAAAGTGCTGGGATTACAGGCATGAGCCACCTCATCGGGCCTGTATTTCTTTTTAATGTGGTAATGGATTCTATTTCCTAATATTTTGTTTGTTGAATCCCTTAACTTTTGCCATACATTTAAAAAGACTCCATTCCAATTTTTTTTTTTTTCAAAATCCCAACTGGGTTGGGATTTTTTCATTCAGAATTTTTACAAGAATGTTCACAAATGATATTTTTCTGTAGTTTTCTTTCTTGATACTTTTTATCTAATATATGTATCAGTTTTATGCTTGCTCATAAAGGAATTATGAATTTCTTCTTTCTTTTCAATGTTTTAAAACAATTACTAGAACAATCTGGTCTTTGAAGATTTGGTAGAAATCACTCATGAAATCAAGAGGGCATGGTAACGTTTTTGGTGTAGGCTACTTCCTTATTAATTTTACATGTTTTAGAAATTAGTCTGTTTAAGCTTTTACTCTAATGGTGTCAAATTTGGTAATCTTCATTTACCCAAGAAATTATCCACCTTATCTAGGCTTTCAAATTTTTTGCCTTAGAAACCTGTGAAGTGGCTTTTTATTATATTTTAAATTTATTCTGCTTTTATAGTTTTATCTCCCTTGCCACTTCTTAGTTGATATGTTTGTGCCTACTCCTTGTTTTCTTGATCAAGCTAACTAGTAGTTTGTCTATTTTGTTAACTTTTTAAATTATGATTTTTCTTTTTAATTAGATCTGTCATTTTCCTTTTCTTTGGGCAATCTTTCTGAGTTTTAGGGGGTATATGTGATCCTTGTACATGCTATCCTTATATTCTTTAGAATTCTCTTTACTAGCCAATTCTTCATTACCACAATCTCTTTTTATAGATAATTATATTAAACTTTTCCATTCAAATTACTATGTGGCTTCTGTCTCCTGATGAGACCCTGGCTGTCACTTGGATTTGTTGTTGCATTTGACATCTCTTGGATTTTTTCCCTTCTTTCCACCTGCTTAGCTACCAGCTTCCTCCAACTGACATCATATCCATCATACCGGGTTTGGACTGCTACAATATTCTTGTAACATCTTGTTGGTCTCCAAGTGTCCAGTTACAGTTCTCCTTTAATATAACCTTCATAATAACCTCAGATTACTCTATCTCAAATCCTATCAATACTATCATGCCACTTTCCAATGGAAATGCCCTCAGTTGATACACTAACCTAAATAAGAAGTCTAAACTCCTAAGCATCAAATATAAGACCTGTTATGCTCTGGTCCTTTCTTTTTTTTTTTTTTTTTTTTTTTTTGAGACGGAGTCTTGCTTTGTCACCCAGGCTGGAGTGCAGTGGCCGGATCTCAGCTCACTGCAAGCTCCGCCTCCCGGGTTTACGCCATTCTCCGGCCTCAGCCTCCCGAGTAGCTGGGACTACAGGCGCCCGCCACCTCGCCCGGCTAGTTTTTTGTATTTCTTAATAGAGACGGGGTTTCACCGTGTTAGCCAGGATGGTCTCGATCTCCTGACCTCGTGATCCGCCCGTCTCGGCCTCCCAAAGTGCTGGGATTACAGGCTTGAGCCACCGCGCCCGGCCGCTCTGGTCCTTTCTTAATTCTGCAATCAAATTTCTTATTTTGTCCCCTTCTTCTCTCTTCTGTTTGCACCTTAGGTGCAATAGTAGATATTCTGAAGTACCTTGAACAAATTGGGTCATTTCAATCTCTTTATTCCATCATTGTTAAACTGCTCCCTTCCTTGGGAATTTCATAGAATTCTGTCTCTGATCCTATCTATCTGATGATTACCTACCTAATCCTCAAGACTCAATTCAAGGATACCTCCCCATTTTTTAGATCTACTTCCATATTTTAGAATGGAAAAGTTCCTCAAAGACAGGAGCCATGTCTTGTCTTACATCTCCAAATTCTGCCCCAAGGTAGGCACTACATAAATATTATGTTGGATGTTAGATGAATGGATGAATTTTTACAAATGTATTTGGTCTTGGTACAACCACATAAGGGTGAGACCCTTTCAATGATATAAGAAATGGGTGTGTTCTATAGGACACAGAGAGCATTGTAATCTGGAGACAATTTCTATTGTCCATAAAGTGACAAGTTGAGGGTATTCAGTTTGAAGTCTTGAGGTCAGTTCCTGTATTTTCTATATTCTAAGTTGGATGTTCTTGTGCAAGACATTCTGAGCATGACACTTTAACTACAAAACAGATATAATGTTATAATTATCTATAGGATTTAGGATCCCAACAAAAAACAGAAGCTGTACTCAGCTTGGATATTGAAAAAAATTAATTACTGGGGAGTCTTTATACAGGTATGGGAAAGATTTAAGAAACCAACAAAAAATGTCAGGGAATTTAGTGGCTTTCAACAGAGAGAAGCCATTACCCCCTAGCCCTAAAGGAGCAAGTGAGAAAAGTGTTTCTGGAGCCTGAAGAGAATTGAGGCTGTAAAGAGAGGGTTCCTTAGAGAAGGTATAGACTTACAGATGCAGTTACTGCCAGAACAAAGAGCAGAGCAGCAAGGCAGTAAAGGAAAAAATACCCTGACCCTTCTCTCTTGCCCTATAATCTCTTGCTGGTGCTTTCCTTTGGCTGAGAACAACCGGAAGCTAGGGCTTAGGGAGCCTGGGAGATACAGTCTGGAGAGTCCACTCCATCCTTCTCTAAGCACAGAGTAGGATGCAGAGGGGCAGAGAGCAGATGGGAGGCTGCAAGTGAAAAACAACCAGCAATCCACCCCGTTTATTTTTGTGGGGTATAAAATGCATAGAAGAGTAATATAAAATATATAAGTTATAACTTTTATGTCCCCCCAAAATTCCCATATTCAACATCAGGAGAAAACACCAAATATTCAATATTTGGCTTTTTTTTTTTTTTTTTTTTTTTCAAAAAGGGACACTGTGACAAACCTGGAACTCTGATTATTTGTCTCCAGTCTGTGGGTGGGTAGCTCTTTTGGTCAGAGCCTGGAGGGTGATGAGGACAAATTAGGAGGTTCAGGCACATGGGCACCAGAGTTATATGGGCACAGACTACATAGTCCAGGCTTTGGTGTCCTGCCATTATTACAAGGAGGCCTGAGCACATCCATTGCCACTGCCCCCCAAATAATTTTGCAGTGTGTGTACTAGGTATATGTTAGAGGCAAGATACTCAGGCATTCGAATATATCTTTCCACAAGTTGTTTTAAAGCCTTATAAGTCATTCCTAGTAATTATTCAATAATTATCCAACCACCAATTTCTATACTTCCTAGAATAAGCAATGCTTCATAGAGGGTGTGGGAGTACAGTGTCAGGGTATGATTTGAAGAACACCCATCTGAGAATTACCTCTCCCAAAAGGATTTGCCCTACTCATTGCCCCACAATTCTAATATGAGAATTCTCACAATTCTCAATTAGTGATCCTCCTTTGGGTTATTTGCCAGTGTCAGTAGTCTCATCCTAAAACATACCCAAGGTGCTTAGAGTTAATAAGAAATTTGCATGCTGTTCCATCATTTCTCTTATTAGGTCAGATTACTTGTTCACTCACTCAACAAATATTTACCAAGAACCTACTCCGTGCCAGGCACTATGCTTTTTGCATTTATACAAACCAAGAATGGCACAGTGGCATCAGCTACTTGGAGGTGGGGGAAGGGTGAAAACTGCTCATAAAATGCAGCACTAGGAGCCTGATCAGAGAGGACACAGCATTGGGTTCCCGGTTAATCTAATGAGGGAGTGAAGGGAGAAAGCTATGGGTCTGGGGCAGAGAGAAATACTGTGAGCGCACTTTAGTTTGGCAGAGAGGCATGTCTGAGGATATTGAGTAAATAATAATATTCATAATTATGCGATCACTTAATATGTGCCTAATAGACTGTTAACATATTAGAAATTTCTTTATCTCAATGTCTTCCCTTACATAGCCAATATTGTGATGGTCATTCTTTTGACGAGAAAATTGAAGTTCAGAAAGGATGTGATTCACTCATATCCAAGCAGCTGATGATGGCAGATTCAGGAATCAGATCCAATTCTGCCTTCAGAGTATGAACTCCTTCCTCTTGGAAACATCATCCTTCTGTGGGATTGAGTTAGTAAAACATCTTCCTCACCTGAAATTTAGCTGTTCTTAAAAATTGCTCAGATTTTAGTGAAACTGATTTTCTCTTTCTTGAAAAGAAAAAATATCGAAGGGGATCTCTCATCTTTACCAAAGGTTTATCATGGTTTTGCCCACGTCAGTTTTGTTTTCTGAGGAAAAACTGAGAAGACTCACTAACAGATTACTCAACAAATGTTTCATGAATGAATGGCTCCATAATTAAGCAGTTAGAAGTCACGCAACCCTTTGTAACATGTAAAACACAAGAAGATGTCTCAATTCCTCCCTGAGAGTCATTTCCCATTAAATCCCAATTTTCCACTTGATGAACTGCAGGCCCTCCCAATATCAACAAAGATTAGGCAGTATTTCCTTGCCAGGCTGAGGCTGTTACTTGCTTGCTGTTGAGAAGCAAACTATAACAAATTGGGGCTGGACCAAATAAAGAACCCATAAATGAGTAACTTTGCTCAATGACCTTCTAGCTCTCTTGGCTTGGCACATCCCATGGAGAAATAAAACAAGGCAGAGAAGATGACCAAAGAGTTTCAGGAAGTTCTGTCTCCTTTCTTGGAATTTGTCGATGGGGTTATTTCCCATGGATGGCCTGTCTTTTAATTACACTTTGGCAGGCTCAGAACTATGAAGTTATAGGGATGGGTGGGCCTATAGCCAAATGCTGATCTCCTCAGCTGGCTTAATGAAAATTACCAGGACTTTGTCCACAATGGGCGAGGAACAAAAGGCCTAGGTCAGCTGCTTCGGGAGATGTGGCTGTTCCCAACTACCCTGCATGTTTCCAGGACATGGCTGATATAACTCAGTAGCAAGTGTTTGCTCGGTGTGAAAGCGATAGAAAAGAAAAGAGAACACAGTTTTCCCAAACAAAAACTAGCAAAGACTGAAGAAGCCTCCAAATCATGGAGAAAGACCTTGTACTTCTCTGACCTGGTTGAAACATCATTTCCACTTCAACTCTGAAATGCAGCAAATAGATCAAGGGCCATCAAAAAATCCCACCTGTGAATTTCTACCAAAGACATATATCATGGTGAACATGTCTTGGTTCTTGTTTGCCCAAAGATAGCAGGGGAAGAGAAGCCACCCAAGATACTTCCCTTACCTGCCTTCTGTCTGCATCTACATGGTCTCCAGTGGTGGCTGAGTGCTCTTCTTATCTCTGATTCTCCAGTATCACCACTCCCTCCTTTTGCCCTTGCAGTCCCAGGAGTGGTAGGTAGGTGCTTCCTATTGTTGCTAATCTCAGGGTTGTCTCACCACCTCATTTGGTTTCTCAGCTCTTCTATCATTTGTGTAAACAATTCTCTGAATAAATCTACTCTGGTTCAACCCTTGAAGTGGTTTCTGTTACCTGATTAGACCTTGACTGATACATATGTATTCTTCCCTTTATTGTAATGTTGCTACTCAGGAAGGCAAGACATCAAACACAATCACAACTCATCTCACTGAAAAGTCAATACTTTTCCTGCTCTATCTGGCTACCTCCTGGACTACAGGATCACATCAAGTGTGCGAGAAATGGCAATGACACTTAGAGGGCTCTCAAAGAATATCTTTTGGACACATGAGTTTCTCTGGCATGTTGTGACATCCTAGGTTTCATGTGTCCTTGTAGCCAACTTTTATACAAGAAGGAGGTGATACCATCCAGGGATGAGGGAGGGTGGCTCCACCCACCTCTATGACCTGGAGCAATGGAAAAGCTTGGTAAAGTATATGATACTTTATATATAAAAGTAACTTTAGAATACATGTTAATCAGGACAATGTTGCAACAAATGATAGAAACTGAATCAAATAAATTTAAGCAAAAAAAAAAAAAATGTATTGACTTACATTATTGAAAAACCCAGAGATAGCACAAACTTTCCACATGGGCGGGTCTGAGAGTTTAAACAATGCCATCAGGAATCTGCCACATCTCTCTCCACCATTCTGATTTGCTCTCTTTTATGTTGGTGTCAATCTCAGACAAATGCGTACCTGTGATTGCAACAGAGCCTACAACAGCTCCAGGTTACCCTCAGTCTCAGAAGGACATCTTCTCCCTCCCTGGACCAATCACTGTGTCTTTGCTGATTGGGATCAGAGGCTCTGGGAGGTCAGCCTGAGTGAAGTTCATGACTCCTCAGCCTCCTGTGGTAGGGGAAACAGAGTTCTTGACTGAGAAAAAGGGAATTCTGGGCAAGTGACAACAGATATAAAATACCACGAGGCAGCCAGGTACCAAAGGAAAAGTATTGGCTTTGAATTAGAAGAGTTGAAATTGAATTCTAACTCTATTATCAGTTTGCTGTGAAAGTCCAGGCAAAGTATTTCACCTCTCTCAGCCTTGGTTTCCTCATTTGTAAAACATGTGGATTGGGCTTGGGACAGTAATTTGTAAGCATTTTTAACCACAAAACTCTCTATTCAAGTAAACTCTTATGCAAAACAGACAAAACCTCGCCAAATTTGCTTAGAGGGGTGATGAGGATACTGGAGCCGTATCTCCCTGATGGGGCTACTTGAAACTCCTTTAGTTCCTTGGAACACAATTTGAGAAACCTTGAAGTAGCTGATCTCAAGGGCCTCTTCCAGCTTGAACTTTGGGGAATGTTATGTAGATTGTCCAACCCTCTTTAATCTAATTTTTCTCACTTTCCCTCTATTTATTTTTTGGCTAACATCATGAACTTTGGCTATGTGTGAGAGGCCACTTAGGAAAAATAATCATTTATTCAAATGCTCAGCCAATTTACTTTGGCCTATTTGGAGCTTGTTTTTCCTGACGGAGAGGGAATAAATTTATAAAACACACTTTCAAGTTGGGGCTAGAAAAGGTGAGTGTACAAGTGAGGAAGAGTAGACAACAGAAGTTGCCAAAGCTGAGCTGAGCTGGAAGCTGTGAATTCAGGAAACCTCCTTCTCCCCATTGCTGCGCTCCCTTGGCATCTGGGGCCAAGTGTACGCTCTGGAACGGATGGCAGAGGAGGATGTTGTGGGTTTTGGCTTCACTACTTGTGAAAACTTGCTCTTGGGAAGCCACCTCCAGCTCCAATACGAGTGTTTGATTGAAATCGAGCATCAGGGAAGATGGGGAAAGCGGTGGGGGATTTGGTCTTCCGATAGCCAGAAGACAAGGTGAAAGGACGGACACTTTGACTCAGAAAGTGCCAAGAGCGAGAAATTCGTGCTGAGGTGACTTCAAATGAGGCCAGGACCTTTGCTTCTCTTTTTCATGTAATTGTTTATTCAGATATATGAATAAAGAGAGGCTAATTGGTGGCAGACACTCCTTGGGGGTGCAGAGATAAATAAGTGGTGTTCTCTAGCCTGTGGGACCTTGGAATGAAACAGGCGAGGCAGGCAGATCAATGCAAAATGCTGTGTGGGAAGGCTGATGTTTCTCTGGTGCACACAGGCTGGTGATGGCGGATGTCTGCTCTGACTGGCTGGTGTCTGGGCTATACCAACTGTTAAATATTTTAATATCATCCCTGCTCTGTGATGTGTAGGAAGTATAACCAGATAGATGTGTACACTCCACAGTACTAGTACAGAGAAGGAAAAATAACTGGTGGAGTTAAAGAGTGTTTATAGAGGTGGTAGCATTTGGTCCGTGTACTAAAGGAAGAGTAGGACATCATTCGGAGGTGGAAGAGGAGACAGGAAGGGGGCATTCTAGAGGACAGAGGGAGTGGGACCATGTTCTGCAGTCTGAATATGTATGCAGAGGCTGGGAAGACAAACACGTTGTTTGGTGTGAATTGAGCATAAGTTGTTAGGGAGTTCATCAAAAAGTGTGAGCTCACTATCTTCAAAATATCCAGAATTCAACCACTTCTTTCCCTTTACTACTGCCAGCCTGGCCCAGCCCATTCTCTTCTCTCCCCTATTCCAGTCACAGCCTTGGAAGAGGCATCTGCTTCTCTCCTGCCCCCTACAGACTATTCTCTATACAGAAGCCTGGAAGATCCCTTTACAAACCAGGTCAAATCTCCTAATGGCTTTGCTCAAAATAGTGCAATGACTCCCCACATCACTAAAGTTGACGTTCTTACATTTGACTTCACTGAGCAAGCTAATTCCACATCTACAGTATTTCATGACCTCCTCTTTTACTCCTCTCCACACTATTGACTTTGATCTGGCCACACTGGCCTCCTACTTCATCCTCAAACTTGGCAGACACACTCCTCCCTCAAGACCTTTGCTCCAGCTGTTCCCAGTGCCTGGAGCTTCCACTCTTTTTCCAAGTATCCCTCGTCTACGTTTCTCATCTACAGATCTTTGCTCTTGAAGGTTGTGTTGACTGCCCTATTTCATTTCACAACCTGGTGACCCATCAACCTGTGAATCTACCCTCCTTGGCCTATTCTGGTTTTTTTTTCTTAGCAATTTTCACTTTTTAATATAGTATATTTTTCTTATTAATTATGTTTATTGTTTGTCTTTTCTTGCTAGAATATAAGTTCCATGAGGGTGGCTATCCTTGTCTGTTGCTTTGAAAAAAATTCCAAGTGGTCAGATCAGTGCTGGGTATAGATGAGGTGCTTGATAACTACTTATCAAGTGGTAGGGAGTGAGGATTTGGTAGATTATCCAAATACATGGTAAAGCCAGCATTTGGACTCAAGTTTGCCCAGTGGCTCGTGCCATCACTCCTGAGTGGGAAAGGAAAACCAGTTGAAGTATTGATGCTGGTAGCACTGGTGGTGGGATTTTTATAACACTCATGCTGATACTGGACAGCATAGACAATGCTGCAGTGAAGGAGAGCGCAAGCTATCCTTGCTCAATTTGTTGCTGCAGACTCTTTTTTTCTTTTAAATAATAAAATTCGTGACTGAAAAGACATCCTGTATGCGTGCGTGTGTGCATGTGTATGTAGATGCATTGGCCTCCATCCTAGAGCCTTACCTCATTTGGCAGGCATTTAACAAAGGCAGGATTATTGAATACCAGTGAATTATCTGGCAACAGAGGAAGAGACCAAGAGATGCATCGGTATGGAGCGCACCTGATAGGATGAAATGTTGGTCATTCACAGATGTCTTTCAGAAGGAATCACCAACAAGTGCTGCATTATGTTTGTCTTGAAGAAACTATTTCCTATAAGGTTTCTGACCTTGAGAGGCAGGGCTGACATTGCAGACAAGAGCCTCAAGATTAGGCAGTTCTGCCTGGACTTCTCTGGAATTGCTGCTCAGTACCTGTGCCTGCTGCTACCACCTGCCATTGGGATTTGGCGCAGGGATCCAGTTAGCTGTTTCTTCATGCTCCAGGCTTCCACTGGTTAATGCTGAGGACTGCCAGCTAGTATTGAGAGATTGCCACTACCACAGAAACACTGTCTAGAAAGAAGGCTGGGTTACGAGGAGATGGGACAAACACAGAAAAGTCAAAACCAGGCCTCATCCTGGCCGGTAGTTAGATTTTTTACTTAAATTTAGGCTTACTCTACATGTTAAGACTCCAAAGAGTACTAGGGAAAGAATGCTTTCCTAAAATGCATGGGCTCCACTGAATGCCGTATTTAGAAAGGAATCATTCCTTCTAGTTGTGCTGATGTGTTAAATGAGTAAGGCCACCAAGCACTCTTAATGACCAAAAGGGATAAAAAGTTTCCTCCTGGTTTTCTTCAAATCACAGGCATCACTATAAGGGAGGAGGCTATTGGATAAGCTCCTGCTTATCCAAAAGAAACTAAATTTATTTTGCACAGAAATCAAATTATTAACCCCCAAGCTTTCAAAGTTGCTAGATTGACAACCACCTAAGATGATACCAAAATGTGGTTGTCTGGGAAATTTATTTTCGTATAACATACAATGCTACAATGGTATCTTCCACAGAAGGAACATTTAAGTCCCGCACTCCAACCCTCATTACCACACACACAATACACACACCTTTTATTTTTACCCCCAGTTCACCTGTATTGGTGTTTAGAATAGCACAAGGGTCTATTAAATCTGAAAGCTGTTTTGGTCTCCAGACTTGCCAAGTGTCATATTTGACCTACTTCACCCGTTGAAATTCCCATCCTCCATAAAAAAAACATTTCTAACAAGATACCACCCTGGTCTTACTATGGCTTTTTCCAATTTCTTCATTATAAATGCCAATCATGCCTGCCCCATAGTATACAATGATTTTGGACACCCTCTATGCCACCTGTCCTCAAGCTTCAGTTAGTGTCTGAATCTCCTAAAGGGCTGGTTAAAGTACAGATCACTCTGCCACCCCCAGAGTTTCTAATTCAAGAAGACTGGGGTAGGGCTGGAAAGTTTGCATTCCTGACAAGTTCCCAGGTAAAGCTGACACTGCTGGCTCTGGGATCTTACTTTGAGAATGTCTGTTCTATGCTTTCAATTTTGATTGCTCCTTGAAGAAAAAGAAAACCAAAACCAGTTGATTTAGAACTGAACTGGGTAGAATTAGCAAAGTCAACAGCTATGAAATTAAACAGCAGCAGAAGAATGAGCTGGTATCAAGTGAGGTCTGGGTGTGGAGGAGAATGTGCTATAGTTCATGTTCCTTAGGGTTCCTTAAAAGATCTTTCTTCATCAAGAAAGAACCCAAAGAGTGAAGTGATCAATATCAAAATTCTTTCAGTTACAAGTGATAAAAATAATAATACAAATAAATATCAACTCAAACAGGCCAATTCAAAGAGGATATTTATTGGCTCATATCAATGAAAAGTATAAGGATGGTCTAACTTCAGGCATGGCATGAACCAGAAGCTCAAAAAAGTTTCTTTCTATAACTCTGGCCTCTGTGTCCTCTCTATTTGAACCATTCTGAAACAGATTCTTAGATCCTGGTGGCAAAATAAACAAGAACCACTTTCTCTCACTGGCCAAAGTCTTTAGAAAGCATGCTGTTATAGTTTCTCAAAGAACACAGTCTGCGGGGGTCACCTACTGTGATCCAGAATAGAGAAGAAAAAGGGCAAGAAGAGGACCAATTGATAGTATATTAACCGTAATGGCCATTATTCCTTGGACACTGAGGCAAGTTTGTGACACTATAAAAATAACACGGAAGTATGTTTATGGTCATAGCTTCCCATTACCCAAATCCAACTCCATTCAACTAAGAAAATGCCACTAAGACAATTTACCTTGGGGATTGTCACACAACTTTTTATCTCTTTTGTCACCATTAAATGTGATGTTTTTACTGGTAAGCTTCATGGCAGAGCCTGTCATTGTAGTGAGATAATTTGCTACAGAGAGTGGTGTAGGCAAAGGGAAATGGTAGCTACCTGTTTCCCCAGATCCACAGTAACTTTTTTAAAGTCTTTCTTTCTGCTGAAAAATGCCTGCCTGGCTACAGAGTCGAATAGGAGACTCTGAAGGGACAAGATGCTATTTTAAGTGCGATTTTCAGTCTTATAGAGTTTTCATTTAGTTCTTCATGTAATAGGCACATGTACAAAAGCAATTAAGCTAGAACAAAGCAGAAAATAACAGCAGGCAACTCACTGCCTTCAGTTACAGTGCTCCCAATCTGGAACACTGTCAGTCACTGGTGGGGCTTGCAGAATTAAACTAGCTGGGAGAAAGAAAAAAAAATTTTTTTTGGCTGAGTCAGCATCCAAATATAGGAATCCTTCTGAAGGATTGCAGGTTTCTCAGAGGGCTATGCTAGAGGCAAGGAGTAGGTTGATTTTTTAAAGTCCATACAGGAAGAAAGAATTATTGCACAATGTGTGTGTTTCCTGAGTTGTGGTCTGGAAAAACCATATCTGGGCCTAGGACACTCGCCTCCCTCTTTGAGACCCTGGAATGAATCTTTATTTCATTGTGCTTAACCATCACAGCAATTATGTTCCTAGAATGATATCAGCTAAAGGATGTGTTGGGGTTTTATTTTAGTTAAGTTAGATTGTAATTAGCAGGAAGTCACGTATTAAAGGGATATATGAGAAACGGAGTGGAGGCTAATGGAATTAAAGGGAGGGAAATGTCTGGGCTTTAGGGCTTTGCCACTGCCAAGGCCCACTCACTCACATTCATTCCCTCCATCCATCTCACCCTATCTCCATTCTTCATTGTCTTCTGCTAAACACAGATTTTTAAATATGGCAGAAGATGGCCACCAGCAGCTCCCGATTCATGCCCTTCAATTTCTATGACTCAAAAGGCAACATACTCTGTCCTCCTCCAGTTGAGGAAAAACCCCAGGGAAAGAGGACTGCATAAATGAGATGAGAGGAGAGTGATCTGGAAGTAGGAGAGGGAGGGCTATGGCCACAGAAACCAGAGAAGGATGGAATTTCAAGGAAAAGACAATGGTCAATGGACACTACAGAGGGATGAAGTAGAGTGTGATGGAAGCATTCCTGACAAGGTTTGCAACACACAAAAAGTTAATGTCACATTTATCAGCTCACATAGTGTGTGGATATTAAACAAGCATATCACAGTGCTTTTCTTGAATATTAGTGTCCTAATGCCGTCACTGGAAACATCAATTTGGGCAACTGCCCATAAATTTATGGTTCCTTGTAAAGCTGCTTTTACGTAGTTAAAAAGTATTAATTAACATAGAAACAAGCTTTGATAAAAGACTGCTGAACAACAATGAAATAAACCCAGAAGGGCCGTGGTGGGCCTAGCCTGGGTATTGTGCTCACAATCCCCACTTGCTTTGTCACTGGGGAAGGAGGACAAGGTACAACAGTTGGCCAGGTTGAGTCACATCATGGCTATTCCTGTGGGGAGGGACCAAGTACTATGAATGACTGACAGCCCCACCAAGATTACACAACTAGAGGCAGGGAGAAACTATTTCCCAAAGAGGAGGAGGGAGAAAGGTACATACTTTTCTGTGTACAACTAGCAAAATGGTTACAGGAGTCCAGCCAAGTGTAAAAGTATCCCCAGTCCTCCAGTAGCACCAATTATTAGTTATTCCTATCAACGTATATTTTGTACCTACTACATGTCATATCTGTGTTAGATCTTGGATATACAAAGATAAATGGGACAAGATCCCAGCCTTTCAGAGTTTGAGTTATTGCTAAATAGACATGCAAAAATAAACTGCGTGTTATGGAACAAGAATTGTAGTAGAATTTGAAAAGTAGTATGGGAGAAGGAGAGGGAAAAGGATGCATTCTGTTGGGAAGGAGGGATGAGAGTAAGATTCATAGGAATCAAGGTTCAGAGGAGGGCTTTAAAGGAGGAATAGGAGGTTTCCAAGTAGACAAGGCAGATTTCCAGAGATTTCCCAATTTAAATACTCACTTAGCTTAGTTGTATTAGAGAATATTATAGGTTTGTATCACATAGGGCAGCACTTAGGAAATACAGATCTCAAGCTAATTTTAAACATAGAAATTAAAGTTTACAGAAGTTAGGAGATTTGATCAAAGTAATATAGCTAGAGAGTGGCAGGGCTACCATAAGAAGTCAGACTTCTTCATCACTAGAATAGTGCTCTTTTAATTTCCCCACATAAAATCCTGAGGCTCAAGGGTCAAAGAGAAACAGTGAGCCTTGTCCTGGTTTTTAGTAGGTATTATCTAGAGTCATGAATCTAACTATAACTATTATGTGACCAGGACATTACCAACTCATTAGCCTTGAAGAATGGTGAGTAGCAAGTGTTCACAGTGAATTTTACATTCATGTACAAATTATTGGGAAAAATCTGTTTCAGAAAAACACAACTGGCCACCATAGATAGCCCCCATATGTTACATCCAATAATTAATGGACCTTTAATTACATTTCAATAAATTGATGAGGACTGAGTTTTAAGACAGGTTATTTCCTTACTGGAGCTGTGACTCATAAGGAGAGGACAGCCCCCCGGTTTTTATCAGAAAATAAAAAAGTTAAGGGGAGAAGCCCTCTGTTTTACTCACACGGACTGGTAGGGCAGATGTGCATAGCTGACAGATACCCAAGATCTAGAAAAACAATTGCTTGGAAGTCACTGGGCTGAGACAGCTGGAATGGTTAGTTTTTTTCCTATGGGCTTCTGAGCTAAAGACTCTTTCAAATTCCGGAGCAGAGGCACGGAAGGCCCTGTGCAAAGCCAGCACAGGAAGGGCTAGTCTGGGTTGGTCTGGTGGGTTAGGTGGGCAAGAGTCATGGTCTAAAAGGCAGTGGGAGCTAGAGAGGGCAGTAGCACAAGCCATTCAGAGTAGAACAGTTGCGGAAGTCACTGTCCCTTTGTATACTGCTTTCTTGGTACAGGCAGCCCTGGTTCCACAGCTATAATTATAATGATTGACAAGAAACTGACAGAGGGCCCTATTTTTGAGAGGAGCAAAGGTATGGCCTTGTGTGTGGGAATGTAGTCTGAGCAGGAGAGTCAGGAATTGCATAGCCGTCATCTTCCAAAATGAAGAGGCTATTAGAGAAATACAGACAAGCATTGTGCATTTGTGGATGGCTAGCGCAAAAGAACACATCATCCCCCAATCTCAGTATAATATCCATCACTCCGGAGAAAAGATCAATATCAGCAATTATCAAAAATGGGGGAAAAACTGCCAAAAGGACTGTAAGCCAACCATGTTAAACATGAAATGAATTACCACTCCCTCCAGTGGGATAAAATTTCTAAATCGTCAACACAATAGAAAATAAACACAAAGTCTACACATTTCCTTGTAGGCTTTCCGCCAGCCTCTTAGAGAGACCAAGCTCACTCAAGAGTCAAGTTCAAGGTTTCTGCCTGCCTCTCCTTCTTGTCTGTTTTGACTATACATATATATGCTACAACTATGTTATTGGTATACAAGAGGTTGGAGAACTCAAGGCCATTTCCTGTAAGGGACTGGGTTATCCATAACACTTGCTTGGTTATCTTTTATGATTTAATAGGGAGACTTTCCATAGCATGAAATCTGGCTCTGCCATTTATAGGCTGTGAGACCTTGGGCAAGTTACTTAACCTCTGTGAAACACAACTCAGGAGTCTTGGAAAACGATGATTGTATGAGACAATATCTATAAATAGATATAGAGCACAGCACTGGAACATGTCATGTTCTTAAAATGGTAGCTACTCAAATTGTTATTATTATTAAATCACTGTGCCTGCCTTTGAAGAGCTCACAGTCTAATGCGAAAACCAGACATGGGTATGATTCATGCAGATAGAACAATATGGGTTGTGGTTACAAGTATGGGTTGTGGTTATTTTCATGTTTAAGATTGCCTTTGTATAGTCTGTTTCCTCTGGTGGTTTCTGTCCAGATAGTGACACTATTTGCAGAAATTCTAGGGAAAAATCACAGTCTCTCATCAGGCTAGAAGTATTCTGGATTCTAGAACATTATCAAGATCTTCACCTAATACGAAAAGGCAGAAAAGACCTATGGATGCTAACATCTTCAGGCATCTTGAATCTCAACGTTGGCTGCACTAGGAGAGCTTTTAAAATTCCAGTGCCCATTCAACAAAGATGACAAGACGATTTAATGAAAAGACAATCTTTTCAACAAATGGTTCTGGAACAAGTATCCATATGCAAAACCTCACAAGACACACAAAAATGAAAGTGGATTATAGATATCAAAATAATAGCTAAAACTATAATACTTCTGGAAGAAAGCATAGGAGAAAGCCTTCATGACCTTGGTTGACCAAAGAGTTTTTAGATATAATAGAAAAGCACAGTCCATAAAATGAAAAATACATATTTTATACTTCACAATTTAAAATGTTTGTATTTAAAAAAAAAATAAGAAAACGAAAAGTTCAGTCACAGACTGGAGAAAATACTTGCTAGTCATATATCTAATAAAGTACTTGTTAATATATAAAATAACTCTTACATCTCAGTAATAAGAAGACAATTCAATTTTAAAAGGGGCAAAAGATTTGAATAGAAGTTTCGCCAAAGAAGATATACAAATGGCTAATATGCACTTGAAAAAATATTCAGTGTAATGAGGAATCCAAAGAATATAAGGAATACAAATTAACACTACAATTACATATAACTACACAGTCATTAGAATGGCCAAAATTAGAAATCCAAACAACACCAAGTGTGGTAAGGGTATAGAGAAAATGGAACCATCAATCATTGCTGGTGGGAATGTAAAATGGGAAAAGTCAGTTTTTTAAAATAAGTCCGTCGAAAGCTTACTATACAACCCAGCAATTCTGCTCCTAGAAATATACGCAAGAGAAATTTAAACATATTTCCATACGAAGGCATGTTGTGCTAATGTTCATAGCAGCATTTTTCATAATTGCACCAAACTGGAAACAACCCAGATGCCCACCAACTGCTGAAAAGTCAAACAAAATGTAATATGTTCGTACCGTGAAATAGTGTTCAACCATAAAAAGGAGCATGCTACAGCATAGATACACCTCAACAATATTATGAGACATGAAAGGAACCAGATGCAAAAGACAACATATGTTATGATTTTATTTATGTGAGTGTCCACACAAGAGAAATTGACAGCGATAGAAAGCAGATCATGGCAGTCTGAGGTCACAGGTAGGAGCAGGGATTGACCGCAAACTGGCAAGAGGGAACTTTTTTGGGTGATGGAAATGTTCTAATACTAGATTGTGTGGATGTCTGCACTCCCATGTTCATTGCAGCACTATTCACAATAACCAAAATATGGATGCTGTGGATCTATGTCCATCAACAGATGAACAGGTAAAGAAAATGTGTATGTACACAACAGAATGCTATTCAGTTGTAACAGGAATGAAATCCTGTCATTTGCAGCAATATGGATGGAACTGGAGGTCATTATGTTAAGTGAAATAAGCCAGGCACAAAAGGACAAATACTGCGTGTTTGCACTTACGTGTGGAAGCTAAAAAAGTGGCCCTCATGGAGATAAAAAGTTGGTGGTTACCAGAGGCAGAAAACGAAAGGGGGAAGGAAGATAAGAGTGAGGTCAGTTAATGGTTACAAAATGTAATTAGATAGAAGGAATAAGATCTAGTGTTTGATAATACAGTAGATTATTATAGTTAACAATAATGTATTTTATATAGTTCAAAATAGCTAGTAGAGAAGAATTAAAATGTTCCCAACATAAAGAAGAGATAAATGTTTGAGGCGATATGTATCCCAGTTACACTAATTTGATCATTACACATGGTGTGCATGTATCAAAATATCAAATGTGCCCCCAAAATATGTGCAACTATTATGTATCAATAAAAAAACACCAGATTGTGGTGATGCCTGCACAATTCTTTAAATATATATATATTTTAAATAATATAATTTACCATTATAATGGGTGAATTTTATACTGTGTAAAGTAGACCTCAATAAAGCTGTTTAAGAAATCCTGTTGTCCAGGCTTCCCTCCAGACCCATAACATTGGAATCTTTGGGGCTGGGACCCGGGCATCAGCATCTTGTAAAGCTTCTCCAGCTATTTTAATGGGCAGCCCAGGAGAACCAAGGTAGAGAAAAACCTGTGGATTTGAACTGCATCTCCACAACTCACCAGCTGTGTTACTTAGAAGTATTATTTAATCTCTCTGAACATTATTTTCCATGTCTATAAGAAAAAATAATACCTACCTCATCAGCTTGTTTTGAGGCTAAAAAAAGATGAATGTAGAAGAATGCTGAATAACGTCAAGCTGAACAATTGTCTAGAAACTAGAATAGTGATAACAGTCATATAATGTGTGTTCAAGACCTGAAAGTCAGCCACAGTTTTGTCAAGAGACCCCGAGCACAAGACATTCTTATACCAGACAGCCCTATCAGTCTAAATTCCAGAGTATGTAAGATTACTTTGATCTCTGTCAGTTTGGGACAATTTAATAATCTCCCAAAGAGCACTTCAATGAGATCAGGCTTCCAACAACAACAGACTGAACTATCCAAAAGCTTCCTTTAGATTAAAAGTACCTTAATGTCAGCCAGGCATGGTGACAATATTTTGGGAGGCCAAGGCAGGCAGATCACTTGAGGCCAGGAGTTTGAGACCAGCCTGGCCAACGTGGCAAATCCCTGTCTCTACTAAAAATACAGAAATTAGCCAGGCATGGTGGTGGGTGCCTGTAATCCCAGCTACTCAGGAAGCTGAGGTGAAAGAATCACTTGAACCCAGAAGGTCAAGGTTGCAGTGAGCCATGATCCTGCCATTGCACTCCAGCCTGGGTGACACAGCAAGATCCCCCACCTCAAAATAAATAAATAAATAAATAAAATACAAATATTTTTATATTATCAGTAATTTGTGGTTGTTTTGCAGTTGGAGTTAGGGTCAGACAGTAGAGGGGTTTTTTTCTTTTTTTTGAGATGGAGTCTCGCTGGTCACCTGGGCTGGAGAGCAGTGGCAGGATCTCGGCTCACTGCAAGCTCCATCTTCTGGGTTCACACCATTCTCCTGCCTCAGCCTCCCAAGTAGCTGGGACTACAGGCACTCGCCACCATGCCTGGCTAATTTTTTGTATTTTTAGTAGAGAAGGGGTTCCACCGGGTTAGCCAGGATGGTCTCGATCTCCTGACCTCATGATCCACCTGCCTTGGCCTCCCAAAGTGCTGGGATTACAGGCGTGAGCCACTGCGCCCGGCCGAGGTTTTAAAACCTCTAAACCCAGCCTCTTTCAGCTACTATAAAGATATAAAAAATGTCTTGTACCAATTAAAGTGTGTTCAGCTGGAAGTAGCAAAGTACCTGATTTTTAATGTCTTAAGTTGCAATTATTTTAAATTTTAACAGATGATCTGGAAGTAGGCATTCCAAGTTTGCTTTGGAAATTCCGTGATATTATAAAATATCCAGACTCTTTAGAATCTTGAGCTTTGTCAAAGGCAGCATCTCTCCTCATGATCAGAAAACAGCTGCCAGATTTTCAAGAAACTCAATCGCATATGACAGCATCTCAAATAGAAAGCTGGAGGCAGATACAAAGAAAGGCTTTTTCTTCACATGCTTCTTTGTTATTAGGAAGGAATGAAAACTTTTCCCCAGAAGTCCCAAGAAGACTTTTCCCTTTATCACCTTAGATGAATTGGGTCAAATACTCACCCTGTTAGCAAGGAGGGAGGAGGAATGGTCGTCAGGAAAGCATCCAAAAGCATCTGTCACATTGCTTATTTTCATACAGTGTTTTGCAGCTATGCATATGCAGCAGTGTTCTTCATTATAGGCAACAGAAAATGTCCCTGTCTAATTTAACCAGAAAATGACTTTATTCACAGATTTTGAGTACTTCAGAGCTGTCAGGATTTCTGAAGAGTGAAACTTGAGGTTAAGCTGCCAGAAACGATGCCCAAAACCATGCTTGAAAACTGTTCTAATGAAGAAGCCCCTACTTCTGTCAGTTACCACACACTCCATGGACAGTTTGCACCATTGCTGTTCTCCTGATAACTTGATCTTGCTTTCACCATTACCGCCACGGCTGCCAAAGAGAGAGGGTGAGTGTGCTCCTTGACCCTTGGTTGTTGCATAGCTAGCTTCCAAATCTAAGTGTGCTGTGAGCGCATCTGATTGGTGGAGCCTTGGTCATGTGAGCTTTCCCAGCTGCAAGGGAGTCTGGGAAGGGGAGTAGCTGGTATTTTTGGTACTTCTGAAGACTCATAAGAGAAGAATTCTCAACTTAGGTAGAGGTTTAGATACTGAAAAACTAGAGTGAATGACACATTCACTACAATGTTAATTATCTCATTTAATTCTCATAACCTTTTGCAAGTTATCCTCATTTTATGGAAAAGGTAACTGAGGCTCAGAGATACTTTACCATGTCCAAAAATCTAAGCTCTACAGACAAGTAAGCAAAACTAGATGTCCAGGGATGTATATTGTGCATTATTATAGGAAATTAATTGAAGACATACCAGATATTCATCATTAGGTATTTGTTAAATAAATTATGCTATATTTATACAATGGAACACTGCATAACCTTTTACAAACCTTGAGCTAGATTTATATGTTCTGATAGGAAAATATGTTTAGAATATATTGAGTGAGAAAACCACAAGTTCCAAAATGGTATAGATAGTACAACTTCAAAACAGTTTCAAGAGACTCTAATTTTATATAGATAGAGATATATCATATATATTGTATATACAGGTAGTCCTAGGATTAGTAAGATTTAACTTAGGATTTTTCAATTTTATGATGGTTCCCATACAACCATTTTGACTTTCACTTTCAGTACAGTATTCAATAAATTGCATGAGCTATTCAACACTTTAATATACAATAGGCTTTGTTTTAGATGATTTTGCCCAACTGTGGGATAATGCAAATGTTCTGAGCACATTTAAGGTAGACTAGGCTAAGCTGTAATGTTTGATAGTTTAGGTGTATTGAATGTATTTTCAACTTATGATATTTTCAACTTATGATGGGCTTATCTGGCTGTAACTCCATTGTAAGTTGAGAACATTTATATATTTTACACACACACACACACACACACACAGAGCCATGTATACCAAACTGTTAACAGTAGTTGTCTCATGTGGATGTTAATAAGAATTCTCACATTTTTCTGTTATATATACTTGCAATTTTTGAATTTTCTACAGTAAGTATGTAGTGTTTTGTAAGCAGCAAAACACCCAATAAATCCAATTTTAATTGAACCAGATTAATCATCCATAAAGATAAGATTCCTTTGTTTAGATAATGGAAATGGGGTAGGCGGGCCTGTCCAACTTGAGGGCATTTTTGCCTCTAGGACTTAGATATTGAAATAAAAATTAATGAGTCACTCAAAAATATGGGATCAATGGGAGAGAAAAAAGGCAGGGAGCTTGACTCCCCTTCAGAGGCAGGGCTAGCAGCAACTGGGGCAACAAGGGTCACTTTATGTTTAAGTTGAGGGAGGATAAAATAATAAGAGAGTTCCAGAGAGTAGGAGAGTCAAGAATAAATGCTTCATCCCAGATTAAGAAAGGATCCAGTAGCCTGAGATATGGATGGGTGGAGAAAGCAAAACCAGTGAAATGGGTCAAAGAGATTAAACCCTGGTTGGAAATTGAGCAAGAAAAGCCTGGGAGGCTGAAACAGGCCAGGCCTGAGGCAGTGCCAGGCTTTGTTCTCAGGCCTAATTGCTAGGATAGGAAGCTATAAGTTACACTGTGGAATGCTTTAGTGTTTTTTTAAATAGTAAATTTTTCTGACACAGCTTATTGATGAAAACTGTTTTTAGCTATAGGAATCCTATATTCCAATACCACAGAGGGTACAATTAAATATAAAAATGCTGAAAGAGAGGCAGTATAGCTTAGTGGAGAAGAGCATAGACTTCGACTTGGTGACTCAGGTGGTATAGACAGAGAGATGACTGTGGATGCCACCAGAGAAGAGTCACTAATCCGATAGTTTGGGTTTTGGCCAGTCACCATAGGAGAAGTGACTTTAGTATTGATGGGGACATCCCAACCCAGGCTTTACTCTGATTTGTGGATGACCTGGGCTTCAGTTGTGGGACTTGTGGTGGTGGGAATCCACATGCTCTAACTTTGAAATTCTCAGCCTTTTGCTATAACATAACAAAAAAAGAATGGCTACAATGAGCCAGACTCTAGTTGGTGCTGAAAGTCCTGTTGATGTGCCTGAATGGAGAAACTAAAAGTCACCAACACGGCTCATTAGTGAACCTCTGACTCATACTGAACATGGGAGGACAATTAAGGAAGAAGACCCTAGTAGAAGGATCCCCACCAAATTGTCGTCTTTCCCTTTTATGTGATGAGGTTTGATGTTGGCAGTTCATTCTTTGCACTCCCTGCTACATATTTGATGCCTGTCAATGCACGTATCACAGATAACTGGAGAGGCATTGGAATTACACATGCAGAGGTCTAGAAAGACCATTTGAGCCAATTAAGCAGGAGTGTTTCTTCTGGAACAATCTTTCAACATCCATGTGTATATTTGACTAAATCTTTTTGGTTGGTTCCCATGCTGAAGACATTACTTTGGTGCACAGCTTGCAGAACAACCTAGCACATGCCAGATGTGTTTTGTTTTGTTTTGTTTCTTTGCCATTTTGTTCTGCTTTGCTTTTCAATATCAAAGCAACTCTAAGCCACTAGACATAGCTTCTCCAAAGACTTCAGATCAATGATTTCCAGATGTGCTATTTGTAGTCATTCATAGAGCCAAGATATAAATGTCATCAATCCCTGGAGGCATTGTAGTGTAACACTCTAGAATGCAAGTTTACGAGCCAGATTACGTGGGAGTGAATCTTGTCTCCACCACTAGGGCAAGCTATTTAACTTCTTTGTGCCTCAGTTTTGTCATCTGTAGAATGGTAATAATTATAGTACCTATCTCACACTGGTGTTGTGGGAATAAATTAATTTTCTTTTTTTATAAAAGGGTGTGTAGAATAGTGCCTGGTATATAAGCGATAAATGGTAAGTGTTGTTACTATTCTAGAATCCTGTCAGCCACTCCTGTAGGACTTCAGATGGTGGAAGTGGATGAAGTCATCATGACCCTTGAGCATCCTGGTAGGATACACAGCTTTGTAGTTTTAAAAATGTGATGTACTCAGTGCATGAATAGCTAAATGAGTTCAAGAGACTACTCCATACAGACCAAGCTCAGAAATTGACAGAAGAGTTAATTGTGCCTATGCCAATTTTTTTAATTTATAGTAAGATTAGAACAGGCAAAGGGGCACCAGATATTCGTGTTACCATGTCAGTGTATCCTTCCCTAGTATGCAAACCTACATCAGATGTCAAGTTTCCATTTGAAAATTATTTGGTGAGCATAGTAGTAGAGCTGGTATCCTCATGTTACCTGGTTACCACATATGAGAGAGGTAAGCAGAAAAATAAACTTGTTGGATGCAGATGTTTGAGATTATTTGTCATGGTGGGCAGTGGGGATATGAAGTCAAAATATCTATTTAGAATGCGCAATCTTCAGTGAAGCCTGACCTCCAATCATAAAATGTGTCAGATGACCCTGGAAAGGGACAAAGAAATTGATGTCTGCTGAGGCATGCCAAAGCCTATACAGATGAGAGGACTGCCATCAATCTGGGCTCTACATGGAAGAAGCAATGGGGTTTAAATTTCTCCTTTCCTTGAAGCTTCCTCAGAAGTCCTCTCTTTTGGTTTTGTTTTGCTTTTCCTTCCCTCCTGCCCTGGTTCATTTTCTGATGCTATAGCAGAATACCATAGAGTGGGACACTCATAAAGAAAAGAGATGGCCGGGCGCGGTCGCTCAAGCCTGTAATCCCAGCACTTTGGGAGGCCGAGACGGGTGGATCACGAGGTCAGGAGATCGAGACCATCCTGGCTAATACGGTGAAACCCCGTCTCTACTAAAAAATACAAAAAACTAGCCGGGCGAGGTGGCGGGCGCCTGTAGTCCCAGCTACTCGGGAGGCTGAGGCAGGAGAATGGCGGGAACCCGGGAGGCGGAGCTTGCAGTGAGCTGAGATCCCGCCACTGCACTCCAGCCGGGGTGACAGAGCGAGACTCCGTCTCAAAAAAAAAAAAGAAAAAAAAAAAGAAAAGAGATTTACTTGGCTCACATTTCTTTTTTTCTTTTTGAGACGGACTCTCGCTGTGTCGCCCAGGCTGGAGTGCAGTGGCGGGATCTTGGCTCATGGCAAACTCCGCCTCCCGGGTTGATGCCATTCTCCTGCCTTAGCCTCCGGAGTAGCTGGGACTACAGGCGCCCGCCACCTCGCCCGGCTAGTAGAGACAGGGTTTCACCGTGTTAGCCAGGATGGTGTTGATCTCCTGACCTCATGATCCACCTGCCTCGGCCTCCCAAAGAGCTGGGATTACAGGTGTGAGCCACCACGCCTGGCTGGCTCACATTTCTATACGGTTGGAAATCCAGGACGGAGGGGCCTCACCTGTTGTGAGATGTACTGCTGCATCATAACATGGAGGATGCCTTATGTGGTGAGGAGGGTGAGAGCAGGTGAGTGCATATGAGACAGAGAAAAAGGGGGTCCAACTCCTGAGATAATGAGCCCATTCCCTTGAAAACAACCTTAATCCATTATGAGGACAGAGCCTTCATGACCTAATAACCTCTTAAAGACCCCACCTCTTAATACCATCACAATGGCATTAAATTTCAACATGACTGTTGGAAGGGACACTTAAATCATAGCACCTGCCATCCTTTCCTCTATATTTCCGCCTTCCTTCCATCCCCTCCTGTCTCCTTCCCTTTCTTTTTCTTCTATTCTGATCCCTTTTTTTAAATTTCCCTTTCTCTTCCCTTTCTAGTTTCCCTTCTCCACTTCTACTTTCCCTTTGCTCCCCTCCCCTCCATCCCCTCCCCTCCCCTCCATCCCCTCCCCTCCATCCCCTCCCCTCTCCTCCATCCCCTTCCCTCCATCTCCTCTCCCCTTGTCTCCCCTCCTCTTCCCTCCCCTCCCCTCCCCTTCCTTCCCCTCTTATTCCTTCCCCTCCCCTTCCTTTCCATTCCCTTCTTTCCTATTTGGTTGGTGCAACAGGTGGACTGAATGTCTCCTCTAATCTGGGTAGGTGTCTCTCCTTATCCCTTTCTGGGAAGAACAGATGAAACTAAAGTGGACTCCAAGAGAAAAATCATGGAGCTCACTGTTTATGCCTGCTTCTGGTCTAAATATTTAGCTAGAGGGACAGAAGGAGTCCTTGAGCTCCCATGTGTTTTATTTTCTAAGGGAAAAAAATTATAGAGGATTCATTCACCTGTCAGGCTTTCCGATGTTATATATTTCCCCTGGGAGCTAGGTAAAAATGATGATGAAATAAAAATTGTTTGGAGATTCAATGGTTTAGAGTTTTACCACACTTTCCTTTTCTATCCTTAATAGCTCTGTGAACACAAACATCTCTGGAGCTACAATTTCTCCAAAAACGACACTTTTCTGTGGGAAGTTACATATGATAGTGTACTAGTCTGTTCTCATGCTGCTACTAAAGACATACCTGAGACTGGGTAACTTATAAAGGAAAGAGGTTTAATTGGCTCACAGTTCAGCATGGCTGGGGAGGCCTCAGAAAACTTATACTCATGGTGGAAGGGGAAGAAAGCATGTCCTTTTCACATGGTGGCAGGAAGGAGAAGAATGAGAGCCAAGTGAAGGGGGAAGCCCCTTGTGAAATGATCAGATCTCATGAGAACTTACTCACTATCACAAGGATAGCATGGGGAAACTGCCCCCATGACTCATTTGCCACCCACCAGGTCCCTCCTATCACACGTGGAGATTATGGGAACCTACAATTCAAGATGAGATTTTGGTGGAGACACAGCCAAACCATACCATTCTGCCCCTGGCCCTTCTCAAATCTTATGTCCTCACATTTCAAAACCAATCATGCCTTCCCAACAGTTCCCCCAAAGTCTTAATTCATTTCAGCATTAACTCAAAAGTCCAGTCCAAAGTCTCATCTGAGACAAGGCAAGTCCCTTCCACATATGATCCTGTAAAGTCAGAAGCAAGTTAGTTACTTCCTAGATACAATGGCAGTGCAGGCATTGGGTAAATACACCCATTCCAAATGGGAGAATTTGGCCAAAACAAAGGGGCTACAGCCCCCATTCAAGTCCAGAATCGAAAAGGGAAGTCATTAAACCTTAAAGTTCTAAGATGATCTCCTTCGACTTCATGTCTCACATCCAGGTCACGCTAATGCAAGAGGTGGGCTCCCATGGACTTGGACAGCTCCACCCCTGTGGCTTTGCAAGGTATAGCTCTCCTCCTGGCTACTTTCACAGGCTGGCATTGAGTGTCTGTGACTTTTCCAGGTGTGCAGTGCAAGCTGTCTGTGGATCTACCATTTTGGGGACTGGAGGATGGTGACCCTCTTCTCACAGCTCCACTAGGCAGTGCCCCAGTGGGGACTCTGCATAGGGGCTCTGACCCCACATTTTCCTACTGCAGTGCCCTAACAGAGGTTCTCCAGGAGGGATCCACCTCTGCAGCAGACTTCTGCCTTGACATCCAGGCATTTCCATACGTTCTCTGAAATATAGGTGGAGGTTCCCAAACCTCAATTCTTGTCTTCTGTGCATTCGTAGGACCAACACTGCATGAAAGCTTCCAAAGCTGGGTGCTTGCATGCTCTGAAGCAATGTCCTGAAATGTACCTTGGCCCCTTCTAGCCATGGCTGGGACACAGTTCCGGCCAAGGACCAGTGCAGGAAACATTTTCCCCTCCTAGGCCTCTGGGCCTGTGATGGGAGACTCTGTGAAGGTTTCTGACATGCCCTGGAGACATTTTCCCTGTTGTCTTTGTGAATAACATTTGCCTCCTCATTACTTATGCAAATTTCTGCAGCCAGCTTGAAAGTTTGAATTCCTCCCCAGAAAATGGGTTTTTCTTTTATATCACATCTTCAGGCTACAAATTTTCCAAATTTTTATGCTCTGCTTCCTCTTGAACCCTTTGCCGCTTAGAAATTTCTTCCTGCAGATACCATATATCATCTCTTTCAAGGTCAAAGTCCACAGATTTCTAGGGTGGGGCAAAAGGCCACCAGTCTTTTTGCTAAAGCACAGCAAGAGTCCCCTTTGCTCCATGATATGGTTTGGCTGTGTCCCCACCCAAATCTCATCTTGAATTCCCATGTGTTGTGGGAGGGACTCAGTGGGAGGTAATTGAATCATAGGGGCAGGTCTTTCTCATGCTGTTCTCATGATAGTGAATAATTCTCATGAAATCTGATGGTTATATAAGGAAAAGTTTCCCTGCCCAAGGTCTCTCTTTACCTGTTGCCATCCATGTAAGACATGACTTGCTCCTCCTTACCTCCTACCATGATTGTGAAGCTTCCCCAGTCACATGGAACTGTAAGTCCATTAAACGTCTTTCCTATATAAATTATTCAGTCTCAGGTATGTCTTCATCAGCAGTGTGAGCACAGACTAATACAGTAAATTGGAACAAGAAGTGGGGCACTGCTGAAAAGATACCTGAAAATGTGGAAGCAACTTTGGAACTGGGTAACAGGCAGAAGTTAGAATAGTTTGGTGGGCTCAGAAGAAGAGAGGAAAATGTGGGAAAGTTTGGAACTCCCTAGAAACTTGTTGAATGGGTTTGGCCAAAATGCTGATAATGATATAGACAATTAAACCCAGGCTGAGATGGTCTCAGATGGAGATGAGGAACTTGTTGGGAACTGAAGCAAGGGTAACTCTTGTTATGTTTTAGCAAAGATACTGGTGGCATTTTACCCCTGTCCTAGAGATTTGTGGAACTTCAAACTTGAGACAGACGATTTAGAGTATCTGGCAGAAGAAATTTTAAGCAGCAAAGCATTCAAGAGGTGACTTGGGTGCTGTTAAAAGCATTCAATTTTAAAAGAGTAACAGAGCATAGAAGTTCAGAAAATTTGCAGCTTGTGATAGAAAAGAAAATCCTATTTTCTGAGGAGAAATTCAAGCCAGCTGCAGAAAATTGCATAAGTAATGAGGAGCTGAATGCTAATCATCAAGACAATGGGGAAAATGTCTCCAGGGTATGTCAGAGGTCTTCACTGCAGGCCCTCCTATCACAGGCACAGAGGCCTAGGAAGAAAATATGGTTACATAGGCTGGGCCCAGGGCCCCCATGCTGTGTTCAGCCCGGGGACTTGGTGCCCTGTGATCCAGCTGCTCCAACCATGGCTGAAAGGGGCCAACAAAGAGCTTGGGCTGTGGCTTCAGAGGGTGCAAGCCCCAGGCCTTGGCAGCTTCCATGTGGTGTTGAGCCTGCAGGTACACAGAAGTCAAGAATTGGGGTTTGGGAACCTCTGCCTAGATTTCAAAGGATGTATGGAAATGCCTGGATGCCCAGGCAGAAGTTTGCTTTAGGGGCAGAATCCTCATGGACAACCTCTGCTAGAGCATTGCAGAAGGGAAATCTGGGGTGGGAGCCCTGACACAGAGTCCCTACTGGGGCACTGCCTAGTGGAGCTGTGAGAAGAGGGCCACCGTCCTCCAGACTCCAGAATGGTAGATCCACTGACATCTTACACCATGTGCCTGGAAAAGCCACAGACACTCAACGCCAGCCCATGATAGCAGCCAGGAGGGAGGCTATACCCGACAAAGCCACAGGGGTGGAGTTGCATAAGACCATGGGAACCTACCTCTTACATCAGCATTACCTGGACGTGAGACATGGAATCAAAGGATATCATTTTGGAGCTTTACGATTTGACTGCCCCACTAGATATTGGACTTCCACGGGGCCTCTAGTCCCTTTATTTTGGCCATTTTCTCCCATTTGGAATTGCTGTATTTACCCAATGCCTGTACCCCCATTGTATCTGGGAAGTAACTAACTTGTTTTTGATGTTACAGGCTCATAGGCAGAAGGGACTTGCCTTATCTCAGATGAGACTTTGCACTGTGGACTTCTGAATTAATGCTGAAATGAGTTACAATTTTGGGGGACTTTTGGGAAGGCATGATTGTTTTTGAAAAGTGAGGACATGAGATTTGGGAGGGGCCATGGGCAGAATGATATGGTTTGGCTGCATCCCCACCCAAACCTCATCTTGAATTCCCACATATGGTGGGAGAGACCCAGTGGGACATAACTGAATCATGGGAACAGGTCTTTCCCGTGCTGCTCTTGTGATCATGAATAAGTCTCATGAGATCTGATGGTTATAGAAGGAGGAGTTTTCCTGCACAAGCTCTCTCTTTGCCTGCTGTCATCCATGTAAGATGCGACTTACTCTTCCTTGCCTTCCACCATCATTGCAAGGCCTCCCCAGCCACGTGGAACTGTAAGTCTATTAAACCTCTTCTTCTATAAATTACCCAGTCTTGGGTATATCTTTGTTAGCATTATGAAAACAAATTAATACACTCCAGTTCCCAAGAAGTTCCTCATGTCTATTTGAGACCACCTCAGCCTGGACTTTATTGTCCATATCCCTATCAGCATTTTGGTCAAAGCCATTGAACAAGTCTCTAGGAAGTTCCAAACTTTCTCTCACATCTTCTTGTCTTCTGAGCCCTCCAAGCCTCTAGGAAGTTCCAAACTGTCTCACATTTTTCTGTGTTCTTCTGAGCCCTCCAAACTCTTCTAACTTCTTCCTGTTACCCAGTTCCAAAGTTGCTTCCACATTTTGAGGTATTTTTACAGCAGCACCCCACTACCTGGTACCAATTTACTCTATTAGTCTGTTCTCACACTGTTAATAAAAACATACCCAAGACTGGGTAATTTATAAAGGAAAGAGGTTTAATTGACTCAGTTCAGCATGACTGGGGAGGCCTCAGGAAACTTACAATCATGGCAAAAGGAGAAGCAAACACATCCTTCTTCACATGGTGGCAGGAAGAAGATGATTGAGAGCTGAGTGAAGGGGGAAACCCTCTATAAAACCATCAGATCTTGTGAGAACTCATTCACTATCATGAGAATAGCATGGGGGCAGCCACCCCCATGATTCAATTACCTCTCACCAGGTCTCTCCCACCACACGTGAGGATTATGGGAACTACAATTCAAGATGAGATTTGGGTGGGCACATAGCCAAATAATATCAGATAGTTATGTACACCTTTAATTTCTAGATCATTTCTCTGCCAACCATCCTTCTTCAACAGGAATAAGGCCACCGTGCTACTTCAATTCTTTTTTATTTTTCCATAATCCCAATGTCTCTCCCTCTCTGTCTGTTGATATCTACAGTGGATATTTATTGTTTGTGGGCAAAGAATGATCTAAACACCTATCCTATTTCAGAGAAATCCCAGCAAAGCCCCGCAACCCCCAGTAAAAAGACCCCAGCAAGTAGCACTCTTCCTGGGCCCTTAGCAGGAAAAGAATTATGCAAAGCTGCAGAGAAGACAGGGCTAAGCTGCGATGTCTTTTCTGATTGTTCCTGTGACTGGGCATGCCTGCAGTGCCAATTGCCTAGCTTCTCTGGAATACTGCCTATTTTTTAAATCCTCATTCCCACTCTTCCCAATAATTTTGTGAGCTAAACTAATAGCTTCCCATAAATTCCTTTTTTAATTAATTAATTAATTTGTATGGAAGTTAATTAGAATTGGTTTCTGTGTTTGCAGCCAAGAACATTGAATGATATTCTCATTTTCTCTGCGATTTAAAAGAAATCTGCTCTCTTTCTCTCTGCCTGTCTTTCAGAGTTATTTACACAAACACACAACCTCAATAAGGAATAAGTGAGAAAATCATCACAAAGGGTAGGAAGTGTAGGATAAAACCAGAGCTGGGTTTAATATGTAAAATTCATACCAATTTATATACATTTCCATGGCTTTTGTTACAGGTGTGTAACTAATCTGTATAGAAGCTTTCTAGTAGCCAAAGCAATGATCAGTACACAATTTGTTACACAATTCTGCACCTACAAGAATTAAAATAAACCAGTAGTTCCAGGAAGGCATAGCTGATGCTGCACCAAAGAACTATTTCTTCCATGGGTACTTCTAAAGAGGGCACAATATGAGAAAGTAAACAACATTCTGAAAAATATCTACACAGCAAATACAATACGGTTTCATAAATCCACCGATGAGTAAGACTAAAGCTAAGTGCAACTCTTTTACCAAGGCAGGATGCAGATCACTTGTATGAAGACTTAATCAATAGCTTCCAGTTACTGAGCTCCATGGTTGTCTGGCTTAATTTAGGACTAAATTGGAAAGAGTAAACCTTTAAGCAGCTCTCATTTAATAAGGTGTGTGTTTCTCAACAAGTCTTTTGAAGGGTACTGAGGTGCATTAAATTTCGGATTATACTCTCTGACAAGTACCTGGTGTGCAGCTATTAGGTTTTGTTTTTTTTTTCTTAATTGCAAATTCATATGCTTTAACAGCTGACTGAGCTAGGGTTAGGACTGACATTTTTGTAAGATGTTAAGAACCTGAGGAGGCAATCTGCTTGAAGAGAAAACCAACCCAGCAATTATCAGATATGAATCAAGAGAGCACCTATGAACTGAAACAAATACTTTTCCTTAAAAGATAAAATTCGGGTTACTACCATGTTCATAATGGCATTATCACAATAGCCAAAATGTAGAAGCAGTCCAAGTGTCTATTGAAAGATAAATGGATAAAAACACTGTGGTATACACACATGGAGAATGAAATATTATTCAGCCTTAAAAAGGAAGGAAATTTTGACACATGCCTCATCACGGATAAACCTTGAAGACATTAAGTGAAATTAGCCAGTCGTCCCACCTGTCCCCTATTCCCCCCCCCCAGAAAAAACACAAATATTGTGTGATTCCTCTTATATGAGGTTCCTAGAGTAGTCAAATTCACAGAGACAGAAAGTAGAATGGGGGTGACCATGGGCTGGCAGGAGTGGGGAGTGGAGAATTCATGTTTAATGGATACAGAGTTTCAGCTGGGGAAGATAAAATGCTTCTGGAGGTGGATGGTGGTGATGGTTGCACAACAATGTGAGTGGACTTAATGCCACTGGCTGTGCACTTAAAAATGACTAAAATGGTACATTTTATGCTATGTATGTTTTATCACAATTTACAAAATGAGAAAAGTACATTAGGAACATTCCAAAAAAGGATGATTGGCTCCAAAATATGATGCCATTAATGCTTACCCACAATAATTTTAATTTGAAAACCTTTAAAAGTAGGCATTGCCAAACACCCACCTTGGCCATAAAAAAAACCCCAATAAATCTCCCAGGTTTAGAACGTTTAATTTTCAGCAATGCAGTTTCCTGGTGAACCCTCCAAGATAAACTGACTCTAAAGCACATGTTTGGGTAAATGAATGTATTAGCCTGTTGCCTCATGTTGTTCAGAAATGCCAGTTGGGGCCATCGTCTTATTAATCCCTACAATAATCCAGGATGATTCGGGCCATTTTGCAGATGAGCAAACCAAGACTCAGAAAGATAAAATAGCTTTCTTAAGTTTGCATAGCTAGTGAGCAGAGGATCTTGGATTTGAACCAACCCTCCCCAATACATGTTCCCATAGGCTATAGGAGGGCCTCTCTCCTTTATCTTCTATTGCACCTCATGAATCCTCAAGCAATGAAAACATTACTCTGGTTTCCCTTTGCTGGGTTTTACAGTCTATGTGGAACTAGTACAAAACAACTAGAAAGGCTTTATTTTTAACTAAAGGCCGCCTGCCCTACCTCTGCCAAAACCTTCACAACTTGTACAGAGGGTGAGTTTAGGGACAGGAAATGTGTGTATCTCCTTTATCACTTCATTTCATTACATGTCCTCATTGGTAAATATTACTGAAAATCTGCCATCAGACTGGCCTGAGAACTGGGGGCTTAAAACAATTAACAGAGAAAATATTTAGTAAACTTGGGTAAGAACTTCACCTTTGATTTTCCAGTATCTATCCTCAAGCTTGTGAGCACACAGCCCATGGCTCGCTCAGTTCAGAAAAGCCCTAAGCAGTCCACCTCCCACAATTCTTAGGGGAAGTGTAACGGGATCAGCCAGTTATACATCCTATCCCTGCTCCTCTCTAGTCCTCGCTAATTGCTCCTAATTATATACTTCAGGAATTCCTTTCTGTCTGGGATGTGTGTTCAGAAAACACATTGTGTTTTGTCTTCTCATGGGCTCATTAGCATTTGCTGAAGGAAGCAGCAGAGCTCGGAGCCCTCTGATCTCCTAGAAAGGCCCGGCCCTCATTTGTTTGCCTCACCGAATTTCCTCTACTGTTTGCTTTCTCTGTTTGGACACCTTAACTTCATCAGGAGCTAGGGGCAGCCATCCTGGGGTTGGATAAAAAGTATTTCTTTTCTCTTTGTTCAGGTACCTTGTACTTTGGCAGCCTGAAAGAGTGCTTGCTGAGTGTGCTAAAAGCTCAATTTATGTTGCTTTTTCCTTTTTGCATTGCTTCAGTGCAAGCTGTATTTTATGAAGTTTCAGTGGCATTTTCCAAAGTAGAAAGTAAGCGCTCTCCCTGTATTCTTTATATATGTAATCCGAGCACCTCTGAATTTTTAACACAATGTCTTCTGCCCCATTGGTGCATGCAATATTTATTAACCAACTGCAAGTTTCTATTTCACCAACTTTTTGATTGATTTCCTCTTGATGGTCACTAGAGACATAAATAACTATGTGATTCAAGTTTTTTGTGTGTCCATATCTTTTTTCCTAGACATGTCTTTTTGTTTTTGCCCTGCTGCTCTTTCTGCAACAATACCGTACAGCTCAGTGCTGTTAAGAGTTGCTGGGCTGGATCACATTTGAGGGGAGGGTACTGCCCCCAGGAATGTTTCAGAGACCTTTGGAAAAACAGTATGGTGTGTTGGCAAGAATAATAATGAGCAGAAAGTCAGGAACCCAAGGTGCATGCATGATTCCCCCATCAGTATCCTTGGGGAGGTTACTTCCCTTCTCTGCCTCTCAGTTGTGCGAGCTCTAAAATGAAAATATTTTACCAGATCACATCCTGTAATTCTTTCCCCATTTTGTCTCATCAACTGTTTGTTGGTTTGGAGCTACAGAGATGGGATGAATTTTGTTGATATACAAATTGAAGAAAGCTGGATTTGATCTTCATTTACCCTTGCTCTCCTCCTGCCACCCCCAACAAATGGTTGCCTGGAACCACCTCCTTCAACTCAGCCAACATTTTTATTGACCACGAATGAAAAGTCCTTTGAGCTCCACCTGGATTTGTGACTTCCCCTCTCCACCCTCCACCTCCTAGACGCTCCTGGCTCTGGATCACTGCCCTTTCTCTTGTAAGACATATCCTCTGCTTTTCCTCCTGTGGAAATTAGTCTTACTCCTTCTGCAGTGTTAATTTTACCCTATTCAATAGCAAAAATCTTACCCATGTTTCTCTGAAAGATCTTTACAATTCAGAGAGTAGGATATAAAGATAAAACTTAAAGTAAATTCTCATGAGCATCTGATATCAGTCACATGACTCCAGAAATAGACTCTCTTTTTAGAGAAAAGTGGACCTGCCATAATTGCACCACTTGCCTTGGCTTGGAGGTTGCCATTTTGGACAGCAATGTGAGTTTCCTTTCTTCTTTTTTTCCGCCTATGTGAATAAGGAAATGCCAGAGACCTTCCCACCCCCTCAGTCAACCTAGTACTCCCTGTTCAGGTGCTTCTGCCAACTAATTAACACCTCCTTTGCAAGCTGTAAATTGGACGGCAGATGCGCGTAAAGTGCAGAGCCCAGTGGGGAGTCTCATGCTTTCTATATACATATATTTCACGAAAGGCAGGAAGTGAAATCAAGTAGGCTGATGGGAAATGCATTTTGCCAAAATGGCCACCCCCATATTCTTACATATATTTATGTTATTTTAACACAAAATAAATTTCTCATGTCTTTGGAGGAGAGGCCCATTTTTTGTTGTTTTCAGACATAATCCAATAGGCTCTCAAAACTCTGGGAAAATGAACATCTTTGGGTAGCACTAGGATGGTACTAGAGATGCAGGCACATTTGCATGTTTACCCCAGGTCTATTAAACATTATCCTTCCAACCCTCCAAGGACCAGGGTCTTGATTATTAAATCCCTGCCTCTAGTCTCAATCTGCTCCAACTATCCTTAATTTTACTGCCAGTGTTCTGTCTATAAACAAAATAGCATCAAGCTGCTTACACTTTAAATTTATGCTTCTCCAGATCGCATAGGATATATTCAAAATAATTTAGTGGGGGTTCATAGCCCCTGAGGCTCCACTTCCTACCTACCTTTCTCTCCTCCCACCCACGCACATCGTTCATACCAGCAAGACTGAATAACTTGACATTCCCTGCACAGGTGATCTTTCACAGCTCTACATTCTAGATCTGATCCTGCCCCATTCTCACTTTAGAAGCTACAATTCTTATTTTCTACAAAGAACTTGAAAATATTTTTTTCTTTAACCTGCAATTCAATTCATTTAATTCAATTTAACAAAGTCTACTGAGTACCTTTTCTGTGCCAAACACTGCTATGCTCAGGAGATATGATGATAAATAAGTCATAAAGTCTCTCTCTGAGGAGTTCACAACGTAGTGGAGTAGGGGAGACATCAGTAAATAACTACAATAAATTTCAGCAGGTTCTCCCCGAGGACATGCTTGAAGACCTGTGGCAGCAAAAAGTAACTTATTCTTTAGGAACGGTGGCTGGGGTTGGGGAAGGCAAAGGTGCCAGGGAAAGCTTTCAGAGGGGAGATGCACACTGGAATGAGTCTACTGATCTATTTGCTTTGGTTTCATGCTTCCTGGTGTCTGGTGGGCATCTCTGCCTAAAACAGAAGGAAAACAACACAGAGCTGGATAAACCAAGTCACATAGGATGGACCCTGAACGCAGAGGATATTAAGTATCATGAATATTTAAAGATATGAAAAAAATAATCTCCATATTATGTCAAAAATTGGCCAACTTTAGTACTTGTCTTCCTCTCTGAGGGGGCAATGTGGGGGGATTTTTGTACATACACACAGCAATAGCTATAGTAAATTGTTCAACATGGCCTGTTGTGTGTGTAAGCAAAAGTGTAGAGATTTGAAACCCATTGATGAAAGAATTTTAGCCAAAATTTCAGAAAATTTTGGACTTCTAAGTAGTATGTGAATGATGGAATAGGTAGGGGACAGCAAGTCTAAAGGGGGTACATTTAAGTCTACTTTCTTCTTACTCAGAAGCAAGTGATGACCTTAACCGCAGTGTCCAAGGGAATCGCCTCTCTGTGGTGTGCTCAGTATCTCTGTAGTGTAGGCGGGTTGGTTACTACTGTGATGTCCACTTATTGACTCAGGTGCTGGTCTTTTTCTCTACATGTCATCCCCAATGGTTCCAGATCAGCAGTGTCAGCATGGCCTGGGAGCTTGTTAGAAATGCAGAACCTCAGGTCCCACCCCAGACCTACTGAATTGGAATGTGTGTTTTATTAGGATCCTTCTCTAATTCAATGCACATTAAAGTTTGATAATCACTGTGTTAACCGCATTCAAACTTCACAACATCCCTATGGGATTCTCAAGTCTTAACCTCAGGTTTCAAGTACATAAGAAATGCCTGATAAAATCTCTTGCAGTGTACATATTCATGTGTGTAAAGCATGATAGTTAAAAGAGGTGCCCCAGATTGTATTCACTGGCATTCCCTCCCCATCATGTATGTGTAATGCACACACTTCGAGAAGTAAATCAATAAAAAACATTTTCCCCATTAAAACTTCTTCCCTTCTTTTCTGATTCTTCCCCAACACGCACACAAGCACACGCGTGTGAGCGCATGCACACACACACGCACAACTTATTGCCGGCTTGTAAATGACAATTATTAAGTCAGTGGCAGGGAAAGGGACATCTGTCAAAGGGGTCCAGGATTTGTCTTGGAGAAATAAAGAAAAATTAAATTACTGTACATGAGTTATACTGAGTAAAGAAGCCTAGTTAGCCCTCACTCTTTTATTGTTACTTCTTTTTTCTTTTAAATGTTACCTGACCAACAGGATGAAATTGCAAGGCTACTGCTTACTACACTGATCAAAGCAAGCAGTGACCAGGACAGGAGCAGTAGCCGCCAAATACTTCTTCCTTAAGTCCAGTGATACTTGGATTCTGAACTCTATTTAGATAGAAAAGGTAATACAGTATATATAGAATGTAAACAGCCTAACCCATTAGCAGCAAATGTTATTCCTTCTCTGTCTCAAAATCTCTCTCCCTGTCTTTAATTCTTAAAGCACTTTATTTTTCATTCATTCATTCATTCATTCATTCATTTTGAAGGGGAGAACTAAATACTGGGGAACTACTGGGAGAAGGAAGACTATAATCTGTGCTTAGGAAAGTGAAAAGTGCCTGTTCTATAGATACTCAGTAAGTGTTTGTTAAATTTTGAATAAAATAATTAAACAGCAATACCCTGGAAGGTTGCCTAAGCAGTACTGACTCTACCCCAATCAATGACAGTCCTCAGATCAGATTGTTCTTCAAGGAATGTTGACCTCACAAAGGGATTTTCGTTGACCACCAAAAGAACACAGACCTGCAGTGTTCAGGGTAGAGTTAGATTACTGCAGTACAACTTGAACAAAGCCAAAACTTTCAGAGCTATTTGAGGGAACTAGAAGCTTCCATAAAGATCTTCAGATAAAGACTGAGATCTTTAAAAATTTATTTAAAAAAAATTCAGAGACAACAGTCAATACCTGAATCAAGAAGTAGACACCAGAGTACAAACCAAACGGCATGATGACAAAGATATTGACCACATTGACAGCAAGTCTGTTTCCTTACCTCCCTGGTGACAGTCATCAGTTGCTTCTTAGTAGAGGGAAAGACTTAACTGTATCTCCCTTTCTATTGGTTGCCACCTGTGCATACCAATATACGACAAATTGCATAGAATTATTATCATAGGTTGTAGGCTCACTGTTTCTTAAAACGTCTGTTTTCTCATTTGTCATAAAGTCCCGAGTCAAAAAACCCTGTCGGGTATTGTGTAGAGAAATTCAGCCTGTGTGGACCCTGTGTGAGTTACACTTCTGAGACCCACAATGTGTCAAGGAGGCATCCAGTCTTTCACTACCTGTAAGTATCTGTCCTGAAGAAACCTATTTTTGTTTGGCCATGCTACCTGTTAACTAAATATAGACAGTCTTTGAATTGAACTTTTCCCAGATGCAAAATTCCATTTTTGATTAAAATGAGCTAAGGAAAAATACATTGAAAAGAACAGAAAGAATTCTGTCATAGGCAAATTTGAGAATAACCCGTTGACAATTGTAGGGATAAAAGATACAGAAAATGGAAAGTAAACCACAAAGGCTAAAACACATATACATATTTTATAATGATATAACAAGACCTTGCCCATTATTCAATATATTTTGCAGCCTCTTCTGTGTACCTCCCCAAGGTACCCACAAGCCCCCATATTCTTCCCATTCTCCCCAAGGTACCCACAAGCCTTTCATGAGTATTATCCCTTTGCTTTCCCTATCCCTTTACCACATTTGTATCCTCAAATGGGATTGTATTAAAAAGACAGTCCCCAACTTACAATAGTTCAACTTGGGAATTTTCAACTTCATGAAGGTGCTTTCTGCTGTGTATATTAATCATGAGTACCCATACAATCATTCTGTTTTTCACTTTCAGCACAGCGTTTAATATGTTACATGAATATTTAACACTTTATCATAAAATAGGCCTAGTGTTAGATGACTTTGCTCAACTATAGGCTAATGTAAGTGTTCTGAGCGTGTTTAAGGCAGGCTAGGCTAAGCTAAGATGTTTGGTAGGTTAGGTGTACTAAATGAATTTTTGATTTACATTTTCAGCTTACAATGGATTTATCAGAGTGTAATCCTATCATAAGCTGAGGGATTCTATATTCATTGTGATTGACTTGGTTTTTCAATAAAGTGTATTCCTGAGGCCAATTTCTGTTGTGTGCAATCATAACTCATCCCTTGATGCTACATAATATTCCTTTATATGAATATTTTCCAATGAATGTACAGGTTGAACACTTCTAATATGAAATCCAAAGTTTGAAATGCACCAAATTCCAAAACATTTTGAGCACAATACAATGATACAAGTGGAAAATTCCACACATGACCTCATGTGATCGGCCACAGCCTTTATCCAGGTGCACAAAACACAATTTATTCCACATTCCTAAGGGAATAAAGACTCTCCCTTCCTATTTCAGCTGCAAAATATCTTTTCTGCACATGCCCAGATTCCCCTATGTGAGCACACTCACAAAGGCTAATAAAATGGCACATACACATATGCAGGTGGGACATGCCGGTGCTAGGTTCCACATGATGCCCTATATGGGGCCAAGAACTATGTGCATTACTCACTTTTTGTTGTTGTTGTTATTGTTATTGTTTTTGCTTATTTTCTGCTTTCTGTTGTAAAGAAGTTGTGGAAAATGTCAAAAATATCTGCAGATATCCCTGTGGATAACAGTGATAAGAAAAAGAGGAAGTGTTTATGTTTATCTACAGCACAGAAAGTCAAGTTGCTGGAGAAAATATGCAGCAGTGTAAGCCTGAAACATCTTACAGAAGAGTATGGTTTTGGAATGACCACTATATATGATCTGAAGAAACAGAAGAATAAACTGTTGAAGTTCTATGCTGAAAGTGACATATGAAGGTCAGTGAAAAATAAATACTGCATAAAGCTGAAACTGAAGATCTTGGTCATATATTAAAATAATGGATCAGTGTCACAATGAACATATGCCATTTAATAGTATGTTGATTATGAAGTAAGCATAGATCTATCACAATGAACTGAAAATTGAAGGGAACTGTGAGTATTCATCAGGCTAGTTGCAGAAATTTAAGAAAGGACATAGCATTAAATCTGTAAAGACTTGTGGTGATGAAGCAACTGCTGATCACAAAGTGGACAAATTCATTGATGGGTTTGTCAAGATTGTCATTGATGAAAATGATGCCAGAACAAGTACATAATGTGAATGAAACATCGCTCTGTTGTTGCAACTGCCCCAGAAAGGCATAGACTATATCTGATGAGACAGCCCCTACATGAATTAATGATACCAAAGATAGAATGATTGTGCTGGGATGTGCTAATGCAACAGGCACACCTAAGTGTAAACTTGCTGTGACAGGCAAAAGCTTGCATCCTCACTGTTTTCAAAGAGTGAATTTCATACCAGTTCATTATTGTATTATGCTAACAAAAAGGCATATACCTCCAAGAACATCGTTTGTGTTTGGTTTCACAAACATTTTGTACCATTGGCTCATGTTCACTGCAGGGAAGCCAGACTAGATGACAACCGCAAGCTTTTGTTATTACTGGACAACCATTCTGTTCATCCTTCAGCTGAAATTCTCATCAAAAATAATGTTAATGCCATGTACTTTCGCTCAAATATGATTTCATTAATTCAGCCATGTGTCCAGGTTCTCTTAGATCAATGAAGTAAATATAAAAACACTTTCCTCAACAGTATGCTAACAGCAGTGAACAGAGAAACATGGGTGTGAAAGTTTTTCAATAGGAGTTTGACATGAAGGATGCTTTATATGCTGTTGTCAGGGCCTGGAACACAGTGATTAAAGACACAGTTGGACATGCCTGGCACAAGTTCTGGCCTGGAACCATATTCAGTGATGATGATCAAGATGGTAACTTTGAAGGATTTCATATGTCAAGTGAGAAAAAAAATTATGTGTGACTTCCTTGCATATGCAAAAAAAAAAAAATACCTTCAGAGTTCATCAGTAAACTGGGAGAAGGAAATATTGGGGAAGTGTTTAATATCAACAATGAAGCTCCAGTTGTTCATTGACCAATGGTGAAAGAGCTGAAATGGTTCTGAATCAAGGAGATTGTGGTAATAGTGATGATGTGATGATAAAGACTACATTGTCAGCAGAAAAAGTGCCTGTAGATGACATGGTGAAAATGTGTGATGGGGCTTTTGAAGGACTAGGGCAGAATGCACTCATAACAAAACAAGAAATCATGTCAATTTATAAAATCTAAGAAAAAACTTCTAAGATAAAGCCTTGTTAATGAGGCAGGTGACTTTGGAGGAAATTGTTTAAAAAGCCATTTGCTGGAATGCCTTGTCATCCCTAGGTATTTATTTCCTGGTCCCTCAACTGCTTCTGATGTTTTTTTCTCACCTAAAAAAAATAAAATACAATGTACAATAACCTTTTTTTCAAAACACAGCATCATAGGTGGAGACTGAAAGCCTGTCACTGTTGTTAGCATTGTTTAGCAGTTCATACAGGTATTCTGGTGATGTTTCTAGGCTGCTTAGTTACCCTGAACACATTATTTTTTCACTGTATTAATGGCATGTCATACCTTTTGCTGTTAAATACTTATGTGTGAAGAAGTATGAAAAATGATCACTTATTGGTAGCATATAAATGGAGAGTCAGCCATGATGGAGATGTGAGATATTGACACTATGATTTCTGATGGTCCAATATACACAAGCTTTGTAATATGCACAAAATTATTTAAGATATTATATAAAATTACCTTCAGGTTATGTGTATAAGGAGTATGTGAAACATAAATGAATTTTGTGTTTAAATTTGGATCTAATTTCCAAGCTATCTTGTTATATATATGCAAATATTCTAAAATCTGAAAAGAATCTGAAATCTAAAACACATCAGATGTTCCAATAGTATGTTGATGGGTTTGTCAAGATTGTCATTGATGAAAATGATGCCAGAACAAGTACATAATGTGTTCCAAGCACTTCAGATAAAGAATACTCAACCTGTATCAGTTTTGATTGTGATGATCAGATGGTTTGTTTCTCAGTTTTTTATTATTACAAAAATATTGCTCTGAGTATTCTTTATCTCTTGGCCATATGTGAAAGAGTTTCTCTAGGACATAAAATGAGTAGAATTGCTGGGTAATGTTGTGTGTGCATATTTAATTTTACTAGGCACTGCCAATTGTACCTATTTACACTGCTACCAGCAAAGTATAAGTGTTCCGGTTGCTTCATATTTTCACCAAGATGATATTACAGTTGATCCTCTGTATCCATGGGTTCTATATTTATGGATTCAACCAACCATGGATTCAGAAAAAATAACAATATAGTAATAAAAATAATACAAAGTAAAAACAATATGACACAGCAACAAGTTACATAGCATTTACATAGTCTTAGATATTATAAGTAATCTAGAAATGATTTAAAGTGTACAGGAGAGGACGGGTGCACTGACTCACATCTGTAATCCCAGCACTTTGGGAGGCCGAGGTGGGTGGATCACCTGAGGTCAGGAGTTTGAGAGCAGCCTGGCCAACATGGTGAAACCCCATCTCCATTGTGGTAGTATGCGCCTGTGGTCCCAGGTACTCAGGAGGCTGAGGCAGGAGAATTACTTGAACCTGGGAGGCAGAGGTTGCAATGAGCTGAGGTAGTGCCACTGCACTCCAGCCTGGGTGACAGAGCAAGACTCCATCTCAAAAACTAAACTAAACTAAACTAAACTAAACTAAACTAAACTAAACTAAACTAAACTAAAATACAAACGTATACAAGAGGATGTGCATGGGTTATAAACAAATACTATGGCAGTTTATAGAAGGAACTTGAGCATCCTCAGATTTTGGTATCTGTGGTGGGTCCTGGAACCAGTTTCTTGCAGATACTAAGGGATAAATGTAGTACATATACATTTTTTAAATCAATCTGATGTCTGTGAAATGTTATCTCATTTTGATTTAAATTTGCATTTCTTTAAAATATAATGAGGCTGAACATCTTTTCATAAATGTATTGCCCATTCAAGTTTTCTTTTCTCGTAAGTGCTTATTCAAGACTTTTGCCCATTTTTGGGCAAACAAGAGTTACTTGTTTTCTTAATGATATATGGTTTTTCATATATTCTGAATACTATCATTTTGTTAGTTTTAATGCTGCAAATAATTTCTTCTTGTTTGCAGTTTGTCTTTATGCTTTCTTCAGGAGTCTGGGAATATACATAGTATTAAATTGAATGAAGTCAGATTTATCTTCTTTATGGTTTATACTATTTCATTTTGTTTAAGAAACTCTTAAATATCTTAATGTCACAAAGACACTCCCCTTTATTTAAGGATTTGCCCTTCACACTTAAATCCAGCTGAGATTTATTTATTTTTAATGTGTGGAGTGAGATAGGGATCCAATTTTAATTATTTCAGTGTGTATAACCAATTGTCTCAGCATATTTTATTGAATTCCATTTTTTCCTCCACTGATCTGATTTGTTATAAACGTTTTCACATACATGGGGGTCTGTTTCTTGGCTTTTTGTTCAATTCCATTGGTTACTCACCTGTGATAATATCACATGTTGTAATAATTCTTAATATTTGTGAAGGTCAGTAATCACTATTCCAAACAACTTCTCCTTTCTCTCCTCTTTCTCTTTTTCTCTTTCTTCTTTTCATCTTCCTATTCCTCCTGTTTTTTCTTTCCCTTCTGCTTCAAAGTTATCACTATTTTTTTTTTCTTTTTGCCGGGTTAAGCCCTCTTCCCTTACATACACATATAAAGACTTGTCGGCATTTTAAAATTCAGATTGTATTAAATATATAGATCAATTTAGTAATAACAGGCAGCTTTATGATTTTGAGTGCTCCAATAAAATTAGTATTTTTCTTCATTAAAATCTTTTCCATATTCAGTTAGATTTATTTTTAGGCCCTTAAAGTTTTTTAAACTTATCATTGCAAACAATCTTTTATAAAATTACATTTTCTAACTAATCATGCCAGTTAGTACAAATGCAACAAATTTATTTACATTGATTTTGAATCCAAGAACACTGATAAACTTATTAATTTTAAAAATTTCTATGTGTGTTCTTTTAGGTTTTCTAGGAATATTATAATGTCATCTGAAAATAATGAAGTCAATTTATTCTTTTCTAAGCTGAACCCTATGCCTTAAAACAACAACAGCAATTCAGCATCAGAGGGTAGAGTCAATCATGCTCTTCTGTTCATAGCATGCTACTATCATTGGTCTTACAAAGCCCTTCTGTTATTTATTGACTTATTTATTCTCTTTATCTTTATCCCATATTCTACTGCTATTTGCCTTTTCCCTATAGATACCATTTAAAATATTTTTAAATATGTATGTATTTTCAATATATGCATGAATTTTATATTTATGTAAATAATATTGTGTTTTGTAGCTTATTTTCTTTGTTTTCTAATTTTTTTAGTCAGAGCTGTTTTTTAAGGTTTCTCAATATTGCTACATGCATATTTAAATCTTGTAGATTTTCACCTTCATTAAAATTGCCCCTAGTAGACATTGCTGTTGTCACTCATATCTAGTTTCCATTTCTTCCAGGATATAGGAGAATTCTATTTTCCTGCCTCTTGAAGTTAAGCATAACCTTGTTAATTTCCTTAGCCAATATATGTAAGTGAAAGGATGTGTGTCATTTCCAGATGAAAGCATGTAAAAGCCCGAGTGCAATTTCCACACTCTTTCCTCAGTCATGGCAGTTGTGAAAAAAAGTGTTAATGTAAAGGTTTCATAATACTGAAGCAGCCTTGAAATGCCAAGCCAATTTGGCATCATAAAGATTTATTTTTGTAAAATTCTTCTGTATAAACTCAAAGAATTCTATGGATTTTATGTTTGTGTGTTGCATAATTCTTTACATATCTTTGATAAATCTACATGTGTTTCTTTGGTTGATCTATAAATTTCAGTTTCTGAAAGTGGTGGGTTAAAATTGGTAACTTACATTACTTCACTTATCTCTCTTTGGTTTTGTTAGTTGTTACTTGGTATGTTTTGAGTCTGTATAATTAGGTGTGTATATGTATATAATAAATATGTCTTTTTATTACTTCCTTTTATTTGTATATGAGATCTTTTTTGTTTTTTTAAGACATATTTTTCTTAAATAATCTGATCAAATATTAGGATTGTTACTGCAGCCTTTCTGTGGCTAATATTTTCTTGTTATATATTTCCATCTATTTAAGTCTTTTTGTATCTTTTTGTTTTGAGTGAGCTCCTCTAGTAACTATATTTGAAGCCTCTTTTATTAATCAAATTTGAGAATCTGTGTCTTTTAAATGGTGAGTTTAATACATTTATATTTATTATTATTATTGTTATGTTAGAACATATTTTTGTCATCTTTCTTAATATTTTCCAGCCATTATACTTACTTTGGCTTTTTCTCTTTATTCTTCCTTCTTTCCTTTATTACTTTAAAAGTGCTATGCCATTTTGCTGTTATCTTCTTGCATTCAGTGTTGCTGTTGAGAAGTCTGATGTTATTTTGATGTTTATTCTTCTATGGTTGAGCTGTTCTTTCTAAAAGTATGGGTAATTGTTCTTGCTTTTGATGTCTTTAAATTTTACTATATTTAGGTGTCAATTTTTCCTAATCTCTTATATTTGACAATGTATGGGCTATTTTAATCTATGTCATTTGTATTAAATTCTGAGAAATATATCTTCATTTTTTTTCTCCAAGTATTTTTCTTCATTTTTATTTTCCTCTCCTTCTAGAGTTTCTAGCTTCTGGGTGTTGGCATCTTGACTTATACTATCCATTTATTTTAGGTTTTATTTCATATTTTCTTTCTTTTATTCATCATCTTTTATGAAACCTCAATATGATCTTATATTTTATTAATTCATTTTTAGCCACATCTATCATACTGTATTCTTTTTTCCAACCATTCTATTTGTTATAGCTATACTTCCACTTGATTATTTTCATTATTATTTTGGTTCTTATTTCATATTGGTAATATTTTTTCTCATTTCCTTAAATATCTTAGCAGGCTTTACTGAAAGCTTTGTCCTCTGTTCTAATAGGTCTGCTTTGAATGATATATGTTGTAGTCTGTGGTATTAAACAGGAGTCTGTTTATTTTAGCCCGTGAGCTCATGACCCATTCAGTGGTCATGGACTCTGTCAGGTAGTATGTACTTAAAAAGGTCTATTCACAGTCCTCGTCTTTGTCAGTGCTGGAAACTTTAAGAAAGAGAGTGGGCTTAGTTCCAAGGTACAGTGTCACAGAAACAACCATAGCACCACTGCTGACTATTAATATTTCTTTGCCACTCTACCAGGCAACTATCCACAGGGTTTTGACTTTAGACCATTAGGCCAAAACAGTATTTGGAGAAAGTAGTTATCTCCTAAGTCTGTACTAAAAAGTTTTAGGTGTAGTGAGGTAAAAGCGAACAGATAAATGAAAGTTTAGGGAGGCTGGTCTCTCCCTATCAGTTTTCATTAATTTCTTATCTTAAAAGGACTTTCCTATTACTCTCATACTCCCTGGCATTGGTGGACTGGGTTGTGTCAGCTGATTTCTAAGTGAAAAGGCAGCCAATGTAGGGCCTAAGGCAATTAAAGGGAGAGGCAAGAATGCAACCTGGAATCTTAATTGTCTTCTTACCATCTCTGGTCATCCTTTCTCAGGACTTTAGTTACCTTCCTCCCACATCGTTCCACACTCCACCTCTCACTCTAGTTTAACACTGACTTCAACATCCTCAGGAGTTTCTCAGTATTCCAGATTTTGTTGCTGTTTCTGTAATCCAAATTTTCCTCTCACTTTTATGATTCCCATGGATTTGATTTTGAAGAGTGAAGCAGCAGCCCATAGTCGTTCACCATCATCACAGGAATAGAAGCCTTTAGTTCTTTTTCCTGACCTTACTGTGCTGAACAGAATCTCCAGCACAGTATCAACTGCATTGATAGTGGGTACTCTTCTTGTTCCCACTGTGACAGAGGATGCTAAGACATTGCCCCCAGTTCATTATGAAAACGTTTTCTAAAGTGATTTTGGATTTTCAGAAAGAACTATTAATGATTAGAGGGACAATGTTGTCTCTGATTTAACTCAACAACTTGGGAGATCATAGAGATAAACTTCAGAAGGACATCAGATCTTCCTAGAAATCAAGTGCAGAAGTTCAGTGGAATGCTGTTGGACATAGTAAGCACAATGGATGAGAATAAAAAAGGTCAATGAAGAATGTATGTTAAATTCTTGATATGTTAATAAGTAGTTCTTTGTTTAAGGTGGTGCTGAGGTAGTTACATGGTTAAGAAGTGTTTAGTAAAGAGTTTTTTTTACTTTAAGTTCTGGGGTACATGTGCAGAACATGTAGGTTTGTTACATATGTGCCATGGTGGTTTTCTTCACCCATTAACCCATCATCTAGGTTTTAAGCCTCGCATGCATTAGGTATTTGTCCTAATGCTCTCCATTCCCATAAAGGATTTTTAAATTGGAAGTTTTAGATAGAGAAAAGATACACAAATGGCAATCTGTTGCTCCTACTTTTGACACCCAAAGTATTTTAAGCTCCTCCTTTCAGTGCTCCTCAGAATAATGATTCTTCGGAAAGAATGCAGCTTCTAGAGAGAATACAAGTCACACAGGGTGCTCAGGTTAGGGAGAGAGGGTGAGCTGTGGCACTGTGTAGACAGTCTTTTGTGGCAGCCCACAAAAGATGAAGACCTAAGTCTGAATTACTGACAGTCTGAGTAATTGCTGACTGCAAAAATTCATGATAATAAGGGCCCGGAAGCAGGTGTCCATGATGATAGCTTAATCAAGGCAGGCTTTCCTGTTGGCTGAGGTTCACTATTTATTCACTATTGGTATGTGGCAATCCTGTAACTATTGGGCTCCCTTTGACTGTTAGAATCGTGATTCTAGCCCTCATAGTGGCCCAACTCATTAGGCTGCTGTGAACACCTTTTGAATCATATGCCAGGCTCACCTACTTCTTGCCCCCTCAGTCATTGTGGGGATTCTTGTTAACAAATATGCCAAATGTTGGAGGTTATTGATCAGAAGAGGGGTGAGTACCTGAACCAAGATGGATGCCTCAGAACCTCCTCTTTGTGGATTTGAAATCCAGATTGATATGTATCCATATTTATGTCTATGTCTGTATCTACAACTACACCTGCCTATTTATCCATGCATATGGAAAGACTGGCTGACTTACTCCCTTTTCCCTCCTCAGGATGGTGAAGTGTAAACCTGAGAATGTGAGATAGACATCATTTGTACTTACGTGAATCAGAAAAGAAGAGGAGGCAGGTCTGCAGAGGTAGGAGAATAGAACAACCAAGTCAAAATAAGTAGAGACGAAAGATGAAGAGAGAGGGAGCTGGATTAACATTTCAGTTCCATTCTGATGTCTCATTGCATTTGTACCCTATGTTTTTCAAGATCTTTCCCTTCTCAACTGAAGCAAACGCAGATTGGTTTTTTGTTATTTGTAAACAAAAGAGTTGCTGGCTTTCAGTCTGGTGGTATAGAATTTCTCTTTCACTCTCTGATAGCTTAGGATTACCCCTTAGTACCCTGCTCTATGCACCAGTCCTGAGGCTGAAGCCCAGGGGAAGTAATACTAAGAGATGAAGACTTGGCATTGCTCTGTGCAGCTGCAGCCTCCTTGAATGGAGCTTCCCCTGCACGCGTGATCGCTGTGGTTCCTATGCCTCAGGATGGCATGCCCATTGACTTCTAAGCCCTACTGGAACCTCTCTCAAACCACACAGAAAGTATTCTTGTCATAAGTCACTTCCTGGATCCATCTTCTTGGTGAATCATTAATAGCGCCAACTGCCAGGTGGACTAGCCCAGGCTGCAAACTTTTCAATGAACACAGCTGGGTTGAGGAGGAAAATGGCCCAAGCGGAGAATATATCATGGATCCTGGAGAAAATTTTGGAATATGAAGCCAAGGGACATCATAAAGGCATGTCAGAGCTGTAAAGATCAACTGATTCAACTCCTTGAATTTTAAAAGTGAAGGGGAATCAATATTTATTAATGGCCAGCTTTGTAATAAACACATGAATCCCCCAAGAACTTTGTAACACAGGTATGATTCTTGTTGAATAGATGAAGAAACTGAGGTTCAGAGTGGTCAGGTAATTTGCTTATGTGGTGGAGATGGAGTGGATTCTGAAGGCTCCTCACTTCAGAGCACAAGCTCTAGTCAGATTTGACTTGGCTTAGTCACCAAATTAGAGCCTGGTCTCTAGATTCCCAGATCAGTACTCACTATATCTTGCCATACTGCCTCTGTCATGATACAGCTTGTATGCCTGGAGCAGCACTAATCCTAGGCCAGCTGGCCAGAGCGCAACCAGCATCTTGGTATCTACAGCAAAGGCTAAAATGGATCAAGAGCCCAGGATTTCCAATGGCAGCTTTGCCTCTACTGAGGGTTATAAGTATGCCTAATAATAGTTCAGCACAGCCAGGTCAAGTTTTAATACAAGCTAAGGTCCTAGAACAGGCAGGGTTAAAGGAAGTAATCACAGAGCAAAAAAAGAACCCAGGCTTCTTTTCCTGGTTGTCTCATTTGCTAGCTCTTCCCCTGAATAAGCCACTACCTTAGCATCTCAGTTACTGTGCAGTATCAAAGGAGGCATCTGGACTGGATAGCATTTGCTGACTGGGCTCTGAATTTCCTTGGTAGTCAGGGGAGGCTGGGGCACAAATAGGCCGCTTCCACCATGGGCCCTTGGCCTCACACATGAACCCTTTCTGTGGACAGGAATTTGGCCTTTTAAAAATCTAGGCAGAAGAGAGTACTGGCTACATGCAGTGGGGAGAGAGATGATTTGGAGTTGATGATGAAAGACGCAGCTGTGTGGTTGGGCAATACAGCTATGCCCAACAGTACCCCAAGGAGACTGTTAGCTTAATGTGCCTTACAGATTTCCAGTAGGGGAAAGGGGGTCATTCCATAAAGCCACTCTTCAGTATAATGGGTCATCCTGTATAATGGGCAACACAAAGGACTGTGTTGTACAGATGGTCCATATACGGGGACATGGTCTACAGATGTTCACTGTTGGCTATAGAGCACAGCCAAGTCAGGAAGCACTTGGATTAGAAATAAAAATGCTTTATTTTGTTTTAAAATGTATTAGACTACAACAAATGTTTGCATGGTGCACCATTTGCTGTCTGGCAACTGTCAAGGTATTCATTGAGTCCCGATGCACTAATACTCCTTAATGATTTCTCATGGATTTTAGAATCTGCATTGCACATCTTCTCTCCTGGTATTTGAGGTCTACTGACTCTAAGGCTGTGAGAATTCTCCCAGGCCTGCCTCTAGTATTTACAGTGCCTGGGGCAAGATTGCAAATGGAGACCAATAAACGCATAGATCTAAATATTTAAAAATTCCAAAGCTAGCTAACAAAACCTGTTTTCATCTCTTGTCTTCATCTCTTGTCTTAACAAATATACTATCACAGCAACCTGGAAGGCCAGGTTTGATTTAGAATGATCAGAGACTCCTTGAATATCTCGGCTAGAATGTGCTGGCACAAGGAGAGCTCCTGCCTGTGACCCAACCCCCTTCTCTTCAAACCCCTGTTCCACCTTCAACCATGAGCATCTCCACATCTAGCTTCATCCACAGTTCCATAAATAGCCACCCCATGGCCACTCCTCAGGCCTCAGGATGCACACACTGGAGACCTGATCCACTCTTGGGGGGACAATCCCAAATCCATTTGAGAAAGAAGTCCATGCTGGCCCCAGAAGTAGCACAGCCCATTTGGACAGGGAGTTCTGGGGTTCCAGATACCTGGAGTGAATCCACAAGGAGAAGAAGAGTGGGTTTTTGATGGTGACATCACTTCGGCCACATGGACTCCCTACTGTGTGGGGTTGGGCATGGCTGGAGAATGGTCAGAGTGGAGCCCTTTGAAACACGGGGCCCAGTACAAGAGGTCCTCTTGTTGCTTCTAAAAGTGGTACCACCTTTTTGATGGCCCCAGGAAGGTACCAAAAAGACATCTGTGTGAACCATAGGTTGCACTGAGTTTAATATAAAGACAGACTCTTTAGGCAATATCATTGGAGGATTTTACAACTTGGGTGCATGCTGAGCTAGTGCATTTCCTTCGTGCCTCTGTACACTAATCTCAGAACTATGGTCCTTGCTATGGTCTTCTCACAATTATTCCACACAGGGTGCAGTATCAGTGCTTTTTAAAAGATGCCAGTGACCCTTTAGTGAGTACTTAACATACACCTGGAACTGTGCCACATCATCTGTGCCTTTATCTCATTGCATATGAGATGAGATGCCTGCTGCAAGATGAAGAAATGGGCTCAGAGCAGTGGAGTTTAGGGACTTGCTTTGGGGACTCCAAAGTACAAAGTAGAGAACAAGGTCTGCCTGATGCTAAAGCTTGTGCCCTTTCTTGGTGCCTCCTGGGAGAAAAGAAAAAGCAACAGGTCACCACCCTTCACTAAAACACACAAACACACACACCACTATTCTCCAAGGAGGAATAGTACTTTAGATTTAAGAAAGAACAGTCTTGAGAGGTTTTGAAATCCCAGTGACTCTCTATGTGTTTGTGTGTGTGTGTGTGTGTGTGTGAGAGAGAGAGAGAGATAAAGCCAACAGGAGAAGAGCTGAGGCAGAAATCCACTTTCAAAAGTGTATGTGCCCAATTCATGCTTTATTACAAACTGGGAAATAATGATAGGGGGCCTATGGTTTCCCCCAATGTCTTGTGCAGACACAGAGCTCTGCTGCTCAGATCTCCAGCTACATGGATTGTGGTTCATTGATGGTGTTAATTCTTTCAGGGTCCACCTCAGCTTTCCAGCTCCCGGGAAGGACTCTACTCAATGAATGAGCAAGACAGTGATAGCAAAGACACACTCTTCTCAGGGTGGGCTTCTGCAGGGAGTGGTATGACAGCCTAGCTGTTTCTACCCAGCACAGAACTCTTCTACTGCGTGACAGCAATGTTTGCTCTACAGCATCCCAGTGGGCTGGCCTCTGTTTGGATGGCATCACAGTCTAATGGCGCCCTCTGCCTAATCCAGCTTCTGCTCTGTTCTTTTCAGTGGTGTAACTCTCCAATGAATCTTTTACACTCCCAACTCTGTCTCAGCATCTGCTTCCTGGCTAACCCAACCTTCTGCAGAGTCTTGTACTTCACAGATAACCAAAATAAAACACTAATGCCAATCCACTAGAATATAATATGTATGGGTTTTTTTCTGAATAGTCTCCAGCACCTAGAATGGTCATTGACACATGTTGGGTATGGAGCTCACTAAACAATTGTCAAATGAATGAATGAAATCCAAACAAATCTTGGCATTTGCTCATGTTGGGATCAGCTGAGTCTAAATAGTTCTTCTTCCATCACCCTCTATTTCATTACCACCTTCTCCTGTCACACCAACATCCAGTCCCCTTTTTATCCTCTTTCCTTTCTTTCCCTTCCTCAATTCCTGAGAATTTATATCAGGCACAGTGCTACGTGCTCAGAACACCTTCTGCAGTTCTTCCAAACCACCATCTCATCTCCTTTTCAGCTTCTCTTTTTTCTTTTTCTCAGGAAGCGAGGGGCCATTTACAGCCACCATTTCCACCAATCAGGAGCAAATACTGACTCATCCTCTACTCCCATCCTTTTCAGAATAGGAGATGGGCTCTACTCCCATCCTCCTGGGAGTAGGGGATGTTCCCAAAGAGCATCCTAAGTAATTCTAAAGAGCACTGCTGGCCTAACAAGGTGCTTTTTAAACCTTTAAAATTGTCTGCTAGGTATCAGTATTAGGTACTCTGCCCACATTCTCTTTTTAAAAAATTGCAGTAAAATAAACATACCATAACATTTACCATTTTAACCATTTTGAATAGCACAATTCAGTGCTTCTACGTATATTCATAATTTTGTGCACACATCGCTACTATCCATCTCCAGAACTTTTTCATCTTCTCACACACTGTGTTTATTTTCAATAACAACTTTCCATTCCTCTTTCCCCACAGCCCCTGCTAATCACTGTTCTTCTTTCTGTCTCTATGTACTTGACTATCCTAGTTACCTCATATAAGAGGAATCATGCTCTGTCCTTTTGAATATCTCTTTTGTGTCTGACTTATTTCAGCACAATATCTTTGAGGTTTATCCATGTGTTAGCATGTGTCAGAATTTCCCTCTTTTTAAAGGCTGAATACTATTCCATTGTATGTATATATCATATTTTTTTATGCACTCATCTGTTCCTTGGCATTTAGGTTATTTCCACTTTTTGGATATTGTGAATAATGCTCCTATGAACACTGATGTACTTGTATCTGAGTCCTTCCTTTCAATTCTTTAGAATTAAGAGTAGAATTGCTGAATCATATGGTAATTATGTTTAACTATTTTTAGGAATTGCTCAACTCTTTCCATGTTACTAACAAGGTGCTTTTTGGAAATAGGGCTCCCTGGTCAACACACAGCATCCTCTGATTCCCTCTTGGAGAGTTACAATGCACATTGGCACAGTAAAGGATATGAGAGGTCCTGAAGCAAAGACACCTATGTAACTTTAACCGGCCATTTCCCAAATTAATGTGATTGTGAAACCCTTTGTGCAGAGTAACTGGTAATATAAAAGTCCCTGCTGGTTTGGGAAACAATGCTTTAAGCTCAGCAGGCCTACATAGGAAGGACTGTGACCTAGGGCCAGTGGGTCGTGGAAGTATTACTCAGAGGAGACAGAGATGGGATTACCTCCAACCCTCCAACTAGCCTGCTGCGTGGCTTTCCTTCTCTTGGCAGCTCTGCACATGCTGTGTTCTCTACCTGTTCTACCTTTCCTCTGCTTCTTTGCTTCTTGAAGTTCTACTTACGTTTCAGGACAAGCTCAGGCATTCTTGCTCCCCTTCCTTCAGGGAACTCTGACCCTGCTCTCCTATCTCCCCAGACAGGAATTAGGAGCTCCTCTTCTACTGAACCCTTATTATACAGTGTGGCCCTGTTAAATTGCCTGCTTCTTCCGCTGTATCAAATGTGGTCAGCCTCAGTTTGCAACTTTAGTTCATATAAATAATCACCTGGAGAGTTTATTAAAAATGCAGATAACTCCATTTCACTGAAATTCCAACTCAGTATCTTTGTGGTGCGCATTCAGTAGCAGCTCCAGAATGTGCATTTTTAACAAGCCTCAGGCAATATTCTCAGGCGGATGATTCTTGTGATCCCCTTTAGCTCTGTGAGGATAACAGTCAATTCTCCCCTGTTTATTTGACACATAGTAGGCATGAAACAATGGTGAATGAGTGAGCAAAGGAACAAATGAATGATGAGTGAATGAATGAAATAATCTGTTTCCTCCTCTGAAAAATGATGAGCTTGGACCAGATGTCCTCTAAGCTTTTCTTGGCTTAAACTTCATGTGATTTAGGTTATTTTTACCAAAAATTCTACACTCTTGGCAGCTTTAATAACAGAACCATATACAATACACAAACTCAAGCACATGAAACAACCAGGGAGACATGCTGAAGAGGATTTAGTCTAAGCTAATATCCAATCAATGACCCAGGACTCATGAATAACCATTATTTTTGAAACTAGTAACGTCATCGCAGGCTAGAGACACAAAGAGGGGCATACACTCGTGCCATGTGAATTCAGTCTCATTCTCTCCTGTGTGAGTAGCCAATGGGCACGCCATCAGGGATGAAAAATCCCTAGGTTTGGGAATTAGAGAGCTATGCATTATGGGAAACCAGGGTCCAGGGAGCGGTTTAGGGTGTTTAGCTGCCTTCCTGTGGCATGGAGGGGACACACTGTTAGCACCGTTAGGGCCCCCTGCCTCTTCTATGGTCACTTGTCAGTGGAGTCATTGAATATATAACCCTTGACTCTTTTCCGTGAGAACCCTGCAGGTTTTGAGAGGCAGTTTTGGCTTCTCACAAGAGCTGTGGCCCAAGAAAAATGAAGTCTCCCATTATTTACAACCTCTCAGCATTTCAGAGGAAAAAGGTTGGCGGTGGCTGCCAAGATCCAGCAAATATTTGGTTAGCTTGGAAAGAATGGGTGCTCATTTTCCAATTCTCACAGATTTCTCTATGCCCAGTTCTTTTTATTAAAAACTTTAAATCCAGAGATAAAGTCGAATGGCACTGCAGGCTCTAAGCATTCATCTGTATCCCAGGGAGCAGAACCCAGGATCTAAACAAAGAAAAGTTTAATCAATAGAATTCATGAATTCCCTCTAGGAATAGGACCCAACGTAGCAGAAGAATAAGCAGAGGGGCTCCTATCCATGGTTTTCTATTAGTGGATATTTCTGGGAAGGACTTTGGAGAATACCCTTTCAATTGACCAGGGTCAGCAAACTATGGCCCATGGGCCAAATCCTGCCTGCTGCCTTTTTAGTTGAGTTTTGTATTTTTGTACAGCCTGTTGAGAATTTTTTTTTTCACTTTTGTATAGAGTTGAAAAAAATCAAAAGAATATTTCACAAATATCTGAAAATTAGATGAAATTCAAATTTGTGTTTGTAAATAAAGTTTTATTGGAACACAGCCACATCCATTTGTTTGCATAATATATACGGCTGTTCTTGAACTACAGTGGCAGAGTTGAGTAGCTGAGACACGAGACCACATAGCCCTCAAAGCCTAAAATGTGTACTATCTGGCCCTTTGTAGAAAAAGTTTGCAGAGCCCTCGAATAGGAAATGTAAGAGTTGCCTCTCACTATTATGTGAACTAAAAACTGTAAGATATATAAGCACAGTTAACTAATCATAAATCAAACACTTGTATAAACTCACACTTGAGTCAAGAAATAAAACATTGTCCATCAATCAGCACCCAGAAGTCTTCCATGTGTTCTTTCTCCTCCACTAGAGCTATGAGCCTTTGTGACATTTTCCTTGCTGTTCTTTGTACTTCTACCACCTAAACTCTGAGTTTTGCCTGTTTTCAAACTGTATATAAACAGAATAACACTGTATATTTGCCTTTGCATCTGTTTCTTTCTCTCAAATTTGTGAGACTCAACTCTGAGTTGTGTGTGGCTATCGTCCTGTCATTTCCTCTGTTGTCACTTCCATGGCATTTCACTATGTTACTTAGGCAAGTTTCGTTTGTTCATTTTACTGTTAGTGGACAGTTGGATCATTTCTTGTTTGGGGCTATGGTGAATAACACTGCCATAAACATCTCGTACTTGGGCCATCATTGATTTAAGAGTCTTTCAAAAGTAGTGGAATTGCTGGGCTGTAGGCTATGCAGACTTTCAACTCTACCACTTAATGCCAAATTTTTCTTGGAAGAGGCTGAACAAAATCACATTCCCACCAGCCACCTCCTTTTAGGAAGCTGAGGAGCTCTTTGTATGTTATCAGCACTATTTCTACCTCCACAACCCTGGACCTAATGGTGCCTGCTCTCTGACCTTCAGGGACCAGACATGACCTTCGTCCCTTCCACTTTGTATCTTCTCTTAAAATAATTCTGAAGTCTTAAAAAAACAAAGTAGCAAGGAAACAGTCACCTTTCTAAGATTGGTCCTTGAAATGTGATCTCTTCTGGATTCACATGCTTGGCTAGCAGGTAAACCAGGTGTGAGAAAATTCTGACACCATCCCCCCACAGATGGGAGCTGAGAAAGAAAGCTCATCACAGTCAATGGGGCAGGTGGTATTATAAAGCATGCACAGTGGACAGGATGAGGAAACCAAGGAAATGGTACCTGCCCATTTCTCCAGGGAATCAGATTATATGATCAGAGTATCAGATCATGGGAAGCTGACGCTTGTGTCTTTCTCTGAACGGTTTTGGGAAAACAGGGCTGAAAAGACCCCCTCCTCCAAATGTCAGTTTGCTGAAACCCCAGCACTGGGAGTACCAAGCACTAGAGGCATTTCTGAAGCATGATGTAGCGCTACTTTGAAAAGGCACAAATAAACCCCAAATCCTAGCACACATTTATCCAGTTTGTGAAGCGGATTAATAGAATAACCAATAAAACATGTATAAAAGCTTTAATTAAATCTGATGAAATAAAACTTCATGTTTTATTTATGGACACTCCCAACATGTAAAGGATTCAGGGAGACATTCATTTTTACTGCCATTTCGTCCTCATATCTATAATTAAATCCAGGCTGCAGCTCTGGCCCAAAGCAATGCGGCATTTTAAAGCTGGACTTGAACATTCCCTCCCCCATCATCTGCCTTTAATTTTAATTACCATTCCCAGTATGTAGGAGGCTGATGGTAAAACAAAACAAAATAATCAAACAAACAAACAAACAAACAATGATGGTTGCCATTGTGTTTTAAAGCGACAGGCTGAAGGAGGCTTTTAGGCAGGAGGGTGTCTCCTCTATTTCCAGTTTTATTCTGTACCAAGTGCACAATCCCTTCATTTTACTTTTGACATAAAAAAAGGACTTCATGAACAAGACAAAATAACTTATGATTATATGAAACATAACTGTGACAAATCACAAAACTATACATATTAATAGAAAAAAGTGTACCTAATTCTTTAAAAGATTTATGACAATAAGCACCAGATGTGCCTCTAGAGTAAAATCGGCCCCATATCCAGTATGATATATGCAGTTCATTTCTCTACGTGAGTGTATATAACTATGTACAAGAGTCTGTGTGATTTATGGAAAACAGATTTCCACTTTTTTCCCCCAAAGTGCTTTATGTCAGCAACATTACACAGGATACTTTGCTGTCTGTACAAAATAAATCTCTTCTTTTTTACACTCACTATTTCTCCAATGAGTGTTTTTTTTTTTTTTTGCTTCATCTGTTGCACAAAAAAAAAAAAAAAAAAAAAAAAAAAAATTGTTACCGCAGAAATTCCATACCACTAACAAAAAGTGCTATTTAAAAATGCTTCTATAAAATGACATGGCCAAGAGAGTCAAATAAAATACCGAATAATTAAACTGAACATGTACAGTCGCTATTCCCAATACTTCAAGGCAACCGGAAAGTCAGGGTTCTCGGATGAGGGAGTTGAATTTATCCTTGCTCAAAATTGGTTTTAGGGTGCTACTGTGCTTGATGGCTGGTAATTTAGAAACAACTGAACAAAGCCAACACTCTGTTATCAGTGGTAACTCTGCTGTGATCTACTAAAGACCTTATTTTTTTCTACTTTATTATCGCTTATGTAATTTGAGGGAGACGTGGGTACTGGGAGATACCCCACAGGACCAGTAAATATTTAAATAATATTTAACAGCTGATCAGAGGCTAAATTATAACTGACACTTTGATGCAGTTTCGTTAGGGAATTAAGACAATGCAGCCAGTGAACTATCTCTAGGCAGACTGATTTTTTTTAATGCAATAGGATAACTGTCTTTGTGCTGTGTGTTTTCACAAGCACTAGTTTTTTGTTTTGTTTCTGTTTTTTTTTTTTTTTTTTTTGAGACGGAGTCTCGCTCTGTCGCCCAGGCTGGAGTGCAGTGGCGCAATCTCGGCTCACTGCAAGCTCCGCCTCCCGGGTTCACGCCATTCTCCTGCCTCAGCCTCCCGAGTAGCTGGGACTACAGGCGCCCGCCCCTGCGCCCGGCTAATTTTTTCTATTTTTAGTAGAGACGGGGTTTCACCATGGTCTCGATCTCCTGACCCTGTGATCCGCCCACCTCGGCCTCCCAAAGTGCTGGGATTACAGGCGTGAGCCACCACGCCCGGCCTTGTTTCTAAGGGGAATGACAATCTCTGTTTGGATGTTTATGAAAATGGCTGCATATCAAGACTTTAAAAAACCAGGACATGAAAGGGAATGATTTTTTCGAAGCTTCCACTTGTACTACTGCAAAAATACTGATGAAAGTATATATAAATCTTCTGCAGTGTGAAAGTAAGCAAGGGACAAATTTTAAGGTCAGGAAAGACTCTAGAATCTAAGCATAGTGTGTAGTCTGGAAGGCATCTGAACGTGTCCTATCCTGAGGCCACAATCTCAAGCCTGCAGCTATCAGGAAAGACCCACGGTGCAGGAAGCAGGGCTGCACCGGGTCCTGCTGCCTGCACGCTCTGAGATGCAAATGTCCCTCAGGGGCTCCACAATGATTTCCTGCTGAGGAAGGAGGGCTGCAGGTGCCTCTACTGCTTAGGCCCTCTATAGAGTCCCTCTAGCCCCCGTGAGGTAAGAAAGGGGCAGGGCTACTGTGAGAGGCCACCGGAAGACTGGAGCCTGGTTCACAAGCAGCTCCTCTTAAAGAGGGAGGTAATGTCCATGGTTTCTAAAGTTCAGCTTCTGTTTTGTCCTCCTTCCCCCTTTCTACTTTAAATTACATAAAGCCAAAAGGCAGGACTGACAATGTCAACTGCAATAACAACCTTGCCTTTTCATCTTTTTTCTCATTGTACAAATGAAATGAAATGTATTTTGAGTTCCTTGTAAAGGCTTCCCTATTTAAGTATGAATAGATGGTCTCTCTGAAGATAGCAGAGTTTTTCTTTCTTTCCAGAGTATGACAAAGGACGCATGAGGGATGCTACCAGCTGTGAGCATGCATACGTTAGGCCACTTGCTTAGGCCAAGTGACACGACCCACAAAGCTGCAAGAAGGGTGGTACTTTACAAGCAGCCTTGGAGTTCACTTGTAAAGGAAGCCTGATGTGCATCTTTTGTAAAGCAGAGCTGGTTTTTCTAAAGTGGCTAACTCACCTCTTTTGCAGACTTTGACGTCTACATGAAAGCTTTTCTTAGAATATAGTCCACTACTCAGAGAAACTAGATTGACCAAGTGCACTGTGAAAACGAAACCCATACTTGGTTCCTCATTCACCTCATTCTACTACATGCTGGAATGAACTCTGGAATCAGGTAGAATACTTCTGATTGTGGGACTGTGGAGGGAGACTGGAAGGACCTGTCTATATACAAACTGTCACAGAATCTCATCTAACATCAAGCTGTTTTAATTGTCTTGTTGAAGATTGTAATGATCTCAGTTTGACAAATGGCATTGTTTTACTTTTATTCAGAAAAACATTTTTAAAAAGTGAGAAAAAATACTTGAAATATGATTGTACCAGAATGTTAGAACTTACTGTATCTTTGGGACTGGCCAATTTTTATAGCTGATGCCCTAGGACTTGGGATCTGCAAGAGGTGTCACAGAAAATGACTTCCTATTTAGGCTTGATATTTTCAACCAAATGCTCTGGGAAAATTCCAGGCCTTCAAACCTGGAACTCAGAAAAAGAATTGCTCCTTTCTGTAGACTTTTCGAGAACTGTCACCTCTTCCTTCCCAAGATGATCAGACAATGGCGGCTGGGGGGGGTACCTGAATGACAGTCAGGAAGAGGGTAAGAGGGATGCAAAAGGAGGGTGGAGAGAAGTATAGGGAAGAGACAGACAGATGAGTGGATATCCTGAAAAACGTTAGTAAAATCTGTGCACTGGAAGTCAAGCATCACTAGGTTTGGTTTTCCAAGGGAAGCCGGCACACGACTCAGTCTGTCCCGGTTCTCACATCTGGCACTTCTCTGGGCACAGCACCAGAGTGGAGGCAATGGGTAAACCAATCAAACAGTGTTTTTCTTTGAACAAAGTCTTTGAGGTGGAGTCACTAAACAGTCAACCCAGGAAGGTTCCAGCTACAGGATTGTTGGTGCGGGAGGTGCCCACTCCATTTCCCTCAGGTAGCCTTTGCTAACTGCAAAACTAACATGCCAGAGGTGGGGCCAGGCGGAACCACAGCTGTGCAAAACGTCTGTAGCTGGGGTGATTACAATAATAATGATTTCCATCCAAAGAACAGATATTTACATATTTTTTTTCATTTTAAAGTACGTATAAATAACAAGTCTTTAAAATGCAAAAACAAAGATAGGCTGCTGGCATATAAAACCTTACTCTGCTACTGAAGAAACACCGAGAAGCAACTGGTTAGCATGCGGCTAAGAGAAAAGGGAAACCCAGGGAGTTTCTAAGAGTTGAAACCACACTATGCTTTGGACATGGATTTCCCTTGTTGTGCCTGGCTTTGTATCAGGAGCAGTGAGGGTGAGGATTAGGTGAGGCAGGTCACTATGCCTCTGGTAATTGAGGTCTTTTTCCCTGCTTGGAGTTTTCAGACAGGGTCATCCCCATACTACATTTTCACCTGCACATCATTTCATTGGTGTCCTTTAAGTGTTGACAGCCAGGAAGTAACAGGTATCCAGTAGAGTGAGGCTCTAAATTCCCTTTGAAAAGATAGTCCTGCTGGTCACCTAGTCCAGGAAACCCAGAGAGAAAAAGGAGCAACTGCAATGATTCCTGCAAAGCTAACTCTGCCATTCAGTCCTGCCTTCCGAAAGAACATCAGTAACTCTGCAGGTCCCGCTGATTGGGCTGACATCCTTCCTCATGCAGTCTGTGAGAGTACGAAAACAAAAGGTAGCAAGCAACATCAAGGTCCTGGGTGTGCAGGAGTGGCCAAGAGAGCTTTTAGCCTTCGGTGTAGACAGAGGACAGCTGGCTGGGACAGCGGTCCACAGCGCTGATCTGCAAGAAGGTGGCGTCTTCAGCCCCACCGCGGAGAGACTCCCCAAAAAGGCTCGAGGAACTCGAAGGTAAATCATACACTGGAAGAGAAAGAACACAGTAAGTCAGCAACTCCTGCCCCATGCCACACCCACTGGAAGTGCATTCCAGTAATGCAGCTCAGCAAGTGAGGACTGGGAGCTAAGGAGGCAACCACGCCACCCTGGGCCCTACAGTGAGTCTCTGTTTTCCACGACCTTAGTGAGGGAGGAGGCCGACTTGCAGGCAGCTGGCTAAAATATGACCACACAAAAGACAGGCTGAGAAGAAGTAAAAGAAAAGTGTTCCAGGGAAGGCTGGGGGTGGCCTCAGAAAAGAGGTGGTGTTAAAGTTGAGTCATAAAGAGAATGGAATGCTCACAGATGAAGAAATATGGAAAGAACATTCTAGAAGGAGGAAACAAAGAGCAAAGACAGAGAGGGAGAGGCATGTGGGGTCAAGAGTGCTGGCAAAGCTCAGGTGAAGAGTATGTAGGGAAAAATGTGTGTGGGCAGGTGTGGAGAGCTGGATCAGGCCTAACTCATGGGGGCTTTGAATGCCATGCTGGAGAATCGAATTTATTCTCTAGGCAATTGGAAACTATTTAATATATTTGAGCAGAAAAGAGGCATATTTTATCCTTCATTTTGGGGAGGCAATGTTCATAGTAGTATGGAGGGAAGAATGGTAAAGATAAGGAATCAGGTCAGGGAGACTTACTAGAAGGTTATGGCCATAGTCTGGGAGAGACATGATGGCTCCTGCACCAGGGCGGTGGAAGAAGAGGGTCTGAGGGAGGGCTGAAGAGGAAGGTGAAGATAAGAGACATTTCAGGGGTCATTCAACAGGATTTGATGCGGTCACGTGCTTGGTCAAGTCCAGCCCAGGTCAGTCACAGGCAGCCCACCTGGTCTCTCCTGTCAGTTGACAGGATTTTCTAAGTCACAGACAACCAACACACCTGTAATGCCCGAGTGAGTCGAGAAGGCTCTGTGGAAAACATCAAAACCGGACTGGCCCATGGATGTAGGGACCAGGCAGTCCTCAAAGGAAGGCACCACACTGCAGGAGCTGACAGGCGGCACAGTTCTCTGGGAATCGGGATAATGTGGGGGGCAGAACGTCTGCAGCTGCCCATAAAATCCTGAAATACAAGCATGGCATTGAGCTCCTATAGGCACAAGTTCCACAGATCATTCCAACCCAGCTAGAACCTCACTCAGCCTGGCTTCATATGACAAATGCCTTTAACTCTTAAGGCCACTTGTAAAATCTTCCAAGCAAACATTTGGAATGCACTGTTGGGCTGAAGCTCTTCTACCTTAGAGGGATTTCCAAGCTGGTTAGTGTGTAACATTTTTATTATGTGCTTTAGTATCTGAAGTGGGAAGCCTTCTTACCTTCCCTAGACTCTCTGAAGAGTCCTGGACATTGAAGGCCTGACCTTCAGGGGAGGTTCCTACCCCAGATTCTCCCACTGACATTTAAATGCATCTTCTTTAACTTCCTTTATCCTATATTTTCTTCTGTTTACACACTGGTTAAAATCTTGCAGAATGCTCTTAAAAAGACCCACTTAAAAATGCATCCATCTATCTGTCTTTCCAATAGAGAAATATATGCACATTTAGATCTTATTATCCTGGCTAGGTAGACAGTATTCCATAGTTGGATGTACTTAACTATTACTATTGTTGATCTTTGCAGTAAATGGAAAAACTGGAAGTGAATAATGTTATGAAAATGTTAGAAAATAAAAATGAAATACAAATAAAACTCCAAAAAAGGAAAAATATGAGAAAAGAGTAATATTTGAAAATAATCATCAACCTTTTGATAATTTTATTTCATCTATTCCTTTCAATTTTTTTCCATTCAATGTAGTTTTCCTTGGGGTCCTATGTGGTTCTTTTCTATGATCCTCCACTCCTTTCATGATGGCTGGCTTACTTTTTTCTTCTTTCTCCTTGCCTCATAATACATTTAAGTCAACAGATTATTTTCTTGGAGCATAATATGCTTTTGAAAATATAATAATGAAATCTTAGTTCCATACTTTATTGGAGGGAGAGTTGTGGCTCTGCTGTTAACTCTCTACATTTCATTGTGTCTGTCTCCTCAACTGTAAAATGTGAATGTCCTTGTCTACTTCAGCAGGCTATTGTGAAGATTAAGTGAGTCACTGGATAAGGAAGTCCATCTGTAACGTTTTAAAGTACTTTATAAATGTCAGTTATTATTGATATCACTATTCTGGTTTTGATGAAAAAAAGGGATTAATAGAGAAAGTACCCCAGGATTTTTTCCACAAACACTAAATAATGGAGAATGCAGAACAAACCCATGGACTTTGGACCCTTAATCCTGTGTGCCTTCCTCTACTAGAACTGCTTCTTCTTGAGACTGGAAAGCTTCATCCCTTATTAAAGAAATGAACCACCTATCAAAAGAGAGGGGAGGTGCTATTTGAGTTTCTTCTTAGCTCTCTTTAAGTAAAACCAGAGTGAACTGATACATCCAACGTACTATGCTCTCAACCCTTCTCATTTCCCATTAGGATCCACAATGTAGACTGTGTAACTGCTCAGATCACCCTTGCTGGGACGCTGGGAGGCCTATTCTATGGTTGTTATGAATATTGCCAAAGAATGTGTGCTTAACCGTCCATAAAGACACATACTGGCCCTCTAGGAGTCTGTGATCCAAGATAGATCAAATGCAGATTTATGGATAGGGCACATTCATAGTGGAAAACAAAATGATAATATCCTTTATAAGCAGACTAGAGTGCACTTTATATAGAATCAACAGAAAAATCCACATAAGGTTTAGAAGAAGATTAAATGCTTGTTGTTAGTATAGACAAGGAAAATACCTAAGGAAGTTCCACATCAGGCCAGAAGAAGAAAGAATGGAAAACTATTGTCTCTTTTCCTTTTGATCCCCAAAGGCATGGTTTCAATAGACAGGCAGGCAAAGGACCCAAACAGACCACTCATAAATACTCATATAATTGATCATCCAACATGAGCAAACTGTAAACTCTCAAGCCCACAAAGAAACACAAATCAAAACAATGATAAAATGTCACATTCTACCTATCACATTGGCAAAGATTTCTAAAAATCATTCTCAATGCTGAAGTGTCAATGAAGAAGGCATTTCTATGTAGTGTTGTTGACACTGCAAGAGTGTACAAGCCTTTTGGAAAACAGTTTGACAACCTGTATTTAGAACCCTAAAAGTGTTCAGGCTATTAGATTAAGGAAATTCACTTCTGATAAAGTATCCTGAAAATATATTCTGAAGAACATTAAGAAATTCTGCACAGGGACAGTGGTTGCAGTGCTAGTGATCAAAATAGAAAACTGAAGAGTCAAAATGGCCAACCATAAGAGAATGTCTAAGCAAACAGTGGTACATTTATGTGATGGGAATTTTAAATAGGTATTAAAACAATATTTATAATGAGCTTTTAACAACATGGAAAGACCATTATAAGGTTTATGTTTCAAAAAGCAAGATACAAAATTGAATATGAAGCCTAGGATCAGTTGTATGGATGCCTATGTTACAGAATAAAGATGGCAAGTTACCATATCTATAGTTGTCTTTGGGTATTTTTTTTTTTTTTGGCCTTTATATTTTTTCTGAATTTTAGCAATAGTGAAGAGCAAGTACTCTGGATCCTGGGGTTCAAATCCTAGCTCAACTACTTACCAACTGTGTAGTCTTGGCAAATTACTTAGCTTCTGGTGCCTCAGTTTTCCAATTTATAAAATGAGGTTAATGATAGTAATTATATCATACTGAGTTATAAGGATTAAATGAGTTAATATTTACATATTATGTAATATAATTTTATAATTAACATTTATGTAATATATAATTTAATAATATAAATTACATAGTATATATGTTCGCTAAATAAAAAATAAAATTATTTTATAATGACAATGTAGTTCTTAAAAATAAAAGTTTATTGAGGGAAATAAAATTTCCAAAAATAACAAGGAAGTTATTTAACAATAACCAATCTAAGAAAGGACAAAGCAGCAGGTATGTGGCACACCCCCTGTTTCCAGGGGGAATCTTGAACAGTTTTGGCCTTTTGAAGACCTAAGCTGTATACCTCTTCTTGCTCATGGCTCCTCAATCCTGTGCTAATTGACACACAGACTAATTTCTTCATTCACCCTACTGGGGGCTCCAAACAGCAACATGTCTGAGTGGTTTGAGGGAACCTGGAATGTGGAGATGTATGGTTTCGGTAGTTCCTTGGCCTGATCTTGACTTTGGTACCTGGAGGCCAGGTACCGGCAAATATGGCATACCCATGAGGAGGAAAACGTTATCATAAACCACCATGGCTGGTCTACTAGAATGTAATGTCTCCTGAGCAAAAGAGACAATATTTGCTATTTATACCCTTATGTAAGCTCTCCTCATATTTGTCACCCATAAATTTCCTGATAGCCCTCCTCAGTATAATATCACCCTTCCAAGAAAAGAAGATATTTTTTCACTAAACTCCCACAACTTCACAAATAGGGACATTAATCATTCAGGGACAATGATAGAGACTTTCACTGACCTTTTGTGAAAACCAATTTATTCTCCCTTTCCTATCTTCTCTCCTATTTCTAAGAGGGAACAGAAGTGTCACATGCTTCAGTCTATATTCAAGTGTTGTGATATATATGAGTATAAAAGGTTTGTGATGTGGCAAAATACACCTGGGAAAGTTAAGTATCAAATCCAACATTCTGGGCTTCATCTCCTAGTCTGGATCTGAGTGAGGAGGGCAGAGTAGACTCTCATTCCTGCCTGTGGGTGTCTTGGCTGACACAGGAAACTGTCAAAACCAGAATGGCCCCACAAGCATGTTTTATCACTCTAACAGCCAACTTAAGAAAAGAAAATCCTCTTTATTAAATCTCTCCCTCCAAGTAGCCAGTTACTAGAGATGCCAAATACACTGGTGTGGATGGTTGTGGTCACTCAAAGAGTTTTCACATATTCTCTTCCCAGTGCTATTTTCACAAAACTAACAATTTTTTTTTTTTTTAAATTCCGTTAGGGTCTTACCACACACACAAACCCAGAGAAGGCCTAACTCGTTTTCTGATGAATGGCTCCTGTATTCCAGCGGTTGGATTTCATGTAGCAAATTTGGAAAGAACACTACTTCTCGGACCCAAAGCAAAATGAGGCAAGATGTTAACACATTTTGTGGGCATAAAACCCGAGAGTGGTGGCAAGGTCAGCCAATCTGTCCGTCAGTCAAAAGTGGCTATCAAGTGCTGGTTAGGGTGCTATTGCCGAAACCAAAGAAATATAAGACAACATCCTTGTCTTTGAGGACTGATAATATAGTTGGAGTGAGAACACATGCATTTGTAATAGCATAAGAACATATACATAAATATAAGTTGGCAATAAATATTAGTTTTTATTATACATTTAATTACAGAATCACCCCTCTACTTTAAAAGTTATTTTGCCTTCATGGAGGAGGGGAGGAACTTGCAGATAAATGTATTCTACCTAAACTGCAGTTTCCAAAGGTCAAGGAGAGTCATTCTTCCTCCTCTCAGTTTTGGGAAGTTTTTTTTTTTCCCCCTTCTAAAAACAAACTTTTTTTTAAATTATAAGAATATTTGAGGCTAATTATAAAGTAGAACGTGCAGACTAGTATAAACAAAGAAGGCAAAAATTATTTTTTATTTCCATGATTCAGAATATACACACAAAACTGAAATGTTTTATATATTTATCTTCTGTTTTTGCCTCTAATATCATGCATGAATTTCTTCACATGCATTCATTCTTAGAAGGCTTTTTCTTTTAGTCACGGAGTAACCAGTGTCTCTGTGATGATAGGTTAAAGAGTTCACGGTCCCTTTTGCTAATGATGATAAAGCAGCCCCATGAAGCTTTGGATTTCCTTCCCAAAGTAGAAAGGGAGTGGGGAAGTTAGAGGAGAAAGGCATTACATGATTAAATATGATAATAGAAGGATACCTTCTAGGGCCATGCTGTCCAAGAGAACTTTCCATGATGATGAAAATGCTCTTTATCTGTGCTGTCCAATGCAGTAGTTACATGTGGTTATCACATCACATTTCAGCCACTTGAAATGTGGCTAGTGTGACTGAAGAACTGACTTTAAAATTTTATTGAATTTTAATTAATTCAAATTTAAATATCCACTCATGGCTACTGTACCTGACAGCACAGCTCTAGGGCAATCTGAATTCCCAGGTCTAGCCAACTTTGTTTCAAGAGTAATTCTGATTAAATTCTTGAAAGAAAAACACATGACCCACCCCAAGTTTAAATAAAGCAACATAACTAATCTTAGGCTCCTGGCCTTCAAGATAGAAAGTATATTAGATTTTTTAATACATCTATCTCTTCCTTGCAAATTTGTCACTTCAATCTTTGTGGAAGGAACCAGAATATAAATACATTAATAAGTAAAGAATGGTCCCTCAACTCTCAACCCCTCAAGAAGCTAAGGAATGTTTTAGGCTAAACTGTGAGGGCACTCCAACCCTCCTAGAGGTACCGTGTTCCCTTCTGGAAGCAGCAGGAGGAGAAAGAAATGTGTCACCCACTCTCTTCACTTCAGATTGCAGGCCTAGCTCTCCATGCACACCAGGGTGGCGATGTGCCCTTGTGGTCTCCATTTTCCTACCATCTGATGGTGGAGTATCAACACAGAAGGCTCTACCCAACTGTTGAGGAACATGGATGGTGATTACTACCATCAGCGTACACCTCGTCAAGGGGATAAGTCATGATCTGTGTACTTAATAGGTTTGTCTATGCAGCAGATGGCCTTGCAAAACAAAATGCTTGTTTTCCTTTACAGTGAGGCTGGGGAACCACCACCAAACTGTGGGCACTAGGAAAAGTGCTACATGGATAACACTCAGAATCGAGACGGCCCCTTCCCTGCTGTAGGCTCAGCCTGGACCATGATGACAACTCATAGGTCCAAAAGGTCCACATACGACAACAGGAACCCCTCAAAAACATCAGGAAGGTTCCCCAGAACTTCCCCCGCCAGAGTGTGACCTAATCAGTCTTGGCAGGATCCTCTAGGAGACTCCTTGGAAACAATGCTGGGGGGTTCCAAGACCCCTTGATATGTCAGATGGGAAAACCCTTTAACTCCATGTGATGCAGACTGTATCAATTCAGGGATCCAGGCCGTGCTATAGTTTTTCAGCCACTACCCAAATCTCAGGAGTCATCTATTCCTTTGACTTTTCAGAAGAAACAGTGACTAATGTGTGTGCTTGCCTTTGCTGCAATCATTGTAATTTTGCAAAATGAGGGTGTTAACAGTATCTACTTGCAAGGTAACCACAAAGACTACAGAGGATTAACATACCCCATCCAATGTAAAGTGCTGGGCATGTGCCTGACACATAGTTCACATTCTATAACTGTTACTTTTACTTTTTTCTTTTTCTGTTCTAATAACATAAGCATTTCAATTTCTACGTATTCATTTACTTGACAACTATTTACCAAGCACTTATTCAAGTGTTGGGGATATAGTGGTACATAAACCACATTCCATGCCTTTTTGGAGCCTGCATTTTAATGAGAAAGAAAGAAAAACATATAAATGAGAAATCAGGTAACATAATTTCATACTACATAGGACAACAAAAAGAAAATTTTCTTTAATGGATACATAGAGATGCAATTCTCTTTTCCAGAATGCATTCAAGATAGGAAGAATGAAACAGAACAAATAAGGAAGTTTTGACTGTGGTTCCCTTTGTTTGGCCCTGTCTGTTGATGGCAGGTATAGTCAGGAGGTCACCCCACAGCTCTGCTGAGAACCAGCCCTGCCAGAGCAGATTTCCTGCCATTGGTGCTAAGCAGTTTGTGCCTGGGTAGAAGAATAAGCAGATATCAGTGGCAGAGGCAGAGTTGGCAGTCCCTCAGTTTCTTGGTCGTATGGCTGTTTGCTAGCCAAGTGGAAGGAAGGATGTATATTTATGAGCTTTACAGCTCTAATTATTTTTCCGCACAGACTATAATTTTGTGGGTTACTACTTTAGGAAGTGTAGCGATTTTGGCCCCAGTCATATGGTGGCTGCATATGCAAGGACATGGAGAAGTGTAAGTGATAAATAGGTGGGCTCAAACCAGGACCCCAAGGACAGGGACACAGAAGATGCATGACCTCACTCTCCTTGGCCTCCAGATTTCTTCTTTTCCAGCACTCTTTGTGGATTCTCCTACTCTTTTGGGGCCCTTGGCCTACCACCTTTGAATAATTCCTATAAACCAAGTCCAGGGAAAGAAGAGAGGAAAAGATGGTACATAATCAGTGAAGCCCCTAGGGCAACTCGTTCCTTGGTTTAGGGACAGTGGTGACATCCCCTAAGACCCAGCAAGACAAGAGCCATATGCTGATGGCCACACCAGGGTTGCTGTTTCCCCCAAATACTAGTGGCTCCACACTTCTACAACCAACTGCCAACATCTCACCACTGCTCATCACCATCCCCTTCCATACTTCTGCTGTTCCTCTTCTTCTTCCTCTCTGTGACCCTATGTTAAAGGACCATCTCAGCATTCTGCTTGTTAGTTAAGCCAGAGCAAATGAAGGACAACAAATCTGGATCTGGAGGACCCCAGCCTAATGTGCAAGTCTAGAAGTTCTGGTCACCTGGAAAAGAATTCACCCTATGCCTCTGGGCTGCTTTACAAGTTGGAATATTTGCACAGAAGGAGGATATTGTTGCTCAATTCACTTCAGGGTCACCAAGTCTCATATGTCACATCCACTGTAACCAAAGGCACTGACCTATGACAGGTCTGAAAAGGTGGCCATTTTCAAGAAGCACTGATTTATACTATATAAGGCCCCTCACACTACTAAGAGGAATTGGACCATCTTTGGTTACACACCTATTGTAATGGTGAAAACTGAAAGTGGTAACACCAAATGCTGGCAAGAATGTGGAGCAATGGGAACTGTTTTGCTGCAAAATGGTACAACCACTTTAGAAGACAGGTTCGCAGTATCTTGCAAACCTAACCATATGCTTACCATAGGATTCAGCAATTGTGTCCTCTTGTATTTACCCAAAGGTTTTGAAAACTTATGTCCATACAAAACCCTCTGTATGGACGTTTATAGTAGCATTATTCATCACTGCCAAAACTTGGAAGCAACCGAGATTTCCTTCAGTAGGCAAAATGAATAAATAAACTGTAGTACATGCAGGCAATGGAATATTATTCAGCACTAAAAAGAAATGACCTATTAAGCCATGAAAAGACAAGGAGGGAATTTAAATTTAAATGCATATTGCTAAGTGAAAGAAGCCAATCTGAAAAGGCTACATACTGCATGACTCCAACTATACAACATTCTGGAAAAGGCAAAACTATAGAGACAGTATAAGTCCATGGTTTCCACAGTTTGTGGGGAGGGAGGGATGAGCACAGAGGTAGCGAAACTATTCTGTATGATGCTATCATGGTGGATAGATGCCATTATACATTTGTTAAAACTCATAGGCTGGTGGAGCTTGCAGTGAGCTGAGATCCAGCCACTGCACTCCAGCCTGGGTGACAGAGCGGGACTCTGTCTCAAAAAAAAGAAAAGAAAAAAAAAAAACCTCATAGGCTGTACAATACTAAGACTGACCCCTAATATAAGCTATGGACTTTGAGTGAAACTGATGTGTCACTGTAGGTTTATTGATTTTAACAAATGCACCACTCTGGTGTGGGATGTTGGTAATGGCAGAGGTTGTGTGTGGAGGGGGCGGGGGGAGGAGGGTATATGGGAACTCCCTGTACTTTCCACTACATTTTGCTGTAAACCCAAAACTGCTCTAAAATAGTCTATTAAATAAGTGAGTGGGCATGTATCCCTTTATATTATGTATCTCTGTATTAGATGCCTTCCCCACCAAAATATGTATTCTATGAAGGCAGACACCTTGTCCAGTTTGTTAATTATTGTATCCATGGCACTGAGACTGGTACCTGGCATGTAGTAAGCATTCAATATATATTTGTTGACTGAATAAATGTAATGAAATCTTAGTTACTTTAATAAGAATTAAAATACAGGTGTTTTACTGATATGATATCTTTCTTCTTTCCATACACCCTAGTACTTAAGAGAGACCTACAGTCCTCAGCTCTCTGTGGGACTGGCTCATCCCTGGCCAACCCACACTTTCTTCCTGCTGAGAAGATTCTTTGGTTTCACTCAGCCTTGGAGTGCAAAGTCAGAGAGTAGAATAAAGGAAGGTTTGCTGAATCCAGGGATTCTGCTTCCTGGTGAATGGAATGGGCATGGGAAAGCAGATGACAAAGACAACAGCAAGTATAAGAAGAACCCCTGCTAAAAATACACTTCCACACAGCCTAGGAGTGGCAGATTTACTTGGGTCGATTAGGTGTTTCCCAGGGATTCAACGCTCCCTGTCCAGGTTAAAGCTCTCAATCACTCAATCATGGCAGTTATAAATTCCCCCAACCAACCACACTAAACAGTCTCTGAAAATACAAATTTTGATAGGAAAGAAAAAGATAAGGGACAGAGGATAAAGAAGATAAATGTCCTCACTCCCCTTGGCTCCCTTCATTTCTTCTCCAATGCTCAGGATGTTTGTGGAGCCCTTGCTCTCTGCGGACCCTTGACTTGCTGCCTTGGAAAACCTTCTTTAATCCACGACAGAGCCAATGAGAAAAAAAGAACACATAGGTAAGTTTCTGAAAAAGCTCCTAGAGGTCATAAGAATACAGTCTTTGTGGTCGCATCTGCTCAGCCTAATTCTATACATTCAAACTTTGAATTCAGAGAAAGGCCCAGGGAATCATACACTCACTACCTACATGGTACCTTAATATTAGACTACCTTAAAAATTTCTTCTTAAGTAGCCTTCTGACATTTCTGTCCTGTAAGCAGGTACTTCAAACAAATGTTCCCATTTTAGACAATGAGATGGAAGCAGAGGAAATACTGAGTACCTTGCCTTTATAACCAATACTTTGTTTATATGATATCATGTCAAAAGGTGCAAAATTCATCCAATCATTCTAATATTTCTAAATATACAGATATTTGGAATTATTTGTGGATATAGCCTTTGTATTAAAACAAATGGGCAGCAGAATGAAAACAGCAATCATACAGTCTCCTACTAAGTCCAGAGCTTTCTCACTGGCGGGTTCCTTGCTTTGGCGTTTTGGAAAAATATTTTGGTCACTGTTACACCAACCACTCAGAATTCTGTCATAAGGAAGGAAAGAAACTAATATTTATTTACTCAGAGACAAGCATTGCCCCAGGTGTTTTACATAGAAAATCTTCATCATTAAAACAACTTTTTGGTTAAGTAATATAGCCAAAAAAAAAAAAAAAAAAAAAAGAGGGAGAAGTTAAAATAACTAAATTTATCCAAATCCTCATAGCTACGACGTTTCAGAACCAGGACTCAAATCTGTATCTATTCAGGCACATAGTTCATGTCAGATTACTGGGGCTCAGGCTTCTGACCAAATCAATTTAAATACAATCTTGCCACTTTTGTTGAGGTGTCTCACTGCCAGATTGCAGGCAAAGTTGCCCAGACTGCATCAACATTTTGGAAAGTACAAATATTCTCATTAGGAAGAAAAGTATTTAATTAATTAGTAAAACTGATCAAATCACCTAATAACTGAAAAATTCTACAAACCCTCGAGTGTAGAAACAGAGACATTTCAGAAATTTCTCAAGGCCGATTTTCTGATTTAGCCCCTATTTTATTTCCATCCATTGCATGAACAACTTGGATTTGGGTCTGAATCCCAGATGACTTATTAACCAATTGTGCGTCTTTGGATGAATGATTTTTTCTTGAGCCCCATTTTCTTTGAAATTTTATAGGGTTGTGGAAAATATTATGTACAATAGTGTTTATAAAAGCATTTAATGCATTCTCTGGCACATAGTAGGCCTTCAGTTCAATTATGTAACCATGAAACAAGCTTAGAAATATGTAGAGGTTCTGTGTAACACATAAGTAGTTCTTAAGCAATTTTTATCACACAACCTACTACCATTAAGTATAAAATCATGCTGCTCTTAAAAGTGAAATTGCCACAATTTGGTTATCATTTTTGCCTTGGCTGCTTGCCTTGGCCATCAGTACCATCCAGGTCTTCATCTGAGGTAGGACTCTACTAAGCATCCTCCTGGAAGAGGTATAAAAACTGACTCTTCATTTTAATACAGAATCTATAAATGGGGAAGCTGCAGGAACAGCTCACAGACTGTGTTAGGAAGACAGATTTTTCTTCAGGCTGAGAACTGAACCAGCTTGCAAAGCACTCGAGCTATTTACGACTGACATTTAAGCAACTACTCTACTAAGAAAGAGGAAGACAATGGAAATAATAACCCTGAAAATTCCATTTAGGCACATTTCTTTTGAAGGAACCCATGACAGTGGTTCAAAAGTTGACCACTGGAGCAACTGCCTGGTCCCTTTGTCCTTGGAGAGAGAGATGGGTTGTAGCATGAAGCCTTCTAATTAGAAAAGTCCACGTGGTCCAAGAAGCAAGGCAATTTTCACCTATAGCTCTTGCTGCCAACTTGCAGGCCACTGTGAGATGCACTTTGAACATGCTGGGTACTTTCTCCACTTGTGCCCCTCACAGCACCTCATCTGGTCTGTAGCAAGCTGGGAACAGCATTTATCACTGCGAACACATTTTGGCCCTTAGGCTTATATACTCATTTCCAGGGACTAGGTAGCAGAGAAGGAGGAGGTTCTGCTACTCACATCTGCAAAACGTTCAAACAAGGGGATGGGAATGGGCAGAGCAGGTGGCTAAAAGGGACAATAGGGAAATAGGGGGAAAAAACAGAGTGAGAAGGCAGCATGCTTAAAACACTCTTGATTAAAAGATGTAATCAATTTTCATTTAAATATCCCCAAACCACCCAAAACCCTAGCGCGTGGTGGCCTATGGCTTCCAAATTCTCAAAATGATAAGCTGCCAAAATAAACTAATTGCAATGTGTCTCAGTAATTGCCATGTGTGGATATACGCAGTTATAGCAAAATGGTTCAGTGAGTCCTGATGGTGATAATGCACATTCGGAAATTACATAAAATAGAGATTCTCAAAACCAAGAAATCCTGAGGGATCCAAGATGGATCTGAAAGCCACCTCTGCCATGTACTAGCTGTGTGACTTTGAGGGAACTCTAGCCTCTCTGAGCCTATGATCCCTATTTATAAAAATAGATAATAACACTCATGTGGCATCAGAATCCTCAACGTGGGAAGGAGAAGCAGCACAGGGAACAAAGGATTCAGTGCCCAGTTGCCCATGAGTAGCCACCCACACTTCATCACCTGCCAACTACTCCCTATAACTCAAAAATCCTGGATACAAGTAAGGATCAAAATGAAGGGTGGAGGATTTGGATATTCTGTATCTGATGCAGTGTGGAGCAAACACTTCGCCAAGGTTAATAAGAAGGAGTTGGGAATTTTTCTATGAGGGGGACTGCTCGCTGCTAGTATACATGTATCCCTACTGGGTGGCTGCAAGGATCAACTGAAATAATAAACATGAAATTATTTTGCCAACAGTAAAACCCACTAAAAATTCTAGCTCCTACTGTCTCATTATAAGCCTGGTGTGACCTGTCATCCTCCCTTCTCTGAGTAGAAAGGTAAATCTGCCCATGGTTGTATTAGTCATTTTCCCATAAACGCACAAGCAATCTTTTGACCAGGGCTACCTGGACCAAAAACAGAAAAAGGGAAGTATGGTGAAGAATGAAGATTTAATTTTAAATGCCCTTGTCTTTCCAACTAAGCTTTGCTGTAAGAAAGGTCGGGCAGAGAAGAAGATTCCAAACAGAGATTTCATGGATTACTAAAAGGAAGTGCTGCTGCATCTCAATTCCCTTCGGCCTCGCCTGAAATCTGTGTGAGCCAGCCTGGTTCTCCACAGCTTTTTAAAAGACTTCCCCAGCCGGGCATGGTGGCTCACATCTGTAATCCCAGCACGTTGGGAGGCCAAGGTGGGTGGATCACGAGGTCATGAGTTTGAGACCAGCCTGGTCAAGATGGTGAAACCTTGTCTCTACTAAAACTACAAAAATTAATCTGGCATGGTGGCAGGTGCCTGTAATCCCAGCTACTTAGCAGGCTGAGGCAGGAGACTTGCTTGTACCTGGGAGGTGGAGGTTGCAGTGAGCCAAGATCACGCCACTGCAGTCTAGCCTGGGGGACAAAGCAAGACTCCGTCTCAAAAAAAAAAAAAAAAAAAAAAAAAAAAAAAAAAAAAGGCGTCCCCAAGAGATAAAGGGAGGAGGAAGCTGGAGAGTTCTAACCTCTTGAGTCACAGGCAAATTGTTTCCTTTGGGTTATCTCTGACTGGGAAGCCACGGTGAGAGGGCATTGAGCCCTACAGTTGGTGTCTAGGCCAGTGATTCTTACCAGGGTTGGGGCATCAGCTCCACCTTAGCATGTGTGTTGAACATGCACATTCCTGAGCTCGATGGCCGACTCTGGAAGAAGGGTCTGGAATTTTGTATATTTAATAAGGTATTTCTTAAAGTTTGAGAGGCTCTAAGAGAACATATTTAGATGATTTACAAGCATTTGAAAGATTTCCAAGTGAAATACCAATTTAAAACAACAACAGAACAGCTCTAATTTCATTTGAAATGGAGAGAGGGAGTTCTTCCCATGGGCATCTCTTCCCCTTCAGCAGGCTCCCAGCCCTTTCTGCTGGTAGATGAGGCTCTTGGGGATAAGGTGGTGATGATTGTTCCAAAAGGGCCTTGAATTACACTCTCAGCAGATATGGCTCCAGATGACTTGCCTGGCTCTTTCTCTCAATGCCTGTCTCTCACATGTCAGTTCTTGGTCAAGGTGCAATCATGGGACCTAATTTGAATGACTCAGAAGTCTTGGTCTCACTGTTGGTCCCATACTGATCTTGTGGCTTAGACTTCTGTTGTCCAGCTGTAACCAAACTCCCACGTTACATCCGCTTTACTAACTAGGTGATTTTTTGCTTCTTCGAATCCAAGTCTGTTATTACACAAATTTCCAGCACTCTAATCTAAAAGTGGGCCCCTACCTCATCCTTGCCAGTGATCCAATGACTCAATTATTTTTCCCTCTGAACCTCTGCTTCATAACTGAGTCTCTGTTATACATGGTTAGGCTTCCCCAAAACCTACTACCTAGAACGTTATGTTAAGATTACATTTGGGCTCGAAGTAAGAGTACAGAAACCTATATAAGTGACTTTGAGATAGGAGAGTGGATGTTGTATTTGGGAAACCTGACATACATCACTGGATCCCGGGATCTCTGTTACCTCCATCTGGCTACCAGGAAGCTTGCCTTTGTATCTTGTCAGGCACTCATCCAACAAGTATTTATTGGGCAATTTCTATATAACCATAGTTACTAGGCACTGATAAAAATTATGTATGTAAGAGTGATTTATAAAACATATACTGATATATGAATGTAGGTACTGCCACGGACCTCACTGGTATTGACAAAAATACCGCATCAGCCCAGATCCACAGATGCAAAGAACCTTGGGTAATTATTTGGCTAATTCAGATTCCCTGAATGATTTTGCCACAATGGCAAGGAAATTTAAGAACTTGTTTTGGGATGTGTGAGATGAGGTTGGGTTTGGTGATGAACATAAGAAGGGATGGTTTGGTAGTTATACTTAAGTGATCTGGAGAAATACCAGAATGTTTTTATTTCAATAGACTTACATCTTGTAAGGTATAGCTCTCAAAGACCTCACAAAAGAATGAAATAAAGAGTTTAGTCTGAACAATCTGGTTAGAGAGGGGAAATTCCTGTAGTCAGAAAGAGCACTCACAATTCTAAGTAAACCAACAAGAAATTCTAAGGGAATTAGGATTGTTTTGTAACATGTTGCTAAGCTCAGAGGATGTGAATGGGGACAGATCAAGCCAGTTCCAGTATTCTATTGTTTTTGTTGTTCTGTTTTATGAAGAGAGTGGCCTCGCTACCAGCAACCCAGATGTTTACTGATGTATTTTAAGGAAGCTCCACCTACAACTGTTACCTCTTTTTCTTCTTCTAAACCATCAATTGTTTACCATATTTATAAGGGTATTCCAGTTTAAAATATAGGAATTATAAGACATAGATTGCCATTGACATGTTTAGCCCTGAAGAGTCCAACAGAGGAACACCTAGAATGGTGTTATCAGAAAAATAATTAATTCATTTTAAGAGTTCCTTCATTAGAGGCCAACTTCATGAGTTTTAGATATAAGAACATTTGCTTCTAGAAAGATGTCATTCTTTCCCCCAAAGAAAGAAAAAGTGCTAAATCTATAATAGTATTAATTAAACACTGTCTATAGACATTTTTAAGTTGACTGACGAAGTCATGATGGTCAATGAGGTAGAGATTTTTCTGGATATTTCTTCCTCATCAACAAATTTCTGAGTTCCAGTCGGGAAAACAAACTGTCTTGCTGCAAATGACACAGCTTGACCGACAGGGTGAAAGATACTTAAATAATGTAAAACACCCCGGTCGTAGCTCTTGTTATTTAATCCCTGTTACTATTAATACTGTCTTTAAGTGTTCAATGAAAATATGAAAAGATGCTCAATTACATTACTAGCTAAAGGAAAAATTAAAATAAGTCACCAATCTTAGCTTTACAAATCGGCAAAAATTAAAATACTAACATCCAGTGTGAGGAAATGGGAGCCCTGTAACGTGCTGCTGATGAGAGTCTAAATTAGTATAGCCTTTCTAAAAGAATATATGTCAACACCTATCCGACTTTACAATGTGCATACTCAGTAATCCAGCATTTTCTCTTTTACAAATATTTCCTAAGAAACTGTGCAAAGATATATATATACACACACACACACATATACATATACATATGTGTGTGTGTGTATAGGAGTGTTTGTATAAATATGTATATATGAAGAGATTTAACATAGCATTGCTAGAAAATGTAAAAAATGAAAAAAGTGTTCATCAATAGGGGAATGATTTAAAAAATGATGACCTATTCTTATGAGAGTTATACAATTAAGAAGACTCTATATGCAATGACCTGGAAAGAAAAAGCATATATTTTGCTAAGTTTAAAAAAAAATCAAGTCATAAAACAAAATGTAGAATGTGAGGTGCAGAACGTGAGGCCATTTTTATAACAGGGCATATGGGCATATACATAGACACAGATATGTCTCCTTCTATGAGCATTTAAAAAGGTCTAAAAGAATACTTGCTTGTCTTTTAATAGTCATTACCTTTGGGCAGTGGAATTGGGACAAACATAAGGCTGGGAGGGGACTTAAACTCTCTATAATATAGTTTCAGTACTGTAAGGACTTTAAAAAAATGGACAGGTAAAATTTTTCCTTTATAATATAAGAAGTCAGTAAGAATTTGTAAATTGTATGTAAGGACTGTACTAAAAGCCCAGGAACCCAGGTATGTTGATTTATTATAGTAATTAGGCTTCCAAAGTTTCCCCCAGCATACCTGTACTTGAGCAAGCACAGTGCATAAGGGCATGTACATATACACACATGTGCACGTGCACATGCGCGCGCACACACACACACAGTGGGGTAATCCCAATGGGAGCCGTTAGATAGGGAGCTCTCCACTCCCAACAGGGACAACCCCCAGTCAAAGGCTTAATAGCAGCATCACGGAATGGCTAAAAGCACAGATCTGGAGTCAGATGGTCCTGGGCGCAATATCCAGCTCCACTGTTTTAAGATTTAAACACTCTGGGCACTACAGTGATTCAGATTCCCCACCTGTAAAATGGGAGTAAACAATGCCTTCTTTACAGTGTTGTTATGAGGACTAGTGAGCAAGGGCATGACAGGCATTCACTACACTGCCTCACCCAGAAAAAAAGTGATTTTTCAGCTATCGGTGTCCAAAGACATGCAGTCAAGCAGTTGGTGGGAAATTACTTTATCTTGCAAATCACAGCACTTCTATTGACAACAGAATGTTAACCCTATAAGGAACCGCAAATTTATGGTTCCATACTTAACCTTCATGCAAAAACAATTCCCAAGTAACTAAAACTTTCCATAATACTGTTTTTCTTTTCAACAGGCACCATCACAAAGTATGACTGTGGGCTTTAGGGTCAGACTGGGTTTATAAAACCACCTCTGATACTCAGTAGGTATATGAATTAGGGCATGGTGCTTAAGCTCTTCCATAGTCTCACCTAGGAGGTTGCTCTGGACTTGCTTAGAGCACCAAGTATCTGATACACAGTAGAAAAATAACAATAACAGCTGCAATGAAGTGAGCATCTACTGTAGTCCAGGCATTCTCTCATTCTTGTGCCAACTCTGAAACAGGGGTGTCAGTATCATCTACTAAACTTGAGAACCTCAGAATCAGGGCATTGCATGACCTGCTCATAGGATTCCAGTTAGTAACTGCCATCTTCCTGCCTCCAAACTGAAAATGCTTTCTTAAGCAAAGGACTGATATCTACGGGCACTGTGAATTCCTCACAATTCCTCTTCCACAGGGCTGCCATGGCCCAGTGCTTCACTACTACACACTCAGTACCAGCTGTGTCTCAGTATCCTCTTTTATTATTCAGATACTCACAAGAAGCAGTAATATATTAAATTTACCTCAACGTGTAAGTGAATCGTTCATCCTATTTCCTCTGGGAAGAGGTCTCAGGCAGTTGGTCAGCACTGGGTGTTTAAAGATGGGGGCAGGGCCTGGCGAGGTGGCTCATGGCTGTAATCCCAGCACTTTAGGAGGCCGAGGCGGGTGGATCACCTGAAGTCAGGAGTTCAAGACCAGTCTGGCCAACATGGCAAAACCCTGTCTCTACTGAAAATACAAAAATTAGCCAGGCGCGGTGGCAAGTGCCTGTAATCTCAGGTACTTGGAAGGCTGAGGCAGGAGAATCGCTTGAGCCCAAGAGGCAGAGGTTGCAGTGAGCCAAGGTCGTGTCTGCACTCCAGCCTGGGCGACAGAACGAGACTCTGTTTCAGAAAAAATAAAAATAAATAAATAAATAAATAAGTAAATAAAAATAAAATAAAATAAAAAGGGGGGCAGAGAAACAGGCAGGAAGTGCCCAGAGAAAAGAGGGCCCAAATAAACTTGACTGTAAGTCACAATTTTGCCAAGGGCTGACTCTGCCAATCATTCTAAGATGCCATGAGCAAAAATCCCTTTATTCTTGTCTTTTCTTTCTGTTCATTAATATTATTTAATGAGCAGTTATTAAGCACTTGCAGTGTGCAAATATTGTGGGATAATGCAGTCCCTGTCCTGAGACAATTTAGCAAGAGTTGATTCAATCATTTAATACTCTTAATGATCAAACATAGCACATTAACATAGTGAGTTTAATCTGTGTGGGTGCACACGCACTCATGCTTGCGTGTGCAGATGCTTAGTTATATATGTAGATTATTCACAGTTCAGTCATTTCCATAATCCATCATTCCAACATCTTTTCTGGTTCAGATGACCATCTCACACCCCTCCCACAAAACTCAGCATGTTGAAATGCTCACTGCACTCGGCGTATACACCTAAAATTAACTTTTGTTTTTTAGAATTAGAACACAGTCAGATTTTCCCAAGTATTACTTATGTAAAACTGTTCTTGGGGTAATTTTGTAGTAATTAAGTATACGAGAGTAATTAAGGACTTCTCCGAATCTAATCATCAATCCCTGTTACTATGTAAGCATTAATAACATCATGGCTGATATGGAAAATTATTCCTGATTATGACTGCTGATTATAACATTGGAATAACATTAAGTGCACTCATCGGCTCATTTCTTTTGTGAATATGTCACAACTTTCTCCATGAAATCTATTACACTGTTGATTTATAATCAATTATATTTGTCTTTCTGGGATTTCAAGACGTGACACAATGCTTAAGTTCTAAGCAATGCAATTTCTTGACTTACTGCTTTATTATTTCATAACCTCATATATGTAGTTGTGATGAAATTTTCTGTGGGAGTATGTTTATTGTCTTTAAAATCAGCCTTTAAAAATAACCTTTAAGCAGGGCACGGTGGCTCACGCCTGTAATCGCAGCACTTTGGGAGGCCAAGGCAAGTGGATCACCTCAGGTCGGGAGTTCGAGAGCAGCCTGGCCAATGTGGTTAAACCCCGTCTCTACTAAAGATACAAAAAATTAGCTGGGTGTGGTGGTGCATGCCTGTGATCCCAGCTACTCTGGAGGCTGAGGCAGGGGCATCTCTTGAACCCTGGAGGCGGAGGTTGCAGTGAGCTGAGATCGCACCACTGCACTCCAGCCTAGGCGACGAGAGCGAAACTTTGTCTCAAAAAATAAATAAATAAAATTAAAATAACTTTTAAATATTTAACACAATAAATCGGCAGTGATGAAATCAGTCTTGGCTACAGCCCATTGGAATCTTGTTGGAAAGTACCATTGCACAATCACCGTGAGTAAACAGCCAACTGAGGAAGAAGTTAGCTAAACTTGTATTTGCCACCTCACTGCCATTTAAATATCAATGCTCTGATATTTCTACAGTTTGAAAGATGCTTTGGCTCCTTGGTGGGACAAGCCGTTTACAATATGTTTTGTTCTTGGAGTCCTGTTGGTGTCTGGAAACCCTTTGTTTCTTGTTGCACTCAATTTGAACTGGACTGACAAGCTTACAGCTCCATACTGAGGTAAGAAAATGCCACCATTGTCTGGGAGCTGACTGGCCTGCTTTAGGGAGCCTACAGGCAGGGCATGCTTTAAATCATGGGAAAGATAGCTCAGGAACCATAGAAGCCATGACCAACAGGGAGGGCGCCCCCTTCCCACTGCTGCTGCATTGATTTCAAACAGCCCAGGCTGAGGAGGTAGCTTCAAGGTGTTTTCCTAACGAAATCTAATAAATGGTACGTGGATGACAGAAATCTCTGTGTTGGCGACTGGAAACTCCGGAGGGATGCAAAATAAGAGCACACAGTGGAAAGTATGGAAACCTAAGAGAATGGAAGAGATGGGAAAACATAGGGTAGAACCCTCAGAAAGAGGCCTGTGAGCTCCACTCTGACTTCCAAGGGAGGATATGAATGAATCTGTCTGTGAGACAGGTCATATTAGTCCCATTTTACAGATTAGAAAACCATCCTAGAGTGTGTTTGGCAGCCCCTTCAGTGTGCCTATCCAGTAAACACTGTTAATGGAATCTCCGTTAACTATGGCAATGCACTAAAATATCCATCTTCCCAGACCCCCTTGCTGTGTGACTAAGGGTACACGATGTAGAATATCAGCATTCATGCTGTGATCAGGAGGATGGAAGCCACCTGTTAACAATGACAAAGCACAAAGTTGGGAGGAGGCATGGGCACTGTGGACTCTGTGAGGCTCCTTCTCCACCTTGCACTGTTTCCTATTAGACATCTTGTCATGAGAGAAGTCTGAGGGCGGTGGCTCATGCCTGTAATCCCAGCACTTTGGGAGGCTGAGAAGGGTGGATCACTTGAGGTCAGAAGTTCAAGAGCAGCCTGGCCCACATGGTGAAACCCCGTCTCTACTAAAAATACAAAAAATTAGCCAGGCATGGTGGTGTGCATCTATAGTCCCAGCTACTCAGGAGGCTGAGGCAGGAGAATAGCTGCAACCCAGGAGGCAGAGGTTGCAGTGAACATAGATCGTTCAGGGTGAGACTCCATCTCAAAAAAATAAAGACATCTTGTCATGAGAGAAGAGTAAATTGCACACTGGGGTTGTTGGTGTTGTTGCTATAACATGATAAATAAACCCTGAAAAATCTTGTCCTCTGCACAAATGTGTATTAAAAATAAGGTCTTTGAGAAATCTACAATTGGGTCAGACCACTGAAAATCTTCGATACCTTCTAATTACTGCAGTAACAAAATAGTCAAGAGGAAATTTAGATGGGCAGTTCAGTGTGGCTATAGGCTCCTGGGTGGTTATTAAAAATCACATAAAATAGACTGGAAAGGCTGGCTGACAGGTACTGAGACAACAACTGACAGCAGGGCCCAGTGCACAGGAAGGTGTGTGGTCTGCCATGAGCTGAGGACCATGCAAGGCTGGATGTGCACCTATCTGGGAGGGACCCCCCCGGGATTGTGCTCATTTCAAATGTTATTAAAATAGAGCTGAAAGGGCTACTGTCTGGACAGCAGCTAGGCGGAGGACGTTTTTGTTCTCTTCTCTTACTATTCCAGCTTTTGTCTAGGAAAGACCGTGTGTGAACAAACACAATTACACATTAATCTGACATCATTCCCCTATTTACCAGTTGCATCTGAGTGAACGGAACTCTTTAATAAGTCACTGTTGTTTGGGTGTTCTGTACATGTGGCCCAACATAATCCCAACAGTTAGAGCTTAATGTTCCTACCTCTCTCATTCCAGTCTCTACACAGCATTCTACTTGATTGTCCTAAAATACTGGGCTGACTTCTTCATTCGGTAGGTTACATTTAGCATGGCACAAAATCCTTCATGAGCTGGCCTTGTGAGTTCTCCATCCTCTTCCTCCTCTACTCCATGGCTTAACCTGTGTACTCCAGCCATCCCCTTGGCTCTTCCCTCTGTGCACACACACACCACACTGTCATTTGTGTTCTCACCTGTGCTCTTTGCTTCCCCTCTGCCTGGAATGCCTGCCCAATAAGGTATTTATCTCCAAAACCCTCTTCAAGCATCACCTCTACAGACCTTTCTTCGACATCTTCTTCTAAATAAATCAGGTGCCTTTTGTACCTTCTCTTATTGCATATGTCACAGTGCATTGATCAAATGACATTCATGTTTGCCTGGCACATAGTGGCTGACCAATGAACACTTGCTGAACTGAACTTGGTGCCTCCTTGATGGGCCCGGAAGCAGGAAGATTGGGAAAATGCTGTTGTAGGAATTCTCATGGCATGCTAATAATCCTGGAGTGATTAGGGCATTTAGAAAGAAATGATCCATTAGTCCAATAACAAAACGTACAAATATCAACTCTTGGGCAACTAATCCAGGCAACATTCTGAAGCTTGTCTGGGCAAGAGAAGTGTCCTAAGGAAAAAGAAAGGACCAAAGAACAAGTTTACATGATTGCAGAGTGTCCTTATGTTTACATCTCAAATAAAGGACTAAAGTGTACTAAGAAGTTGTCTTGGAGATCTCACCCGAACAGAAACCCATAAATGCTACCAAGATTCAAACATTAAAGGAAATGATACCTCATTCCCTGTACTAATGAAAGCAAAATGAATGAATGAGATGGATGCAGAGTCAACAAACCTGAGCAATGGTCCTGGGTCATTCACTAGGTGAGAAAACTTGAAAAAGCAGTGCTAGTAATCTTTCAAAGTATGTCTTTTACAAAATGCCTCAATAAAAATATAGAGAGAGCACACAATGTCTAGGCTCAGTATCATTTAGTATTACAGCACGATTAACAAAACCCAATGGGCCTCATCTTCATTTGGAAGACCAAAGCCCGTCTGACTTGTAACCTTTCATAGCTCTCTGTAATGCAACAACGTCTACACCCAGGAGTCTACATTTCCCCACAGAAAAATATAAATGTATATTTATTTCAGTGTGCCTTTGACTTAGAAACGTGTTGTTGATTAAGAATATGGCTTGGGGCCGGGAGTGGTGGCTCACGCCTGTAACCCCAGCACTTTGGGAGGCCAAAGTGGGTGGACTGCCTGAGGTCAGGAGTTTGAGAGCAGTCTAGCCAACTTGGTGAAACCCCATCTCTACTAAAAACACGAAAAAATAAGCCGGATATGGGGGCGTGCGCCTGTAATCCCAGTTACTCAGGAGACTGAGGCAGGGGAATTGCTTGAACCAGGGAGGGGGAGGTTGCAGTGAGCCAAGATTGTGCCACTGTACTCCAGTCTCAGTGACAGAGTGAGACTACGTTCCAAACAAACAAACAAACAAACAAACAAAGAATATGGCTTGGAAATTTAGACCTCTTGATAAAGGCACCTGCATAGTTTGCTAAGGCAGCAATGCCTAGATGTTTTATAATCTTATTTGTCTCAGTTGTTGTCTCTAAAAATACAGTGATGGTATTTCTCCCTGACCTCTACCTACTGCAAGGAGTACAGAAGAAATGGGGGTGACTACACTCATTAAAACCACGAACTTTTTGAAAGAGAGAACAAACACTCACTTGAACTATTGCATTAGCAACCCTGACACTGCTTTGAGCTTTAAAAATCAAGTTTTATTAGGGGACGGTGTTCCCTGTTACCAAGATGCTATATAACTCCCGCAAACTCATCCAACAAAAGCTGAAATGCAAGACCAATAAATGCAACTCATTAAGAAGGTCTCATTTTTACTCTTAGCATTGTACTGCCCACTTGAAAAACAGTAAGATACATTTTGTCCTTACTATAAAGAGTAGTTGACGAGAACTGCTGGAAATGTTGCCTAGAAAGTTCCAGAAAAACAAATTCAGAAAGTGCTTGGAGAATGAAGTAAGGCTACATCTGGATACCTACCAATTAACTACTAGCAGTGGACCAATGGCTAATACAGGGGCATGCCCTTTGCAACCTCATCGCAACAGTCACTTGCCCATCTTCCTGGAGAAAGTCATGATTTCTCAATTTGCCTAACTACATTTTAAACTTATTTTTAGGGCTGATATTAGCAGTTTCTCATTGGCCATGGGAACTTTTTTAACAATTAGAATGTGAAAGTTCGGGCCTAGCACAGGTGACTGACACCTATAATCCCAACACTTTGAAAGGCTGAGGCAGGAGGATCACTTGAGCCCAAGAGTTCAAGACCAGCCTGGGCAACATAGTAAGACCCCATTTCTATAAGAACAATAAACGAAATTAGCCAGGTGTGGTGGTGTGTGCCTGCAGTCTCAGCAGCTCGGGAGGCTAAAATAAGACGGTCTCAACCCAGGAGTTTGAGGCCGCAGTGAACTATGACTGTGCCACTGCACTCCAGCCTTGGGGACAGAGTGAGACCCCGTCTCTAAAAATAAATTGTTTTTAATGTGAAAGTTAAAAAAATCCCAACAATTTCAAGCTGACAATATATTCATTATGTAACTAAAAAAAAAAAAAAAAGAGAAGGAATGTGGAAGAAGAGTATTTTGCCAAGAGAAGCAGGAAAATAATAGGGTAGATCCCATTTTCTGTATCCTCTTGTTCATTATTCACTTGTTGAATGAGAGAGTGTCAATCACTTAGTCAGTAAATATTTACTAAATGCCTACTTTGCACCAAGTATTATGCCTGCCCTAGGGCTACAAACATTATCCCTATTCTCAAAGAGTCTAATTTTAAAAATAGAAGGGGATAGAAGGAAGAGCATTAAATTAATTAAGCTCCTACTCTGTGCCAGGTGCTTTTCCTGTCAAATCTTCCTAACAACTGAAGAGAGAAGATAGATGAAATGCCCCCAACTTAACGAATGTGAACTAAGACTCCATAATTTGCCCAGAGTCACACAGTTCAGGGTAGACTAGTGTTTGCATTCAAATTGGTCTAATTTCAAAACCCTTTTTGAAGATTTCTTTAGAGAAAAAAGAAGAAATCACCCATTATCCTACCATCCTGATATAAAACCGTCAATATTTTAGAGAACTTCCTTCCAATTTTTCTTCTACACATAGGTCAATTTTTAAATTTTTAAAAATGTGTTTCACAGTTGTAATCAAAATGTGTTACACTGCATTTTCTTGGAACTTTGATACCATCAACTGTGAAATGCTCCATTACTCTAGATAGCACCAGAAAGAAAAATCACTGCCAATTACATGGTGCCACCATGAGCTATGTCCAGATTTCAGTGATGTTAAAATGTGAAGGTGAAAAATTTGTGTCTTGGAATCAATGGCCTACTCTACATTTCACACAGCCCACACTCAGGCTGTGCACCTCCTGCCTGGAGTGGTGAGGATGGCTTCATGGCGCAGGGGACCCGGGTCTCTTTCGCAGTAGATAAACTCCTTGAATGGACTGGCAGGCCCTCCTCAGAGGGAAGAGGGCTCAATTTGCCTGTCTTTTGCGTGCCTTGATGCCTTGCCTTGTACACAGTAGATACTCAAGAAGTATTTCTTGGTTGAATAAATACATAACTAAAGCTTGAGAAACAATTTATAGCCAGCAGAAGGTAAAAATGACCATAGGCCTGCAGAATGGTACAAGTGCAAATTTTGATGGGGGTTTGTGTGCCTACACCAGGCAGTGGGGAGATGAGATGGATAGAACTTTGAGGCAGAACCAATAACTCTGGTTTTTAAAGGTCTCTTCCTTCCTACAGCTGGCTGCTGTTTTTGTATCACCTCCTCTTTGCTGTTCAGGCCTTTACTTTGATGTTCTTGTCCAAGCCTAGCTCCATACTGCTGGTTGATTTTGCCATCTTGGAAAATTGTTCACGCTCAGTTTGCATATTGATTTAGATTTGTTTGGGAACATCACCCATTAATTTCAAGTAATAACTCATATGGAGAAAATTCAGGCATCAGCAAGAGGCAGGTAGAGGAGAGTTGTATTTTTTAGTAATTGAAACATTCAGCCTAAAAGGACAGTATCTCTTCTGCTTATACAAATCTGACTGCCCTAGGAAGTAAAAGCCTGTGACAGTTCAAATCTATATGATTTGGCAATTCAGCTTTCTATGGATGCTCACTAAGATAGGTGCCTGAAATGGCAAAATGAGTTTAAATAAAGAAAAGAAACTAAGACTTAGTTCTCTATGCATATTCCCCATTAAACACAAGATCTGCACATTTAGAAAATCATTATGATTTCTCTTGCTTTCCTTTTCTCCGTTTCATCGTCCGTTCACCTAACAAGTATCCGTCTCTTTGCCACTTGTAAAAAGCTGTGTTAAGTTTCCTAAAAGATACAGTTTTCTGATGGGTCAGTCAATGCTCACAGAGAAGTTTGTACATTCATAGTGAAAGCATGTTTTATTCACAGATAAGTAAATCACAAGGTGGAGGAAGCATAAATACTACCAGAGAAAGGCGAAACAGAATCAGAGTTTAGAGCCTGGAGAGATGACGTTGGCTGGGAGATCGGGAAAGGCTTCAGAGAGGAGGTGTCATTCCGCCTGCACCTTGAAGGTTAGCGAGGATGTGAACCTATGAGAACGAGAGCAAAAACCTAGCAGAGCAGAGGCACACCTGGGCACAAGAACTCCTGTCATGTCTTTCTCCATGGGCTGTCTATTGTTTAGAAACAGGATGCTATTGCTGGTGTTAGAGCCCTGGTCAATGAAAAAACCAACAACTTGAGCTGACCAGTGCGAGGTATAATAAATTATATCATCATCAGGCCAAAGTCAGGAAAATACCATAGGATTTCATGCCTACCAAGTGTGAAAGTTTAGAGGCAAATGAAAGCCTAAGCCTCGTGCAGAACAGAACATCTGAAATCCACGACAGGTAACTAAGATGAAAAGCAACAGCACAATGTCACTTTTCAAAACTCAAGGGACTGCCAGCTTCTTGCTTACCATGGACATGGATACCATTTGGTTGAAAAGAAGAGTTTGTTTCTGGCTGATAGGACTTCAGGTGTGAACCTGATGGCTGCTGGGTATGGGGAGGCTGGGTTCTTTGCAGTATTGAAGAAGGAGCCGGAACTCTCCGGGGGCTGATATGGTGAGGAGATGGAGCAGAAGGTGCAAACCTGAGAAAACAATTATAAAAGGAAACATGAGGGACATAAAACAGCAGGAACAAAGACAAACTCTCCAAAGCCAAATTCTCACCTCCCATTCTGGCTAAACAAGAGCGTGACAACAAGCTTTTTAAAAAAAAAATCCTTCAGGATTTTTCTCTACCCTCTCCCTCCCCACTGCCGTTTCCCATTTAACCACTGAATTCTCAACTGAGATACAGAGGGAATAAACAAGAACAATAAAGGGAAAACCTACTCACAGTTTGGGTTTCTCAAGATTTCTAAGCTGCATTTCAAGTACACTATGTTTGGCGAAATTCAAAGTACATCTTTTGCCAAGCCCTTTTTCTGCTAATTTTTAAAATCCATTTGCATTTTAGGGGGAAATTTGATCCATATGTTTCTGAATCATTTACACTTAGCTCATAAACATTTTGTTTTGTAAGATATATCTGAGGTCCAAGAAGTGTTGTTACAAGTCTTTATTATGAGCCTCTCTAATCCTATTCTCTTTAAACAATGCATTTTCTTTTGCCAAGAATGAATTAACTTAAACCTCAAAGGTCAAGTGTGGCTTGAAATCCAGAACCCACGAGATCCGCGTGGGCTCCGTGCCTGGCAAAGAGTATTCTTAAGGGTGTGATAGGAACATGATGTAGGAGTCACATATGCCAATCACAGTAAGACTATTGGTGGTTTCTGGGGTGGGGGACATATTGGTGTTTAAATAAGGTGATGTTGTCAAGAAACCTGGGATTTGAAATGGATGATTGTACATTGATCTTCCAATTGTAAAGGAAAATTGGAAAGACTTGACTCGCTATGTTTAAAATGACAGTTTATGCTTTCTACCATTGAAGGCAAGATGGAATTGTAAGAACAACGTTACAGTTTGGCAATGTCTATCAAATATCAAAATGATCTTCTGGGTGCCAGTTCAGTAGGGGACTGGCACAAGTGTAAGGGAGAAAGGAGCAAGGAGTCTGTCAGTGCAGTAAAATGAAGCAGCAAAATAACTTTGGGGAAAACTACATTAGCAATGAATTGTTTAGTTTCCTCAAAAAGTCCCAGTAAGCTGAAAACTTTTAATCAGCTGTTCCTTACAGTGTGCAGAAAGACAGGCTTTGTTTTGCACTAACACGTATAGGTCACCATCTGCTTACATTGCTTATTTCACAGGAACAAATCACTTTAACTTTGCTGGGCTTTTGTGGAGGGCCATAGATGATAAAAAGGGAAGATGAACCAGTCAAGTTTATAAAGTGATTGGAAACATTCTGAACCAGAATATTTAATAAGGGCAGAGCTTCTATGTTTGTACTATAGCAGTAAGAAAGCATGGGACAAAAATCTCATATTCTTTTTGCTTTTCCCATGTGAGGTGTGATGAGACTATAGAAGAAGGTAAATCTAAGAACCAAGAAAGGAGTCAGACTTGCTAACCTCTAGGGAAAAGAGGTCAAGGTGAGGAGCTTAAACAAACCAGCTGGGCTGGGATGCCTGTGTAATTGATCATTTACATCTTCATTCCACTGAAAGAGAATAGTAACTGACTGTCCCGTGCTGGGTAAATACACATTGTCTGAGCATATCATCTTAATTGGGATGACCCTGAAAAGATGTGCTGAATAGCTGGAGAGAAAACACAGCAAGCAAACCCTGGCACTGCCCTGAGAACATCTAGTAAAACTCATTTGCCAGGATTCCTCATATGGAGGCTATTTTCTGGGGGAACATGTCTTTAACGTGTCTCGCAAGTTGCTCTGAGGTTGTGGAAGAGGGATGAGGAATTGTGAGATCACAGACTTTAGGGGTAGAAGGAATCCAGGTTACCACCTAATCCCGAATCCCCTGGTACTTAAAGATCCCCAGGGTTGGAAGGAGGAAGGATCTGAATTTCAAGGCAACCTATGGTGCTATTTAACAGTCATTGCTGGTGTCCCAATTTTGGATTTTTTTGGGCAAAGGAGCAAGATCCTTTGATTGGCTCCCTAATTCTGTTTCCTCAGTTGTAAAGAAAAGATGCAACTTGCTCTAGATGGTTTTACAGTCCCTTCTTCTGGAATGTCTGCTATCCTCTTTCTGTTGAGGACTGATGGGACACACAGCTGTGTGAATGGGCAAGTCAGCAAGTAGATCTATATCTAGATCCTACATATATATGATTCTATATAATTATATGCTAATTAAATCATTCTTATGTACTCATTCAGGGAAGCTCCAAACCAGGGCCATGCTCTCTTGGCTACCAAATATTACCCAGTATTAAATATGATAGGTACAAATCATGGTTTTAGCACTGCTATCTCAATGACACGCAGGAATAAAATATCATGGCTTCAATTGACTCAAGATTTTGCTTCTTCCTAATTCAGGCTGAATTTTCCTCTATGTTATTCAAATAAATGAATTTATATAATATAAAGTTAATATAATTTCAAAACACAGTATGCCACCCCATATAAAGTATTAATGAAAATTTAAATATAAACTATTCTAAGTAAAATACACATTTAAAGTAGGCTTTGATTTGAAAAGGAAAGAAATAATACAGAAATGTTAACTTTTAAACATATGGAGAAAAAAAAAAAAAAAAAAAGGACAAAAAGTGATCACAATTATCCAGACAATTGCTAGGAACAAGGAAGTAGATAGGAAGCCACCACTAAAAAGTCCAGCATAAGAAGTGAGTGTATATATAGGATTGATTTTCAAGTACAGCAGACAGAATCAATTTTGTTGCTGTGTAAAAACACCACATAGTACCATACTTAAAATATTTCAAAATTTATTAATTTAAATTTAATGTTTATAAAGTTAGTTACTTGTTAACTAGCTCATAGGAGAGTAGAAATAGTAAAGTAAAATCAGGGGTGAGAGGGCAGGAGAGGCATGGGGAAGATGAAGAGAGTCTTCCCGTTTGAGGTAAAGTCCTTGGGAATGTCAAAACACAAAAATGGACAACTCTTCCCTTAGCAAGAGAGATGCCAGGAGAATGATTCAACAAGCTAACAAGTAGTCTGAGGTTATTTGGTGCAAAAGCAAACAACAAACAGAAAACACACATGCTTAGATGCTCACTAAGCAAAAATAAACTGTTTTCACTATCGTTGAAGGCAAGGGACGGGCCTCAGAATCCCATCTTCTAAGTGTCTGCACCTACTTTCCAACCCTGTTTCTTCAAACACACACACACACACACACACACACACACACACACACACACACACACACATCAAAATGAATATGCCCTGAATATTCTGCCCCCAAAAGTTAAGTGAGACTTTATTTTAAATCAAATGAAGGTGAATTAAATTTTTTTGATGCTAAAATAAAACATGGTGATGCCGAGGATAAATTGTAGTTTTTCACCATTTTCCCTCTTACGGAGTATCTTATTCCCCAATTATGTCAGACCAAGATGACATCACTCTCATTCATCTTGAGTTACAGTGTGTCCAAGAGCCAGAAGAGACACCTTCTGACATCTTTTCTAGGTCCAACACTGTTCTCTGGTTGCTGATCTGCAGTTGACATTTCAGAGCTTTCATTGGACATAGCTTATTAGTCTCTTCTTTAGCATTTTAAACTTCTTTGAAACAATAGATGATTGTTCTGTAAATGGGCTCATAACAGCCTAAAAAAAAAAAAATTACTGCTTAACAGAAACAGATCGCACAAAAGCTAACCAAAGAACTGAGTCAAACATTTCCACTCATTTGGTAGAGGAGTTTGTATAACCCTACCAAGAGCAATGGTATGCAAAAGAACAAAAGAAAGGGAAGGGGAAGGATTTTAAAACCTCATAAAAAATCCTCTGTGGGGAGCTGGGCACAGTGGCTCACACCAGTAATCCCAGCACTTTGGGAGGCCGAGGTGGGCGGATCCTGAGGTCAGGAGATCGAGACTATCCTGTCTAACACAGTGAAACCCCATCTCTACTCAAAGTACAAAAAATTAGCCAGGTGTGGTGGCGGGCGCCTGTAGTCCCAGCTATTCGGGAGGCTGAGGCAGGAAAATGGCATGAACCCAGGAGGCGGAGCTTGCAGTGGGCCGAGATTGCACCACTGCATTCTAGCCTGGGTGACAGAGCAAGACTCCGTCAAAAAAAAAAAAATCCTCTGGGGGTTGAAGAAACATTTAAAACATTTCTGCAAATATGTATCTCTGCCTATCTCAAAGAATGTCTGATTATTTGTGGGTATTTACTTGGCCACTCTCTTTCCCTTCTACGCCGTTCTCCTCTGCTTTCTCAGCCACAACCCCCTGTTATCATTGAGCTCCCCAGCCATGCAGTGGCGCGGCCCAACAGCATTCAATCTTAGACTGTTTCTCAGATCGGTTGCTCCCAACTGAGATGCGTAGACACTGAGACACTGAGACACTGAGACACTGAAAACTGCTTAGGTTCATGTGCAGAAAAAGTGGGAATGGCAGGAGAAGCAGATGGACAAAGAAGACGACAGACAGGCCACAAGTCACACCCACCTAGGCTTGGATCCTGGGTCTGTCTGTTACTAGCTGGGTAAACAAGTAAATTCCCCACTTTCTCCCAGGATCAATTTTAAGCATAAAACAAAGGTAATCTCAACTTTCACTGAAGGTTGTAAAGTCCATGGTGACATTTATTCATTCAAGGGGTCTGTGTTGAACACTAAATGTGTGGCATTGTTCTAAGCACTAGGGATAGAGCAACAAAAGACACATATCTCTGTCTTTGTGGAACTTACATTTTAGTAAGGGGAGGCAGGCAGTGACGTAATTTAAGTAAGCAACGTATCTACTGGGCTAGAGAAAATGAGTGCTATGGAGAAAATCATGGAGACAGCAAAGGGTGGGGTGGATTAGGAATAATTTTAAATTGGGAAGTCAGGAATATCAAAGTACTTAATACAATAAATGTCTGATGCTTTCTGGGTGGCCAATACATGTTTATGGAATGACTGATTGAATGTACATTTAAGGCATCCCTGACATTAACATGTACCCCAGTGTTTGAGAGCTGTGTAAGACTGTGATCCCAGCAATGTATTAGAACATCTATAGAGTTCTTAGAAAATCTTAAGACTCTTTCCTTCTTTGACTATTCAGATATAAACACTAAGGCTCAAAAGAAAGTGAGGCATACTGTTGGTGGGCACGTAAATTAGTTCAACCATTGTGGAAGCCAGTGTGGTGATTCCTCAAAGACCTAGAACCAGAAATAGCATTTGACCCAGAAATCCCATTATATACCCAAATCCCATTACTTTGGGTATATAATCATATAGAGATACATGCACATGTATGTTCACTGCAGCACTATTCACAATAGCAAAAACATGGAATCAACCCAAATGCCCATCAATGATAGACTGGATAAAGAATATGTTGTACATATACACCATGGAATACTATGCACCCATAAAAATGAATGAGATCATGTCATTTGCAGGGACATGGATGGAGCTGGAAGCCATTATCCTCAGCAAACTAATGCAGGAACATAAAACCAAACACCGAATGTTCTCACTTATAAGTGGGAGCTGAACAATGAGAACACATGGACACAGGGAGGGGAACATCACACACTGGGGCCTGTTAGGGGGTGTGGGGGAGGGAGAGTATCAGGAAAAATAGCTAATGCATGCAGAGTTTAATACTTAGGTGATGGGTTGATAGGTGCTGCAAACCACCATGGCACAAATTTACCTCTGTAACAAACATGCACATCCTGCAAATGTATCCCAGAACTTAAAATAAAATTAAATTGAATTAAAAAAAGAAAGTGGAGCATTTACTCATGGGGCTGATTTTCTGGTTCTAGAAGTAGTTAATCTTGGTCTCGTGTGTAGGTCTCATATGTTGGTGCTGAGTTTCCCAATGGAATATCCTGAGTCCACAAATTTATACAATTATAGAATGTTTTAGCTGGAAAGGGCACTGGAGCACCATCTTATTTGGATGAAATAAAAAATGCCCAACAAGGTAAAATAATTTGCTTAAAGTCACAAAGGTGAGAAAGACTTCTCTAGTGGAGATATAAAGCAAGCAAGAGTGGTGGGGTGAGGGAGGAACGAGGAAGATTCCTGAGGGCATCTGAAATGTTCATCTTTATCATGGGCTGGTGGGAGGGCGTGTCAGCATCATACTACCTTTAAAAAATCGAGCAATGGCAAGTGTAGCTCAGTGTACTTTGGTGAACTTGCTCAGTCCCGAACTGGAGTTCTTCATGCACAACATAGAATATACCTTTAGTCTTTCTAACTAGGTAATTCCTTTCAGGTAGGGCTCTTTCCCCTGTGTATAAGTCCAAAGTAATTCTTTGTCAATGTCCACATTTATTTCTTTAACAAAATTTACTAATAGATGGTGTTGCAAGTCAAGCATGTCATAAATATTTCTTACTTTTCTTCATTTGTGCTGTACCCACAAGCAGTTCTAGCCAGCAACATAGGACTGTGTGTTTTACCACTGCTTTGGGGGTTAACACTTTGAAAAGAAGGAATTTATGTGTTTACATGATCAACTAGATTAAAAGCTAGTATGTGTTCTGGATAGTTTCTTTCCCCCCGTCTCTTCCACGGCAGCTACAGACCTCCTGAAGAAGGAAGGATTCATTAGAACAGCTTGTTTCATTGTATTCACACGAAAAATATTATTGACTTGCTGCCAGGGAGTAGAAATAATGGATATAAACTAGTCTACGATGGATTTGGGGAGGTATTTTTTATTTCCCCAAAGAATTGCAGGCTATCATCTGTGGTGGTTTTAAAATTCATCTGTGAAAACTAATCAATGAAAAATGGCTGTAGCAGTTGGCCAACTGCAGAGGGGGAAGAAAGGAATCCTTTTCAAAAGTTAAAAAGAAAAGCCCAGTTTTAAGGATTTCACATCTGATTTAACATCTAAAAAAACCCCGCAATGATAATACCCCACTTTGTATAGCCAGACAGCACTCCATTTTAGTAGACTTTAGTGGTCTTTATAACGATTTATGAATCACTTCATGAATTCCTGGCTGACTCATCTGGGTGACTATAGTATCTACTTATACTTCCCTTCTGTCTCACAAAAGAGACACTTGGACTCAGTTCAATCCAGATTTGTCCCCAAATGAATCACAGCACGTTACTGGGGGAACTGCAAATTGAATTCGGCTTCTGAGACAATCAAGACCAGCTTTCAGTAAAGAAGGAACAGCCGCTGGGAAGTGTGGGTAATTGCAACACTGTCCACTGGGGCAGGACCGGGGCAGGCCAAGAGCTGTGTGTCCGTCTGAGGACTCTGTCCCCGAATAGTCCAAGAACTGAATCCGTCCCCTGGAAGAGCTTGGTGCTCCTTATGAGAGGCTGGGTCAATATTAACTGCAAATAATTCATTCGGTTGGAAAAGACCAGGACTCAAAAATGATTGCCTGAATCTACATTGAGCATGACAAAATGAAGTCTGTGAAGTTGGTTGTAGGTGAAATGATCACAAATGCTTTTTGAATTTATATATCATGAGTGAGTGAGTGTGAGAAACAGAAAGGACAGAGTGTTCTAGAGGAAAGTTTCTCCTCTTGGGTATAGGGAGCAATCTGTAAGTCAAAAAACAAAGTAATCAATGCCCAAGGCAGAGCAGTGTTATTTTTTTTTCTTTGAAATGCTGAAATAGGACCCAGAGCATTGCAATGTTTCTCCTCTGTGGAAAAAAAAGGGAGGAGGGGAGAACGTCTCGGGTATGTCAGAAAAATGAATTATGCAGGACCAAGAGAGGAGTTTTCTGGAATATCCTGACTGCAGAATTGGCTGTGACTCAGTTGTTTGTCTATTTCAGAATCTGACATGGGGAGAGAGGGAAGAAAGGCTGATTCTGCCAAATCCTCTCTTTAAAAAAGCACCAAACTGAAGAAAATGTATCCAGTGTGGTCCTAGACATTTGATGTAAAAAATTCTACTATGAAAAAAAAAAATCTGCAATGATATCATCTCTTGGGTTTCTTTGAGTAGGTCAGAGCAAGGGGATTAACTCATAGTCCTGTAGCAAAGGCAAGAATCTTTCTCTTGTTCAGCATGGTGTCACACATAGCGTTCAATCTACTTTACAATAGAATGCATTAGATGAAAGAAAAACATTCAGAAGAGAGTGTAATGAGAATGTCAGATGAGAAATAAGACAAAAAAATCAGTGTTATTTTTGTCTAAGCATGAGAAAGGGAGGCATAAGCTTACAAAAAATGGACTATCCAGTATCCTTCTCATGGTTTCAAAATGCAAACATGAGTCTTTTGAACACAACAGAAGAACTTCAAGAACCAACTTTAAATGCAGTACTCCTGCCAAGTGTGGTCAGGTGCCTTTGGAAGCCACAACCATAGAAGACTTCAAAAGTCAATATAATCCATACATTTGAAAAGAAACTGGCTGGGTGATGCTTCAGTCATTAATAACACGTGCTGTTTATATGTGCTTTTTTTTCCCCCATATATTGAATGTCAGGTGCAGGAATTTTCTGCACCTTCTCTTAAAGACTCGACTCAACATTTGACTAGAGAAATGAATGGAAGGAAACAGCATATATTTTTAAAATTCACAATTAGTGAAGGGCTTTTGGCTCTTATAGATGGAAGAAGAATAAACCCTCAGCTACTTGCTACTAATGTGTATCTCCAACAATCTTACCTAGTTCTCTAAGAAGGTAAGTATTTAACAAATGTAGGTCATTGCAGATGAAGAATTACTCTGCTGAACATGGTTCCACAGACCTGGTTCTCAACTTGGTGCCAATTCTTGTGCCCAGGTAGATGATACATTTGCCCGACTGGTGCAAATGTCCAGCTGGATATTATATTTGCCCAGCCTCTGGCTCTGAGGGGAGAATATCTATTCAAGAGAATGAGCCTAACCATTTTCTCTGAGGGGAAGGATGAGTAAAACAGATTTTTTCTCCTTCTAACTAAACAGAAAAGCAACCAAAGACTATTTCTCCAAAAAGGACACAAACACAAAAGGCTCATCCAATGAACTTTGCCTCTTGGTTTCTGCTCACCTCAATACTCTCCTGACCACCAATCAACATAGTTCTTCACTTGCACAAAGATAATCTCTTAGCAGCTAGGTCTCCTGACTGTCGCTACTTAGGAAAGGAAAAAACCATTAAGATTTCTGGATCATACCTTTAAAAGATTAAGTAGAGGCAATCCTTTGACCAGCCTATTCTATGTCAGAGAGGAAGCACTTTGGAATATGTGGATGTCTTGACTCATGCTAGAATGGCTGGCTTTTGTTTTGAGAATTCTGACTACATATGACTTGCTGTTTCAGAAACAGCAGATAACAAGAACACACTAACAAGTTGGAATAACACCATGAGTTAGTGTGACCTCCCTTGTTGCTTCATGCTAATGCAATGAAGTAGAGGTTGCAAGAAGAGAAATTTTATTTCACCTAAGCCTTTCTTGTTACAGTCATGACTCACTTTCCTGACTGAAAATCCAAGGGGACTAAGAAAACATCATCTTGTGCTTAACATGAGGTGGATTTGTTTGGAATATGGAAACAAAATAAAGATGGTTGATTTGGCTTTTGGAGGTCAAATGACTTCCTTGGCACTTCAAAAATGGTTTCTTTTACAGGCATCCTAATAGTTGGTTTTTGATATGTGATTATAATTAATCTAAAATGAAGAACTAGTGCATTTCAAAATAAAACATACATGGATCAGAATCTGATATAACAAACGCTGAAACCACAAGTGGAGCTGTTTGCTTGGGAGACTGTCCCACAGAGGCTCCCGTCAGTGTCTCCTGTCTTCCCAGGAAGTGGCCTGGAGGAGAGTGTGGAGGTGGAAGAACAACAATCCCCTGCTCTGGGATACTGTAACCACTCTCTGAAATAACAAAGGAATGAGAGTAGTATTCTTGTTTCCAACCACATTCATTCATTTTACAAAATTCCTTAGGTTTCTCCTATCAGCACTGAGCGGTAAGCATTCTGCACAAGGTAGCCGTCAACCTGACATAGTCTCTGTGCTCAGGGAGACTGGGACCCCTGTAGGGTAATAGAAGCAATCGGTAAGCAAATAGTGCAACTTCAGGGAGCGAGAAGTCAATGAAGGAAAATTAAAGCAGAGTTAAAGAGGAAAGGGAGGTGGGAAAGGAAAGTTTTAGATAGTCAGGAATGGCCTTTCTGAGGAGGTACTATTTGAGCAGACACCAGAAAGGAAGGCACAAGTCATGTGAGGTTCTGATGAGAGTGGCTTTCAGGTCTCAGGAACAGCAAGTACAAAGTCCCCAAGGCAAGATTAGTGAGTGTTTTTTAGAAACTCCAACAAGGCCAGTGTGGCTGGAACAGATTAAACAAGGGAATTGACAATGGATGAATTTAGCAGAGGCCAGACCACAGAGGGTCATGTACACTACAAAATGGAGTTTGAATTTTATTCCAAGTATTAGCCAGGGAGAGGTGTGAACAGAAAAGAGATTATTCCATTTACATTTTAAAGGGTAACTCTCGTGGTGTAGAGCAATGTCATGTGTGTGCTGGTGGGATGAGGGTAGATGATCATATGTAGGCAAGATTTGATGCAGAGAGACCAGTTAGAGGTATTTTGCTTAAGATGGGAGGGGACAGTGGCTTGAACTAGGGTGGAGGAGTGGAGTCGATTAGTCTTGAAATGTATTTTGAAGATAGAGCCAACAGGACCTACAGATGAATTAGATATGAGAGTGTTTGGGCAAAGGGAGGAATCCGAGTTGACTCCTGGGTTTTTTAGGTTGTTAACAGTAAGTTGAAGATAACTATATAGACTTAGCTCTTGATTTTCCTCCATTATCGAGAAACACATTAGACTGAAAATTATGTTCATAGAAGTTTTGAGGAACACATGGACATTTAAATCAGAGATAGGTCAGAGAAGACTGGGGAAGCCAGTTCAGCTATGTTTTTTTTTTGTTGTTGTTGCTGTTGTTATTTTATCTTTTTCTTTTCCTCTGGAGCCATTCACAATCACTAGACTGGTAAAAAGAAAGTAACCAATGTGATCTATTTCCTTGTAAGTATATGTGTGACTTCCAGGAGTATATCAGGGGAGTGTATTTAAGAAGTTATTAGTAAGAGAAGAAAGTTCATTCAAAAGACCAAAGACCTAACTGATATTTGCCACAGAGGATGAAGCATGGCTTTGGCCATGGATCCTCAATAGTTAGGAAGCTTAAAGACTGGCTGGCCATTCTACACTGGAAGAAACATTGAGAAGTACCAGGAACTTTCCGTAGATTTAAAGAAAACAAAATAGGGACAGGCCACCAACCTTTTCTAATCTAAAACCCAAAGCTCTCATCTCCATTTTCAAAAATAGGATATCAGAATTTTCTGCCTCTGTACTGCTCACAACATTGAGATCAGGAGCAACTTTTATTACATTCAACAATTCTTGTGTGTGCGTGGGCGTGTGCATGCAAATGTGTTGGGTAGGGAATGGATTTTGGACCCCACCTCTCTTAATTTTGAATATCTGTGGAAGTTACCTTTCTGTAGAGAGAAACTGGTCCCCTCATGGGATGCTAAATGAGGATAACAGCTTGACTTCTACATAAAAGTGCTGTGGCCCAAAGAGAAAGAATGATGTTCATGATGACATGGCACAAGGTGAGCCCCAGAGTGACAGACTCTACCAGAGGATGATGTGGATGTCAACATGCAGGTTGACAAAAATGGTTATTTGAGGCTTATATTTGTCTTTTAACTATGACTTTTCTCAACTATTCCAATGATCAACATTGTCAAACTTAATTGCCTATGTTTATCTGTTACCCTCTAAGTTAGATGTGTTTCTATATGTGTCGGAAAGTCTCTGTGATATGCATCAATGGCCACAGAGCAGTGCTCACTGGACAAATTGCAACTATAAGATGACACACAGTCATGCAGTGAACTCTTAGTCATATCCAAGTTTTCTCAGATATAATGGAGACAAGTGAGACAAAATTACTGCTGGATTAGATCTCTAATTTTCAAATGTTCATCACTTTGCCTTTAAAATGGAAGTAATTTTTTTTGTGACACTCAGTGACTCTTCAAAACCCTGGTAGTTCATGACTACATAAAATACAAGCTTCAAATTGCAAGAGACAAAACTGTCTTTACAAATGGTATTAAAAAGGAAAATAACACAATCCCTACTGTGCTGCTTCACTAGTCCAGGTGGTGCAAAACAATGCCTTTGGCTATTTGAGAACAAGATGAACCATTTTTCAATTCCTTGTCCTTTTTCTTCTATCAGGCAGAGAATGCATTCTGAACTCTTTGTGGGTGGATAATAGACGAGGGAGGAATTTGGAATGTATGCAAGAGCCACTACATCCCCCTTATTGGCCCAACACACAACTTCTTGTCCTCAAGTTAAAGCCCAAACCTCTAAATGTGGCTGATAAGGTTACTCCCTAATTTCTACACTACATTCCACCCTTGCTGGCTCTCTTCCTCCTTAGCTTTTGTATACAACTACTTGTTGTACATAGTCTTCTTGCCTGTAGGTTATCAGCTTTCAGGAAAAAATTTCTTTCTCTAGTCCTTTCTCCCCAATTTGGGTTATGTGCTCTTTCTGTATGCATCCACAGGCCCCTATATAACCCCTTCATAATACTCTAAACTATGATTGCCTATTGGCTTGGTGTCTTCCATTAGACTGGATACTCTGAGAGGGCAGGGCTTCTGACAATGACCTCTTGCTTCGTAGGCATTCCCCTCATTGGTCTTTTTCCTTTCTCAAACCTTCCTTGGAACCTGTCACTGTATTACTCAGTACATGGCAGTATAGAGGTCACTAGGAAACTTAAGGTTCCTGTTCACCAAAAGTTAACAATTCGGTTAGCATGGTGACATCTGGTAAATAGTACATACACGAAACAGATGATAAGATCCAAGGGATTCATCAGGGGAACTTGATTTTGTGAACTGTGAGAGGCAGAGGAGAGGTTTCCCGCATTAAGAACTAAAACTGAGCACCAAAGGATGAGTAACACTTAGTTAAGGATAAGAAGAAAAAGGAAGTTTTTATATAGAAACAAAGCCCGAATTGAGACACAGAAAAAAGGAAACTAAGTCAGAAGTCAGACTGGTTTGAGTGGAGCTAAAGAACTTTACAGAATTGCGAAGCCATTGACTTCAAAACAGTTGCTGTCTTTGACTCTTTAGCACCCAGGCAACCAACATTACATTCCCCATGATTAATTAGAAAATGATACCTGTGAGACTACAAAATGAGTCTCAACAAATTTTTTAAATTGTAACCATATCAAGTATCTTCTCAGGCTATGATGGAATAAAACAAGAATTCAATACCAGAAAGAACTTTGGAAACCAAGCAAATACATGGAAATTAAACAGCGTGCTCCTGGATGACCACTGGGCCAAAGAGAAAGTTAAGATGAAAATTAAAAAATGTCTTGAAACAAATGAAAATGAAAATACAACATCCCTATATTAGTCCGTTTTCATGCTGCTGTTAAAGACATACCTGAGACTGGGCAATTTACAAAAGAAAGAGGTTTATTTGTACTTACAGTTCCATGTGGCTGGGGAAGCCTCACAATCATGGCGGAAGGTAAGGAGGAACAAGTCCCATCTTACATGGATGGCAGAAGGCAAAGAGAGAATGAGGAAGATGCAAAAGCAGAAACCTGATAAAACCATCAGGTCTCGTGAGACTTATTCAAACGAGAACAGTATGACGGGAAACCACCCCCATGATTCAGTTATCTCCCAACAGGTCCCTCCCACAACACGTGGGAATTATGGGAATACAATTCAAGATGAGATTTGGGTGAGGACACAAAGCCAAACCATATCATTCCACCCCTGACCCCTGCCAAATCTCATCTCCTCACATTTCAAAACCAATCATGCTTTCCTACCGTTCCCCAAAGTCTTAACTCATTTCAGCATTAACTCAAAAGTCCACAGTCCAAATTCTCATCTGAGATAAGGCAGGTCCCTCCCACCTATGAGCCTATAAAATCAAAATAAAGCTACTTATTTCCTGGATACAATGGGGATACAGACACTGGGTAAATACAACCATTCAAAATAGGAGGAATTGGCCAAAACAAAGAGGCTACAGGGCACACGCAATTTCCCCAGTTGGGCAGTCAAATCTTAAAGCTCCAAAATGATCTCCTTGGACTCCATGTCTCATATCTAGGTCATGCTGATGCAAGAGGTGGGTTCCCATGGTCTTGGGTAGCTCTGCTCCTGTGACTTTGCAGGGTGCAGCCTTCCTCCTGGCTGCTTTCACGGGCTGGCATTGAGCATCTGTGGCTTTTCCAGGCGCACAGTGCAAGCTATCGGTGGATCTACCATTCTGGGGTCTGGACCCTCTTCTCACAGCTCCACTAGACAGTATCCCAGTAGAGATTCTGTGTGGGCTCTCCGACCCCACATTTCCCTTTTGCATTGCTCTAGCAGAGGTTCTCCATGAGAGTCATGCCCCTGCAGCAAACTTCTGCCTGGGCATCCAGGCATTTCCACACATCTTCTGAAATCTAGGCAGACGTTTCCAAACCTCAATTCTTGACTTCTGTGTACCCGCAGTCTCAACACGACGTGGAAGCTGCCAAGGCTTAGGGCTTGCACCATCTGAAGCCACGGTCAGAACTTCAGGCCCTTTTCAGGCATTGCTTGAGCGGCTGGGATGCAGGACACCAAGTCCCTAGGCTGCACACAGCACAGGGACCCTGGGCCAGGCCCTGGAGACCACTTTTTCCTTCTAGGCCTTAGGGCCTCTGATTGGAGGGGCTGCTGTGAAGACCTCTGGCATGCCCTGGAGACATTTTCCCCATTGTCTTGGGAATTAACATTTGGCTCCTCGTTACTTATGCAAATTTCTGCAGCCAGCTTGAATTTCTCCCCAGAAAATGGGATTTTCTCTCCTAATGCATTTTCTCTCCTAATGCATAAAAGTTTTTCAAACTTTTATGCTATTTCCCTTTCAAAACTGAATGCGTTTAACAGCACCCAAGTCACTTCCTGAATGCTTTGCTGCTTTGAAATTTCTTCTGCTAGATACCCTGAATCATCACTCTCAAGTTCAAAGTTCCACAAATCTCTAGAGCAGAGGCAAAATGCTACCACTCCCTTTGCTAAAACATAACAAGAGTCACCTTTGTTCCAGTTCCCAACGAGTTCCTCATTTCCATCTGAGACCACCTCAGCCTTGACTTTACTGTCCATATTGCTATCAGCATTTTGGGCAAAGCCATTCAACAAGTCTCTAGGAAATTCCAAATGTTTCCACATTTTCCTATCTTCTTCTGAACCCTCCAAACTGTTCCAACCCCTGTCTGTTACCCAGTCCCAAAGTTGCTTCCACATTTTCAGGTATCTACAGCAGCACCCGACTCTGCTGGTAACAATTTACTGTATTAGTCTGTTTTCATGCTGCTGTTAAAGACATACCCAAGACTGGGCAATTTATAAAAGAAAGAGGTTTAATTGGACTTACAGTTCCACATGGCTGGGGAAGCCTTATAATCATGGCGGAATGTAAGGAGGAGCAACTCCCATTTTACATGGATGGCAGCAGGCAAAGAGAATGAAGAAGATGCAAAAGTGGAAACCCCTGATAAAACCCTCAGATATCATGAGACTTATTCACCACCAAAAGAACAGTATGGCAGAAACCATCCCCATGATTCAATTATCTCCCAACAGGTCCCTCCCACAACACATGGGAATTATGGGAATACAATTCAAGATGAGATTTGGGTGGGGACACAGAGCCAAACTATTATCAGTCCCCAAACCTGTGGAATACAGCAAAAGCAGTGCTAAAAGGGAAGTTTGTAGCAATAAATGCTTATATCAAAAAAGTAGAAAGATTACAAATAAACAATCTAAAAACATACCTCAAAGAACTAGAAAAGGAAGAACAAACCAAACCCCAGATTAGCAGAAAAAAACAAGTAATAAAGATATGAGCAGAATAATATGAAATAGAAACTAAAAAATATACAAAGAAGCAACAAAACAAAAGCTGGTTATTTGAACATATAAATACAATTGATAAACATACAATCTACCAAGACTGAATAAGGAAGAAATAAAACACCTGAACAGACCAATAATGCATAATGAGATGGAATCAGTATTAGGAAGTCTCCCCAAAAGAAAAGCCCAGGACCAGATAGATTCACAGCAAAATTCTACCAAATGTACAGAGAACTAATACCAATCCTCTGGAAACTATTCCAAAAAATTAAAGAAGGAATTCTCCCACAGGCATTCCATGAGGCCAGCATCACCCTGATACCCACACCAGACAAAGTCACAACAACAACAACAACAACAAAAATAAAACTGCAGGCCAATATCCCTGATGAACATAGACACAAAAATCCTCAATAAAATGCCAGCAAACCAAATTCAACAGCACAAGTGCGATTTATACTAGGGAAGCAAGGAAGGTTCAACATATACAAATCAATAAATGGGACATATAACATCAAGAGAATGGGGGCAAAAAACCATATGATCATCAGTTAAATAGAAGGAATAAATTCAATGCCTGGTAACAGAATAAGGTGACTATAGTTAAACAAAAAACATATTGTACTTGGGTGTTGGACATCCTAAATTACCTTAACTTGATCACTATGCATTATATACATGTAACAAAATTTCACATCATATGGCCATAAATTTGCATTAAAATAAACTAAAATAAAGATAAAAAATAAAGAAAATAAAGTAAAAAAAAAAAAAAAGAAATGTCAAAGTTACTCATGCAAATTACTGAAAGGCCTAGAAATATTATACACGTATAAAAGTACCTAGAATTCCCGCAATGCCATATCTGAAATAATACATTATGGGTGAAAAGAATAAGCCTTTCCAATACTCCACAGAGACTAAAAAAAATTGTCATTCCTTATTTGGTAAAGGTGCTTTGACTACTTCTCAAAAATAATTATTCCTCACATTTGCTGCTGCTGATTCATATACTAGATTGAATACTCTCTGAAGAGACTATACATCCCTTCTTTCTGTGATATTATGAAATATATATTTGGTTTTCCTCCTCATTCCTGGCATACAACTTCTAAAATCCTTGGAATCTTCGAAATGATAGTGTCTTTTTGTATGCTAATTAGTTGACTGATGGCTGGCAGCCTCTGGCTGCCTGAAAGAATGACACTGGCCACTGGAGAGACCAAGACAGGATTAGAGTGTTGACTTTCAGCCTCAACCCCCAACCTCTGAGGGAAGAGGGGCCAAAGAGTAAACTGATTACCAATGGCCAATGATTTAATCAATCATGCCTATGTAATGAAGTCTCCATAAAAATCCAAAAGGACTGGGTTCAGAGAACCTCTGGATAGCTGAACACATGGAGGTTCCTAGAGGGAGGCAGGCCTGGAGAGGGAATGGAGGTTCTGTGCCCCTTCCCATACGCCTTGACCTATACATCTTTCATTGGTATCCTTTATAATGTCCTTTATAATAAACCAGTAAATGTAAGTGTTTCCCTGAGTTCTGTGAACTGCTCCAGAAAACTAATAGAACCCGAGGAAGGGGCTGTGGAAACCCTGATTTATAGTCAGTCAGTCAGATGTACAGGCAAAATAACCCAGGTCTTGCAACTGGCATCAGAAGTAGGGGGCAGTCTTGTGGAACTGTGTCCTCAACCTGTGGAATCTGACACTCTCTCCAAGAAGAGACTGTCAGAATAGATAGCAATGAGAGGACACCCAGATGGTGTCTACTGCAGAACTGACTGCATGCTCAGTGGGTTGGGGAAAAACCCCCATACATTTGGTCACAGAAGCATTTTGTGTTGATTAGTGTTAAGTGAGAGAACAGAAAAAACACTTTGGTTTTTTTCCTTATATTTACACTTTCTTTTCAGTCTTTTCTGGCTCAGCCATGGGCTCATAGGAAGCTCTTCATAAGCCTCTCCACTGTGGTCAATCTACAGGCCTCCTTCAGCTCTATTACACGACAAAGCACACCATGTTTGTGGCCTTCTTCAGAATGAAGAGAGGCAGCTGACATTCTCTTGTAAAAGATGAACAACACAAACTCAGATTTCTGCATTTCAAAAAGAAGCTCCCATCATTATTTTTGTTTTCTCTGGTCTAACAGACATACTATGAAACTCAATGAATTAACATTTCCAAAGACGCTGGGTTCCTCTCATGGGAAGCCACTGTCATAAAGTACCACTGGCTCATTCAACATGACATAGTAAAACACCACTTCCCGTAATAAGTTAAATCAACATTAGGTGATGTGGTGTGTAGCTTAAATCACTGAAATAATGTGTCATTCAGATAATATTTCAAAATAAAAATGGAACCTTGTCAGATTGAGAGAACTTGCATTAATTTTATTTTATGATGGTAAGGATCAAAGAACTCGATGCTAACTGGGTAGATTTGGCGGACCTTTCCTGACTTCTGACAGTGACTCAGCCCATTTTTTTTACCATGTTAAAGCTAAGTAAATGATGAATCAATGCCCGCAAAGCAGGAAAAGATGCCAGTTTCCCACTAAAAATCGCAGAGTGTGATAAACCTATTTCCGTTAAGAAAACTGCTGGAGTTTTTACTGGGGGATTTCCCAGGCAAACAGAGGCAAAGATATACAAACCAAAAGCGGAAGGTAAGCACATTTCCTCTTAGTGTTTTTATGCTGGACACTAATGCAAACCTGGTGAATAAGTCAGGGCTGTTTCATGTCATCCTCCTTTCCAAAGCTGATCGGAAGAGAGAACCTGTCACACTCACACTTGCCCACTCCAGCTGGGAAGGCAAGGGATGGGGCACACATCCAAGTACGGGAGAATATAGCAGCAAGGCAAAACCACAAAGTGCAAATGTCCATTTCATTCTCCCATCATATAAAGTACCTCCTTCCTCTTCATTTCCCCTTTCATGATTATTTACATTATCAAACCCTATGATCATTTAACAACATCCTCTGACTTCCAAACTGAATCACTCAGCTATGCCAAAGCTGCCCGTCTTTATGTTAGTATCCACAGCTATGAAAACCTGCTTCATGCCATATAACTTGCGAGGCACTTTATCTACTTTGGTTTATTTAATCCTAATTCTCCATAAGGTGCAATCTAAATCTCAAAAAAGCTAAGAAACACCACATCATCTATGTGGTATTCCCGCCAAAAATATTTACAATGAATCTGCTTAGGATAAAACAGTTACACAAATCCAAACCATGGAACACTGTGTAAAATAAATGTCCCGAGTTCTTCAAAAATTGTCAATGTCCTGAAAGACAATAATAATAACAACAAAAAGCTGGAGAACTTCATTAGATTCAAGAAGGTGAAAAAGAAAGAAAAATTAAATGCACTGGGAAATCCTTATTAGATCCCTGAATCACAAAAAGGAAAACAAACAAAAATCTCCAGCTATAGAAAACATTATTCACACAATTGGGGAAATCTGAATAGCGAGTAACTATTAGAGAATAGTATTATATCAATGTTAAATTTCCTGAGTATGATTATTATATTGGGTTTATGTAGGAGAATGTCCTTCTTAGGAGATTGCTACTGAAGTAATTAGGGGTAATTAGGGTTGCTCAGTTATCTGCAACCATCTGTCAAATGGTTCTGCAACAATAGGCAAGAAAACAAAGAATTCTCAAAGTCAGAGAGAGAAGGAGAGAGAGAGAGAGAAAGAGAGAAAGAGACAAAGAGAGAAAGAAAGAGAAAGAGAGAGAAAGAAAGAAAAAAAAGAAAGAAAAGAAAGAAAGAAAGAAAGAAAAGAAAAAAGAAAGGAAGGAAGGGAGGGAGGGAAAGAAGAAAAGAAAGAAAGAAAGAAAGAAAGAAAAAGAAAGAAAGAGAGAAAGAAAGAAAGAAAGAGAAAAAAAGAGGGGGGAGGGAGGGAAGGAAGGAAGGAAGAGAAAGAAAGGAAAGAAAGAAAGAAAAGAAAGAAAGACAAAGAAAAAGGAAGGCAGGCAAAAATATTGACAATGGGTGAATATGAATGCAGGGTATATGCATGGGTATTCATTGTACTATTCTTGCCATTTTTTAAAATATGTTACACACTTTCAAAAGGAACAATAAAAAATACAAAATAAAATATTTAAAAAAGGCAAACACACAAACTCAAGCAGCAGGAGCAGCTAAGGAACTTGCCCACAGCCAAACAGTTAGCAACTGTCAGAACTGGGATGCAAACTTCAGGCATTTGGGTTGTGATAGTCGTTGTCTTTGACTCTGATAATAGTTAAAATCTTTTTTCTACATGTATTCTTTTAAAGGAGTACAAAAAGGAGACTCAATGATTGTTTCTGTCTTATATTCTTGTTAAAAGTCCTTATGACTATAGATAAGGAGGTGCAGCAAATGGAGGTTCCGACTGATCATTCCTGAGCATCTCGATACTGTGGAGTAAGATTCTCAGCCAGGCAGAATGAAATGAGACGATGAAAAGTCCATGGTTAATATCATTTAGAACCCAACAGAAAACTACAGCAAATGTGTTTTTTTTTTAAATCTTAATTTATAGGAATATATCAGATAAATGAAAGGAAAGATTTCCTGTCTCCAATGTCTGTGAACTTAATGGATGGTTATCATTTGCGCTACTTTGCTGATAGATCCTGTGGGAGGAGGCTAATGATTTGTTTACACTTTACTTTGTGCATATAACTGTTTTACGAAAGTCCAACATCTTCTGATTCATATTTCTAACTGCCAATCAGACATATACACATGGATCTTTTATAAATCACCTAGAATTCAAACTCCTAAAGTCAGTTTCTTATTCCCTCTTCTTCCCCTTCTCCTCCACTCAATATTGTTTTATCCTCCACACTACCACACTCTTTTTGTATTTTTCAGTTTCTATTAATGACACAATCTTGGGGTCTGGGGGTAAAACTCATAAATGAATTTTGGTCCCTCCTCTTTGCTCCACATATATATTAATGATTGGTAATTCTGCCTCCTAAATAATTGCTCTTGAATAAATTCTCCATCCTCACTGCTTTGCCTTCCTTCAAGTAACCATATTGCTTACAAGGACTCCTGCAATATTCTTCTCCTTGTTTTTCCTGTCTCTCCTTCCAAGTTCAGTTACTCAACTATCTTGTCACCTGAATTCTTTTGCTGTAATGTCAATCTGATTGTGTTTCTCTCTTAACAAAGAAGCTATAATGGTTCTTCACTCCTAGCAGGATAAGAGACAAATTCCTTAGCATCAAATACACAATTCCACATGAGCCAACCTACTATTATCTGACTTCATTAGCCATGTACGCCGGGATGCTGTCATCCCAAGCTACTGAGACCTTCCCTGACGGTGTCCTCTCTGTTCCCTCTGTTCCTCACATCCTGCATACGTTCTTGCTGCCTGGGATGCTGTGCCCTATTGAGGCATCCAGAAAAGCCTTAGTCTTCCTTCAATGCCTACATCACTGTGTCTTTCTTTCCCTCGCTCCCTGAGACAGATTTAGAGATATCCTCTTTAGGCTCCTGTGGTATCTCTATTACATCATTTAACCAAACAGCCTTATGATACTTCATTTGAATGCCTGTCCTCACCATTCAAACCTGTAAAGACAGGAGCATGTTTTAATAACTTTTTGGACTCCAACATCCAACACAGAGTCTGACACATAGAAGGTATTCAACAGACGTTCATTAAACAAAATAATATTAATAAAGGGAGAAAGGCATAAACAATAAAATATATGGTTTATCAGAATTAAAACCACAGATTACCAAACTCATAGGTCAGGTCAACAATGATGGAACCAGAGATTGCTGGTGAAATGAAAGATTCAAAACTTTTATTCCTGCTGCCTACTCAACCCATTATTTTGTTCAACAATTGCCCACTACTCCAAGCTTGCGCAGAGTTCCTACAAGAACTTCTTTTTCCTCTGGATGTCTGGGAGTAACCAGGTAGGTTAACTCAAGCCAGACGACAAGTGGAGAGAGGTGACAAGAGGTGTGTTGGGCAGCTCGGAGAGGACTGAAGCGTCCAACCTTCTTCCAAAGCTACCTGTACTGATGCAGCCGTACACTTGCCCTTGAGCAAAAGAAGTTCATTAGAACCTGGTCCACAAAAGGGGAAGGAGATGGAGAAGCGAGAGGTGCAGACTCTTGTTTTGGTTTGTGGTCCACAGAAACACACAACAGATTGGGAAACAGAAGTATGAAGGGCTTTGAAAGGTCTCTGGGGCCAATAAAGCATTCAGGAGTAAAAATATCATGAAGATCATGGTTGTTTAAAAATTTTCTCCCAGAAGTCCTTTATGAGACTGATATTAACACTAAGTATTCAATGAGCAGCCTATATAAAATCCTGTGCCCTAACAATACTGATTTATGTGGCAAGGGCACCATCTGATATCGGGAAGTGTTTTGACCTGCACATACATTACCTTAAAACTGGGTTTCTGAAACAGACCGAGGAAAGGTAGAAAGGGAAATTCTGGTGTGTTTCCAGCATCTGAAACTTCGGCTGGCTATTGCCAATATCATTTCATTTGTTTTCCCATAGAAAAATGAAACAGATAATGAGATATTTGGTCCACGTGCTTTGTGTATGTACTTTTAAAATGTCACCTTTGGGTAACTCAACCCACCAACGGATTATTAATAAAATTCAGCAACTGTCAAAGCACTTCTCTGTGGAGGGAGGTTTGGCGGCGACACCTATTAGGAGAGAGAGACAGATGGCCTTACCTCTCAGCTCCTGCGTCCACAGCTGTGAGTGGAGGTAACTGGGAGGAGGGGTTGTGGGGGCTCCCCTGTACATTATGTCCTGGAGAAGGGTGACTGACAGGATGTGGGGGTGGCACGGCCCCAGCAGCTGTTCCACTTCGGCTTGAATAATTGCTGGAGAAAATGGGAGCTGAAATCAAGGGAGAACAAACATGAGACCGTGCCCCGAAGGAAGCCCACATTTTTTAAATACCAAAGGCTGACAGCAAGCATATTTGAGGGGCTTGTTTGTTTTTCTCTCTGTGGTTTTCAGGGAACAGTTCTCCCCTTCTTGGGTACACACAGCTTTTATTTTCGTGGTGGAACAGGTTCCTCCAGAGCTCACGTTTGACTCACTTCAGGCTGACGTTCACTGCCTGTCTCCTAAGTGTTGCCATGCCCTGCCAGTTCCCTGTCTGGACACTGTATAATTAGTCAATCTTGCACTGTTTGCATCTGTGCCAAGGTCTCTGTATTAGCACTTTTCAGTCACAGGGGATGAGAGTCAGGTAACAGAATATTTGGTCAGCTCACCGAGAAGGGCACAGCACAGGCCTTCTTCCTCTTCTCACTGCTGCAGTGAGCCACAGTGGGTCAGCTGGGGTTCCTCTCTGTCACTGCTAAATCAATGTAATGAGAACTGGAGCTTCCCTGATCCTAGCGTGAACGTAGGATCCTACACCCTTTTAACTTAAGAGTCTAACTAACCCAGGGAATTTTCCTGATGGTGTGATGAATATACTTGGCCTTCATCAAAGAGGAGTCTCTCAAACTACGAAAAAACAGCTCTGGGATCTTCCCCCACTGTTGCCCGTTATGACACAGAGAGTGAGTTACAGTCCCATTCGCAGGGGCAGCCTAGCTTTCGAGAACTGTATACGACCTCAAATGTGAATATGTGCCCATTTAGATCAGCTAATTGGTACGATGTCATAGAAGAAACTGGGGCTTGTCACTTTCAGAGTCTATCAGAAAGGTTCCCTCAGTGTCTGGGACCTACTCCGTAGACATCTCATTATGCTGCAATCATGGCAGCAGCATTAGGCTGATTCTCTTCAACTTCCTTCTTTGTACAAAGTTATGCTGAGCTCCATACCCATTTCTGTTCTTTTTGAACTTACTCTCCTAATATCAAAGAATAAATGGATTTTTAAAAAAAAATAAATCAGGTTCAGGATTAAGAAAGAGAAGCCACATTATCAAAAAGATTTGAGGGTTTAAAAGTTCAGGGAGTTGTATTTTTATACCAGTACCACTTTCCCCCAACCTCTCCAGGATAGAATGAGTACCCCAGATGACCTAGCCCCCAAAAGCTTAATCCAAAGGAACAAGAGTTCAAGTATTTCAAGGAACATGTAAAGAGGCAGAATTACCATCTTCCCGCTCAAAAAGCTACTGACAAGGGTGTGATCTGATTTGAAGGGTTTATTTCTGGTAAATCAGCATTCTGTCAGGTTAACTCTTGTCCTCAGAAGCCTGTACCCACCACAGTCCTCCAAAGAGGTGGTGAGGCCTGAAAATGCTTACCAGCTCAGAAAGGCAAGGCTGAGCTTCTGTTGTGTGCGTCAGCTTCCGTACAAGTTGCATATTTGCAAACTCGCTAGAGTCACCTTATGAATCACTAACCTCATTTATGCTCAGCTAGCTCAGGGAACCACAATTCTGCTTGTATTCCAAATAATAATTTTACCCAGGGGAGAAGGCTGTTTGGATTGACTGTGGCAATAGTTTCAAAACTGGTGTTTGTCAGCATGGAGCTCGGTGTTTTATATACTATTCTAAAATCTGATGGAATAATAAAGGTCACAGAGATACTGTGAAAACACAGCTAACTTTTTTTTTCTGCCTCAGTGTAGAAATGTGAGCTCTCCTATTTATTTTGTTGTAGCTGCTGAATGCACCCGGTATTTATTTTTCCCCGGAGGTTTTTTTGTATGTATGTGCATGTGTTTATCACAAGGGAAGCCTTGCCCCTGCTGTTTACAACCCAATGGGCAACAAGGAAACTTGGTGTGCACACTCTGTGCTCTACTCTACGGTCCAACAGAAAGCGTGCTGCTTCTCAGAGGTCTATATTAGTTACACTTGGCATTAGCTACAATGATACAGGCTGGGAAATTGGGGATTGTTTGTAGCCTGCCACTTGCTCAGAGTTAAGCCTGGTTTAGGACCTCTCTTTCATCCCATTTAACAGCCAGGAACAACCATCCATCATCTGCCTGTCCATCGTCCATCTGTTCACCCATCTATCATTCAGCCATTATTTTAATATTCAATATTGATTAAGTGTCTATTACGTGCTTGATACTCTACTATATGTGGGTCCCTGTCCTTGTAATTTAGTGAAGCGAGTAGACCTCTCTATATCGGTTTTACCAAAATACCAAGACCTATTAGTGTAAATCATTGGACAGTGTTAAAAGCACTTTAACGCACTGTCTTATTTATGACCCCACAATGTATCTGGCCAAACCAGACAACTGACCACACTCATGTATTATGACAATTTATACTACTGAGCTTTTTTCTGTGGTGTCCTCTACCTTTTTCTACTCACTTTATTATGTTTGCTCTATATACAGAGTTAACAGTGTTCTTTTTATTCTTCTCTTAGCAGGCAATTATTCCACAAATATGTATGGGGTACCTATCGTGTGGCAGACATGAAGCTAGGTCCTGGGACAGGAAACAAGACATCCTTGGTGCCTGGTATCTCCAAACAGCATCAGTTCATGTTCATTGAGTAAACAATGATGAACAAGATATAAATGCCAATGGAATGTTGGGGCTCAGTGACTAGGACAGGGACAGAAAGGAACATTTATCCACCAACTCCTATTCCTCATCTGTCGACAGTTGCCCCATCGGTCAAGATTAATTTGCTCACACTTTCAGGGGCACATGTACCAGAGTGGCTAAATGTTCTCACAGACGCCCAACATCAGGGTATCGGAGAAGCCTCAGGGCAGAAATCCAGAGGGACATGGTGCAGTTGAGGAAAGGTGCTACCAAGCTATGGCTGGTGCATCAGCTGGCTGCATTAGCAAAGGCCACTAGAAACAGGTGGTGAAGGGGATGCTAGGTGGGGCACACAAGGCGTCTGGTATAGGGCTGAAGGCTCCAGAATGTGCCTTCCAGCTGTGCTGGTGTTGACTGACTGCCAGTCAAGCCCACGTCAACTGGTGTTGACTGACCAGCAGTCAAGCCCACATCCATAGCCCTTCCCTTGAATGCTATGGCTGGTGAAGGGGACAGAAAAGGGCAGTGGTCCTCTTTTAGGACCCCATGAGAATAAGAAAGGGAGGGCTTTAGGGTTCGATTTAAAATCTCGATTTGGAAAATGTACTGAATAGTTTCTTATCTAGGGTGTAGGGAATCACTTCTCTGGAAAACAAGGTCTAGGCCTTGCCTTTGTTTTCTATATTATAGGAAAATCTTACTTCTGGTGAGATTACAACCTAGTAGAAGCCTGTAAGTCAGTGTCTACATGAGAGCACTTTGCATGCCAAGTTCATGCCATGACTGCTCATTGTAGACATCGCTTGTGACCAAGATGATGACCAGAAATTTGGAGGAAGTAACAACAGACACAAGCATGCTTTCCAACATTTATCCAATCCCCATCTCACATACCCTTCAAAAAAAAATGGACAACACTCTGGAGTCAGAGAGCTGTGGCTTCAACAGAATTGTCCTTTGTCTCTGCCAATGATCCACTGTGGCACAGGAAATGCCTCTTTTACTTACCCTGACTACTAGGAATTTCTGACCATACCACAGTCACGCATCCAGAATTCAATCTTTATTACTACAGTGTAGGAATATTCTTTTATTCATTCATCCTTTCAAACACAATTTTTCAGCACCTACTCCGCACCAGGCAGGTGCTAATGTCTATTAATGTTCTAAGTCTGAATACCTGCCGACTTCATACAGACTTTCCCACCACAACATATGGTTCCATACAAATGTTCAGGTTTTGCCAAGTGATTTTTAACCTCAGGAAGAAAATCTCCACCTTAGAGTAAACCTGCAATGCCATTTGCAAAAGGAAAAACCTCCTTCCATACACATTCAAAATAATTTTCCAAACTCAACCAATAGAGCACACAATGTGGCCTATCGACCAAAACATAAGGAAGAGAGCTGATCCCTCCAGAATACCGGGCAATATTAACAAAACTGTTGTGATCAAATCAGCTGACACACACAGGCTGCCCCGCAGGAGCAGCCTTCATTGTCTGTGTCAACTCAGGGGTCATTACTGCTTTTAAGGCTGGAAGAGGGCTTGTAAGTGAACTTCCAGACATAGCTGATGACTGGCAGCTGGAACAACTGATTAAGCACAGCAGAGGAACATGTTGGAAATTCTTATTGCTTTTGTGATTAAGAGATGGTAGTCTCCCTAAGGAAATAAAAGCCTGTTCTTGAGATGAATATGTGAGACCTGTCTTCATCAGACGGCCAGGAATTGGCCTCCCTGCTGCCATGGGCTTTCTCTCTCTTAGTGACCTGGCTCACTGCAGTCTCTCATCCATCTACAGTAGAGGTAGGTGGAAGTAACTCAGTTGAGCTTTATAATTTTAACAAAGCAGCATCTGTTGATCTATGTGGTTCTCAGGTGTCATCTCATCAGCTACCAGGGCATTCTAGGTGGCACCTATAGCTCAGGTTAATTTGGTTAGTATGCAGTTCTCTCTTTGTCCAAATGAAAACTACTAATCTGTATTTCTAATGGGTACAAACAGGGCATCCTTGGGGTTACTTCAGCTGTAATATATTTATTGTGTGGATGGAGGGAGGCCAAGAGTGTTAGTAGCATCCCCAAATAAAGATTACTTGTCTCAGGCCATCGGCAGAGCGGAGGAAGGCTACCATAGGCATTGCTTGGTAACAGTGTTTTCATCCTTTTAGAGGGAAAAGGTGAAGACCTGGGCTAAGGCATATTAAAAACAGCCAATATGAATTCTTGTTTAAAACTATGTGAGCAGCAACAGTCCTGCTTCTCAAGCTTTAATGTGCAAATAAATCATCAAGGTAAAATATAGATTCTGACTCACTAAGTCTTGGGGGTGCTGACATTCTGAACTTCTAACAAACTATCAAAGTCCCTGGTGGTGCTGAGGCTGCTGGTATGGAAACTACACTTTGAGTAGTAGGTGCTGGGGATCCTGTCTCAGCTTCATTTCATCTTCTTGCTGCCCCTTGATACCTTGGAATCAATAGTTAAGATTTATTGAGCATTTATAATGTGCAAAGTTCTTTATAAACATTTCCCCAGTTTACTGATGAGGAACTTGAGGCCTATTCTGGTTCCTGGTTAAGTTACCTGGCCTAGGTCACATGGCGGGCAAATAGTGGAGCTGGAATTCAAACCCGGGAAGCCTGATTTTATTAATAGATCCCATGACCCTGCCCACCACCCTACATTGCCTCCCAAAGGCAAGAAAGATTCAAGAAAAGGCATAGAAGTGTTGTATCAGGGCCCCTGAACACTCTGTTTGCAAAGGCTGCTTGTTGCCAATGGCCACTAATCCCCCACCACAAACAACCCATGAGTAGCTTTAGCCATCAAACTGTGGGTTAGAATGCAAAAAGGATATTCCCATTTCTGTTTCCGCCCATCCTGAAAGCAATTTAACATTGAAGAGAGAAGTTTTCCAGCTCTGAAAATTATTTCAGGCAAGAAATTAACTGAATTATTTGGTTTAGAAAACAAACAGCTGGTAGGAAATGTGCTTTTTCCCAAATAAAGATTTCAGATACTTGCCAGAGGCATATTGATCCACTGTTGGGAAAAGACGAAAGGCAGGGAAGGGTTATTCATGAGCAATTAGTTATATGCATCCTTTACCACAAGCAAGAATGATGTTCTGGGCTGAAAGGCCACCAATTGTCAATAATGCACCAAGGGGAGGTTTACTGTGTGGATCTGCAACCACTGAGCTGCTTTGTAAATCTGCACTGGAGTCACTCATGGTTGCATTATGGCCATGGTGCTGCTCCTCATGAAGGCTTGCTCTTATAGAAAAGGGGGAACCGGTATTACCCACAGACTGTGAATTCACATGTAAGTAGTGCCAGAGTAATGTTGAGATCCTGACAAATGACATTAGTTGCTTGGTGGCTGGAACATGGGAAGAGGTACTGGCTCACCATTCATCTCTTGGGCAGTATTTCCAGGGTCAAGGCACAGAAGATAAGCTAATCAATGACATCAGGGTAAATGAGCGTTCACAGAGGCACTAAAATGAATGGGAAGCCCCATGTGAATGGTGAGCTGAATCTTGTCTCTCTGTCTCTCTCCCTGGAGAATTTGAGAGCTGGGAAAAGTTCAGGAACAACCGGACAATAGAAATTCTGATTCCCTCCGCCTCATCCGAAATCGGGCACTCTATAGAGATAGTGTCAGCGTGGTTATTAACAGAACAAAGCATACACAATGTGAGACAGACCTGAATTTGAATCCTAGCCTTAGCAATGTGTCCTAGGCAAATCACTTAGCCTAAGGTTTCAATTTCTTCATCTTAAATAAGGATAATACCTCACTGGACTGTGAGGAGGATTATAGCAGGAGCAGAAAACACTTAGCATACGCCTGAACGCCAGTCAAGTGCTCAAGAAACCATTGTTGCTATTATTTGGCTACTTATATTATTGTAATTATTACCATTATTAATAGAACTAGGGAAAGATAAGGGTACCTGTTGCTCCCAAATGGTAAATCTTGAATAAAGTATGACCTCCTATATAAACTACAGATGGAAGAATTCACACAAATATAAACTGTGGTGTTATTTTAAAAATGCAGAAGAGTTTACACATCATACTCAAATAAGCTTTTTGTTGTTCCATTTTTTTTATACGAGTTGCTATAAAGTGGGGCCTATGAAAGAATCCTCAAGGGTTAAAATGTACTTTATTTTGCAGGAGTAGAGTAGTACACACCTTTGAGTTACAACCCATAATGCATTTCAGTTTAAAAGATAACAAGTCATTTTCATGCATGACTGTACTTCGTTAAGGAGCGAAAATGGGCTGTTACTAAAATGTCAACACAATTGTCCCTCTTGAAGCTTAGTTTATCTTGAAGTATTTTTACACTTTCAGCACTTCTTTTTGTTTGTTTCTCCAAGAGCATAAAGATTCAGAATTTTCAGGATTCAAGAAAGACTTTCCCTTCAGGCATTCTGAAGAAAATTACCAATACTGGGGGTGACTCAGGTTTTGGCCCCCAATAGTGAAAATACAGGGTCTGATATCCTCTGCGGTTTTTTTTTTTTTTTCATTTCACCTTGGAGCAATTTAATTGTGTTGTCCTTCAATGAAAAATGCTCTCTGAACCTAAATTCACAAACCAGAAGCAGATTTCTAGCAAGGAAAATACCCTGTCAGGGTCACTTGGAAGGCTGCATTTGGTATTGAGGTTAATTGGAGAACAGGAGAGAGGCCTCAGCTAATCTTAGCCTTGCTGACAATGAGTAGAAGGAACTAGTTTTCTTTTTTCTTTCTTCTTAATGTCTGAGCATTTCCCCCCTTCCCCTGCCTCTGCATCAGGAAGGGCATCATTCCATATTCTACCTGTATTAGGAAAAAGTAGCTTCTTAAGGGTTTGCACAGTCATCTCTCTAATCTTTCCCTTCTCCTTCTGGCATGAATACTTTCAATATTGCCAATCCCTAAAAATCTATTATTTCTGCCTGTCTTTTTTTTCCTTCCCACTTTGCGGGATAGAGTATCATTATCCAGCAGCCCTGATGAGAGGATAATGAAACAATCCCTTCTCAACTGGATCGGGCGACTGTCAGACTAAAATGACACCACCCGTACATCCTTGACATGCTACCCTAAGCTAATTGATGGCAAACATTGGCAACTGTCTCCGGTACACGAAGACAAAGAAAACATACTCATGTCACCTGATGGGAGAGCTACCTGGCAACGGATAAACAAGTGTGTTAGGGAGGCATTCTATTAAGGTAAGTGAGGGCACGGCTCTGTAGAACATGCCTATTAACTTTGAGCTTAAGCGTGCTGCTATTCTCTAGGGAACAGAAATAAATAAAGCAAAATGAGAATTTATTGATGTCTGGACAGCTACATGAATATTCAGGTTCTCTTACAAATAGATATTCCCCCATGAGCTCCAAACTTCTGTGTAGGCTGCCCAATTACATTTCCACATCATGCAGCTGGATTTATAGCCAGGGAAGGGGTGTTAGTGTTTGGAAGAGGATACAGGCTTATATGCTTTTCTGGAGTTCCCTACAATACAACTAGAAGATAATGGCTGATGCCATCTACATAAATGTCAAAAGGTACCATCAAGCATTCCTAAATACCAGGTCTAATTAACTTCATGTTAGGAAAAGCTCCGGAAACATCTGCATTTCAGAACAAAGACATTTTGTTACCAGTAGAATGGCATCATCTGGCAGCTCTATCAACTTCTCTGGGACGAACCTTTCATACAGCCCTCTTAGATCTTTCCAAACAATGCATGACACAGCTAACCTCAAATCTCCTACCTTTTCTGTCTTTTCTCCACCTCCCAACCTACCAGCTACTCACCTTCAAAGGATTCATTACACAGAAAGTCAATAAAACAACTAGAACGAGCACACAATTCAGACTACCCTGTGGGAAATCTGTCATTTCTTCCTGGTCTGTGTGTTATGTTAACCCTCACTAGGCAGAGTGGGAAGGCAGAAAAAAAGGAGAAAGATGGGGCAGACGTGGCCAATCACTCCTGGAAGTTCTCACAGAAAGATCCCTCACCTTTTTTTGGAAATAAAAGTTTTACTTGGCCACAAAAAACAAAGTTGCAGTACAAAATACTGGGCTTCCAATCTCCTCATTACTCATCCCTCAACTATCTCCTACCTGTACCATGTTAACCACAAAAGATATTTCCTCCCTTTCAGAGCGTGCTGGGACAATCCCACCCACTCTACTTTCACGTGACTTCTAAAATCACTTCACAGTGAAGGCTTCTTGGAAATAGATTTTTAGCATAGACAGCCAATCTGATTTTTAATGCACTATTATTCTAGCCAAAGTCAAGGGTTGACCTACCAACTCTGAACTCTCTCAGAGAGCCTCTCCCTTTCCTAGATGTGTAAAATGAAGTGACACAGCCCTTCTGGAGAATTATGGTATAGTGAGGAACTCACAGCTTTGATTACCATGAGCCCTGGGCGAAATGGCATCTATAAGCTGGTTTTATTATGACTCTAGAGAACCCCCTTTCCTCCTTTTTTCACACTCTGACCATATTTCCATTTGGCCATCAGGTACTTCATGTCACCTCCTAGCTTACTTTACTCTCAAGATAGATGCTAGAAGGCACTTACATGCTGTCATGAATTTATGCCCATATACAACATTTTTTTCAAATCATTTTTATTTAAAGGCTTTTATCTGTATCTGGAATGGAGGGTTCAGCCTTCAGTTATATCTATTTCAAACATCCTTGTTGTTGGTAGAAAATATATTTTGAGGAAGCAAGCGATATCCCTGTTAGAATGTGACTAGCTGGGTCCCTAAAGTTCAATATTTCAATTACTTGCTTTACTTCAGGATTTAATTTATATGTCTAGGAGAGGCTTAGATTTTCGAAAACATAATCCTTGATATTCAAGAATTTGAGATACTTTCCTTTCTAGGAAAAAAATCTTGGGCAGAATAAAACCAGGACTGCTCCTGCCTCTGATCTCTCTGCCAGCCTTTAGCACCTCATAACTAGAATGGAGCCCCACCCATCCTGCGGCAGCTTCTTCCTAAGTGAGAGCCACATTAGTCAGCGCTGCCACAATGGCCCAGGCTGCTTCTGCAGGTGTCTTCTTGCAATTTGTTGACTTTAACCAGTAATAGTTCCATTTGAGGGCCACTACTTTTGCGGTTCCATACAGTGCCCTGGGAGAACTACGAGTATTGGGTGGTACATGTGTTCTGGATGCCTTCAATGGAAACAGCTCTGCCATTATCTGTTTTAAATATTGGGCCTTAAAAAGTCTCCAAAAACCCATGGACTAGAAGACTACTAAAGTATTTGCTAAATCTAAAATATTATGGGGATCAATAAAATGATAAAACCTGCATGTATTACATGATCCTAAACTGTCTTATAATACATTCTCCTCTTTAATTCATTTCAATTAATCAACTTTACGGATGCCTTGATTTCACTCAGTCATTCTGATGAATGTCTCAGATGTAAGTATAAAACAGGACTGGCAAACCTTTGTTTTAAAGGAGCAGACAGTAAATATTTTAGGCTTTGCAGGCAAGAGGCAATGTTCACATTCTTCAGGCAACCGTTCTCACCTAAAGGCTAATAACTTAAAACAATTTTTTACATTAAAAACTGCTAAAACCATCCTTAGTTCTCAGGTCATGCAAAAACATGGGGCAGGCCAGATTTGGCCTGTGGGCCATAGTTTGCTGATTCCCAGTGTAATAACCATTGCATGCTAACTACTAAGAACCATCATGAAAAGACTAGGGAACTGTTTTTGAAATATGAAAACTAAATTTGAGGTAAGCAACAGCCAAGAACAGCTTTTTTCGACACCTTAGAGTATATTTTGAGATAAATGACATGGACTGGAAGAGCCTATTTACAAAATGACCTCAGGATAGGGGCCACACCCCAGCAATACCAAAACAAGGAGTGTGTAAAATTGCACTGGCCAAGGCCATCAATCCCATTTCTCCTTTTCTCCACCTGCCTAACTGTCACAAATTCACTGTTCATTAAATTCATTTTTCAAGCAGGCAATGGCACTCTGTACAACCAGTATAAGCATACTTCTACTCTTCATGGCAACAACAAAAAAAAAGTCTCATTTGCAGATCAGAAAATGGGCCTTAGAATACAGAGGCACCAGTCCTCACCTTGACTTAAATTCTTCTTGGAAGGAACTCTTTATGTCAGCACATCTGTTACTGACTACCAAGTAGTAGCACCCAGCATAAAAGACACGGATAGAAGGGTTTCTATTCACTGCCACAGACATTGACTTGGTTCACAAGTAATTATCTAAGATTTTAAGCAAAGGGGAAAGAAAAAAAGAGAAAAGAACGTGAACATCTGCCAACTGCCGGGCAGTGTCCTAAACTCTTTTACGCTATCTCATTTAGTTCTCGTAACAGTCCTATGAAGTCAGTATTATCATCATTATAGAAAAGGAAACATAACCTCCCCAAACTGAATATCTAGGGACTGGAGATCCGGAATTGGACTTTAGATTTAGCTCCATGTTCTTTCTGGCATAGCATGCTGTCTCTAACAAAACAAACCAACAAAACAAAACAAAACAACAACAACAACAACACTATTTTTGAATGACCAAACCCTAGTAACCATCAATACACAATTTTGACATTGTGAGTATGGGGGCATTGCCACCCCAGTGATGGGTTTGTAATCCCAATTTGTTTTTCTTTAGAGAGCTGCAGTAGATTTCTTTAATTAAAAAATGCCATGTGAACTACTGGCAAAGTAGTGGAATACGAAATGTAAAGAAACATATTACAGTTTTCTTTTATTCTACTGAATGATGTTGATTATATTCCCAAAATTTTAGGCTTCCACTTTTCCAGAAGAAGAAGAAGGAGGAGGAGGAAGGAGGAAGGAGGAAGGAGGAAAAAAGAAGGAAGAAGGAAGAAGGAGGAAGAAGGAGGAAGAAGGAGAAGAAGAAGAAAGTAGAAGGAGGAGGAGAAGGAGGAGGAAGAAGAGGAGGACAAGAAGGTAGGTAATCGGTAATCTGTGGCACCTGTTCTCTAATTTTCAGAACTATAGCATGTATTTTTATAGTATTTAGATAAAAGCAACAATAATTACAACTACTAGATGCTGAACACTTACTATGTTTAAAGAACTCTTTATGTAATTTAATCCAGCAATTGATCGCACTAAGAGGAAAAGTTAGGTTACAGGAAGAAGTATCATTTCCATTTATAAATGTTACATTTGAGCATAGATTGGCTAAACCTATGATCACAGGGATTGTACAAAACATAGTCAGTAATGCAATTTAAGAAAAAAAAGCCGCTGCCATGGTGCATGCTTGTAATCTCAGAACTTTGGGAGACCAAGGCAGGAAGATAACTTGAGGCCAGGAGTTTGACATAAGCCTGGGTAAGACCTTGTCTCTACACAAAATAATTTTAAAAATAAATTAGCCAGGTGGGGTGGCACACACCTGAAGTCTCAGCTACTCAGAAGGTTGAGGCAGGAGGTTCACTTGAGCCCAGGGGTTCAAGGTTACAGTGAGCTATGATCATACCACTGCACTCTAGCCTGAGTGGCAAAGTGAGATCCTGTCTCAAAAGAAAAGACACAAAATACTGTCCATTCTTGCTTTTTGTATAGCTATGACTCTGAACTGCGTTAGTCCTCCAGAACTATGAATCCTAGATCATTACTTTCCCAACTGCAAAATCTTCTAGGGTAGCTGATGCGTCGCATCTTTCATGAAGTACATCCACTTCTCAGAAATGTTTGATAGGTATCCCTGTTAACCAGCTTGAGGAGCAAATTCCTATGCGTGTTGATGAGACTACATCCCATTTTCTTCTTAATCATGAAGAGTTCCCTTTTCTGAAGCCACTCACTCCTAGAAGGCAGAAATAAGGACTTTCTCTATGTCCCCACGGAAAAGCTTCCAGTGAAGCTTACAGACCCCTCACTTCCTAAGGTGGGGCTAGGTGTTAGTAGAAACTCCAGGGTAAGACTCAACTCTGAAATCCAGAGCTGATGGGTAGTGAGTGTAGAAGCAGGACACGAGCAGCTAAGTTCACTAGAGAGAACAGGACTGGAGTCTCAGGAGCAAACCCAGGTCACAGCTAGAACCAGGGAGTTCTGGAAGCAAGGCAAAAGCAGCGTGGAAATTTAGGTAGAAAAACTAAGACTCCAAGAAAGCAGCTGCAACTTCTGATGAATCAATGCCTGCTGTGAAGGCAGCGTTAATGGTTTGAGTCACGGCCAGGGCACCTGAGCAGGGCAGATCAGCCCATGACAATATTGAGGAAGATACCATAAAAGCCAGTCTTCTGGGACACTGCTGATAGCTGTGTAGAATGAATAAATTCCACAATACTCTCTCTATTCAGTGCCTGCAATATGCTCTCTTATTACTGTAAAATATGGCAAGTAATATCCAAGTTATAATTCATTAATGTCCCTTAATTTAGAGTCTTTGCTATTCTTAACATTGTCAGTACCCATACAAATATAAAAAAGATGAAATTTCACTGTGGCTACAAACACCCTGAATATGAACAGTTTTTTTTTTCTTTACTCTTCACATGAAAGAGACATAACCATCTATGTTTTTCTTTCCTTGGAAGGTAAATTCAGTTGAAGCAGAAAGTCAGAACTTTAGACTCAGCAGTCTGGTCTATAACTTCTTAACCATAAAAAGTATTAGCTTCTCATTTCGGAAATTCTATCCTGAATTCTCTGTTTTGCCACCCTTAAGACCTGCTTCAGGTACACCTCAAAGTATAATAGACCCAACCTTCTCTTCTCATATTCCAGTTGATTACTGGTGAAATTATACTCATTTAACTTTTATTTTAAGTTCAAGGGTACATGTGCAGGTTTGTTATATAGATAAGCTTGTGTCATGGGGGTTTGCTGTACAGATTATTTCATTGCCCAGGTATTAAGTCTAGTTGTTTTTCCTGATCCTCTCCCTCCTCTCACCCTCCACCTTCCGATAGAAATAATAATATAAAAATAATCAATGCTTTTCCCAATAAGGATAAAGCTACAATTGCCCAGCCTCACTACTTGCCTCTCCTCCTCAATGAGGTATGGAATTGTTTTTGCTCACCCACAAAAATATTTTTACAGCAAAACTTGCACATATTGTAAAACTGGGTATTTCAGCTTAATCTTGCATGAAAAACTAACATGAATACAAGGGAATAAGTGGATATGAAAAATTGAAGCACCAAATTAAGCAGCCTGCAAACATATAAAGGCATTAACATTAGCTGCATACATGCAAATGTGCCCTGTGCTGGCTGGGAATCAGAATCTTCATTTTCTTCAGCTGAGTGGTTATGAGATCTCATTCTTAATCAAAATATGAGCAGTGCCATTATAACGCTGCTGTGGGGTGACAAGCAAAATATCCACCTATAGGTTTTATGTAGTGAGAAACAGAAATAGACACTACAGTGCAATTCTAATTCTAACTCCTCCCAGTCAAGATTCAGGTCATGTTTTCCCAGAAGTCATATGCCTACATTTTATGATCCAGAGCAATGGCTTTCAAAGGGTGAAAAACATTTGACCAGCAGCAGCACCTGGACCAGCAGCACCTGGTGGTGTCACCTGGGAACTTGTTAGAAATGTCTGGCAGAAATTCAGATTCTTGGGACTCACTCAGACCTTCTGAATCAGAAACGCTGGGGGTGGGGCCCAGCAAACTGTATTTTCACAAGATTTCCAGGCGATTTGATGCATACTGAAGGACTGGCTCAGGACTAGGGGGGGCACAATTAACAGGTTAAAACGACCAGTGCCTACAACAGAGAAGTATGAGGCTTGCTCCTGACCTCAGCATTCTCCAATCTTGCTCGGTGGACCATCCACAGATGCAAGAGAGGTAACAAAAACTGCAAGGTTTTGATAGCAGTTCAAAGGAATGCTTCACACAGACTTTGCCAAATGTTTACCTTTAAATCCCTTTTGTGCCCCAAGTTTCCACCTCCTTCTGACCAATTCCAAAACTGTTCTGCTGCTTTTTCACCTTTGTAAATTCCAAGCAAAGCAGTGCTTTTGAAGTTAATGCAAGTAATAACTATGCATTTTTATAATGCTCTATGTCTTTTTAAAGACTTTTACATAGTTATGTTGTTTAATCTTCACAACTCTCCTATAAAGTTTAACCTACTGGGAAATGTGTGTGGTAGTTTAGAACCCTCTAATAAATCTCTAACTTAATAACCATTTTTTGAGAACAGACTATATGAGGCACTTTTACAGAAAATTATTTCTAACACAACTCTGCAAGCCGTCCCATGACAGCAAATATACCCAATTTAAGAATGTAGAAAACGTACTAAAACATATACCATAAAATTACATTAAAATGAAATATTAACTATTTCACAAATTTATGTTAAATCCTGTATAGATTTTTATATGGTGCTATTTATTATAAAAAGTAATAATATTGTAAGAGAGAAGCCATCACCTCCCAGTCAGGAGGGTAGAGGGAAGAGAACAACACATGACTTCAAATAATCCTCCTCCCAAAAAAGTCTTTTTCCTTCTACATTTCCCCATATTATCTGAAAAAAAACACCTATTTTTTTTTTCAGAAAAATCTAAGGTTACATTCAAAATTTGGATAATTCAACAGGACTTGTAAGCTCTAAACATAACAATTGTTTTATAACCCAATACAATTGGAATTAATAAAATTCCCTTCTTCTTGTAGATTTCTCTTGTTCCAGCTGTGTTAGCTCATCCTTGATGAGTAGTTTCTGTGGGACTCAAACATCTCAACCACACTGGCCTCTATGATGTCTTCATGGCTTAGGTCATCTGCTAAGGTCATGTTTTACTGAATCTGTAGTACAGCTTCTGTTTGAAAGGAGCCATAATTTTTGTGATCACTCATGGGACAGATGATCTTCCATACAGCATTCACTGTTAATAAATGGACTCCCTGCCAAGACCAGGCACTGGTCCACACTGTCCATGATATCTCAGACTCACCAAGTGTGGGCTTCTATATACCATTAGTTCATCACAGGTGTTCACAAGAAGATCTATACAAGTACTGAGCCTTGAAAGTGGCATTCACACTTCGATCTACAGGCTATGAAATAGTCCCTCTTAGATTATCAGATAAATCACCTAAATTTACAGGCCTGGCCTGGGGCATTATTATATGGAACGCAGAACCTTTGAACGAAAGGGCAAAGAAATATAAATGAGCCATCCTTGAGGCCTGCTCGTTGCTGCCTTGGCCTTCCTGTTAGGTTACAACATTGCTCTCAGGTTAGCTCAGCAGCAGGCTTGGAGAGCCCTGGGATTTTCAGAATAGTAGACAAGTAAACACTTTAATTTTATTAAAGTCATCCTCAGCATGGCCTCAAGTGATATTTGGCTACTTTAACCTGGGACACTATTATCTTTCACAGAAATAAAAGTATTTTCAGGCAATCCTTTCCAATCAAGCTCTGTATTTTCAACCTGACAAATTTGTTTCAATGAGGGAAGGCAACACTTCAGGAGATGTGCAAGACTGGTATGTTCCAGAACTGCTATCTTCCCTGTTCATCTTCATGCTATGCAAACTATCCTTCTCTTAGAATGTTATCAAGCATCATATACTTGACAAGAATTTCCATTGCAAAACCATGACTTCTTCACATCACAAGTCCTCAATCAGTGTGGCTTCTGAAAGATTATGGTGTTCAAAGGCAAATTTTACTGCCTCCTATTCTATGCCCATACATACTCAATGGGTTTCCATCAAAATATTTTTGTGATAAATTAATTTACTAGCACTTAAAGGTAGAAGTGACTGACAATCATTAAACAAATGTTTTCTTGATTTTGTATAATAGAACATAAAAGGGAATAACTCCAAGTACTTTTGCTATTTAGCCAAGTCTTAATCTTCATCAAATTGTCTTAACACTTCAGACTTTACATTTAACTAACTGATGAAGTTTCCTTTTGCACCTTTGGCATTTTCATGGTTTGGCTTCTTTCCATAGATCTAGGGCAAAGGTTTGCAGCGGATGTTAATATGTACTCCCGACAAGCACATTTCTAGAACTTTAAAAGAAAGGCTTACAAATTTTGTTTTGTAATATTTTCCCCTGCCTGGTTCTGCCTCTTGGTTTGTTGACTACTCTCCAAAACAAAAGGCATAATTCATTTTTTAAAAGGAAGAAAGTGAGAAAGCAAAATCATACCTGAGGGAAGGAGGAATAAGGAAAGAAGTAGGGCTCGGGCGCGGTGGCTCATGCCTGTAATCCTAGCACTTTGGGAGGCCGAGGTGGGTGGATCGCCTGAGGTCAGGAGTTCGAGACCAGCCTGGCCAACATGGTGAAACCAAGTGTCTACTGAAAAAATACAAAAAATTACCCAGGTGTGGTGGTTGCACATCTGTAATCCCAGCTACTAGGCAGGCTGAGGCAGGAGAATTGCTTGAACCTGGGAGGTAGAGGTTGCAGTGAGCTGAGATCATGCCACTGCACTCCAGCCTGGTTGACAGAGCGAGACTCCATCTTAATTTAAAAAAAAAAGGAAAGAAGTAGAGAGGGGTAAACTTTCACAGTGATAAGCTACCTGGAGAAATACAATTCTGGGAACAAAGTTGAGCAAGATGGTCATCTGAGTGTTTCAAGTGCTCTCAGAGTTACGGAAAATGTGGGTCAACCTGAAGACGCTCCACTGATGGCTGGAGCAACTTAGGTATCCCTGCCCCTTAGGAGGCAAACCTACCACAGCCGGAGGCTCAAATTCCAGAGCTCAACATCTTTTTGAGGACCAAATATAGAAAAGAGTCATGGACAAAAAGTGGACATTTGCTTGGAATGACAAAAACATTTCAAGCTGAACCTTAAAATATTTAAAACTCTAAAACTTTAAAAACACTACCAGACATATAAAAACAGACACCAAGACAAATGTGACGGTTTGGAAAATGAGCCATATGCTGTATGCTACATACAACAAAGGTACTAATGTTTTCCATAGATATGGATAGCATTGCTTCCCAAACCCATTGCCGAGAGGTTTCAATATAGCCAGACCAGCCCATCACTAGAAACCATTTATATTGGATGTTAGACCATTTTTCAGTCATTTCTGGTTAGCGTTGACTGTTGACTACTGGGTTCCAGGTCTTAGTAAGATCATAGATTTATGAACTAAAGTAGTAGGGGAATGCTTTACAGGCTGCTTAAAATTGTTTGTTAATTTAATGTGCTGAAATAAATGTTTATATATCAAATATTGAACAAATCAGACATACAAAAACAAAAGCTAGTCATGCTTTTTCATATACATATATATCTAATACAAAATATTTATGTATGTGTTGGTAACACTGCACATTGATATATTGATGTGTGTATGCACCCGTACCTGAAACCTCTGTAAGACTGGTCAACGCTTCTTAATCTCATCTCCCTGTGTCTCAAAAAGCAGAGGCTATGTTGTCCCTAACAGTAAGTGCTTAAAGCAACTGATAAAGGTCCAATGGGCCATTATTAAGGCCCAGTTTTGATGACTGATGCTCTCGAAATATTTGCTTACTGCCTTTTCTCCCTGCATCTGAATCAACTGGGAACTGTCAAGTTTAAAACGTTATACAAGGATGTCTTTCTCCCATTCCACTGCAATGCATCTGTAAATTTTAAATTATAATGGCTTATTCATACTTTTCAAAAGAAAAAAACAGTCTGCTGCCAAACCTGGCTCTGGAATCAGATGGGGGTGGGGGTGGTATCTGCAACCCACAGAAAATAGAAAATTCTCATTGTCTGGAATGTGAAGCTGGTAAATCTTGTTTTTCATCTTCATAGCATGACTGTAAGAGTGTTCCATATGTAAGGACAATCACTAATTATGTTTGCATAAGTATATCACCATTACAGAGAGTAGAAAATGCATAAAAATCCAGGCTGACTAAAAGAAAAATAACTTCCTTATGGCATATTAATCTCTTCTTCTTTTTTTTTGTTTTTTACTACATACATGTAATTTTCCAAATATAGTCACCTATTATTCAAACCTAGGCAGATGGAAGCTGGTCTGAGAGTGTCATCCCATCTCCTTTCCCACAACGGTTGGCAAACATAAATGAACATTCTTAGAAGTTGGTCTGCTGTTGTGAAAATTTCCTTAGAGACCTGGGGCTTCCTTTTAAAACATAAAGATGACAACTGTTTCATTAAGAAATCCACACGCAGCCTGCTACCTGCTTAAGGAGGAAACATTTCCTTCGACTCTAAATCAAGTGAGTAAATTTAACATACCTGTGAGGGTTGGGTGCACTGAATTTCTGGCAGAAGTCCACAACTAAAAGAGGTAATGCATTATTTTATTTTATTTCTTTATGAGAAAAAACAATCTGCTGCCACACCTAGCTCAGGAATCAGAAGGGGTGGAGAGCAATTTGCAGCCCATTGATAAAGAACAACACAGATGATCTTAGGAAAATTTTTTCTCACGGGAGCATTCCTTTCAACCAGAATAAAAGGCCTAAAGAAGGGTAGCTGTGGTTGGCTCTGCCTTTGCTGTCTTTACCTGAATAGAGGTCAGGCCCAGGTCCTGGGGAGCGTCCCACGGTCCCTTCAGCAGCAGCATCTCTAGGGGAAGTGGCCGGCTGCAGGGGCTGCACGCTGAGGCAATCCGTGAGCAGGTCTGGATGGAGCTCTGTGCTGGACCGCAACTAAGAGGAGAAAACGGAAGAGACATTGATAAGGAAAGCTAGTCCTTGGAATATTTTCCTGGGAAGGCATCATGCTCTATCAGTGCAACTCAACCCACAAAAATTTATCAAGTAGCAACTACGGGTAAGGCACAGAGTCTTAACAGAGTGTCAATAAAAGGGTCAGTTCTCCAATCCTAATAACACCTGGCAAGAGCTTCTGGAAAAATGTGGCTAGAGGCGGATTTGACTTCAGTCCTTGATATTTCCACTTACGGGAACTCAACTTCCTATTATACTTCCTTTTATTTGTTCTATATCTTATCAGAACTTGTAGCGATAACAACAACAAACTCAAGTAGACTTAATTCATCTTGGAAAGTGCTTTTAAAATAGAAACACTGTCATGAAAACATCCCAGAGATGATTAAGAAATGCCCATTGAGATTTAACTCCTATAGATTTTCCATGAAGGGAAAATACTCGGGTTAAATTTTAAAATATTATGGAACATGATTCAAAGATAAAACAGTGTGATTAACAGCAACAAAACTCCAACAGTAAGTTACATAAAAACAGAACAATTTAAGTCTTATACATTAAAGAGTTACATGTAAAAAAAGTCAAACAATAAAAAATGCTAAAATAAACTGTAGGTGAAAAGTTGTCTGATCTTTTAATGAATAAGAATTTTTTAAGTGTAATTGAAATGGAAAAAAACACAATGTAAGATTTAGTGACATAAAAATATTAACGCCCTGCTTGTACAAAAACATAATACCTTAAAAGCAATCTAGAAATATATTTGTTACAAATATTGCAAATGGTAATCATCTTTGGTATTTAAAGAGTGCGTGTATAAATTGATTTTATAAAAAGACTAAACCTTTAGATATAGAGCTAGAGTATGCTTATGCAGTCAACAAACATTTATTGAGTGTTTGCTACATACTTCTCTAGACCCTAGGAATGCTGACTGCTTTTGTCAAAGTTAGACTCTAGATGGAGAAGCAGATGATGAACAAATAAAATATATACAACCTCAGATGGTGATAAATGCTATGGAGAAAAGTGATGCAGAGAAGCGAGACAGTGAGTAGGAGTAAGGGATGGTGACTTTAGATAGGGGATATAGGAAAGCCTCTTGGAGATGGCATTCATAAAAAGCTTTGAAAGAAGTGAGGAATAAGCTGTGCAGACCTATGGGGGAAGACCCTGCCTACCCTGCGGTGTGTCTGGATGTTGTGCGGAGAAGAGTCAAGTAGGGTGAGCATGGTGCCTGGGGCCTGGGGAAGAGAAATAGATGAAACCAGGGATGAAAGGTGGGGAGGTGGAAATGGGAAGGAGACGTTGGATAAAGCTTTGACATGAACAGAAACGGTTAAAAAAGAAAAAAAGGAGAAACAGAAATGACAATAAATGTGAAAAATGTTTGGCACACTTGCAAAGAAGTGCAATGTTAAAATGTCTTTTTACTTGCTGAATTATCAAAAACATCAAAAAAAAAAAAAACAGTAGTAGTGAAGGTACAGTGAGAGAGGCATTGTTCACACTGTTCATAGCAGTGAATATTGCTACAGTCTAGACGGTATGTGGTAATATGTTTTTCAAGGTCCAGAATTGAAATAATTTGATTCTAGAACTTGTCTTAAGGAAATAGCCAGAAATTTTAAAGAAGATTTTTACCCCCGCCAAAATACACACATATATATAATAATAAATAGCATTATATATAGCAATACCTAATCAGAAAATGTAACTTAAAATGTCTTAAATGTCTACAAGTAGGGCTAATCAATTATTTTACCTCAATTTGATGGAATATTATGTAACCGTTAAAATGATATTTATGAACATAAAAGCAAAACTCAAAGTTTTTTATATATATATACACAAAATGATAATTACATAAAAATATGTAGATAAAATATCAGAAAGTAACGTAATTGAACATTAAAACTGAGTTTTGCTTTTAGTAGCACTATTACAAACTTATTTCCTTCCCTTTTTTAAAATCCTTTCTTCTGCTTTCTGTAAGGTCCTCTGAATGGGCTACACCATGGTGGAGCCATTGTGACCCCTGTGACCCACAAGTACAGGCCTCCTGGAGTCACAAAGGCTGGAGCAACAGGAGAACCACTAAAGAAGAAGAAACAGCTAGTTCCTGCCTTCACTGATTAACAGACCCTGCAACATTCCACCATTCAGATATGTTCCCGCCCTACCCTAAAGAATCAATCGACCTTTGATACTATGCCTTGCGACCTCCCTCCACCTCGTGACTATGCACCTTGTGACATTCTTCCCCTGCCTGAAAAAACTGCCCCTAACTGTAACTTTCCACTACCTATCCCAAACCTATAAAACCAGTTCCACTCCCACCACCCCTCGCTGACTCCCTTTACAGACAGCTCGCTCGCACCCGAGTGAAGAAACAGCCTTACTGCTCACACTTAGCCTGTTTGGGTAGTCTCATCAATTAGGCGCGCGCATAACACTTTCCAAATTTTCTATATTCCAATGATGTACCAAAGCTGGCTTGCACCAATCTGAGGTGTTAATTTTGTGCATCTTTTCCAAACCTTCCATGCAATGATGACAGACTGATAGCTTGAAATCGGTCATAGTGAAAGTATTTACACCATGGAAATTGGTAATTCTACAAATAGGCTTTTTCATCTAAAGAGCTGGTTGCTAAACATTACCAGCACACCACTGGCAATGACAATGACCAAATTCTGATCAGAAAGAAAGACAAACACACACATACACCAGTAAGTTACTATTTAGAAAGAAGTATTTCCTGGGTCTCAGAAAGCTTCATAAAGAGACAAACACATGCCCAGATCTTAGCCCAAGAATATGAAAGTGGCACAGTGACCCTAAACGTAAGGAAGGGACATTTAACACAGGTAGTGACTGAGACATAACTTTGTTGTAACTTCCTCAGCTGTGGCACATTGCAATCTCTGACCAGGACTGTCTGTATTAGTGCCTAACTCTTTCAGGACCTTTGGAAGGTATGTTTGTTATTTTGGTACTAACCTAACACATGGCATGTAAGAAAAACTGGAAAAAAAATTTCAAGGTTTGGAATGAGTTCTGGTGATCACTTTTAATTTATCTTCCATCATTAAAATATGATCTGGGGTCCATATGTTTTACTAAGGGCAGACATGGATGCTTCTCTGCTTTCTATTACCAACTACTCTAGGGTTTTACAGTTATCAGTACCAATGAGGTCTTTGCAAGGAATTTCACGGCTAGGGTTACTCCTGGCATCAAAGGCAGGCAATTCTTTCTTAGCTTCACTAAATATTCATGTTTTCCAACAGTGTGAGTCCATACAACTTTGTGGTGAGAGTTAATTTGGTTTTCTCTGGGATTAGGCATGGTTCTAGAAAGTGCTTCTCAAATTGAACAAGCTTAGGAACCTTAAGTTAAATTTCCAAAGGAAAGCCATATGCATAGAAATGCAGTCATGATATGGAAGTGTAGTATCCCTCCCAGATCTTCAGACCAGGAAAGGGGCTTTCAGATCCCTTAAGGTTTTTAAGCATTCTCTAGTACAGGAATGATCTAATGGGTGAGGCAGGAGGCACACAGCAAAATCTCTTGGGAGGGGTGTCTTTCAATGTAACATAGTTTTATATTTGGAATAAGAAGCCCAACTATTTATTTAAAAAAAATTGCATAATGTATATTTTACCAACATCTTTTTTTTTTTTTTTTTTTTCTGAGACAGAGTCTTGCTCTGTTGCCACCAACATCTTCTTAGCTGTTAGGAATAAAGAAGATAGAGGGAAATTTTTCAAGGACAGGAGGGAGGGTCTTCACCTGTGGTTCCCAATCTTGGGGATGTATCAGAATCACCTGCAGTGTCCCAACCCAGAGCTGCTGATTCAGTAGGTCTGCGATGCAGTTCTAAGTTCCCAGGTGATGATGCTTCTATTGGTCTGGGGATTACAATTTTGGAGCCACTAGTCTCTAAGAAATTTTATGAGGAGAAACTAAGATTTTTCTGGTTATGGAAAGAGGAAAGGAACTGTGGAAACAGCGAATTATAAAAACCTAGCATTTTTTAATGTACGAACAGAAACCTTGTTATCTCATCTTCCTTGATTAGCTGTGACTAATAAAGATCTTTCTGAAGTAGTGACTTTGGGCCTCTATAGTTAGCAGATACTAGGAAAAGTCACGGGAGGAGAGGATACCTACAAATCCTAGGAATGTCTGCAAGTCACTGGACTTGGAGATACTGGGAAGGTAAGTTCCAACTTATGCATGGATGAATGTGTCATGTTTTGTAGCTTGTTATCATCATAAAATATCTTGGCAATTTTCTAAGATGCCTCCTTGGGACATCTGGACCTTAAAAGTTTAGTGTTATCTCCTGTGAGAAGTAACCATTAAGCCTAGGGCCATACACACAAAAAAAACTATTAACTTTCCTATATAACACATCTGACTTTCTTCAGACTTCATAATAAAAAATGGTTAAATGCGGCTCATTTCTTAACAACTTGGATTGTATTTTCTTTCACAGGGATAAAAAAGGTTACAAAATTGCAATCTAGTTTATTACCTGCTCTTAGCAGAGAGCAGAGGACTTGCCCTTTACAAAGTCTTGACTGCTGTTTGGAGAAAAAAATGGAATTTGAAACCACTGATTGTCAATTCACCTATTTCAAAGGACTGCTGTGTTGCATGACACCAAGGACCTTTGTTCACATCGTAATCTATGTGAACGGCGTTCCTGGAATCATTCAGCTCAGCTGCCCTAACCACACTCCATTGGTTCCAAAGCAGCTCTGCCCTGATTTATCCTTGTCATTCATTTGTCGAACAAATATTTCTTGGGCCTCAACCATATGCCAGGCACTGTTCTAGGAGCCGGAAATACAACAGCAATCAAAACAAAGACTCATTCAGAGACGTTTACATTCTAGAGAAGTCAGATAATAAGCAGTAAATTAAGTAAATTGTAGAGAAGGTGGCAAGTGCTATGGAAAAAACAAAAAGAAGATAAAGGTAGATGAGATTGGGAGTGATGGGGAGAATTTTGACCTTTTTGAGAAGAGATATTTGAGGAAAGACTTGAGGAGTTGGAGAAATTAGCTAAGGATGAAAAGGAAGAGAGTTCCAGAAGGAGGGAATTTCAAGGAGGTCAGCATGGCTGGGTGGGGTATAACACTGAGACAGAAGTAAGAAATGAGATCTGAGGTCACCCTGCAGCCCCCAGTAAGGCTCTTGGTCTTGGTGCAATAGGAAACTCTTACAGGGGCTCCACCATAAATGCCCACAGTCTCATAGGCACTTCGTCTCCCCTTCTTTGAGAGCCCATATGAGCTGTGAGGTGTGACTACTGTGATGGTTGGTTTTAGGTGTGAACGTGCTAGACTTTAGTATCCAGTTATTCAATCACTCATCTAGGTGTGTGACTGCTGTACTGTGAAGGAATTCTGTTGATAGGCTTAACATCTACAGTCAGTTGACTTTAAAAACAGAAGATTATCCCCTACAATCTGGGCAGGCTTCATCCAATCAGTGAAAGGCCTGAAGAGCAAAAGAAACTAAAGTTTCACTTAAAAAAAGAATAAATTCTGCCTCTGGAATGCAGCATCAGTTCCTGCCCAAGAGTTTTTGGCCTGCCCTACAAATTTCTGACTTGTCAGCCCCCATAATCTCAGAAGCCAATTTCTTGAAATTATTCTCTCCCCACTCCCACACACATAATATATAGACATTTATCTTGGTGAGTCTCTTTTTCTGGAGAACCCCGACTGATACAGATACTATTACAATGCACTTTAAAACCACTACCATATGATGGTTTGTTTCAGGTCAGGAAGGAGAGAGCATCGTGCCGCTGAATCCCACAGAAAAGGGCTGGATGTACATAGTCAACAGGAAACACTTTTAAAGACTGCATTTCAATTAAATAAATATACACCAATCTCTACAGTGTGTTGGATACTGTGTACCTCACAACTCTGTAGGGTACATACTATTGTGACTTCCATTGTAGAGATGAGAAATCTAAAATAAATTACACAGCTACTAAATGTCAGGCTTGGATTTCGGTGTGTTAGAATCCCAAATCATGCTCTCAGACATTACATTACACTGGCTCATAAAATAGCCCACCCTCAACTTTTTCCTTGTGTCCACACCACACTACACTGCACAGGCTAACACACTTCTCTTCGTCTTATGATTTTTTTTTTTTTTTTTTTTTTTTTTGAGACGGAGTCTTGCTCTGTCTCCCAGGCTAGAGTGCAGTGACGTGATCTTGGCTCACTGCAAGCGCCACCTCCTGGGTTCACGCCATTCTCCTGCCTCAGCCTCCTGAGTAGCTGGGACTACAGACGCCCACCACCACACCCGCCTATTTTTTTTTGTACTTTTAGTAGAGACAGGGTTTCACCGTGTTAGCTAGGACAGTCTCGATCTCCTGACCTCGTGATCCACCCGCCTTGGCCTCCCAAAGTGCTGGGATTACAGACGTGAGCCACCGTGCCTGGCCTGACTCTTTTATATTCTAGCCCGAAGCCTGTCATTCAGAGCTTGTTCTAGGAGGGAAAGAACCTGGGTAGCCAAGTTCTCTGGAAAAGTCTCTAGCATACCTTGTCACCACTGTGTATATTCTGACACCACACCCTTTAGGGAAAGTGGTCTTTGTTGGAGTAGAGATTGAAGCAATAAAACGGAATGGACCACTTCTGTTTGGTTTTCACTGTCCCCTCCCCTGCAGGTTTGTCACCTGGTTCCATCCTGGCCTAGTAACATGAATGTCGGCAGTTGACAAAAATAAAGCATGGTGCTCATCATTCTTCACCATCTGCATCCTAAGCACACACACAGTGGTCCCAGGGCCCTGTCTCCATTCCCTTGATGATCACCACTGGTTCTCAGAATGGGGGCACTGTCATGGTAACTTTCTGATCCTGAATGAGATGATCTTGACCCAGGGAGTCCCTGAACTCAGTATCCCTTGCTAAGAGAGGATACCTCCCTTTGCTCTTTCTCCTGATTCTGACTTCCTTCCCTGGTTTCTCTTCCTCTTCCCATTCTTCCACTGTCATTTTTTCGGTCCTCACTCTTTCCAGAGAGTTCAGTCAGACTCTGTAGGAATGATGCACACCTCTATCTACATGCTCCCCACATGCTATTTTAGATGTGGAGGTCAGGGAAGGCCTCTGTAGACTGAACATTCTGGGCTGAAACCTGAATGAAGCGATGGAGCAAGATATGCAGAAAGACATGAAATCTACCAAGGAAACAAACTGATGGGTTCTGAAAATAGTCATTGGAGAGGAGTAAGCAAGGGAGCAAGAGGAAGGGTACGGGATGTGGGGCTGGAGAAACTGCCAGAGGTCAGGCCGTGTGAGGCCTTCAAGCACATGAAGATTCCGGATTTGCTTTCCTCGCAATGGTGAACCACTGGAAGTGTGTGAGCAGGAAAGCAAGTGGTTTATCTTATAAAAGATTCACTCTGATTACTGTGCAGAAAACAGGAGGAGGACAGATGCGTCTGGTTAGGGGCTATTACAACAATCTGGATGAGAGATGCCAACGGCTTAGGGGAAACAGAGGGGGTGAGATGTGGTCAGTTTCTCTTTTGAAGGTCAAGCTGAATTCACTGTGTAATATGAGAGAAACACAGGAGCCAAACATGGCCTTAAGTTTTGGCCCAAGGAACAGCAAAGGAGAACAGAAAAGGAGCAGGTTGGAGGTAAATCAGCAATTTGGTTTTGAAGGTGTTAACACTGAGATGACTCCTAGACTTCCAGGTGGAGAAAACCTGCAGGCACCTGCACACAGAGGGTGGGTTCACAGAGCACGATGGGGCCGGACCACGAATACCAACTCCTTGCTGCATTTCTGCCTCAGGCTCTTCTCTCACCAGTTCATCCTGTGATATCAAATGGACTCTCCTAAAATTAAGTTTATCATGCTATACCCAAGGTACAAATATCCTCATGTATTGCTTAGCACACAAGTCTCAAAAGGCTAAGACATTAAGCACCTCCATACTGTGACCACACCATGTCCCACGAATGCATATTTCTCCGGGTCCTGAGAAGAGCCTATCCTCACTGTCTGCAAACATCCCACGTAGTATGCTGCTCATTCGTCCTGCCCGGAACGGACTCCCTCCTCCTAATGTAACTCCTCCAAGATCCTGTTTATGACTCACCTCCTGAGTGAAGCCTCCCCTGACCAAACCCGTCCACGCTGGGCCTCTCAGGGTACAGGAAGAACTGCAGAATCCACTTTCAACACTCCTGTGATTGGACACGTGCACTGGGACTTTGTTTCTTGTTATAAATTTAATCTGTACAACTATGTTGGTCAGTCCACAAGGACCAGGCTGACTGCCTCTTAAGCTTTTAAAACTCCACAGCAGCCAGCGGTATGGGACCAGCATCATGGTAAATCATTTAATCACTAACTGCCAATTGGATTTGTAAGAAGGAGTCACAGTTCTTTATGGAAAGGAAGCTACAATCTCTTGGTGAGTGAATATGTCTAAAATAGACAACATGGTCCTTTCGTAATTTACCTTCCTAATAGAGAATTTTCAAAGATTACAGGTGATATAGATGTGGCAGAAATTACTGATGCCCTGCCCAGCACCCCTCTGATCCCTTCGACTGGCAATGTGCTGCCACACCTCAGCTTTGGTGTGTCCATGCCCCATATTCTGTGTACTTCAGAGTCAATGGCTAGCATCCCCCACCCCCAAAACACACACACACACACACACACACACACACACACACACACACACCCCCCAATTACTAAACAGTGCTCCTTTGCCTCAAAGTGAGACAAATGCTGAGATGTTATGTTCCACAGCTCCTTGTGGGATTGGGCTAGGCTAAGACCACCTGAATTGGCACCCGTGCCTTGCTTTTTCCTCTTTCCCCATCCTCTCCTGAGTTCTCTTGCAAGTGCTTGCTTCATAAATCACATGCCCCTGAATCTTGGGCTCACAGTGGGCTTGTGGGGCAGCCAACTTGGCAAACATTCTAAACTCACTTTGATTTGGTTCAAGAATGTCGAGAAGCAATCAGCAGCACTTAAAAAGATGCTCTCATCACATTCATTCATTTCTCTTCTGTACCTGCTTTGCCAGCTTTGTACACCAGGAGTGTGGAAACTAGATGTTTAATGAAAGTGGGGTGAACCATCCTGGATAATACCAAAAGCATTATTGGGGAGACCAAGTTAAAAATAAGACCTTAATTTGCCAGAACAATAAGGAGTGAAAGGGGCTTCAGATGTCACTGTGTCCAAACCTCCACCTTATGCCCAACTTCCCTGACAGCAACCTGTAAGTGGCTTGTCAGTCTTTGCTGCTTGATACTGTATAGTAAGGGGCAACGTCCTCATCTCAGTTGTTAGCCTCAACTTTAGACAGTTCCAATTGTCAAAAAGACTTTTTTGTATATTGAGTCCTAATCTGACCCTCAGAAACTATTAGAATTGCTTGAATCCTTTTATTCATACACCTGCAGGAAGGCTCATGGACACAGACTTGTGACAACTCTGAGTCTCGGAAAACAATTTGTGAGCCTCTGAGTGTTAGTGATTCTGATCTTCAAGGAACTATTTTAGGGCTTAATTGCCCAACCTATCCAGGTGCAAGTAAACAAACTGGCTCCTTCGTTTTTATACAATCTCCCATTATGAAATATTTGTTTAAAATGAAAGTTTTTCAACCTTAATAGTGAAATCACCTATCAAGGTTTGACAAGGTTCCTGCATGCTGAAATTTGAGCTGCTTCCCTAACAATGCGGGGATATTTTTCTAATATATGAAAAAAGGCACCATCAATTGTGATTTGTATTTGTTTTTTTTTTCTTTTTTTTTGTACAGGATTATTCCTGTTGATGTTTATAAGCTCTTGTAACAAGAGACGGAAATTTTACTCCCATCATTTTCTCATTTCAGATATGATTGAATAATCGTTCAAGATTAAGAGAGTCAAGTGGAAATAATTAGGAAAGGGAAAAAGGCCCAGATTCTTCAATTTTCAGTTCCATTACATTTTATTCTAGGAGCAAAGGCATTCTGTTAGTCTGAAGCAAGCCATACTTCCAAAGAAAACGAGGCACAATCAAAGACCTTTTGTTTTCCCTTTCTCCAATGAGCACAGTCCATCTGGGTCATGCATGTTTATGTATCACCTTGTAGGGATCCCTTTGTTCTCCAGAAATCAAATGCCACCAAAATATGTTTCTGAAGAAATGAAGCCAGAAGGAAAGAGAGTAGGATTTTTTTTCCCAGAGGGTTAAGGTTTATTACTAGTACATTCTCATCAAGTGTTCTCTGTGACACTTCAAGCAATGTGGATCTTGGGGAATTAACTCATTGCCAAAAGGCTTAAAAATAATTACACTGAATTAACCTATTATATTAATTACAATTAATTTTCAGTTGAATCTAAGAATTCCATCTTTAGGGGATTCCATAGCACTGGCATGTAGGAAGTGGCTTTGGCATATGATAGGTAATTAATCTCTAACAATCTGCTATCAAATTCATTTCCTTTAGGAATGACCAATTTGCAAAGAGGACCAATTTGCAAAGAGAAATGAGAGTAAAGACTTAGAGAAATGGCATTGGAAGAATCTCTTTGGGAACATAAGTGTCCAGTTGGATGTTCTGAACATCTGTATAGGGGATACCTATTTGGTTAGCAGTGACTCCAAAGGCCCCAAATTTTATCCATAGGTGATTAATGAACATTCCAAAATATGTGAATGGGTACACATATGCTGGGGCATATCTCAATAAGATCAAGAAAAATCAGTGTCAGTATGCACACAACAAAACTAATGATTATTTAGTAAAAAATGATGATTTATGGAAATTGTTCAAAGAAACATAGAATTTCAGAGCAAAAAGGAACTAAGGTCCAAAAGCCTCTCCTGCCAACTCTGTAGCAACACTATCCAGCTGAAATTTCTGTGATGATGGAAAGGTTCTTCACTGCACTAATTGGTAGCCACTAGCCACATGTGATTAATGAGCATTTGAAATGTGGCTAATGCAACTGAGGAACTTTTAATTTTATTTAATTTTAATTAATTTTAATTTAAACTTATAGTAATGAAGTGCACAGCACTACTACATACGATGGTAGCAGTCCAGCCTTTGTCTAAATCCTCTTGATGACAGAGAACTTCCTTCCTTACCATTAAGCACCCTCCATTGCTAAACAGAGTTCATCATATAAAAAGTTTTGCCTGAAGTTGAACTATAATCTGTCAACTATAGATCCATCCTCCTGGGGTTTATTCCTCCCCTCCTCCCCCAGACCACACAGAATAACTGCTCACAGTCTTTTACTGTTTTTTAGTATTTGAGAAGCTTCAAAATGCTGTAGTATTATAGAATTTCAGCCATGGAAGGGGCATGGTTTAGCTTCTTTGTTGACCCTCCCCCCTTAGCAGGTTTTTCTTCAGGCTGAAAAAATTTTGTTTTGTTATTTATTTATTTATTTTGAGATGGTCTTGTTCTGTCACCCAGGAAGGCGTGCTGTGGCATGAACATGACTCACTGCAGCCTCAACTTCCTGGGTTCAAGCAATCCTCTTGCTTCAGCCTCCTAAGTAGCTGAGACCACAGGCATGGGCCACCACATCCAGCTAATTTTCAATAATTTTTTTAGAGACAGGGTCTCACCATGTTGCCCAGGCTAATCTTGAATTCCGGGGCTCAATCAATCTTCCCACTTTGGCTTCCCAAGGTGCTGAGATTACAGGCAGGCCAAGTTTTTTACACAGATAAGAGGACACTTAGGTAGAAAGAGCTTGAGGCTTTTAGTTCAACTACTGTGTGATACTGGGCAAGTATATTCACTTTCCTGAGCAGCGTTTTCCCTTCTGTAAAATAAGGATAAAATACCATTTAGTGATCTTGGCTGCTTTGAGAACTAAATCAGATAAGATAGAGAACGCATCTACCACTATGCTTGGACACAGAAGTCACTTACTAAAACGTCAGTCCCTGCTCTCTCATATAACACGTTATTCCATTCAGCACCTTAATTACTCTCAATACTGAAGCTCAATGGCCTACGCGTAAATGACATCCAAATATTAATACAGTTAACCAGCTGTCTGACCAGGACAGGATAAATACAACAGAACAAACATACCCTTTATTCTAGGCTTTCTGTCTCTATTCATACAACCTAAATAGTCAATAGCTTTTTAAAATTCATGTTTCTTCCTTCCTTCATTCATTCAGCACATATTTCTTGGTTCTGTACCATGTACCCCAAACTATGCTACGCCTAGGAGATAAAGTGGTGCATAAGACAACTGAAGTTCCCTGCTCTCACATAGTTTACAGTGTGGCATGAATAAAGGTCATCATGAAGTAAAATCCTTAGATCTTTTTCCATATGTTATGCTCTTTGTTTCTGATGGCACTGTATCCTGGGAGGCTACCTTTGTTTTTTTTGTTGTTGTTGTTTTTGTTTTTTTTTTTTACACAGATTCTCACTCTGTCGCCCAGGCTGGAACGCAGTGGCCAGATCTCGGCTCACTACAACCTTCGCCTCCCGGGTTCAAGTGATTCTCCTGCCTCAACTTCCTGAGTAGCTGGGATTACAGGCATGCGTCACCATGCCCGGCTAATTTTTGTATTTTTAGTAGAGATGGGGTTTCACCATGTTGGTCAGGCTGGTCTCGAACTCCTGACCTTGTGATCTGCCCGTCTCTGCCTCCCAAAGTGCTGGGAATACAGTTGTGAGTTATTGCACCCGGCCGGGAGGCTACCTTTCTAAAGCTGCATTGCTGTTGAGTGGTACAGAACCTCTTCTTGGCTACGTATCATTCAACTCAAGCACTCAGCTGGCTACCGTGTACCCTTCTTCAGTGCCTTGTGAAAATTTGATTAAAACATTCTCTGGCATTAAGACCGATGTTAAATGGCCACCCCAAAGTGAGTTATCTACAAAAATTGTCTCTACCCTATGAATTACACTACAACATTAGTAACCACTTACAATAGCCTCTCCACAATATGGATCATAAAATATAAGACCCAGACTACATGGAGTTGAATTTTTGTATCCTTACTAATGAAATGTTAGACAACTACAAGAAAGTTGTTTAACATTTCTTTACCTTAGTCTTCTTTGTAATATGTGGATAATAATGGCACCTAATTTATAAGGCTGTTGTTAGGGATAACATGAGATAAGAAAGCATTTCACCAATACATGGTATATAATCAATGTGAAACACGTGCTGCCATTTCTATTATTATTTTTATTAATATTCAGTGTAGAAGCACTGTTACCACTCCATAACATGCACTCCTGTTTTCCTTTCTCTCCCACCCATTTTTGGGGACATATTTTCTCTTTCTTTATCAGCTTCTTCCTTTTGTGTACCACAGTGTGGCAACATGGCAAGGGGGAAAGGATGGAGACTTTGGGGTCAAATAGACACAGGTTCATATCTCAGCTCTGCCCCTACTGCTATGTGGCCTTTGGCAAGATAACCTGTCAAGACTTCAGAACCTTTCTCTGTACAATGGAGTGATAACATTAACTCCATAGGCTTATAACATAATTACATCAGGTGACCTAAGGATAATGGCTCTTGTTGCATATAATTGATTTTCTTTTTTACTCAAGAAGAGGCTATTGTGTACGTTAAGAGTGAGACCTTTGTTAGTAACACACTGGGGTCTTGCTTATTAGCCTAAGAACTAGCGTCCTGGGCCAGTGTCCTAATCAAGATATGAGCACAGTTTTCAAGGATGCATAGCGCCCTGGAATTATTCTATCTCAGGAGAATGTAGCCAGTGTTCACCCTCTTGGAAGAGATTAAAACATATTAGAAACCAGAACCAACAACAAAACATTTTTAGAGTACTCTGAGAATGTTAACACTTCATTTAGATGTCCTTTTACCAAAATCTGTCCCACTATCTAGCTATGCTGGACAGAGCTGGGGAGCTGAGGTTCAAAAGGATGTTGAAATCAGAAAGGCATGCAACTTGTAATTTTTGTATTGTTACATTTGTAAAAACATAATTTCCTTCCTAAGTCAATATTTTTCTAAAACTGACACTGAGAATCTTACATTTTTTTTCTAACTGGAAAATGATACACAAATGACACAGTCAAAGGTGAATTCAAGCTTCATTCAGAAGTACATCTTAAAAGCAGAAGACTAAACTGAAGAATGTATTCTTCTTTTTTTATAAAAACAGAGAAATGTTAATATGGAATTTCACTTTGCCATGAAAAACATCCCCCTTCACCCTTTGGGGCCTGGTTATCGGGTTGTGAAGACTCAAAGCAAAATGAAGGGTTTACTTTTATCACAGCTTCATAAATTCCTCTGACACTGGTTCATTGCACTAATGTGACCACACACATTCCATCCCATCCATTCAAGTGTAGCATTTTTCTTTCTATTCAAGTATTCTCAAGGTTTAATTAAAGCAGCCAGCTATCTAGTAATTACTTCCCCCGTCCATCTTACCAGCTCCGTATTGTCTTCCCTTGAATTGATTTCTGACTACAGCCCTTGCCTATGTTACAGCTTAGGAAGTGTGGGGAGGGACTCAATGTAAAAGTCAGTGGATCTCATTTTCTTTTGCCTTTCATTTCATTAAAACAGATTGAGTGAAGAAGATTTAAGGCTGATTTTCATGTGCTTGAGTGTTTGGACAATTTTAAAAATACCTACTTCTAAAAGTTGAAGGCTGTCGTTTCAGTGGAGAGCACTTGCTTTTTGCTCTCCCATCCATTCTATACTCAACAGTCAGTTTAGCTTTTCTCCTCGTTCAAAGCCCTTTAGTGACTCTCCCCTAAATATTACCTATAGCCCAAATTCATGGGCTTTAACACACTGGCTCTCACCTAGCTTCGTGTGGCTTCATGTCCCATGATTGAGGTCATGCAGAGTCAGGACATTCCTGTAATCTTTGTTTATTCCCATTGATGTCTAATGCTGTACTTCTGGCCACAAACCTCCCTCATCTAGAATCCCCTTTTCTCTGGACTCTACATATCTACAATAAATTCTGCACATTCTCCAGGGTCCAATTCAATGTCACTTGTCCCTTGAAGTTTTCCCAGGCCTTTCCATTCCAAAATAATTTTATTCTTTTTCATATTCTAAGAACAATTTCTCTTCTTCTTGCTGTTGGCACTCATGGTTTTGTACATTTTATAATAGCTATTTAGAAATTATATCAATATGTGTGCACATCGTAAAAGACAAAAAAAGGCTTTATAAACAACCCTTGAGTGTTTGATCATGCCACCTAAAATAGTCCTTCTTTCTACATGAAAGGTACTCTATAAATGTTTAGGGAATGTGTGAACAAGTAAATGAATGAATGACAAATGAGTCAATGGCTGCTGAGTATTTATTAATCCATGCTTAACCTTTGGGGTAGGCCCCAAAGACAAATGAAATCATCACATGCAACATCAGGGGAAGAAAAGAATGGGGCAGTTTAAATATGCCTAATTAAATGGTAAACAGCCAGGTGAAATTGAACAGAAGTTTTTTAAAAAGACACGTGGGCAGTTTCTTTCTTTCTTTCCTTCTTTTTTCTTTCTTTCTTTCTCTCTCTTTCTCTCTCTCTCTCTCTCTCTTTCTCTCTTTCTTTCTTTCTTTCCTTCTTTCTCTTTTTTTAGAGATAGTGTGTTTGCTTTGTCACCCAGGCTGGAATGCAATGGTGTGATCATAACTCACTGTATCCTTGAATTCCCGGGCCCAAGCTATCCTCCTGCCTCAGCCTCCTGAGTAGCTGGGACTACAACTGTACACCACCAAATCTGGCTAAGTTTTTTTTTTTTTTTTTTTAACGGAGAGACAAGGTCTCACTATGCTGCTCAGGCTGGTCTCAAACTCCTGGGCTCAAGTGATCTTCTGGCCTCAGCCTCCCAAAGTGCTGGGATTATAGGCATGAGCCTCTGCGCCCAGCCAAAGTTTATTTCTTTATAATATTCAGCCCACATTCATGCCAAATTTCACTAGATAACACTATCCACATTTATACGTTGCCTCTTGGAATATGCAAATGAGCAATCCTTCCAACAGGAAATGCTAATTCACTACATTATACTTCATATCTCTCATTCATCTGGAAGGGCTGGGAACAAATCCAATTTTCCACCTTTCTTCTAAAGATTCAATGTCTAGTGTAAATTTGATAAGTAGAAAACAGATATTTCAAGCTGATTGGGTCCCAAATTATACATCCCAGTCCCCTGTTTGACAGACTACACAGCCAAGATGAGAACCTTCATCTTCTGACCAGGGATTGAGTAAGTGATCAGCTGGTAAACCTGATCACACTGGCCCTGCTCCACATCCAGTCTTTAACACTGCCCCAAAGCCTTTTTCCCCTGATGTAATGCCACCAAAGTAAGAGCTTGCCTGTGGTGTTATTTTCGTCAATGCACAGAATTACTGTCAGTAATTTCCCTCTTCTTGTCTGAGGACTGTGTGTCTTAGAGCAATGTATGAATCACATGACCTTTTGATGCTTTGGTGAAATAAAGCTCCTCTCCTTGGTCATCAGAAAGGAGGCCTGGCTTGGAGAAGTGCCTCAGGGTGAAGCCCAAGACAGGGACTAGACTCTCCTACAGCCTTCCTGTAGCCTGTGTAGACTCTGCCAAAGTCATCTTCATGTTCATCATCTACCATTCCTCCTTTAGGTACTGACACCATTCTGTCTTTCTTCTTATCATCCACCCCCTCCAATTATCCCAATCCCCTCTCAAAAAAAACAAAATTCCATACCAGAAATTCAGACTAGAAAGTCAAAAATCTAAGAAAAGTGTGGTAAGGGTGAAGAGGACTGCTAGTGGCTGCTCACAGTATACAGATCTCCGAAGCACTGTCCAGGATCGTATTAGTCTTGCTGGTTCTGACAGAATGGGGAGAAACAAGACCGGGTCAAGACGAGGAATCAGGAACAGGTATTATCAACCTTGCACGTTGTCCTCTAAGCTAGAGGACAGGATAGTATTTTTCTTGTCCAGATGTCCTGTTGTCTGCAGGTTTTAGCTTGTAAACTTTTGCTCTCGAGGTCTACAAGAAACTCCAAACTCAGCGATCTGCTATGTCTAACTCCATTTGCAAATGCTCCAGCTTTCATGATGTTACCTGTCTGTCATAATTATCAGCAGCCCCCTGGAAAGATGCTATTACTGGAAGTAATTTCACATTCTGACATGGCAGGAAGCTAGTACAAGTTGTAGGTACCTCAGATCTCTGCAAAGAGCCATGTATGCTGGTAACTTTTAGTTCACTAAAAATAAATTTATCAAAGAAATACTCTCACATATATATGCTGAAGGAAGGAAAAATGCCATTAAAAGGCATATCTCTCTTTCTTCCCCAACCATCCTCCAAAGAACTAGGGAAGACAAGTCAGTGTGGGGGTCATATTTTTTTTATCTGACTTAAAAGAAAGAAAATCAGATTTTTTAAAAATCAGAAATTAACAAGTAGAGCAAGTCTTCTAGTCCATGTAGAAGAAAATCTTAGAAACAAAGAGTAGAAACGTTAAGAAATAATCAGTCCTTCTGAGAATGCTGTTTTACTGTCCACAGAAACTAAAGCCTATGCTTTTTAGCAGAAACCCAAGAGTCTGTTGACAATAGAAAGCACAAGCCTTTGTGAAACTCCTATAGTAATCGAACATCAAGGAAAGGTAGTATGTGAAATACGGGCGACTTAATTTTTCCCTGGCATCACGAAGATCAAAAGAATATCTCTATTCTACCAAGGAGACACCCCAAGTCTTCTACCTCCCCACTGGGGGACCAAGCAAATTCCTTGATTTCTCATGTCATTACCACAGCCTGAAATGATGTAACAATAACAGCAAACAGGGGTGTCCCCCTGCGCCAACTCTCTAATCAGGTTCAAAGTATGTTTTGTTGGTTCTCATTGACGCCACTCAAAGGAACTGGTCACTCGTGGTCTCCAAAGTTTTACAACAAATTGTGTGATTAAATTCCTTAAACACGTCTGTCCATTGCTAATCCTCTTTTGCCAACATCCCTTTCAGAGAAAAATTGCAGCGCTGCATGGTGCCTGATTTATATTTCATTTTGAGAACAGGAAGTAAAAGGATTAAAGTTAAGGATTAAAACACTTACTCTTTACTGCATTTTTTTTTCTCCTCCCGAATGGCTTCCTGGTTGCCATGGCTACTGTTCAGTGGTCCTTAGCCCTGAATGCACATCTCTTTGCATTAATAAAATATTTTAAATGAGACTTCATGGAAAACAATAGGAAAAGTAGCTTTAAGTTCAATTGCTGTTGAAAAAAGCAGCTAAAATCTTTTTAAAATCCTTTTTCTTTGTCCTTTTATTAGTATATTCAAGAGGGAAACTTGAACTAAAAGACAGCACGGGGACTCTAAAGACGTACAATGCAAAATCAGAATTATTCAGCAAGGGCACAAAGAGATAACTCTGAGATAGTGAGCTGGTCCTTAGCTTACAAACCAGGGTTTGTAGGAAGATTAAGGGTCCCTGGGAATTTCTCAAATGTTGCAATACCACAGAACATTTAAAAGGCAAAAAATGCATGTAAATGCAGTGTTGCAATTCCAAATTGGAATTAGTAGCCAGGAAATGAAAAACTGAGGTTTTCACTACCACAAAGTTAACTTAACCATAACAATGTAAATATCATTGCTTTGTATCCAAGTTGCTAGTGTTCCTGGTACCAGCATGTCGTAGGAGTGTGGCCAAAGGGGCAACACCATGAACAGCATGTGCTGTCAGAGCTGAAGATGTTTGCATGAACAGTGCACTCAGCTGAGGCTGAGTTAGGCACCCAGAAGAAAGGGTGACATTGACAAGTGAGCAAACACAACTCCATTTGAATTGTTCCTCTAAAAGCATTCCATTGAAATTCATTTTAGAATATACTGCCTACATTCCTTTAAAAAGCCAAGGAAAACTGAGGAGATGGAATATAATAGAACTCCTTTTTAACTTCTATTCTTAAAGCCCAATAGCAGGATGAGCTCCAGTATAAATTGCGAAGTGACTTCTAAATCACTATTCTATCCTTTTTTTTTTTTTCAATGCTTTCTACTTCCGAGTTTTTCACTGCCTTGTCATCTACTGGTTTCAAGTTATTCCTTTATTCTCTGGGGCCCCACTGAAATGGCCTCACCCAGGTCCAAGTATACTCTATTTCTGACTTCTTTCAACCCCATATCCCTATTGAAACCACCGTTCCTGTATAGTAGCCATAGAAAATAGACATAGTTGCTCCTTGAAAATTGGTAATTGAACCCACATTGAGATATTAATGGGAGCGAAGGGACTGTTGCACTGCCTTTGCTATACAATGAAAAAATAACTAATAGGGATCTTCTGGAGATAATCCTATAACTGAAAAAGAATGATTGTAATGGCGGCAATTTTATGCTTTGTAGAAGGCTAGTGGTAAGAATAATTTCATGTGGGGGCAGTGAGGAACATCTATCAAATCATGAGATAACTGATGGCATTCACGGGCAGGACTGTAGACTCTCAAACGAATGTGGATGAAAATGTTTAGGGCTAAATGTAGACTGGCAAGAGAGAGAGTCATGTCTTTCAAATATCCATGATCCCTCCTTCCTGGTTTCAGTCTTTTCTTTTGGAAACTACTTTTATTTCAGGACTATCCTGAATATTTAGGGTCATTTGAGGGCAGGCTGGGATTACTGTTTGGCTGTCCTTGCACATTTGCAATTAAGAAGGACCAACAGGAACTTCACATTGAGAGGTAATTCCCCATGATGTGTCTTGTGAGCAGGGAGGGACACTGGCAATCTTTCTGAACTATCTTTGCAAAGATGCTTTGAAAAACCATGACAGTGCCTCCCTCCTGATCAAAAGGCAAGCATGTTTATGTCCATTATAAAAGATTCAAATTCCCTAAGCTCAGAATTTCCCTCTTATAATACAACCTAGTGCCTGGCCCTCTTCATGGTACCTTATGGGAACTAGGACTTAAAAAACTGGCATAAGAAAATGATGATACTCTAGCTACCACTATTACTATAAATAATACACTGTCCTTTGAGACTCTGACCCAGGAGTCTCATGTCTTCTGCCAGTATCCATGAAACTGTGGCAGGCTAACTTGCTAACGTGTAACCTAGGGTAAAATCTCAGACTCTTTGCAATTCTTGCCCTCTAAAGGGCCACCCCTAGGATACACATGGCATTGAAAACAAAAAACAAAAACTGTGGGGTTCTTATCTATATCATCAATTTGAGTCACTCCCAATCAGTATGCCAGAACCACTGTAGAGGTCCAATTTTCAACCAATTCAGCTAAAGAAATGCCTCAATGACCAATGTTCACCAACCAACACCTTGGAATTAGGGCCTGCCTACAAGACCCCAGGAGGACCCCATAGGTGTGAGTTCTAGAGCTCCTTGGGGTACTTAGTTGACCCTACATATAGGGAAGAGGGTGGGAAAGTGCCCTGAAGGATGGAATGGGGGCCAGTGATCACGTGGATCTCACTGTAGGATCAGGTTGCCCCACCTGGATGGTACTGCTGACCTAGCCACCAAGAGGAGAGCTTCCACAATTTTGAATTAGGTACTCCAAAGCATGGGGAAAATCTACCACCATCTCTAACAGAGGCCACAATAGAATTCATGCCAAGAACTAGTTGGTAAGTTATAAAATCTTCAATGTTGGGAAATCAGAGAGTCATAGTCAGAATGGTAAAGCCAAAAGAGCACTGGATGTTGAGTTAGAAAAATGCAGCCTGAGTACAGTTCTACTGCTTACTGAATGTGCTTTGTAAGTCATTTAACTTCTCTGAACCTGAGGTCTTTCATCTCTAAAATGAAATGAAATAGGATCAGGATACCCCAACTGGATGGTACTATTGGCCCAGTTACCAAGAAAGGGGCTTGAAGAATTTCGGAAAAGATACTTCAAAGCATGGAGGCTCTACCATCTCTAACAGAAGGCCACAAGAATAACTGTAATACTAGCCTGGTAGAATTGTTTTGAAGACTGAAAAAGTAAACACACATGAAAATACCCAGCAAACTGGTATTTGGTGATTATTATTGTTGGCCTTCCCATTTCTTTTAAACTATTATTTCGTAAGTAAAGAGAATAAAAATAGCTAATGGCATCCATTATGTTATTACTGACTGTTTTAAATATCAAATCACCCTTTCTTGCTTTCGGTGATGGTTGAAGAGATAAAAGTGGTACTGAGTTTGTGAGTGTTTTTGCTACGTTAAAAGTCTCTAATCAATTTCATGCTTAACATTCTATGGGGAAGGGAAATCATCATGAGGGTAGAGATGGGAGATGGGTAAAATATTATGAAGCATCAGGTTCCTCAGTTCATTTATGCTATGATTTAGGGCTCCCTATGTGTCTGAGTCTGTGACTCAGAAATTCAGGAACTTACTCTTGACATATTTTTGAATATAAAAGAAGAGGATTTTCTTTTTTTTTTAAAGAAGAGGTGGGGGATCATCTTTGGATCCTTGGTTGCTATTTTGAGTACATAGAAATGAAATCCGATTTCTGTATTTGCTTATGTACACATGAGGAAATGAAATGTCAAGGATGTCCTTTGCACTATTATCTCAAAATACAGTTTCTATTCAAAGGCTATGATGGATAAACATTATCTAAATTCCTATAGCCTAGCTGGTGACTGTGTGCTAGGCTAGCCCAAAGCACTATTGTGAAACAGAGCTTCTTGTCTTCTTGCCCTGCCAGCTCTCTACCTATATTTTTCCTTTTGAGTCTCCTTTTTCAAAGCTCCGTGATGTCCTTAGAGATTTGAAATGAGGAAAACTTCTCATTAGAGTAATTTATCTTTTTTACCACCAAACTTAATGATTCTGCATCACCACCCTACAGGACTTTGCGTATCATTGTTACTGAATCTGAACGCAAATTGGAACTAAAGTTTTGATTATGCACAGTGGTGTCATGCATTATTCCTTCAAGACAAGGTGTACAGTTCAACAGCTGCCTGCAACGTGTATCTCAAAATGAGGACAGTTAAAATTGTATTCAGATTACCCACAAGAAACCCTTCTCATTTAACTAAGTTGTGTCCAGGAGAAAAGAAAAAAGCTATGTGCGGAGCACTCCTATATTCTGCAGTTTGGGTTTTTCACTAAGTCCATCCACATGCATGGTCTTATTTGAAACACACAATCACCCTGTGGAGGTAGGTTGTTTTAGCATGGGAACCTGAAGCTCAGAGAAGGTAAGTAATTTCTCCCAGAGTCAGAGCTAAGATTCACACTCAGTCAGGCACAGTTCCAAAGCCTTACTTGTTCTTTACAAAAAACAAGAACTACCCCGTCAGAAGAGCAGTTTCACTAAAATGGGAGAAAGCTGGAGTTTAAAGAAATAGTGGAATAATGAGTTGGCCTTTGTAAAAGTGACATCAGAACAGAAACCTTTAGATGGGGGAGAAAAATCAAAAAATATATAAAAATATATCTATAGTAGATTTTCTATGATTAAAAAATTCTTTACACAGCAAATCAAGTTTCACAAATGGCAAACTACTAAAATATTTGCAATATTTATGACAATTAACTAGTTAATATCTGTTATATGTAGTTGCTTCAAATCAATATAAAAATTATCCATAAAATGAGAAAAGACAACAGATAATATAACATTGAAATATAAATGGTTAATAAATTTTGAAGAAATCAAATCTACCAGCAATCTAAGAATGTATATCAATAGTTCATCTATTATTCAACCATCATACTGTGTACACACACACACACACTCTCTCTCTCTCTCTCACGTCACATTGGTAAAGTGTAAGAAAAAAGTTGGTTTTATATAGTCCTAACAGAAATTCAAATAAACTGTTACAAATTTTGGGGAAGTCATTTTGGCAATATGTTGTAAGGAATTTATTTGAAGCACTTTAGGATGTGTACTAAGATCTATATACTAGCATATGTGCTATAGAATTGTTCATGATAGTACAATCTTTAAAATAATCTAATTGTCTGAAAACAGAAAATTGGTTAAGTGATATGCAGTGTATCTTTAAAATGCAGCCATTAAAAATACAGTTACTGTCAAGGCAATATATTCTCTATATGCCGCTTAGAAGAATCAAAACAGAGGGACCTATAATATGATTGCATATGATAGGAGAAAATATATAGAAAGATAGGCACCAAAGTTAAGCCACTGTGATTCATTGATTGGAAAATACATTTTAACATCTCTGAAATCAAGACAAGTCTCACAATCAATGGTGTCTTGGTTTCAATGAAAGTTTGCATATGTCCTCATTTTTTTTTTAACACAGATAGGCATCACTTATGTAATTTTAAAAAGAAGAATGGACTCTGAGCATGATATCACAACACTGCTACTACCTGGCTTATGTGTACTTTTTCCACAGGAGGGAGTGGTGAAGGGGAAATGTGCAAAAATAATTGCTGGGGGTAAGGTGGGGAAGGATAGGAAAGAAGTTAACAAGAGAGCTCATCTAGTTAGTCAGGGAATTCAAGGTTCTAAGTCTTCACAAACTGCTACTAAAAACACTTGTAAATGTGATTATAAAAGTATGCTTTGAAAAAATACAGAGAGATAAAGCCAAAAAATGGAGAAAGAGATGCATATCCCAAATTTCAATGAGGTAAAAAAGATACAGGCTAAAAATGTATCTAATGACCAGAAAGCTTCAACTTTATGGTTGGAAAGATTCTAGGAAGAATAATGGGTTGCCAAGCAGTAAAGAAGGAAGGAAGTCAGTTGGAGTTAGGATAGGGTTATTGGGAACAACGAGGGAATCCTCCTTTCCTTTTTAGATACCATTAGCGGAAAGCCACTCCTAGAATTCCAAGATAATTAGCAGTCTCTCATGACAGCATTTTGAAAAAGACTGAGAAACCTAGAACTGATGACACCATGGCTGGGTACAGTCATAAGTGGATGAGCCACTGTATCTAAAGACTGTTGATTAATGGAAATATGCCAACTAAACTAATTGCCTTGTCTCCTTTCACTGTAAATACCTAATTCATTTCCCACATTACCACTATAATTATCTTTCTAAATCACAGATCTGACCACTGTATATGTTTAACACCTTAGCAGGGCATATAAGGCCCTTTAGCACTGGTTCCTTTGTCGACCTTTTTACCTCAATGCCTATCTCAATAGCCAATAAATGACACTGCAAGCCTCATGTCACCCTTGCTGACACTGTACTCTACACCATGAATGAAATATAGAGCATAGAGATGAATGTAATCCATATGCCAAAAAATCTGGAACCTGGGTAATAAGAAAAAATTGTGGGAAACTAGAGATATTAAGGGAGAATTTCACAGACATCAGCAAAGTCACCATGGAAAAGCAGCAGCACATTTGGAAGACAGAAGTAAAGCCCATGTGCAGGTGTTTCAGAAGCATGTTGTGTTTTTTCTTTATAGCACAAGGATGTTTGAACATATTAGAGTTGCTAAATAACAGGAATACCCAAAAAGACTGTCACAAAAGTCAGAAAGTTTAAGATGACATGAAGAAGCTTTATGAATATCTTTTGGGACTTCCTAAATGTGACTCCCATACTAGGCTGCAGGATGGATGATGTGACATTTAAGGATGCATATAGTGCTGATGGGCTATAGCCTAGACCTCCTGTAGTGGCAGTGTGGCAAGCAACCATCCTAAAAGCCATGCCTTTCTATTATAGTTAAAAGAATAGCCGTGGGCCAGGTGCAGTGGCTCATGTCCGTAATCCCATCACTTTGGGAGGCCAAGGCAGGTGGATCACTTGAGGTCAGTAAAATCTATGGAGCCTCTCCTGAGAAAAATACATTTTGCATATAATTTCTGGGAGTTCGTGAGCTTCCTGAAACACAGCCATCCATGGGCCTTTGCCCATGGTCTATGAGCCCCAAGTCAAAAACCCCTGAATATAATTAGATTTCACAGGTTCAAATTTGATTTAAATTCCCTCTAGTTTGGATTCCAGCTTGCTTTCCTTTGTCTGGATCTTCTGTTGTGCTATCGTCTGAGTATCTATATGACCCAGAAAGACTGGCTCTAGTAATCACTGAAAGAATATTCAGTTCTTAGGAAGGAAAATATTTCCAAGGATACTACTGGTCTGTTGTCAGTCACAGTAGACTGCCATGGATTTGCAGGTATGTGGCATAACAATGCTTTCTACTGAACTAGCTCCCCTTTCACTTCTGGGGCCCCATGTTGCCTTTTAAGCTAGTTGCAAAGAAGGGAAAATGGAAAAACCAGGGGAATGTAACTTGAGCTAAGTCCTGAAGCAATTCATGGCACTGCTTAAAAGAAGTCCACACCTTCTGATGTCCAATCCAAACACCACTCTAAGACAAGGCCATCTGCCTGGTATGCACCATGAAAAATTTTCGTATTAGGCTTATCCATGCCCTTGTGTGAAGTCACCCTGAAAACAAATCTTCACAGATCAGAGAGCCAGGATACAAACAAATGGGAAGATACTGCCCATGGATATCAATGACACAGCTCAACTGAAGCTGAAAAGGAAAGACAAGAGAGAATTACCAGAGGGAGCAGTACTTGCACAAGGGACACGAATACTTTGATGGGGATGGAGAGGGAGTGCCTGAGAAGGGCAATAGTGAGCTGTGTTGTGAGATTTTAGGACACTATATTTAGGTAGCAGAGAGCCTGGGCTAAATTAGCTTTTATTCCAAAATGATTTTCATCAAGAATGCATAAAATTTAATAAGAGACAGGGAATAAGAAGCTTAGAAGGCTTCTGTCAGTCAGTCAATCAGAAAAACAATTATCTAGGAACTCTTTCCATAAGGTAGCTGTGCTAGGCACTGTACAGCCTGAATAGCTCATTAAAGCACCTGTCAGAGGGTCCTCATTCCTTACATAGTTGGCCAGAACTGTGCCCCAAAAACCTATTTTTGGTCCCAATTACCCATTTTCAGGGGGAATAGAAATAAAACTACTTTGTTATATTTGACAAAATATTGTAATGTAATAAAGAATAATATTGATCTCCTTATTGCTTTCGGACAGTAAATACAAGACTACTCCTTAACAATCTCTATCGTTTGCCAAGGAACTCCCAAGTACCATGTTCCAGAAGCTCTCTCTGTGTGACTTTATCATAGCATTTCCCCCAGTGTACTGAAAGCAGGCATCTACTGGTGTCTCTTGGTAGAATGTAATCTTCAGGAGGGCAGGGCCAGGTCTTGTTTCTAAATCCTCAGAGCTGGCATGGGGCCTCGCCTGTACTGAGCACAGCAGGTCCTGGAATAACGTGGTGTCTTTATAGTGCTGATGAGAAAAAAAATTGATTCCTGACTGGAGCCGCTGTCTGTGTGAAGTGTTCTCCCCATGTCTATATGGGTTTTCTCCAGGTACTCTGGTTTCCTCCCATGTACCAAAGATGTTACCATTAGGTGAAAGGATGTGTCTACATGGTCCATGCGTGTGCGTGTGTGTGCGTGTGCGCGCACTGTGATAAGATGGAATCCTCTCCAGGCTTTGAGCTGTTGGGGTAGGATCCAGCCACCCTCAACCTTGAACTTAAACAATTGGGAAACTAATTTTGGTATTTGCTTTTAATAATCTTTCTTAAATGTACATAAGCTCACATTCACTTCAATGTTTAATGTTAAAAGTGTTTGAGATCTTTATTTGGAAGTTTGATGATGTTTTTCTGACCAGAAATATGCCCTAGGAACTTAATTCTTGTTTTATCAATTAGCCTTTGGTAAAATTGGTTTTGTTATACATCATGTCGCTTAGAGTTGCAGTTTCCAAGAACCTATCAAGGCCATTAAGTGAGGACAGAGTGTACTCAGAGAATCACAAATGCTGACCATCTGAGTCATTTTCTTAGACGGGAGCACTAAGCTATGCTTTTTACTGTCTAGCATGCAGTCCTTCAATTGAGTGCCATCTCATTTAAGAAGGACAGGCTGCAGAAAGGTGCAATTAAAACAAATTAAGATGATCCTAACATCTATTGCTGTAGTGTTAGTAGTATCAGGTTCTTTTTTTTAAAGCTCAAACAGGAAGGTACAGTGTTGTGACTAAAGCAGTGTTTTTTGTTTGTTTGTTTGTTTGTTTGTTTGTTTTTGACAGAGTCTCGCTCTGTAGCCCAGGCCGGAGTGCAGTGGCACCATCTCTGCTCACTGCAAGCTCTGCCTCTCGGGTTCACGCCATTCTCCTGCCTCAGACTCCTGAGTAGCTGGGACTACAGGCACTTGCCACCATGCCCGGCTAATTTTTTTATTTTTAGTAGAGACGGGGTTTCACCATGTTAGCCAGGATGGTCTCGATCTCCTGACCTCGTGATCCGCCCATCTCAGTCTCCCAAAGGGCTAGGATTACAGGCATGAGCCACCGCGCCCAGCCCGCAATGCTTTTTAAAAATGTGCAATCAATCTGTATTTTTTTCATTTATTTCTTCCTTTCCTCCCTTCCTCCCTTTCTCTCTCTCTCTCTCTCTCTCTCTTTCTTTTTTTTTTTCTCACTCTGTCACAAAGGCTGGAATGTAGTGGCGTGACTACGGTTCAGGTCACTGCAACCTCTGCCTCCCAGGTTCAAGGATTTATCCTGCCTCAGCCTTCCAAGTAGCTGGGATTACAGGTGCACGTCACCATGCCTGGCTAATTTTTTTGTATTTTTACTAGAAAAGGGGATTCATCATATTGGCCAGGCCGGTCTTGAGCTCCTGGCCTCAAGTGATCCACCCACCTCGACCTCCCAAAGTGCTGGGATTACAGGTGTGAGCCACTGAGGGACTGGCCTCGTTTCTAAATTCGTCATTTGAATGTGTTCCCACTAAAAATATGCTCAGCTCCTCAGAGAGGCCTTTCCTGCCCATCTCACCTCAATAGGCCACCCTCTGTTAATATCCATATCAGTACCCTTATTGTTTCCCTGTCTGTATTTATGTTGCTAATTTTCCGTTTATTTTTTTACTGTTGTTGGACTTTCATCAAGAGAATGTAAATCTATGAGGGCACAGAACATGTCTGTCTTATACACATTTGTATCTCTGGATCTAACCTAGTGCCTGACACACAATAAGTACTCAATAAATATCTGTTGAGTAGAATAAATGGAATTCTTTGAGATTGTACTTTGCAAATAATTTAGTAGAAGAGTAGTTTGTTGAGATCCTACAGAAAAACAAAGATGGTTTAGTTGGCCAAGTAATTTTGAGCAACGCCTAACACTATCTTCCTTCTGGAATACTCGTATATCCAAGGCTCTGAGAACTCTTGCAAGAAAGAAACCATTGAATAGTACTTAGCTTAGTGTGTCCTAAACTTACATGACCAAAAAATCTTTTTAAAAGAAATATCTAATAACATTCTGTGGAATGTATTCTAAAGCGCATACCTTGGGAAAAAGCTTTAAGCACGAAATAAGATCCTGGACCATTACCCCAGAGATGGTGGTAGACATCTTTTGATATTTTTCTATATTTACTGAAAGGCCAAAGACAGCTTCTCTGATCACTCAAGAAAGGAAGAGAAGCTTATTCTCACTAAGTGGTCACTTTCATTCACAACCTCTCCCAATTCCTGCAAATTATGGATTCTTACCTCTTGTTAAATAGCTCCCATCACCATGTAGCATCAAAATGCTCTGGAAAGCATAGCTGGCATCATATTGGGTCTACTTAAAAGGGAAGCCTCCAAGCAACTGGTTTCAACTTCAAATCAGTGCTATTGGCACAGCGTTAAATTTAAGATGGCTTATTTTTTCATTTGAGTTTAATTATTAATTAGCATAAAAATTTCTAACCAAAAGCACTTGTTTTACAAAAGCATCTCCCAGAGCCTTTATTGAAGTAAGTTACTTTCAAATGAGAGCATCAGGATATTCAGGTATGTCTCACCATCATTTTGAGGTGTGAGGTAAGTAATGCATCATCAACAATGATTAAAGTACAGAAGTTTGTGACTCGCTTTTAAAAATCAGTGCTATTTGAATGTCATCCCTATAACAGCATCACTCTCCCTCACCTGCATTCCAATATAGTTTCTAAAATGTGAGAGGAAGAGGTGGACTAGTTCATCTTGAGATGATATGTCTGTGATATGTGCCTATTACTAATATTCTATTAATAGTATAACTGATTTTTAATTTATTCCTGAGCAGAAACAAGAAAGGAAAAAAATGAAAAGGGATTACAAAATCTGGGGCGGCCCCTGGTCATGTATCCTACTTGTGCATAAACCATCTGCTGTCTAGACCATGACTGAAAGCAACTGACAGAAAAAGTGAGCCTTATTAGTCCACTTAATATATGCTTCAATTTAAAGGAAAATATATATTTTCACATAGCTCTTAAAGATCCAAAGAACTGTACAAAGCAAGGTGAGCTTATGTGGTACTTAATGAAAATTTTCTGGTTTTGAGTATATAGCGGGGAGAGGTGGTGGTGGCTCTGAACCGATTCCCAAAAGTTACCAGTTCTCTATGAAGAGTTACAGTAAATAGACTGCCCTAATTTTGCCAGAAAGCAATACAGAGCTGTTCTCTACGTAGGAAATATAAATGTGTGTTGCATTTGCACCCATTTCAAATGCTATGCTTGGTTTATAACAGCCTGTTTTGAGGTCACAAAAGTGAAAGCCATCAACCACAGTGGATCATAGGTCAATGTTTAACAAACATTTAACAAATCACAAATAAAGTTTGAATCTTTGTGGAAGTGTGAAATGGATGAAAGATTCATGTAACCTCTAACTTCTGGTCAGGCATTCTTTGCATGCACTTTTAAAAAGTCCATTTCAATATCAGGCTAGAGTTAAAGGAAACCCTCCCGCTTATGGCACTTCCAAGGTGAAAATGAAACATTCTGATAAAGCTCATAGCCTTGAGGAAAATTTCAAGTGGCTTATTGCCTTAGTTTTCTCTTATTTCACTTACTCATTATCAGACAGAATTGAAGGACAGATTCTGCCTTTTGCTCTATAGGCTAACTTCTTCTATTCTCTGTGGAGACCACAGTTGGTGATTTGAGTATTTTGCTACCCATTTTTCTGTGTAACCCTTGATTTAATGGACTCGAGATCTGCAAAGCACATTCCATGAAAGAAGTCTGTACATCGGATGATGGGATGTGTGGGTGTGCACGAATTATGCAAAGAGAAAAGTTACTCTTCTGCATGCAATGAACCAAATTATCCCCATTCCTTTGCAGAAGAGTTTTTTTTTCTTCTTCTTTTTCTTTCTCTTCACAGCTTGAATAATGTTTAGTTGGGATTTCAGGTTTTTCTGGTTTTCAGTAGGATCTGACAGGTGTGGGAAAGGGCCACATGCCCACGGTCAGGGCATCACTTATGAGATCCCTGCCTCTCCTCACATGCATTTATCTATGGCTATGGGTGTCTTGTCACTGGCCCTGATTCCACAGTAAGACTCATAAAACTGGCAACGTTAAGACCAAAATAATGTCATTTAGTGTCTAGGGGGAGGTTACAAAGAGGATTAGAGGCAGGCAGGCAAGCAGGGTATATTAAATAAGTCCATGACTAACAGAGTGTGACAGAAAAGGGTTTTATTCTTTTCAACAAAACAATTCCCTCGGACTAGGACCATTACTCCACTGTGCCTTTATCACCTTGGAATTTTTATGGTTATTTTTGATTAATTCACATTTTTGTAAAGGCTTTTTTGAAATGATGCCAGTTTTCAATTTTTAATTAAAGTCGTAAATAATCTTAATTCTGCCTTAAAAGGTTTATTGTTTCTTTTTTTTTATTGCTGCCAGGAAATATTTCAAATACCAAGTCCTGATGTGAGTGAGCAATTAGAATCTCTCCAAGGTCTAGTAACAACATTGTACCATGTAAATATTACACACTGGTATATCAGCACAAGATTTGGAAATATGGATTGACTAGTTTCAGGTTTATTAGCAACTGCTTCTCCTGGGAGTGACATTTCCTTTTTTTGTTGGATGGAGCAACTTTCATCATTTCAATTTCCACAAATTAATCCATCATGGATTCATAAAGAATTTTTAAAATCTTTGGATAAAAAGGCAGGCTAAAATCGGAAAGTAAACACTGCAAACTTATCACTAAGGGCTGCGCAATGCAAGTCAACAAGTCAATGAAATCCAATTCAACCACTTGCAGAAAACAGTGAACATCAAAAGCTAAGCCATTTGAGAGACAGGGCCTTCTTTTACATAAGACAAAATTAAGATAACACTGCAATATTTGACATGAGATTACAATACTGCTCCTTGAAAGTACACCCTTGTTTATTTAGATTGCTTGTTAAATGGTGCCTGCAAATTGTCAGTAAAATAATATTTTATAGTCTCAAGATTTGGTTTTCTTTTTTCATTTAGTGCTTCAACAATCTCTCACACAATCGAAACTACTCTTTCTTTATACAGAGGCTGAAACACATCAAGTTTGAACAGGAGAAACCATTAATAATTCCTGAAAATATCCCGTTACATTTCCAAATCTGTCAACCTAGGTTACCTTCTTAACGTGAACATTACAGTGTTGCTTATTTGTCTAGATAGGGGACCGATACTCTTTCATGTCCATGACAATTGTTAATCTCTACAAGGGTACTCTCCGATGTTAATGATAGATTCACTATTACAATAAAACCTTACACATTTGGACAACTTGGAGGCAGAAAATGATCAGATTCAGGGGGAAGAAAACCCCCTCATCTAGAAGGTGTTTTTTTTTTTTTTTTTACTAATTCAAATTTGTAAGGTATATATAGATGATAACAAAACAATGGACAGTGGTCCTGCTGAAAGTAGTTAATACCATGCAAAAAGGGTGTGTTATTTTAAGAAGATTAAGCACATGCTTTCTCACTTTATTTACATTATTAATTAACTTAGCAGTTCCTTTGCTTTTCTGAAACACAAGAGCAAATCCAGTGTCTGTCTAATGATCACAGATATCAATTTACTGGGATTCCAATTAAAGAAATTTAACTATATTTCTAGGGGAAAATGATTTTTACAATTAACTTACAAGAGTGGGTTTGTATGCAATTAAGACTATGTATCAAATCCCCCTGACTGAGCATTTTTCTAACTCACAGGGAAAAGGTCAAATTCTTTCCATATACGCACCCTTGGCTGGCACTGTGCTAACACTTCTCAAGGAAGAAAAAAAAATCTCAAGTAACAAGAAGACTACAGAGCATTTCCCAACATAAAAGTGTTAAATCCCTATAAACCATGAAAGAATGCAAAATTTCTCAGTAGAAGCCACGGTGACCTGAAAACCCTTGCCATGGGGTTCAATCACTTGAAATACGTTGAGTCTTAAACTGCCCTTAAATTTGTTATAAAGGGCTCTTAAATGAATCAAGAACCCATCTCAATACCAATGAAACACTCGAAAAGCCAAGGTCAGCTCAACATGTTTTCTGCCATGAATAGAAGATACTCATTGATCCAAAAATGTAAAAACTTAGTTACTAGGAAATGCCTTGAAAGGTAGTAAGCTCTCTGTCTCTGGAGGGGTTGAAGCACAGTGCAGTCAACCACTTGCTAGACATCTTATGGAGTTAGGAGAGCAAGCCAGGTGGACTGGCTGGTTGGTCTCTAACATTTCTTCCAAATCTGAGATATTATGATTTTTATGAACTTTGAAAATGCATTAACCCCTCATTAATGTCAAAGTGATTTTAAGTTCAATTCCTTTTTCAGATTTTCATACAAATTCAGAAATCTGCTTTTTCTCTAAGCGTAAAGAATGCTCTCTACTTGTCCTACAGACTTACTTATCTTCTTCATTAGAGCTTCACGATTTTGGCTAATTGATATTTTATGAAAAAGCACTTCTTTCCAGAAAGATTTCTGTGGTGGTGTTTTCCCCAATTCAATTATCTTTAGCTATATGAACTTAACTTCCACAAAAGCTTTTTGTTGCTTTCCAGTTTAATGGACCTTCCTTACTTTTCTCTGATTCCTATTATACAAGCCTTCCCCAGAAATTTGCATAGCTATATCAGCTATGCAAACCATAGCCTCGCTGTTACTTCATGGGAGACTTACCTCCTCAAACAGTCTAAAGCAGGTTACACTATGAGAAGTATAAGAATTTCAAGTGCCCTGCAGAAGCTTTGTGTACTACAAGAATAATTTGAACATGCTTTTCCCGACTGGAAGATTCTCTTTTAAAAATTACCTTTTTCCTTGCTTGTTGATCTTTGGAAGAATGTGCCTTCACATGCTTTCTTAGGGAACTTGGGTCTGTGTAGCGTTTGGTACATCCTGGAATTTGACAAGCATAAGGTTTCTAAATGAGAAAGAAAGAAAGAAACAGCTGTGGTTAAATCATAAAGGTAACTGGGGAATGTTTCACTCAAAGACTATGGACTTCAGAGCATGAACTGTTACCAATTGACTGATGTGAAATGCTAGCTAATACTCATGCATTTTAATTACAAAGTCTAGTAACTTCGCATGATGGTTAAGATAAGGGTAAACTTTCAAGAAACAAAGAGATGCCCTATCCTTGATGATTTCTAAGAGATTGCTTTAGTGTACACTCTAACCACAAAACCGCTTGTGGCACTTTTTAATGTGGAAATTATTAGTAAGCATCTCTAGTCATACTTACAGTTATGTTTCCCTGAGAATAATCTTTGGTACTGTCAGAAACTAGTAAACACATATTCTTTAAGGGTTCAGGTAAAGAAGCTGTAGTAAAGTCCAGAAAAAAACTGGGTATTTTTCAGAAGAAACCTGATTCAGAAGAGAAAGGGAGAGAATTAAGAAGAGAAAATTAGTGTAAAGTGAGTAAGAGACAGTAGGTTTCAAACAGACACGTGAAAAATCATCCAGAGAAGCATTAATAATATTAGTTGCAGAGGTGTCCTAGTGTTGAGCCTGAGTTAAGTGAATAAGCTCTTGGCTGAGTGCAATCAGAACACACATTTTGGCTATTTCAATTCCCCCATGCTCCTAGAAGATGTGAGGTATGGTGCTTAAGGCTGAGTCTAGGCTTTTATATATATATATTGTTCTTTTTTTATATATATAACAATATATATATTGTTGTTTTGTTCTTGTCGCTCAGGCTGGAGTACAGTGATGAAATCTTGGCTCACTGCAACCTCTGCCTCCTGGGTTCAAGTGATTCTCCTGCCTCAGCCTCCTGAGTAGCAGGGATTAAAGGTGTGCACCACCATGCCTGGCATTTTTTAATTGTTGTACCCCTCGTGCTTGGTACATAACAGGAATGAATGAATAACAGCAGCTCACATCCATTCACATTTCAGCACTTATTCCTACTGTTATGACCCTTATCAAAGGTTTGAGGCTATGACTCTTCAGTTGTGAGATAAATCAAAATCTTCTGCTTTTTCAAGAAATGAAAAATTTAAAAATCACAGGATTAACTGTGTTTATAACATATATTAATAGTAACTGATCTGCTTAGAGTCTCATCAAGCAAGGTATTAGAGCTGTGCTTGTATGATGTGAAATGTAAGGACCAGACCTGAAACCCTGTCTCGGGATTCTTGCTCTAGTAACTTGTTATAGTAAAATAATAATAATCATCATCATCATCTGACTAATCTGATTTTATTGTTGCTTCTGTTTTTATGTGCATGTGTGTCATTCTGTGAGCCAACAAATAAGTGGATTACATTATTTGACCTGCTAGAAGCCATATTTATGGTTCACTCCTTTTTTGTGTGTCATTTTTGATTCCAAGAACAAGGTTAAATCATGAATATATAATTTAATTTGACATACCAAACTTGAATTCTATGTTTGACATCTGCTGTGTTCATTGACTGACTGACTGACTGTCTGGTTGGTTGAATCACTCAAAAGTATGCTTCTGGGATGTGCTCGGCACTGTGTTTCAGATTAGGGATCTAAAAGTGAACAACAGATGAACCAGGTTCTCGATACCTCATGGTTTCTACAAAATAGTGAGATTATTGGCTAAAGTCACTTGCCAGTTAGTTTCTACTGAGTAAGCAAAGATTTTCTTTAACCTGGGAATCTTTTCTGAATTCACATAGCCTTCTTGCACTAGCCTTCCCCACCCTGCCCTGGCTTCAGGAGCGCAACTAGCTAAGATCTTTACTGGCAATCCCATTGTAAAAGCTTATGCTTTGAGCATTACAGGAGATGTTACATGTACAAAAGACTTGATGACTATTAACAAATTATATACATTGATGCCATTATTATTACCATGGTCACTACAATTTAGGTTGGTAATGTCATTTTCTATTTGATTTTTTTTTTTTTGAGACAAAGTCTCACTCTGTCGTCTAAGCTGGAGTGCAATGGCACGATCTCAGCTCACTGCAACCTCCGCCTCCCGGGTTCAAGAGATTCTCCTGCCTCAGCCTCCCAGGTAGCTGGGATTACAGGCATGCGCCACCATGCCTAGCTAATTTTGTGTTTTTAGTAGAGATGGGGTTTCGCCATGTTGGCCAGGCTGGTCTTGAACTCCTGACCTCAGGTGATCCACCCACGTCGGCCTTCCAAAGTGCTGGGATTATAGACGTGAGCCACCGTGCCCGGCTTTCTATTTGATTTTGAGATGTTCTTGGAGAAAGCTTGACTACACACTCACTGTTCCTCTCAGCTGACCTTCACTTTCTTCTCTTGTTGTCAGCCACCAGGGAGGGACTGGTATGCCAAAATAGCAATGTCAGGGACTGATCTAAGTAGTACTGCTGCACCTGTCATTTTATCTCAGGTTACCTAAGCTTTAACTAGCATGCTACACTTCATCCAACTATATATTTTGTTATTTTCCACCTGTACTGTACAATTACTTTCCCTGTCTAGATATTAAGATGCTAATAGAGAAATTAATTAATACAACTATTAAGGGTTAGAATTAGGAACTCAGTAATCTTTATGGGAAAACCATTTTTTCTACAAATAAGGAATCCACTTAGTTGAAGAAAGATACTTTATCCAAAATTCTGACAGTATTAGCATAAGGAGTGCTTAATGAAAGGGAACAAGGACCTAAATTTAAATAATAAATTCTTCAAGCAAGTACAGTTTGTTTTTAAAATCAAGTGTGTGGTTTCTATAGGATTTTAAAAGAGCTTACTAATTTGTTAAATGTAGTAAAAGTTTAAACAGGAGCTAGTTTGGAGCTTACAGGAAAAAATGATGCTTTAAAAATACTTAATAGAGAAATAATTTTTCCAAAAAAACAAAAATAGCTGAGTTTTAAAAGCTATTGCATTAACAAAAATTGGGAAATCACTGTATTAGGTAGTTTTCCTCAAACGTTTTTTAAAAAGATATATTTTTTTACTCCAAAATGATTTCTGAAAATGCTCTTAGTTTGGTTAGCTAAAATTAGCTCCAAGCAAAGGAGGCCAGTGCGAAACCATAACACTTAGCCTCACAATAGTTCTTTCTAACTACAGATAACTAGGTGGAGTAGAAGCAATTTCTCAAGACAATCTTGTCTCATAAATGTTCATTATTCCATGATAAAGATTAATGACAAATTGGAAAATTTGTTTGATCCCACCAAGAGCATTTTAGGCACAACAAAATAGGGCATTTTAACACAATTTATTCTTTTTTTTTCTTTTTCTACTTAGAAAAATCCCACTATTCACCACATTTATTCATAGTATTCTATTTTATTGGCCCTAAAATCACTGAATTCAGGTAGAGTAGAAACTGGGTCCATCCTACACCCATGCTGCTCTAACTATATTTGAGATATTTACTAGGCAAACCATCACATTTATGCATATTCAGGGATAATTCTGTTTAGAAAGGTTATGTGACATATAGCTAAAATGACTTCTATGAATATGACTAATAGAGACTAATATAAAATTTAATAAATATGTCAACTATAACATCAGAAGGATCTTAAATATGTATGAGAAGGTGTGTAGAAATAACAGTATCTTTTCAAAATTCAAACTCTAGTGTAGTTTAATAATAGACATCAGAATGTTAACACCGAAAAAGTACTGTCATGAATACATTATTTGCAAGAATGTGGGATAAGAGATCTATGATGTGTATAATACACTTATCCTGATGGCTTTGTTAAGCAAAGTGAAATTACATAGAGTCTATCTGGCCTAGTGTAATGAAAATGGCATCAAAACCTGGGAAATGCAAAGGAGGGCTATCAACGTAATTGAGAAAATAAAAGACAAGAATCATAGAAAAGGCATTTGGGAACGAGCAAAATGTTGTAGCATTAAGGGAGTTAAGCGTGTAATAATGAAAATCAATTGTTCTCATAGGGTCGATGTCAAAGAATATGCGGCTGTTAACAGATAGAAAGCATGAGGAAACTGAACTCTTGGGAAAGATTTGCTGTTTCTTCTTAGATCAGTTGAAGGTGAAAATACCAGGTGGTTTCTAAAGCAAAGGGCCAAATTCACTCTTGAAAATCATTCCAGCCGCAAAGTTCTATGTCAAGAGGAAAAGAACCAGGGTAGAAAAAAAAAAGAAAAACAAACAAAAACTGCTTGATATTCCTAGCAATAGCATACATTACCAACTTGATATCTGAATACTGATTTTAATGCCGTCTCTACTGATCACTCTCTGTACTAAAATCCACTACAGGACAGCCCCTAAACTGCTTTTGCTTTGTACACAGCGGTGACCAAGTCACCCTTTTGTCCCAGGAGGTTGTAATATTTAGAATAACCTGCTACTACAGAAAACTGAAACAGCCAAATAGGGCCCCATCTGGCCTTTTACCAGGCTCCACTGCTGCCCTTGGCATTGTCCCTGTAACCTGCAGACCATAAAGCAAACACTTCACCAGCCCACTATCAAGCAGGCACTTCCTCACACCAGGTTCTGGGTTGGAAACTGGAAAGCTCCTGCCATTCTTACAGTGTCCAGATGCGTCCGCTGGTGTTTGGCGCGGTCGCTGGAGTTACTGAAGGCCTTCTGACAACCCGGATGCTGGCACAAATACGGCTTCTCGCCTGTGTGGCTCCGCAAGTGGATCTTGAGATTTTCAAGCCTTGAAAAGGCCTTCTTGCAACCTTCAAACTGCAAAAAGAAAATAATTTTTGGTTGTTGAGAAGAGCCCTGGATGTTTGAGTCTGGGGGACAGGAAAAAGAAAATGTCCTTAGTTTGTACTTTGCTGAAAATGATAAAATAAAATCAAATCCAAACATTAATAAATATTGCTCCTAAAAATATCCAAATGTTTACGTGAACTGCATTTTTCCACTGAATATACATGCCACTTTCTGTACCAGATTTGGGTCCCAAACTGATTTCTGTGATTACTTATGTCAGAGAAAATTCACTGTGAGCCATCTGGCTCTGTTAATAAAAATACAGTAATGTGTGTCTTAAAGATTTATTAAAAATTAACACACTTTTCCATTTCCAAATTGGTCTAAATTGAAGGAACTGGAAAAGAAGAAACTTTCTGACAACTAATAAACTAATAAGAAAAAAACATCAGAGTGATATATGAGAAAAAGGAGAATTGAAGATCTGAGAGCCCAGGATGAAAAAGACATGCATCCACTAGATCAATATGATCACACATTTCCTTAACTAAATTTGTAAGTTTTTCCAACCCTCAAAAGAGTGACCATGTTAATGTATATGGTAATGACAAGGCTAATGAGATAAAGTTTTTAACACACTTTTATAAAGGAAGCTAAAAGACAATTCATTTAGTGCGAAATCATTTTCCAAATAAAGTACTGTAATACTTTAATCTTTTTTTACTTTTCAGACATTTTGTTATCTAATTCATGAGGAAAAGAAGATAAAAGACTTAAGATTTCAATAAATGTGTCACTGGTTTGTCAATAGTATTTATTGACAGTAATATTTACTCAATGTCTTCTGAGGGCAAAATATCAGCTCCTATTAATAGGGTTAAAGTGATTCCAATCCTTGAAGTAACAATCTAATAAAGAAAACGTGTTAGAGAAAGCCTATAAATGAAGCATAAAGGTAAGATGGGGATTTATCTTTTAACTCTCCCTTTGGTGCTAAGCCCCAGAATATTTATGTTACTTAGACAGTTTTAATCCCATTTGAGTTCTCACTGGAAGGGAAATGGAGAAATATGGAAAACCTACTGGAACGAAGCAAAATACATTTAAAGCAATTAAGAAGCCTCACTTCTTACAGAGAAATGCAGTGGGGTGAGGGTGTGTACAAAAGGAAGGTAAGTTCCAGATGGTTCCCATTCAAAATTAGCAGGTATAACTTAACCTTGCTGCAAGAAATTTTATAAAACTCTTTGGCTCTCTTACTTACTATAATAGATGGTAGAGGACATTGTTCACAACAGAATGATCTAGAGCCAGCCAGGTTTTGGTTATTGGAATTTTCATCTTTAAGTAAAGGATGAACTAAGTAAAAAAAAAAAATTAAACATGTCATAACTCCATCTATTTAAGTTGTCCAGATTTTGCATGCTGGAGTATTTTAAGAAATTTATGAAAGTTGTACTTATTTTTGATTGAGAGTTATACATGTTTCACAGACATATGTTGGTTTATTTCAATTTTGATATTTTGCTTAAAATAATTTTGGTGTTTTCCTGATTCCTATTTCACATAAAAATAAATTTAGCCTGAGCAGAAGATGAATGCTGACGAAGCCAAGTACTTTCTCAGCAGAGTGAAAGGAAACGTCACTAGAGGGAGAGAGGAGTTAAGGGGCTCATTTCTGCAGCTTTTCAAGTGACTCTCAAATTTAAGAACAAAGGGGTTCAAAATTAAACCCCAACTCATAGCTAAGAGGCCTCTGCTGACCAAACCTCTGTTTTTAGGGTTCTCTTTGAATGACGACTCAGAGAAAACTCTTGGAGCTCAGTTTATTTGACTTGGAATCACCTGGTGGACCACACTTAGGTCTGAAATGAGCTTGTGGTTTTAGACACACCAAGTCTGTAGCCTAGTTCCTAGCAAGGCTCTTTTGTAGGGTGGATTCCATTTTGGGGCCAGCTCCAGGGGCACATACCCAAACCTGAGTAGGCCCCATATCCACTCTGTTCCACAGTCGCCTCAGATCTTGGTCTGAGAGAAAGCTGCATTGTTTCAGCACCAGGATGAGAGTGGAGAACTACTTTAGAATAAGATTAATGAGGTTTCTGTGAGTACAGGATAAAACAACATTGCTAGTTCTACCATAGAGGGATTAGAAGGATCCAAGACATGTCCCTGACTAATTCAAACTGTTCACTTGATAAGACATAAACTATATGTAAGAATACCATTTCCAAGTCTTTCCAGTTAAATGTCCACTTAAATATTCAGTTAAAACTCAACTAATTGCTGTTCTTACTCTTAACAGAAGCAATAATCAAAGACCAAAGGGCTTACTGGATTCCAAGCAAATCAGTGCAAAATGAACAATATCTCAGAATATCCTGACCATTTTCAAACAGCAAGGACAGAGGAAAATATAGGCACCCAGACTGAAAATGACAACAAAAAGATTATCTGTAAAATAATCAAAATCCAGTTGATACCAGATGATGTTTCCTCTGTAACAAGAAAGGGCAGAAGACAATAGAATAGCATTACAGTATTCTTAAGGGAAAAGTTTATGAATTAAGGGTTTGACCACATTATGTTGTATGAATAAAGGCAGAAGAAGAAAGGCAATTTCATGTAGTCAGGGGCTCATAACATACACCTGTAACTCACTCTTGTTGAAGAATTCACTTGCAGGAACCATAGAACCCAAGACCAGTAAAATCACGCACTAAAGGATTAATAAATGCCTTGGTGAGGCACAAAATATCCAGCTCCTCACAGGAGTGTGCAGGGCACCACACCTGAATGAACTTGTCACATTGACAATTCTGCCAAAAGAGAAAGGAGGTGCTATTCATTTCTCTAATGGCATCTGGATGAAACTTGAAAGCAAACAATTTTATCCTGAATCATTATCATTTATTATGGGAACAACCCTGTAATTCATCACAAGAATTTCCCCTCCCTCAGGCAGTTTTACCCCTAGATTTGTAAGTTCAAGTAAATGCAAATGCATTAAAAATAAAACAACATTTAGGTAGGCTTATAAAAGACTGTTTATAAAATATACCAAAATTAGATTCTTTGACTGTTTGGGCAAATGGATGCCTTTTATCCTTCTTATTTTTTTCATGTTTTCCAAATCTTTAATGAGGAAGCAAGTCTCACCTTATAAACTGACATCTACACTTAGGGAAGCACGGAACATTAGGAATGTTTCCCTGGGTCTGGCCAGATGCTTTCTCTTCGAGGTTCCTAAAGTTCAAGCCCCTCCTGAGATCCAAGGTCCAAATTGTTAACTGACTGCTTGTGTCACTGCCACTGGACAGCTCCTACCCAAATTGAACAATATCCTATTTTCAGATCTTCTGCTTCCTGGACTAACTGTAGAACCATGAGCCCAGGACTCAGTGACACATGACTGAATGATCAGGCCAGAGTTTGCCCGAGGTTCAAAAACAGACTACGAACAGGAAAACAAGAGAAACACTAACCAACAAGCAAACTCTCAGAATCCAAGGGGGAAACAGAAGGTGGCTGAATAGAGCACAAGGGAGACAAACGCAGGGTGACAGTGTGGGGAGCAGCAGTGGTAGAAAAGGGGCCTGGTGTGCATTTGGCATACCAAGCTCCTTGCTAGAAAATCTCCCCTATGTTAGTAATTTTATCTAAATAGCATTATTTTTTCCCAGCAAATACTGAGTAAGCCCTATGTGCATGAAAGCAAGGTAAATGTGTACGACTGGGCAGGTTACATACTGATGCACCCCTGAGGAGTGTTTCTCAAAGACGGGGTCCCTAGACCAGCAACATTGGCAGCGCCTGGGAACCTGTCAGATATACACATTCTCTGACCCCAGACCTATAGAAGCAGAATGCTGGGAGTGAGGTCCAGCCATCTGACTGCTAACAAGCCCTCCAGAAGATTCTGATATTCTGATGAACACTACTACACTGTGAGCAGGTGAGTCAGGGAATGCCATTCATGCTGTGATCACTGTCCACTTATTGATGAAAATCTTGTGATAAAAGTGAAGCATTTTGCAGAATTTACCCATTTCTAATTCAGACAAGGGTCATAGGGTCTAGTGTAGCAGCGACCATCCTAGGATGGAAAAGGCATCTCCATTCCAGAGCGGGGCAAAAAGGACAAAATCTCAGAATCTCCATCTCTTACTGGAGACTCTTTAAATTCCCAACTTTTTAATTTGCCACTAGGCAGATACCTGGTTCTGAAATAGGTGTGCCCACAAGTTCCTTCGGTGGCCTCCTGACCAATAAAACATCCCATACTTCTGCCCATTACATTCTCTTGTTGAGAAAAAGCACAGAAGGGGAGCCATCATTTTCTGTTTGCACATTTCAGTGGCTTTGCGGACACATATGGGAACGGTGCATGAAACTGTTAAGTGATAGAACTTACACTCATGGGTCTTGAAAATACTGCATTGCATGAAGCCTCACTCTGAGAAGGATTTCTTTAACTCTGAGGCTGTTTTCAAGCAACAAACTTTAATTAGAAAGTTTAAGTTATTGCAAACCTAAAGAACCTTAGCTTGTATCACTTTGCTAATTTAGATTATTTTATATTTAAAGAATTGTAACTGGACTGTAATCACCATCTATATATATTGGCTGATTACAGATTGTTGACATTAAGTGGCATTAAGATGACCTTTGAAATATTACTTTCCCTTTCTATTAGAGGCTTTTGTGTAAGGTTCTAAAAATGAAAGGCTCATTAGACACCATTAAAATAGGATTTATTCCATATGTGTAACCAATAATTAAGTAGAATATTACTCCCTCCCCTAATCAGCTACTTAGAGTGCTGAGAAGCATAAGTTCATATTCAAAGCAGTAATAACAGCAAACCTTTCCTGATCAGGTTTCCATACCATTGCTAATGTCAACTAAACCCAAACAGAAAGGAGTCTATGATGCCGGACATGCTTTTTAAAATACACATTTGATTTGAATTAAGGCTTAGTGTTTATGACCCTGGGAGGTACACACTTTCACAATTCCGTCAATTAAGACCAATTAATCCAATTAGCGATGGCTGATGCTAAGATACACAGCAAGAACTGACTGATGAAGTATATGCCAGTTCACATCTCCACATACAGCCCAAAGATAACAGAGAAGAAAGGCATGGGCAGGAGGATCAGCAAATATTTCTAATCCTGCAGGTACTGTCAAAGTGACTTCCACAATAAGTCCAAGAGTTCAAGTCCACTTGAATCAAGCATGTACCTTCAAAAGCTGTAAATGAAAGATGACTTCTGTGACTCAGAAAAAGATGGTCAAAGGGCCACCTTACACACTTGAGGAGAGGTGAGAAATCTGACGCATGAATTCAGCTGGGATTTAGTTCTGGAAGCTTCTTTCTAGACCACTGCTTCCCAGCTTCACCTGGGAGACTTGTTAAAACACAGACTCTGCCTCACTAGGGCTAGGTCAGACCTGAGATCCTGCATTTCTAACAATCTCCCAGGTGATACTTCTAAATGGTGAATGTTTGAAGGTTACACTTTGAGGAGCAACATTCTAGGGATCATTAGGTCACTCTAATCTCAAAAAGGCACAGTTTGGTGGGATTTTAAAAAGAAGAAGTAAAATAAACAAAAGAACTAGAAAATAAATAAAAGAAGAAAAGAAAGAACCAAACGGTGGCAGTTTCACACCTTAGGTTGTGAAACAGTTAAATCTAATTTTAAAATTTAAGTGGGAAGATAAGAGGGAAAAAAAAAACGTAGAAGAAAAGTCAGAAAAGAAGGACCAAGAATCACAAGAAAGACTGCAGAAGCACACTGGGGCCATCGGATTTTGTTTCTCCTTCCACGGACTTCACATTTGGACATACAGGTCACCTCATGCCACTCTGGCTTCTGTTTCCGGTGCATTCTTAATAGTACTAGATGCTCTAGCAAATCTTAATATTTACATCAGTTTGTAGAAAGTGCTGCATAAGGGGGAAAAAGAAAATCATTCAAATGTTTTAAGACTTTTAAAAAGTATCTAATTCATGAATCAATTTTGTGGAATAATAGGGAATTCCTCCTGCTCCTTGTTTTGTTCAGACTAATAACTCCACAATGGGGACAGAGAACATGTCTCTATATATTCTTGCTTTGTGATTTTACTCATGTTGCAGTCAAATCACCCTCTTGCTCTTAACAGAGCATTGTATTCAGGAGTTACTGGGTTTCCCTTTGGTTTGGTAAAAGGTAATATCTGATTTTATAACATTTCAAAGATTCTACCCAGAGTAATAACAGCCTCACTGGAAATTTATTTAAAGTTGTGATAAGGTTGTCCCTGGTTAATTTGAGAGTCCTCTTAACTTCAGGGGAATCAGTGTAACCCAAACTGAGTCTCCAAAGTTTCCAAGTATCTAAACAGATTTGCACTTGCATTTCCTACAACAATCTTCAAAGTTTCCCTGACCCTGGGTTTGGCTAGGGCAGAAGGAGGGGAGAAAAGGCTGCGACACTTTGTCTCAATGAGTCAATCACTCACTGAGTGCGTGCCAGTCATCTGGCATCTGGCATTGTGAAGTGGCCTACAGTCCTCATTTACCCAGATTATCTGGAATTATTAAAATTTTTGTAGAATTAATATCAAACTCTTTCTGTAATGTTTTCCTAAACTGTAATAAAGAGATTCAAATTACTACATTTTTCCTTATTATTCTGGTGTACAAAATGGGCCTATTAACTAGCTCATAAATATAACTTCCTGGCTTCTTGTGCTGCTTATTTTTGATGAAGAAATCTGTATAAAACAAGGTTTACTGAAATGGACAGTACATACACGTTTCTTATTGGTTTAAAGGAATATGTTGTTTTTTAACATTTGGGTCATGAGTAAGCAGCTGATTCCTAAAAGGGTCTTTGAAATGAGGTAGCAAATTTAATGAGAGTTCAACTTAAAAAACGAAAATGAAAAAAACATTTCAAGAAGCCACAAGACAATGTAGAGAGAAATATGTTATTTCTGTTGCAACATTTGAACCATATTAAATTTTTATGGAAATTATCAAGTGTCTGGTTTGTAACAATTGAAAGGATCTGAGGACAAATGGAACCTCATCAAGGGTATTATACCATGACTGGAAAAAGAATATTCACAGTGCAACATTGATACTTAAGATATATCATATGGCCCTCTCTAGATATTCTACACATATAAGGTATCATATATTATTGATGTTATACCAATACAATGCCAGAAAACTACAATTTCAAGTGAATAATTATTTCTGTGAGTGGGTAAATAATGAAAACTGGTTGTCTGGAGGTTACGTAAACACAACAATAAGTTTTTGTTGCTGCTGTTGTTTATTAGCATTGATTTCATTCAATCTGTGAATACATATCCACAAGAGCACGTATACTTCAGGGGCTGACAGACAACAAAAAATGCATTTGATAACATGCCAGTAGAGCAAATGTTTTATGGCTATGTAATTAGCTCTGCTAAACATACCTGTCTTAGTCCATCTTCTGTTGCTAGAACTGAATACCACAGACTAGGTAATTTATAAAAAATAGAGGTTTATTTAACTCACAGTTCAGAAGACTGAGAAGTCCAAGGGCATGGCAGCAGCATTCGCTGAGGGCTTTCATACTGTGTCATATCATGGCAGAGAAGCCAAAGGGGAAGTTGGCATGTGAGAAAAGGGGGCGAAACACAAGATGTGACCTCACTTTACAACAGCCTGCTTTGGAGACAACTAATGCAGTCCCACTAGAGTGAGAACTCACTCACTCCTGTGACAATTAGCCCAGGCTCACGGGAGCAGCATTAATTCCTCTTAACAATCCAACCACTTTTTAAGGCCCACCTCTCAGCACTGACACATAGAGGGGACCAAATTTTCAACATATGAACTCCAGGTATCATACTCAAACCGTAGAAACAGCTAAAAGCAACCAAAGTATTTAATTTTCTGTGTACCTGTGTTTCTGATCACCATGTAGCCACATATAATCCATGTACATGTATCTATAATATATAAGCATAATACTTCTATGAAGTATAAAGCATACAAATAAAAGCAGTGCTCAGCTGTTTTACTACTCTATATTAAAGAAAAGAATTACTTCAAACTCTAAGTACAGCAGTATACCAAGTGACCTCCTCCATGAAGACCATGCACATATTGAGTTTCTCGCACAATGAGTATTTCATTAGGCTCTGCAAAAGTAACATTGGTTTTCATCTTACCTTTCCTGCGCTCATAATGTGTTGCAGGAGATAGACATACACGCAGAATAAATTTGGAATCTGACCCTGCTTGCTCCAATACCCCCATATTATTTTTTATATATAAAAATGAGATGACTATTGCAAAGGTGAGGAAACCAAGAGAAGTTTGGATAATTCATCCTTTCAATTTTAGGCAATATTTTTGTATTAAAAAAAACTCAGAAACATTCTCTATAACTTTAGTTTCTCCAAATCATCTGCCTCAGAAATATACTTTCAACTTTCAGAAGTCAGATAGGGAAAGATGAAGTAAAAGACAACTAATTAAGCAAAACGAAACAAGAAGTAGAAAAACAAAAAACAGAGAGAAAGAGACACTACAGGTCAAAGAAGGGAAGGGGGAGGAAGAAAGTATGAGACCTATGGCTTAGCATATATGTGATCAGGCCTGTCCCCTCTTACCTATCCCCCCACATCTCCTACCTGGGCTCCAGGCCAGCCAAGCTGCAGTTCCCTAATTAAGCAGCATGTTGCTCTTTGCCTCTTACCTTTGCATATACTACTTCCTGTGCCTGGTAACATCCTACTGACCCTTTAGCTTGGTGCCACCTCCTCTGGGAAGCCTTCCTTTAGGCTTCTGCCAAGGCACAACAGATCAGTGCCCACACATACCCACCATGCTTTGCCTACTGCCTTGCTAACACTTGGAAATATAGTAATTGGATTGTTTGTTTCCCCAACTAGGCTGTGAGCTTTATAAGGACAAGGTACTGAGTCTTATTAATACTTTTGTTGCCAGCACTAGGTACAGGGCTTGGCATATACTTGGCAAGTGATTGTAGATTATTTGCTAAATAAATGCTAAGGAAAATGGAGAGAATGAACTCTTTGTAAGAAAGCATATTGATTTCCTAGACTTCCTGTGCAGTAAGCTCATTAAGGCCTTTTAATTAGGTAGGGTTAGTTACTGCTCATGATGACATCAAATGGTCAACACTGCAAAAGCTTTTATAAAATGTATTTATAGGTTTTAGATGCTGAATTTTAATCTCCTATAGAACTACTGTAAAATGTATCTTTAATTATTTTAATATTTAACCATGTGAGGAAAAATACTAATAACAACATATGGTTGTGTTTTTTGTGAATGTGAAGCATTTACTTCTTTATTGATATTCTGAGAAATTTGCAGCAACACTGGTGAAGTAAGTGAGCTGTTTTCCTACCACTCCCTTTTCCAAATCTGAGCTAAACACACAGATCTATTGGGAACATGTTATTAGCAATAATTCAAGGCACACAAATGTGTGCCTTCTTCATACATAAAGGAAAAGAAACTGTTTTAAATTGCCTTTTAAAAGCTGAGCTAATATGCTGTCAAATATGCCAGGAAAGAGCCTCTCATCAGAGTTTCTCATACAAAGAAAAAAGATCTTTTGACCTTGCCCTGAATTACCCTGAGTCAAGTGTCCCCACACAGCAGGTCAAGCAGTTTCCCATGATGCCATGCCTCTGTCAACCATCCTATAGCCAACCTCTCAGAATGGGAGGCAGAGACTCCAATCCTGTGTCCCAGGTTATAACTATGCTTGGCTACAGGGTTTGTGTTCAAAGCACATGGGCTGAAGCAAAGCCTTGGCTCTGTCTTCCCTGTTGGCAATGGACTTGGCTGCCCAGTAATTAATTGTCTTTGACTGCAAAGATGAGAATTGCCACTGCTTGCCTTCAGTTTTATTAAGAATTGGCATGCTTGGTTTAACAGAACTAAGCAATATATTTATTTACTATGGTGTTTCCCAAAATGATTGCTGAATTCTGTCATCTCTTGACTGAGAAACTGTTTGCGGGTTGCAACAGAATGTATGCTAACATACATACAGCAACACAAACCTCCAAGACAAACTGTTTAAGTCAATTTGCTTATCATATAGGCATATAGGTGCAAATATGTGCATATGCATTTGTGGGTACAGTCATGGGCACACACTTTAACACTTGCACACATATCCCACACAGATTCTGTAATAAATGTGTGTGTTTAAGATCTGTGTGCAGGGGTGTAGAAGCAAGCATGAATTTGCCAAGAGAGAAAAGGAAATTCACACACGAAGAGAATAATTTACCATAAATTGGCCCACACTGAGTTTATTCCAAAAAACGGAGTGCAAGATGCCAAATTTTTAATGGCTCTTGCTATTCCAGATCTGGCCCTGACAAGCTTTGGAAGAGATGCAAGTGGGCAGGAAAGATGGGATTAAAAAATTATATCTTAAGCCTTTTCACTTTCAAATGTAAAATTTCCACCACTGTGACAGGGGGAAAGAGAGTGGCAGGGATATTTTCCTGACACTGTGCTTTTCTCAACAAAAAGCCATCGATTTCCACTATGCACTTCTTAAATATAAATCCTGTACTTCTTGTTAAAAATCATCTGTGACTGGCTGCCTAAAAAAGAAAGAGATATGAAAATAATGGAACTCAAAACCTTGCATTAGCCCTGGCGGCCATTACAAAGGGGTGATCTCAGAGTGATGCCTTCACTGCAGCTCCATCGTCCTAGGATTGACAATCTTTTGTGACAACCCACACTGGTTCATCAAAACCACTCACTTGCTTCTAAAATGCATCACCTCCAGTTTCTTTTCTTTCAAGGTGCAACTTTTCTGCATAGCTTTCCCATCACAAGCCTAGCTGGCACACAGCAGGGACTCAGAAAACCCTTCATTCTTTCCACTTGCTCTTCTCTTTTCTTGTCCTGATTTTAAACTACTCTATCCCATTTCTGAATGTCTTTCTCTTTTGGTTGATGAGGAAATCTCTCTCACATTTTACCCCTTCTTCCTACATGCCCTTCATCCTATATGTTCACTCATGGGTAAGAAACTGTCATTAAATCCATTAACTCTTTCTATTGATGACCTTTTAAGTCTTAAGACCCACACTCACAGTTATTCAATCACTGTTATGCATGCACTGCACTTTGATCCCTATAATTCTTACGAAAAATACCTTGGCTCAGAATTGTAACCTCAATCCCCCTGACTGTTCTACTTAATACACCTTCCATCCCCTCTCTCTGGAACTTGACTCCAATGATCACAAGAATAACAGGTCTATGAAAAAATTCTGCTTAAAATTATAAAGTCTAGGGTAGATGAAAACATTTCATCTCAGTTTAAATTTGATGAGAATATGGGTCTAATTATTTAGAGTAGTTGGCCTTTGCATTGAATTTAAAGTACTATTGTTTATTATTTCCATAAAAAGTAAAAGAATTAGTAAAATGAGTTGTTTCCATGATACGTTTCTTCCTTTATTTCATCTCTTCGCCATCTTACAGAGCCAACAATTTTGGCTGGAAAGTATTTAGCACATAGTAAATTCTCAATAAATGTGAGCCATTATCATCAACATCCATATGTATTCAAATTATCTACTATTTTATTGTTCCCATTCTACAAGTGAAGGAAATTGAGACATAGAGAGGTTAAGTGACTTGCCAAAGTCACACAGCTAGTAAGTGAAGAGCCTCAACTAGGATCATGGCCTTTTGGCTCAGTTATTTAACCAAGTATTCCCTCCGTGTAATTCCAAAGGAATGTTATTTTTCAAGAGGTCAAGGAGATAAGAAAAGAAACATGTCTTAGAAGGAATCCAGTTGCTCTCTTTTTTCCTCTTACAAAGTAAAATATATTAATAATTTAAATTCACAAAGACCAACTATCCTAAATTACACTAATCATTCTTATCAAAATCTGAGCACAGAGTTAAACCATTAGCAATGACGAGAAAGTACTGTGAGGCTTATGTTCTTGACACAATCTTCCTTTTTAACTAACCATACTTCTCAAATAAAAACAAATGTGGTATGCATCTGTGAGCCACTCAGAAGCCTGGGCTGCTGAGAAAAAAATGCAAAGTGATACCTGGCATAAAAGAGTCAACATGGCAATTCTAGAAGAACCTACAAGATTGCACATTCAGCCAAACAATGAAATATCTTACAGAAAGATCCCTTTTCATTTTATCAAATACAGGATCCTAAGAATTACTACCAATTTACCTACAGTAACAAAACTTGGCCCTTCTTAGGTGTATACTTAGCTTAGTTTTTCTTCAAAGTAACTTTACTGATGGAAAAAAGAAAGATGTTTTAGAAGTTCCCATAATCTAACAGGTGCCTAATACATATTAGGTGCTCAACAAACTGTCTTTTCCTGGAAAAATGATAAATCAATGGAATATTTGCCTAAATATTTGTTGTAGCACTTTCAATTCTCTTTGAGGCAAAATTCCTCGAGAAAGAGAAAAATAGTTCATTTTGCTATTTTCCATTGGTGGATATAAGAATCCAATCTGCATCATATCAGAAGACACATGGCTATTGACTGTTCCATTGTTAAACTTGGCCTAGATCTCTCCTCTGAACCCCAAGCCTTACTGCCTATTCAATATCTCTATACTGAGGGCTCACAGGCATCTCAAAGGTACATATTCCAACACTTAACAATAACCTTTTCCCCCAGAGTCTTCACTGCCTGCTCTTTATTCACCCAGCAGTTCAGCCCCAAAGCCTACAAGTCATTCTTTACATTTCCCTCTCCCACATACCTGCCTCTAATCTCCAAGTCTGCAACCATCTCTCAAACATGAATACTTCTCTCCATCAATATCTGACTTTCCCCAGGCTAAGCCACTATGGCATCCCACCTGGTCTACTTCAGTGATCTCCTAATAGGTCTCCCCCATCCACTCTTGTCCTTACCCACCATCTAGTGTCACACTGAAGCTGGAGTCACTTTCGAAAACAGGAAATCTAATAATGTTCCTCTTTTGTGCAGAGTTCTTCAAAGATTTCCCACTGGTTTTCAGATAAAGTCCAAAGCCTCGCCATGGCTCATAAGTCTTGCTTGATGTGGCCCCGCCTACTTCTCCAGCCTCATCCTCACCTCTTCTCCCTTTCCCTTTGCTCCCTCAGCTCAGTTTCTCAAGGGCGCCATGCCCCTTCTCACCTCAGGGCATTTGCACATGCTATTTCCTTTGCCTAGAAAAATGTTTTCCTCTTATTTGCCTGGTTAAATCCTAGGCATTATTTACAGCTTAGTTGAAATATTTCTTTTTCAGAAAAGCATTCTCTGTCCCAGTGGTTATGTTCGGTATCTCACATATACACCCTTAAAGCATCCTCATGGGACGTGAGTCCATTAGGACAGGAACCAGGCTGGTCCCTTTTCATGATGCAGCAGCTTGTGCAGTAAGCATCCAATGCAGATGTGTTGACTAATGGACAAGTCACTTGTCCATTAAAATGCAAGTTATTCGTATTAAAATGCTTTCTTCTTCACTTCTCCTCCCTTCCTCTCTTTCTTTCTCTTTTTGAAACTATGCTTCTAGGGCTTAAAATCTGCTCAGAATAACCATAAATTCATAGGAACAGTGCTTGGTCTAACAATGGGGAATAATAAAAGATGAGACAAACTTACAGAACAGACCCTCAGGTCTGGAGACAAAAAAAAAAAAAAATGTTTGTGAAGCCCTCTATAATTTCTAAGTTCTACACGAAATGCATGTTTTCTAGATTCTAACTGCACACACAGAAATATCTCAACTCATTTTGACAGAGTTATCCACCAGGGAGATGAATAAATAGCTTCACTAAATACATATGGTGCAATTACACCCAGCAATAAGTGACAATAGGTCTTGCTTTATAGTAATCTAAAAATTCAAAGCCCAATTATTTCAGCTTCTCAGTAAATAATACTGAAAAGACGTGGTAGTAAAGCAACTTAAGAACATACTGTATTAGTAAACGCTAATGATCCCTTTATGATCCACAGAGCCACTTCTTTTTCTTCTGAAGGAAAGAAAGCTTTTTGTAAATTAAGAAAGAAAAAAAAAAGCAAGCCATCCATGAGCTACAGCCAAGAACAAAATGAAAGCAGGGAGTACTCCTTTTGATCTTTCAAGAGTAGTATTTAGTTAAAGAATGTATGCTGGACTACAGAAAAACATGACCAGAAACATGAGCATTTGAGACCTGAAAAATAGACCACTGGCAGCTGGTCTTTTGAAAAATATATTTATAAGAAAAAATTAAAAATTAAAAAAGGGACCTGTACTCTATAGTTCTAAATTTCAGGGTGAGCTGACACTGACTTTAATAAAAGGGGTCAGTTTCAGACTTCTTTTTGGAATGCAGAAGCACTGCAAGTAATTGGCATAATTAGCAGTTTAGAAATGCAAATCAAATTCGAACTTGAAATGACTGAGATGGAAAAGCAACCTCAACAGGGAAAAGAGGAGAGAGAGAAAGAGAGGAAGAAGCATGAACACACACACACGCACGCACGCACACACACACTGGCCTTTCTGGATGATCTGAGGTTAGCTGAAGACACAGTAAAGACAGATCTGGGATCCAGCTGATCCCTGGCACACTGACTGAACTTTTAGACAACTGTGGTGAGAGAGAGAGGGGAAACCAGAAACTGCCTAGCCACAGGTTCCCCCAGGCCAAGATAATTTGAAGAATGACAATTCACAAGGCAGATCTGGGAAAAAATGCCTATTTACGCTTCTGTTTGCATACTCCCTGGACTTCTGGTGTTTGTTATTTTTCTAATTTGAGCAAACCATGTAAGCTTTTGATATCTCAAAAATAAAATCATATGGCTAATAAAGTATTTGTTGAGGGAGAAAAAAGTTAGTTCACTGACATAGGTTTACTTTTTGGTCACCTTACTACTGGGAAATAGTAATCCACCTCTCTGCTCTTCTGCTTACTTGTGACCCATTTGAACCAGAAGCCGCCCAGAGGCACCACCACCCAGGGGAACCCTGGCACTCTCTGAAGCTCCAGACTGGACCTGACCAGGCTCACTCAATTTGCACCTTCTTTGCACACTGTATTTTTCCTTTCTAATTCTTTACCTATCTGCCATTAAGTACAAATTTCAGTAATCATCTGCTTAACAGCACTCCTGAGTTCTGCATCTATTTTGTTCATCTATTTCCAGAGCCTGTCGCAGTGCCTGGAACTTGCCAGATGCTCAATGCACGAAAATCACAAATTCTGGGATTGGTGAGTAATAATGGGTCAGATTATCCAAATGTCAAAGCTACCCTTTGGATCTTCACTTATTCAATGATCAAAAGTCAATTACTGAGACTTTATCAGGTAAATTTTGTCTGGAAACAACACATAACATCTGAAACAATAACACCAAATGGTATCCTAGCGCAGTGCTTCTTGGACTTTAATCTCCTTGGGAGTTCCTTATAAAGCAGACTCCGATTCAGTACGTCTGGGATGGGGTCTGGATGCTACATGTCTAAAAACACTCCCAACAGATGCTGATGCAGCTGGTCTTCAGGCCACACTTTGTTTGGCAAGACCCTGGGAAAGCTAATTGACAACCCCACCCAGCTTTCCCCTTATGCAAATCTTATTTATTTTTCATTAAAAAAAATCATATTGTGATTGCAACCTAGGCAGTTCCTGGTTCAGATATTCAAAAAGATGTATTCTTGAGCTGTTGAAGAGCCAAGTCACCACTTCTTGTTTTTTTCTGAGATTTGAGGGATCTGCACTACACATATTGTCTGATAAATTCTGCCTCTCACCAGAAAATTCAGCCATATCTTTAGTACCCCAATGAAAGATTCACTTCTATCAAGGGAATCAGGCGCGGAAAAAAATGAACTTGGATTTTCCATAGGGTATTCTTTTTATGGTAGAATCTTTTGAGAATATTTGCCTTGTTTTGTTGGTTTTTTGAGAAATTGTTACATATGCAGCACTTAAGTATTTATAATGTACAGAAGGTCTCCTTTATCTCTTAGGATTTCTTTCCACTTACGTGATCAATATTGTACAGATCATTCTTTCCAACAGTTTCTAAGCTATAGTGGATAGACTAAAATGGGCGATGGATATCAACATTTTGATCTTTACACTGACTTCCATATCTCTTAATATTCAATGATTCCCCCTTGTAAAGTGAGGGTTTGAGCTGTTTCTTCAAACAATGACACAGTAATATAGATGTTTTCTGCAGGCAATATCTGAATATTTCTTTGTACAAATGGTCTTGCCTCATATCACAATGCAAAGAGCTGATAATGTAGGTTTAATGACTTTTCAATGGATTAAAAGTAAGTCGTTGAAAACATATTTTTGATAACAATTCTTTTGTTAGTACTTGTTGTTGGCTCTCCTGGAGGAATATTGCCAATGATAATTAGATTTGCGCTCTCTCTCTCTCTCTCTCTCTCTCTATATATATATGTATATATATATAAATATATCTTCTTCATCTCACATACACACAGACACAGACACACACACAAACGCACACACACACATGCATTTGCTGAAAAAGTAAACATGTGGCTTTATGTCTGTAGTATGCCAGCCAACATATCAAAATCCAAATTTAGAATCCTAATTCACAATACCACTTTTTTTTCCCTTTTTTCTCCCCCTCACTTGGAGTAAATTAAATTCAGCCTTTGTTGGAAGGAAATGTAAAATGTGTTTCACACATATATTTAACACTAATCTGTTCTCCCTACCTTAATTATGCTTTGAATTTCTGTGGGATCTTATATTCCAGGGTCTCAATTTACTTTTATAAATATTCATTGATTTTTTCCATCTCTATTAATGGTGCTAAAAATTACCTTTCTTTTTGCATTTGGAGAAACTGAGGCACCAGGGAGAAATCTATGGTTTGTCACTTAACACAACTGTAGAGCTGCAAATGTGACCTAGAAGCTCCTCGATAAAGAGGCAACCCTCCTGCCAAAGCTTAGAAATAATGGTACAATGTTCACTGGAGGATTAAATCAGAGCCAGTCTGCTCACATTCTAGGCACAGCTACATTCTCTATGTTGTCTTTTCCTTAGTACAAAGTGCAGTAACAGAATAGCTGCCCCGTGGTTAAAGAGAAATGATTACAGAAAAGAACAGTTGGAGAAAACAAGGCAAAAGTACTTGGATTTTACTCAGTGGGAGTCCATCACAGTAACTAATGGGCTGAGAATGTTTCTATTTTTTCACCAAGTAATCCATATGCAAATTTCCTGCAGTATTCAATATGCACTTCCAAGCTCAGTAAATGTTTTCTATTCTTTTCTGCTTAGCTCTCTCAGCTTTTTCCAATTAGGCCCTGTTTATTTAGAAAAAAAGAAAATGTCTAAAGGAAGGATTAAGCTCTGTATCTTATGGAGAAAGAACGAATATTAGAAATTCTTTCAGGATCTAGAGGATGCATTCTTTACTCATCCTCCCCGCTGGGATGGGTAATGAGAATAAAGTAAAAGAGGATGAAGCTTTTTACTTCATTTGGTTTGTTCAGCTGAAAACATGCCTTTGACGATCTGGAATTAAATCCAAAATGCGTGACAATTCAGACAATGGTGCACATGGAATAAGCTGGTGGGTAAAAATAAATAAATAAAAGAGAGATGCGAAAGCTCAAAAGGCCCCACCTGGTGAGCAGAAGTTCTGCAAAAGCAAGGGAATTCACGACGTAGAGAGGACAAGGGGACAGGCTGCGGAGAGACAGCACAGGCTGGAGTTAGTGGCTGTGCCAAATGAAGACAACCTGGGGAACACAGCTGTAAATCAGAGAGATGTTGCAAACGCATGGCCTCCCAGGGAAGACGGCCAGCATGAGTCAGGCCTTCCCATCTTTAGTCACTGCACCCGTGAAGACACGTGGTGTTCTGCCTATCTCTGTTAGGTTTTAAATTGAAAGTTGAAGGTCAAATTGTGCTTAAAGTAAGACAGTTTCTCAACTCAGCTTCAGATCTTTTCTATCTATTTGTTTATTTATTGAAAGAGAGAAAGAGAAATAAAAGATCCCTGAACTTGAGTTCCTTGGCAGACAGGATGGAGGTGTCATGGTGCCTGAGAAGGAATTTCTGACCCTGAGGATGGCCTGCTTCAAGAGGCTGCTGTGACACCACAAGAGATATTATAGATGATATTTTACAAACCTAAAAACATCATACCGATGAAAAAGGGGTCAGGAGCAGTAGTTATGGTTGGCGTTGGATTAAAGAACAGGAAATAGCCAAGATGCTTCCAGGATCTTGGAACAGATTCTTACCAAACAGGGTTGTAAAGAACTAAGCATGACAAGTAGCAAAATGTCAGATTAATTTTCTCTCCTAAATTAATTAATTTAGGGATTCAAAAGCCATAGAGAGTAATAATTGAGAAATTATAGTTAAGAATAGACTGTTCACCTAGTGACTGAATAACACAAAAAGCTCTTCAGAAATCTTCATGATAAGTTGACTTGCCTAAAAGACCATAAATAGGAAAAATCTGGGGAAAAAAGTGTCAGTATAATCAGCAATGAGAAGTCTCCCTTTAATGACAGCTATGGGGAAAGATGGGCACCTGAAAGAAGTAGTATATACATACAAGTGATTGGCTAGGATCATACCATAGACTGCTCCCATAAGTATTTCCTACCACAATTGACATTCTCCAGATTCAGAAAAAAAAAAAAAAAGAAAAAAAAAGAAAAGAGAAGAAAAACGAAAAGAATTCTTCATCTGTGGTCAAACTACCTGCTTACATTGTCCATGAGAAAAAACTGTTGTGGCTACTACATTACCTAATGGTCATTTATAAAAGCTGACTTTCATTCTTTAGCGTACCAGTTGAAAGAAAAAAAAATCACCTCCAATAGGTTTTATATTTTCAGTTCCAAGACACGGCAATGCTCTCAAATTTCAGTTTCTCAAGTCTCAAGCTTCGAGAAAAATAAACTAAACAAAAGCCTGCCAAAAACCCAGACTGGCTATTAAAATGTTACAACCAACCGCCATGAGTTTGAGACTATAGATGGTATCCAAATTAACAGAAATGTCCTGGACAGAAGCCTTCAGATCACCACGCAACGGGCTTTGATGCTCTTTGTCTAATTCTGTGGAGACCCAATCCTCAAGTAGAATATTTTTGGCCCATCAAATAAAGGCCTTTCCCAGGAAGCCAAAGGGCTTGGAGACATCGCTCTGATTCTCAGCCCATTCTTAAGTAACTCAACACACTGGATCTAACCCCTAGCTTTAGAGTACACCAAAAGACGTTGCATGGAGGGTTGTTTTTTTGTTTTTTGTTTTTTTCCGTTTTGATCTCACAGACCAGTTGTATTTTCTTCCTCCTTTCATTACTGAAGTAACTCCTTCCATGTGCCAACTTTGAATAATCCTCAAACAGTAATTTCATTACAGAAACGATCTCAGTTGATCAGGCTGTAATGACTTTGGATGTTTCGTCTTTATCTGGCTTTTTTCTTTTGCAGCTTCACTGACATGATGAGAGCTCCCCAAAAAGGGCAGGCTTCTGCCTCAACTCTCAGGCACATCAATAATAAGAACAATCTACACTTGCAGTCACAAGCTGATTAAGCCCCCGTATCTTCCCTGGCAAATCGTCTAAGAGCTCCATCCTTGAGAACTTGCCCTGGAACTCACAGCATGGCATAAGCAGTTGGAACTAAAACCTGAAAAATCTTTACTAGGCCTCTAAGCCACCTGCCTCCCACAGTGCGGCGGAATGGGAAGAAAATCTCAAAGTGGCTCCCTATCTACAGTATATATCTGTTATTTCTTTGAAGGTGTGGCCTAGGGGTCTCAAATGGAAAAGCAGGATAAAATAATCACCAAGCAGTGGGTTTGGAGCCCTTTCCTGAGAGTGTTTTACACTGCCTACACATTAAACCTGTTCTTGTTTATGCAGTAATCAATGTATTTGGATTGAATAACACTTCCCCAGTTTGGCTGCCTAGCCAATTAATGTCTTTGCTTTCACCTTTATAATTAGCACATTTAAAAGAAGATTTAAAAAGTTGCTATTGAGGTGGCAGTGAGGAGAAGGCACTGAGCCTGCGTGTGCAGGAGGAACAAAGACTCAAACTACAGGGAGTTGCAAGATGAACCACGAGATGGGATTTGCATATTGCAGACTTGTCAACCAAGGGACTTATCAAGCAGCCCTAAGGATATACCACCAGGGCAGTACTGACATAGAAAATTAGATCCTCACCCCAGAGGCAACACTAGAGAACAGCGATTTTAAATAGAAGCCACATTTAAAACTTTGCTATTAGGCACATACGTATACCATGACTCTGGAAAACAGACAAAGAAATGTTAGCATCAACAGACTTCTTGGTGAGGTTTCTTTCATTGTCATTCCCAGTCCATCTCAGATGCACAAAGGAAAGGGCTTTTTCATGTTTTTCCTTTTGTCTGAAAAAATTAGGCATTTATATCACCTGCTCAGATTCACACAAAGACACACACCATAGATATTGCAAGGCTGTGCAAAATGCTCTGCCTGAAATCCCCATGTTGCAAATCAGAGAGCTTCGTGGGACTGGCAAACAAGACCCCAAACAAAGAGATTATCATGGTTAATAAATCACATCTTCAGTGAGGGAATTTAGTGGCAGCAAACGTCACACTCTTAAAGTTCTTTATGAAAAGCTGATTGGTAATGGCAAGCTGTGGCTCCTTTGGTAATCCTAACCCCTGATTGACTTTCCACCAGAATGTTCCAACATTGCCTTCCACTCTCTCAGTTCCCTGGAAACATATTTTGGAGGTAAATGTCTGCCATATATGACTACCAAGCCCTTAAGTGAACAACTGCACAATTCAGAGTTTTCATGAGTCTTCAGGAGCTTTTCCTCCCACATGTATAATAACAATAAGGCTTTTTGAAGATGAGAGGAAGAGAAAAATGCACCATTTTTTATTGAGCGTCTAGTGTGCATGTGCTATGCCGTGGGCCAGACACTTTCATAAAAGTTTCCTAAGTCAATTCTTTTTTCAAAAAACGTCATGAATCATTAGAGTTATTTTACTAATAAAGATATCAAGACTCAAAGAAGTTATGCAATAATGCCCACAAGTAATGCTAGTTGGGGTTGGAGTCAGACTGATGTACCTATAAATCTCCTCATTCTCCCCACTCTATTCTGCTATTCTAAGATTCTTAATAGGCTTCTCTTTTTAAGTGCAGGGCCCTGTCTTATACTTCATTTAATAAACAGGTGTTGGGCTTCTACTCTGGGCTAGACGCTGTGTAGGATCTCAGCACACGAAGATAAATGGGATAGAGTCTTTGCTCTCAGGAAACTCGCCCAGTATTTGGCCAGATGGTCATGTAAACAAACAAATGCAATAGAATGAGATATAATAAAAGACACAAGTAAATAGAAAGAGACCATGTAAATCTGGGATACTATACAGGTGGGTGTCAAAGTATAAACAGGAGTTCAATGTGCAGAGTGGGTGCTTAGAGAAACACAGACAGAAGAAATAATACTGGCTAAAGCTCAGAGGTGGAAAAATAGACAACATGCTGTTGGAAGAAGCCATAAGAGAACAGCAAGAACTTCTTGATGGTTAAATATGAGGTGAGAAGTCTGAGTTAGTCTTCAATAAACTATAGGAAAGCCTTGGGATCTACTCTGTACTTGCCACATTGCTTTGTGTTCAGTAGGCACTCTATGAATATGGGCTTTTGCTGTGGTCTGAATGTTTGCATCCCTACAAAATGCATATGTTGAAACCCCATCCTCTAAGGTGATGGTATTAGGAAGTGGGTCCTTTGGGAGGCCACAAGGGCATTCTGCAAGGATTAATGGGCAGAGCCCTCTTGAATGGGATTAATGCCCTTATAAAAAGAGATTCCAGAAAGCTAGCTAGCTAGCTCCTTCTACCACATGAGGACACAGCGAGGGGGTGCTGTCCATCAGCCAGGAAGTAGGCTCTCACCAGACACTGCAGTTGCTGGCACCTTGATCTTAGATTTCCCAGCCTCCAAAACTGTAAGAAATACATTTCTGTTGTTATAAGCCCCCCAGTCTATGATATTTTTGTTATAGCAGCCTGAGAGGACTAAGACAGCTTTAAAATGACAATCAGAAAATGTAACTCCTCTGACTAGAATGCTCCACTGGCTTCCTACAGTACTCACAAGAAACCCCAAATTCCTCTTTGCAGTTGCCCAGCAAGGCCCATGTGATCTGGTCTCTGCCACATCTGTGAGAAAATCCCTTCCCTCATCCTTGCAAGCCCTGTAACTTCTCTTCCTAAAAGGCATAAAGCCCTTCCCTCCTCAGGGCCTTTCACATGCCATTTCCTGCCCCAACACTTTACCTCTGACTCTTCTCAGGAGTATTTCTTCTCCTAGAGTCTCAACTTTATTGTCACTGCCTCCCAAATAGAGTATAGTGACTATTTGGAGATAGGGTCTTTCCAGAGGTAACCAAATTAAAATGAGGTCATTAGGGTGGATCCTAATCCAATATGTGTGGTCTCCTTACAGAAAGAGGAAATTTGGGCCAGGAGCCTTGGCTCAAGCCTGTGATCCTGGGACTTTGGGAGCCTGAGGCAGGCGGATCACCTGAGGTTAGGAGTTCGAGACCAACCTGGTCAACATGGTGAAACCTCGTCTCTACTAAAAATACAAAAATTAGCCGGGCATGGTGGCGTGTGCCTATAATCTCAGTTGCAGGAAAATTGCTTGAACCCAGGGGCAGAGGTTGCAGTGAGCCGAGATGGAGCCACTGCGCTCTAGCCTGGGCAATAGAGCAAGACTCCACCTAAAAAAAAGGAAAGGAAATTTGAACACAGCGACAAACACAGAGGGAAGATGATGTGAAAATACAGGGAGAACACTGTGTGAATACAAAGATGGCCATCTACAAGCCAAAGAGAGAAGAGCCTGGAGAAGATCTCTTCTCACAGCCCTCAGAAGGATCCCACCCTGCCGACTTTCAGTCTCCAGAACTGTGAGACAATAAATTTCTGTTACTTAAGGCACCCAGTTTGTGGTAGTTTGTTATGGCAGCCCCAGCAAACTAATTCATCTGCCACATTTTCCATTTATTTCTTCTACAGCATTTGCCACCATCTGGAATTGTCTGGTTTATTTATTACTTGTCTCTTACTATACCTATCCATTAGAGTGCTGTCTCCATGCAGGCAGGGGTCTTCTCTTGCTTTGTTCATCATTCTCTGACACTCACGATGATCCTGGCACATAGTGGGTCCACAGTATGTCGAATAAATTAATGAAAAGACTGTGTTTTGGTGGACCAATAATTGGTAGTTATTTATTTGTCATGTACTCTAATGAACCTACACTTGGTCACAGGGCCTACCCACCCTGGGCAGATGAGAGAAAACTAGCACTTGGTGAATCAACAGAATTCACCCGTAGTGAGGTCAGCACTACCCACTGGTGCCTTACAAAAATGTAGCTCTTTGCCCAAGTTCTTCATATGAACATAGTTTGAAAGATCCAGTTGTTTCTTTCAATATCCTGATGTTCTGCCCAACCAAATTCAATTGATTGAAATATAGCCTGCTGATGCTTTCGTAAGGCTAAAGAAGTGGATGGCAACCTTCCACCTCTTTGCTGAATGGTGTAATTGGCCTGCCATAAAGAATTGGGGAATTTTAACACATTCCCCATTTGGCTGAGCTCACCAATTATTCCCCAGTTGCTATCAGAGCCACAGACTTTTCTTCTTTGGGGTCATTAAGCTTGTCAAAACTAATCTGTCACCACAATTGCTGACCCTCATTGCTCTGACAGCAGCACAAGGATCACCCTGAATAGGCTCTTGCATTATAAGAAAGTAAATGGCTCATCAGAACCCACTGTGCTCTTGCTGTTGCCTTAGAATGGCCTTCTGACCCCAGAAGACGTGGAAACAGTATCCCATAAGTGACACAGGTCACAAAACCCCTTCACTAATCATTGTGGTGTTATTAAAAATAAATAAACAGGTAGAATGAATAAATGCTTGGAATACAGGCTTGAATCTGATATGTGACAAAAATATACTATTCTCCAGCTTTGACAAAATTCGAATATATTACATGTTCTCTCCATGCAACCATCCAATGGAAGTCAGGTGGAATTAAACATGCCATAAATCATGGGTCTCTAATAAACCAGTCAGAATAACATTCTTTGAAAGTTTCTTGATTGTAAATGCAAAAATATTCCAAAATCAAGGTTGCCAACATTCAATAGGAAGAAGGAAACTTGCTGTGAGGAAATAGCATCCCGTTTTGAAACAGTACTTTGTGGGCTCTCCCATATTGAGAATAGTTACACACCATTTGCTAAAGTTGGCAGGTTTAGTGAGTCTACACACAAGTCTCTGCACAATTAGACAAAGGTAAGAACAAATCTATTATAAATTTCAAAAAGATGAGGGGATCTTCAGTGACTGCCAATCAAGCATCATGAAAAGTTGCATTAACTCTTTTCAGACTGAAGGGTACCATTTAATATAAAAACTAATGAAACCTTCAAGAAAATTAGTTACGATCTCAAAGTATCTTGATATAAACATGGAATATGAAAACAGCATTTACTGGTCCAGTATGGTGGCTCATGCCTGTGATCCTAGCACTTTGGGAGGCCGAGGCAGGAGGATTGCTTGGGGTCAGGAGTTTGAAACCATCCTGGGCAAAATAGTGAGATCCTGTCTCTACAAATAATAATAATAATAATTTTAAAAATTAGTCAAGTGTGGTGGTACACACCTGTAGTCCTAGCTACCTGGGAGGCTAAGGTAGGAGGATGTCTTGAGCCCAGGAGTTTGAGGCTGCAGTGAACCATGCTGGTGTCACTGCACCTCAGCCTGGGAAACAGAGAGAGCTTTGTTTTTAAAAAAAAAAAAAAAGAAGAAGAAGAAGAAGAAGAAAGAGGAATATAGCAGTATCAAAGAACTTTTGTTCTTTTCTTCTTAAAAAGATGCAACCCTAAATAGAACTGAGTTTAGAATAATTGGCTGCAACTAAATTTTCTTGGTGGCAGTATAGATTAGACACAATAATACTTTCTTTAAATAATAAAGAGAGGCTAGAAATACCTGGTGCCCACACTCATGCCTCACTAGTTTCTTCCCCAGCAATCTTAATTTTCTCTTTTTAAAGGGGGTACCAGTTCCCTAATGAAAATTAACACTGTAAGTGTACAACTGGCAAAAGGATTAAATCTCTTGACAAAAAGCCAAGTCTTTGGTTGTTTACTTATATTTATTCAAACAAATCTGTAGGCTCATAGTTTGTCACTGATGTCATGCCTTTGAGCAGTTTTTTGTTTGCTTTTTGTTTGAGAAGAGATTACAGGATGGGTTGAGGAGCAGCAAATAGGGAGAAACAAGAGAAAGGGGGGAATGTGAGGGCCAGAATTCCATGGGAGTCGCAGATTCAGCTGAGTGCTAATGATGTCATTTGGTCTTCACTCTAGCAACAGGGATCCCACACCCCCACACCCTGCACTTTCAGGAGGAGTAAGCTAAAAACTTGGCAAATGGCATAGTAACAAAGTCCTGAATTGGCAGCCAAGATCTGGATGTGAATTTTAAGTTGTTTTCTCCCCAAATGTCCAACAAGATCTGCTGTGATTTAAGAAGGGGGGAAAGAGATTTATTGAGGTATAAAAAGCCACATTTCAGAGTTGCCAGTGCTAATCAATAACTGGAATTTGACAAAAGACCATGTTAAGCTCAATAATGAAAAGGACACACATATAAAGGCAAGTATAATTACATGGTATAAATAAGGGAGAGGTTGCCAAAGACTGCATGTTGCCAAGTGCCTCAAATATTCATGTTCTTTGAAAGACTTATTTTTGTGTCTACGGAGGATGAATAAACCTCACTTAAAAAAATAAGGCTCTTCCCAAACCTTTGCTCATTTCTGGAATTGAACCCTTTTGCAGGTTCTGAAATGTTTAACTTTGTTTTTCATTAATTCGACATGTTCACACATCCCCTGCACTTCTGGAGCTCTGAACAAAACTGGCAGCGAGAGTATGCTGGAATACTGAAGTGAGGACTGCTCCCCCAGTATCACTGGCCCTGCTGGAGATGTGCCGCTTGTTCTCATAAGACGTTAGGGCAAACCCTGCACCCTTCTGAAGTCTGAGTTATCACAGGAAACTGAAAACCTCTGGTGCTTAGCCAAGTGGCTTCCCATCTCCAAACTGTTAGTGACTCAGCCAGAGTAAAAGTCAGCTCTCTGTACACTGGGACCATCCTCTAACGCAGAGACCAAACGAGAGGAAAATTAATTGCTGAATGATAGAAGTTTCTTCTTTGACTCTCCAAGCAGGGGGGTCATTTAAGAGTTAACTTCTGCTTTGTTCTTCAGCTTTAGAAATGCAGGTAAAGCACAGATTGGGTTCATTGCCAATTCAGACTGATAATCTGATTGTGAGGCTGAAGTGGCATCAGGCCTCACTGAGACACCAAGGATGATGGTCCCTGGTACGGAAACTGTAAAAGAACTAGCCCTTTGGAGACAGTGCTTGGAAGGGCTTTCCATATGACTTGAGTCGGTTTCATGTTTCCTTTCTGAATCTAATTGCCATGAAACTACAATGAACCAAACGCTATATTCCACTGGTTGAATTGGACACTTTTTCCAATCTGTGATGGTGCATGCACTGCTTCAGGCTGCCATGCATGTTCCGAGTAAACAACTGCATCAGCACACTAACTGATAGAAGCTCCTGGTAGCTAGAGGTATTTTCCAAGCAGACACCAAGAGAATGCTGGGCAGCAAAGTATCAGCTGGCCCAAGCCATTAGCTTCAGGGAGAGGATGTATTATGTTTACCACAGATTGATGGGACTAATTTACAGAATCATCAGTAAATGTTATGTATCTCCTCAGTCTCTCACATAGCCTTTTGTAGACAGAAAGATAAATCTGAAGCTCAGAGCAAGCTCATTTAATTTTCTCCTGACAGCTAGTAATAACAGAAGCATCTTATAAAGGTTATGTTTCAATGAAAAAATCTATTACTGGGTGTACAAAACACACTTGCATTAATTACATTTTCTTTGCACTGCATTTGACAAAAGGTCAAGAAGTTACCCCCCAAAAAGGAACAAATGAAGAGAATTCTACCTATCTGAAATTTTATTTTTCTAATTTTCTAGGAATTCAATCACACACTCTGTCCTTTAATTAGTTACTACATTTAATTAAATCTGATGTTCTGAAGATGACTAGCCAGAAATATGATCAGACATGTAACAAGGATCAATTATTCTCCAGCAGATGATGTTTCTGTATTTCTAAAGTTGCCTGTGTCTAAAACATATCTTGCCTGTCATGCTGGAATATTGGAAAAGAACAAGACACAGGGACAGAGTTTTTTCATATTTTGTCTTCACAATAGGTATCAGGTGAAATGATTTATAATAGCAAAAGTCAACACCTTTTATTTTCAGTGTTTCTGGGCAGTAGTAGGACATGAGTGTGAGGCAACGCTTTTTAAGGATATTATGGTGCTCAAAAGTTGTAAATAGTGAAGGTTATCTTAAAGAGAAAAGAAATGTTCCTGAACTAAGAAAATCTCTAGCAGGATATAGAGCTAAGGGTATTGTTGCCTGTTTGAAGTCAGATACAAATAATTCTATTCTAAACTTAGTTAACTACCAATTGTGTGATCTTGGACAAACAAAAAGAAAATTAGCAAAATGAGATAAAATAATCTGAGGGTCACAGTTTCACAACTGTAATGCTTGAAAATGAAAATAATAAATCTCTCCTAAGGTTTCTGTGGTGCTTAAATGCACACAGTAGGTTGTCAAACAATAGGAATTTCCTTCACCCTGCCTCTTTCCTATTTCTATTTTCTTTTCTTTTTTTTTTTGAGACAGAGTCTTGCTCAGTGCCCAGGCTGGAGTGCAATGGTGCTATCTTGGCTCACTGCAACCTTTGCTTCCCAGGTTCAAACAATTCTCCTGCCTCAGCCTCCCGCGTAGCTGGGACTACAGGCGTGAGCCACCACTCCTGGCTAATTTTTGTATTTTTAGTAGAGAGGGGGTTTCACTATGTTAGTCAGGCTGATATTGAATTCTTGACCTCAGGTGATCCGCCTGCCTCAGCCTCCCAAAGTGCTGGGATTACAGACGTGAGCCACTGCACCCGATCTCTCTTTCCTAATTCTATCACTCTAATCCACTGGTTCATAACTTTGAATCAAATCCTATGTCTTTATCATCAACAGTCTAAAGAAGAGTTATAAAAGATTTGTAGGAAGATTTAAACACTCTAACCTCCTGAAGAAACATGTGCATGGGGAAGGCCAGTGCAGCAGAAGGATTGGAAGGCATGCTTCCAAACCCAGCTATGTTCCTAGTATTTGCAGCAGGCAGTGATCTCTCATTCAGCAAAGACAAGCTGCAGATGTACCAGGTGATGACCCAGAGCTACTTACTTACCAACTCCTCTCTCATTCTGTGCTGCTTATTTGGACCCCAGGAAATGAAGAGAGTTGGAGAAAACAAAAGGTAAGAGATACACTACAACCTCACATAACTAAAACCACTATGTATGCACATGTCATTGCATGTTAAAACCTTGTTCTTCACTGTGTGGCCTTCAAATCAGCTTCAGCACCAGTGTCACCTGAAGCTTGGCAGAATTTCAGAATTCCAGACCCAATGCCTAATGAATGATAATTTTCATTTCAACAGAAAAGTCCGGTTTAAAATGTGAAATTATGGTCTTTTGTTCATTCTTAAACTTTAAGCTAGAGTATAAGCTCCAAGAGGGAAGATATCTTCACCTTATTGGAAACTGATATGTTCCTAATGACTAGAACACATGCCTGGCACATACTGAAGGCTCACTATATAACTGTTGAATGAATGACTGAATGGGACTGATGAAATCCATGACTGTTGCAACAAAATCCTGGCTTCTTTGGATGCCATTATGGGACATGACTATTGTAATCAGCAGGAGCACTAAAGTGTATCCTATTAAATGCAGAAAATATTTATTGAGCAAATTCCAAGAATTATGACATTGTAATAAATCAAACAGGTGTTGATAGGTTAAACTTGACTTCAATGATGCAAAGCTTTTTTTTTTCAGATAATGCTAATTGATGATATAAAAAAATATGTCACATGAACTGCTTTAAAATTTTACCTCTTTAGGCCAGGCACGGTGACTGACACCTATAATCCCAGCACTCTGGGAGGCTGAGGCAGGCCAATCGCCCGAGGTCAGGAGTTTGAGACCAGCCTGGCCAACATGGTGAAACCCTGTCTCTACTAAAACTACAAAATTAGCCAGGCATGGTGGCGCACGCCTGTAATCCCAGCTACTCAGGAGGCTGAGGCAGGAGAATCACTTAGAACCTGGGAGGTGGAGTGAGCTGAGATGGCACCACTGCACTCCAGCCTGGGCGACAGAAAAAAATAAATAAATAACCTCTTTAAACGACTTTTCTAAGGTGTAAATTACATACCACAAAATTCACCCAATATAAAAGTGAAATTCAATGATATTTTCAGTAAATTTACTAAGGTCTGCAACTCTCATCACAATCCAGTTTTAGAACATTCTCATCACCCCAGTGAGATTCCTCACATCCATTTACAGTTAATCCTTATTCCCACCCTCAACTCCAGAAAACTTCTTTCTGGGGGAAAAAAAAAAAAAACAAAAAAAGACACTTTGAGGATTTCTCAATCAGGTACATGATTGATACAGTACATGCAATTCTTCTTGGGCATTTAGTAAAGAAGTCCAGCAAGGATCTCTATCTGCCAACACCTGGCCAATTCATTTTCAGTTACTGTGTACCTGAAAATCATTTTGAAATCAATTTTTCTTTAAAAATTATCTATCCTGATGGGCGTGGTGGCTCATGACTGTAATCCTAGCACTTTAGGAGACTGAGGTGGACAAATCACCTAAGGTCAGGAGTTCAAGACCAGCCTGACTAACATGGTAAAACCCTGTCTCTACTAAAAATAGAAATTAGCCAGGCGTGGTTGCACGTGCCTGTAGTCCCAGCTACTCAGGAGGCTGAGGCAGGAGAATCAATTGAATCCAGGAGGCAGAGGTTGTAGTGAGCCAAGATGGCGCCACTGCACTCCAGCCCGGGCAACAGAGCGAGACCCCACCTCAAAAAAAAAAAAAAAAAAAAGAAAGAAAGATATTAGTATATGAGGATAAGTATACCAGCATATTTACTGCTTAATTTGTTATAGGGGCAGAAACAGGACACATGCCTGAATCCTTGGGTTACAATACATCAATACTACGGACTGTGATGCAGCTATTAAGAGGAATGTGTTAGAGTTACATGAAGTGACCTGGAAAGAGATCCATATTATGATGCTAAGAGACAAATGCAATGTCATGAGAAAGATGCATAATATGATCCCATTTTCTGTAAGGAAAATCATGTATGTGTGTATATTTGTATGTTTCTACAACCATAAAGAATGTGCAGAAGGACAGACACCAAGCTCTTCACACTTACTATTTTAAGCGGGAGAGTGATGGAGGCTCAGGAGGTGAGGAAAATACTTTGTGCATTGTTGTGAGCAAATAATGCTTTGTTGTTTGAAAAGAAAGACCCCATAAATCATATCCTCAAAAACTGTAATTACACTTTCCATTAACTCAGGTTAACTTTCTCATCCCTTCCTTTTTGCCATAAATCTAAATTCACACAATCTGTCCTAAGGTGTGGGCTAAAATATGATGTGGATTCTTGAGATCTCTGGGTTATAATTTTAGAGTTTTCAAAACTGGATTTTTAAATGTATTGTCACTAGTATAAGAGGGTGAAGACTTTGGCAGCATGATTTTATCATGTAGCAGGAGCACCATCATTGTCAGCAGGAAGCCTCGCCTTTAATGGCTTTCAAAGTTCTTCTAACTGAATGGGACAGTGGAGATACGGTAAATGCTTACACTCCCGGTGCTGATCATAGGGAGCTTAACAGCACTTGTCTCAATACTCATGGTAGCCTAATTAAATCATACAGAAAGCATATCAGTTAAGCAACAAACAAAAATTTTTTTACAGGAGGTAGCATTTTCAGTATCACCAAATGAAATGCTGACTATATGCATACGAAAAATACATATTTGTGTGATAATCCACCTATACAAATGCTTAATAGCGACATATTAAGGAAAATGTTTAATTAAATTATACAAATTATATCAGAAAGCTAACTAAGGTACTGTACTTTTATTTCTTCCATAGGTAAGGTTTTTTCACCTTTATAATGTTATTCTTGTCAATTTCATCATTTTTAACAGTAAATCTTTTAATTTAAAGTATTATATCCAGGAAGCTACATAAATGATAGTGTACAATTCAGTTAATTGTTATAAATTGAAGAACTCATGTAACCACCATAGATCAAGAAATAGCACATTTCATTATTACTCCTAAAGGAAATTCAATCTTTAATTCCAGGAAAGAAAGTCTAAATTACCAAATACATTTGGTACATTGAGGGAGGTACTCCATCCAGTGGGGTTTAGACTGGACTGTCTGGGTAAAAATCTAAATATAAGTGAGTGAGCAAATTTAAATATGACTCTACAGAGTCTAGGACAAAACATCCTTTGGAAAAGGCTCCATCAACAAGGCTTGGCATTTTTTTTCCATTGTGTCACAGGAGCAATTGTCAGGACCAATGACTTGTCCACGTTTGAATCACAGAGCTAAAGCCAAACCCTTGACTCATCTCTAGGTTCATTTTTACCCTTGTTTCCTTTGTCACCAAGGTGTAGTGTAATGAAATGCATATGACCTGGCAAACGGAACAATGAGCCTCACTGTTCGAAGAAGGTAAAACAGACGATTAATTTGTCAGCACAAAGTGAAGATTCAGAAGGCTGAAATATCAATCTCTTTTTCAGTCTATTATTCTTTCTTTGAATAAAAGGTTGCTTATAATTCACATTAGGTTAGAAATGCAGAAGTTCAAAAGCGAGCAAACCTTGTGCTATATACTCCCTACACCTCGCATGAAATATCTCCAGAGAAGAAGAGGTCTGCGGAAAGGATTTATTAAAGCCCAGTGTTTCCACCCAAAGTAGTCTTCCACCCAAGACCACCCAAGACCAACCTTCTTTTGGTCTTGCACATATCAGATACATAGCTATTTGCTGACTTGATCAGAACTGATATAAGGTAATCAAGATCAATTTCATGAAAGCAGAGATCTCAGGAATATGGACCATGAAGTGATTGCTGCTTATGGTACACGGCACTTTCAGCTGGGCTCAAGCTTCCAAAAGCCCAGGATAGCTCTTTGATTCTTCCGGAGATCTTTTTTTCCCAACCAAATAGAGCCACTGTGAAGAACTCAGCTTGCTGTGTATGAAGAAACCAAAATAACTTGGGTCCCTTGTTTCTGAGTTCCATGCCCACTTTGTCAGAAGCCCCAGAGGGTTGCTTTCAGACATTCCTAATGGCAGGAAAGCTAGGCAATCCAGCATCTCTGTCCAGAAACTGAGTAAAATTCAAAAAGTGGCATTTTTACAGTATACTTTCAGGCAAGGAAGCTAGGTGAGGGGCTTTAGATCAATTCTGTTATTTCCTGTTTCAGGGGCCAATCTTGCAACTTGGTGGACAAATGCTACCTATGTTAAAATATTTTATTTAGAATTGTACAGTCATTTCATGTTCCAAGTGAATAACTTTACTGCATTCACACACAACCAGGAAGTCAGTAATTCAGTGTTAGCTTTCGTCTCTGCCTAAATGCAAAAATCTGGCACATAAGGTAATTTGAAAACAATTATTAAGGGTGGTTTTCAGAGCTGGTACACACATATAACTACCAAATATCTGGCACAGATCCTTCTACTTTAGCTCAGAGATTTCCTAAAGAGGAGAGTAAACAAGACCCTCTCTGTTCCACTGATGCTAGTAAAGGGATTAAAATAGTCATAAACAAGATTTTTTAATGGTGGAAAAACTCAAAAGCAATGTAATCTTACAGTCCTTATATTATAAGAAGATGAATCATGTTGATTCTTTTTTGATAGAAAACTCTTGGTATCATGGAACAGGAAGTCCAAAATGCAATTTCTTTCCTAGACAATCTGGGCAAACAAATGCGTTACTTGAAGAAGAAATTTGTATTTTTATCAACCTAAAACTCTGCCATAGACATCTTCTTTAAAAATACAGAAATAAGAGACAATGAGTGTTACCTTGCCCCGACTGAGGCCCAGGATGCTGCTAAACCATCCTGCAATGCACAGGACAGCCCTCACAACAAAGGACTATCTGGCTGAAAATATTAGTAATGTAGAGGTTGAGAAGCCCTGTCCTATAGCATGGAGTTGCAGGATTACTCAGGGGAGCAGAAACTGAGATCAAGTTGATCATACACACAAACCTCTCACTCAACCAATTCAGTTTCTTCTAAACTTCGGAGAACAATTTACCAAGTAAATATCCTAGTGTGAAGTTGGCAGTTGAAGAGAGAAGGATGAGAAGACTAGTCTTCCCAAAGTTAAACAATGAATTCAAAGCAGGTTCAGAGGCACAACATTGACTGTATTTGTCCTGCTATATGACTTTAGTCTTCTGTGGGGAAATAAAAAAAAAGGATGGGGAAGAAGAAAGGGAAGGGAGGGAGGAAGGGATGGAATGGAGAAAGGGAGGGAGAGAGGGAGAGAAGGAAGGAAAGAAGGAAGGAAGGAAGGAAGGAGGGAAGGAGGGAAGGAGGGAAGGAGGGAAGGAGGGAGGGAGGGAGGGAGGGAGGGAGGGAAGGAAGGGAAGGAGGTGGGGGAGGGGAGGGAGCCTTATGGTTTCCATCACCATCAAAGAATAGAGCAATGGCAAGATAGCCATGTCACCCACCCCTCTCAAAGTGGAGAACATCTGGAGCTCATTCCAGATCTCCTGTCCACATGAAGACACTGCACACTTTCTGGCTATGTCACATCAGAAGGAGCTTGAGGCTGAATTCTATTTTATGTTTTAATGGTGTCACTGGCACAAAGCAGCCCTTACTGGGTTGAGGGAAAAGTAACCCAGCCTTAAAAGAAAAAGTCATTATCTGATCCCTATGCAGTCATCCCCTACACCTAAAAATGGTATTTTTCAGAAATAAGAAAATTCTAAATAAGCCATTGGGGGAAACTAACAACAGGTTTGTGAGAAGAAGAGAGAAAGGGAAATGAAAAGAGATCTATTGCACAACAAAGACACAGACACAACTGACATGCAAGGGCTCTGTTGGCACATGACTGCCAGGATGCAAAGCTGGGTCTAAGCACAACAAACTAATCCATGGTACACCCGGTAGCATGACAGGCCTATCTGATTGGCACACCGTAACTGCTCTATTTCATGTATTTACACTTAAGCCTTTAATAATAGTTCTTTGACAAGCACTTTCATGTATTTAACTGATGATTGGCTCCAGCAATTAAATCCTACTACACTTTAGAATGCTGGACTATTCTGCTGCTTCCCAGAGTTAGAAAGAAAGGAGCTGACTCACATCTCACCCATCTCACTCCAGGTCAGCAATGGCACTGGAGGCAGTGCTGGGGATACTGAGGATATTGCTGTTTTGAGTGGCATGTGTTTGCTATGGAGAAAACAGTGAGTAACAGGCAAGATCCTGCTATTTGTGGTCCAAGACGGGGCTTTTGTTTAGAAAGGTGTTTTGGGACACTTTATTGCTCACATAACACACTAGTGTGTTAGCATTTCATATCTCTACTAGTTTTTTTTTGTTTGTTTTTTTTTTTTTTTTTTTTTTTTGAGACGGAGTCTTGCTCTATCCCCCAGGCTGGAGTGCAGTGGCGCGATCTCGGCTCACTGCAAGCTCCGCCTCCTGGGTTTACGCCATTCTCCTGCCTCAGCCTCCCGAGTAGCTGGGACTACAGGCGCCCGCCACCTCGCCCGGCTAGTTTTTTGTTTTTTTAGTAGAGACGGGGTTTTACCGTGTTAGCCAGGATGGTCTCCATCTCCTGACCTTGTGATCCGCCGGCCTCGGCCTCCCAAAGTGCTGGGATTACAGGCTTGAGCCACGGCGCCCGGCCATCTCTACTCGTTTTTATGTCTAGATCAGAATGCCATATAAGGGTATGCTTTCCTATGGAAGAGTAAAAGTCTATGTTGTTTACAAAAAACTGCTTTGATGAGTACTGCTGGATTTGGGGAAGATGAAACTGATATAGGTCTTTTTTTCCCCCTCCAGTAAGGCTTAAGATGGTTCTTCTCTTTTTAGGATGACATCTGTGCATATGACAAATCATCCCAGTTCTTTATTCCTCTACCTAATGTAACTTCAGACTTCCCTCATTCTATACTCTGATTATTGGTTACCTCTGGATCCTATAAATGGGAAGGGAGAGTATGATCACTGCTTAGTTTTGGAGGTCACGTTAGCCTTTTCCAGCTGCAAAGGCCCTGTGTTACAAATAATGGGGTCCTGAAGGGGAGCCTCCCAAAGGAAGCCTGAGCTTCTCCTTTAGTATTTGGGCTGGCAAGTTTCCACCCTATTTCTGGTTTCTTGACTGTAGTTTCAAAAGGCTTTTTTTTTTTTTTTTGGTTTGGTTTCTGATAGATTATCATAGGGTCACATTTCAGATAAACTGTCTTTAAGCACTTTTCTCCTTGTAAAATACCACTATGAAGTGTAGTGGGCACAAAAGCTTTGGGACTTGAGGTTATAGTGCTATTTGAAAACTCTTTCTACCTGCGTGTTTAGTTTATATATTTACTTTCCTGGTATTAGTAAGTATATGTGTTTTAATTTATTCCTCAAATTGTTTTAAAAATGATTTAAGAGAGACTTCACTTACAGAAAAGCATATGTTGATCTTTGCATTGTAATACTTCTCCCCAAAACACATGTTAGAATGAGTCACGGTAGTTCTAGTGAATCTCTCTTCTGATGCTGATTACAAGAGTTAAGCAAACTGCAAAGTTTGAGGGCATATTCCTCCACATTTCTGACACCACCTGTAAGTCTGTGGTGGGGGGTGTCCTCAAAATACCTTCAGATGCAATAATTCACGAGAAGGACGCACAGAACGCACTGAAGTTATCATATTCATGGTTATGGTTTATTACAAAGATACATATTAAAATCAACCAAAGAAAGAGATGCGTAGGACAAGTCTGGGGTTCCAAATGCAAATGCTGCCATTGTTCTCAGAGTGTGTTATCCTCCTGGGATCAACATATGACAATATACATGGAGTACTGCCATCCAGGGAAGGTCACCTGAGCTTTTGTGTCTAGAGTTTTTACTAGGGCTCCATTGCATCATTGTTCAATTGCTCATGTGGTAGATCTCAGTCTCCAAGTTGACTGATATTGTGTGTCCCAAAGCCTCCACTCTAAATTACCTGGTTGGTCTTCCTGGCATGGCCTGTCCCACCTTAACACTGTTGGGTGTGGCTGGTCCAACCTAATATCTGGTGTGGCCAGCTCCCAAATTAAACAAAGACACTCCTATCAGATATGAATATGAATTACCTCCCAGAAGTTGAGGGCAAGGAGAACTGTCTTTGGGCAAGGTCAAGTTCTTTATTACACAAAAAATATACCTGTTATTACTAATTGTGCTAATCCTAGCTTATTCCTAACTATGATACTTTACTATAAAAATCATTTTCACACAAAATTGTTGGGAAATTTTTAAATGAGAAGCAAATTAAATCTAAGAATAAATATCTCTAATAACATAAAATTAAGACTATCAAAACCAGAAGGCAACATCCAAATAGTAGTTAAAAATAAAATGAGAGCTTGAAAAATATACACCATTTCAAACCACAAAAGTAAGAAGGGAAACCATTAAAATTTTCAACATTTTATTTTTGTAAAACTTTTACATGTTTACTAAATGTTGCTGCTGAAAGCTAACCAAATTTTTTATTGTAATCTCAAGCCTCACAGATCTATGTTAGATTTCTTAAAAGAAAATTCTTATAAAAATCAAACATTTATGAGCTCAGATCACTTATGATTCCTGTAAGTGCAAAAAATAAATGGACATATGGTACAAATTCTCACTCATTTCTACTTTATTTTGCAACTGAGATGTGTAAAGCTCTTCAAGACCTTCCCTACCATACATGAAAACAGAGGAAAGAGTTCGGGATTTACACCTTTTTTTTTCCCTTTCCCAACATGAAATTTTATGAATTACATACAGTGACAGGTCAAGAACTGAGTTTGAATAAATTAATGAATGGTTTCTACTGCAATCAACAAATTCAGTGAATACAAAGAGACTATGGTTTAGTTTTTACCTTTTTCCTTCTTTTCTAATTAAATTCTAGATACAGAGCCTCCCTCGAATGAAGTTAACAGTGGGGTTGTGCTTCTGATCAACCGAAGCTGCTGCATTACCTTGTCCACACATATAAAAAAGTAGTAAGTTCCATAAAGAATCTCTGTCCCTATTTGAAATCTCTATTGCTTAGTGCTTTTAATGCAATCGAGGCACTGACTGGGAGCAGAAAACTATCCCATTGACAGACATATGGGGCCTCTGCTATTTTCTAAAAGTCAATCAGCACCATTTGTGCCCGCAGAAAAACCAATCGCTCCCTAATGCAGAGGACAGAGAGTACATGGGGAATTTACAATGAAACTATTACAAGTTTAAAAGAACAGCATTCATGTTTTTTTCCACCTAGGAAGTGTTAAAGACTATGAATTGCAGCTGAGGGAGAATTAAAGTCTCTATTTACACATTTCACTGTGCCTGCAAAGCTGCAAAAGAAATGAACTCAGTTGCAAAAGTATGCAGTTCGCTCAGGCAATTTCATTGTCTTAGTGTATGAGAAAATGTCCTTTGATGTCATTGGCTAGGAAAAGGTGAATATTCAGGAATCAAAAAGCACCAGAAATGTTAACATTAGAAAGAAAAAGAAAGGCGATAGGACTGGAAACGTGATAAGGCACATGGAGATGTGTGGGATTTGGAGGAAGAGGCATGCGGAGAAGGGAGAGAAGCCTCCTAAATCAGGGATTTGCAGCTGGGATGGGAAAAGATTAGAATTTCCTGGGGTTGCAGTGTAGTTTGTAAAAGGACATTAAACAATATAATCTTATATTGTGAAATACAGAAAAATACCTTTCAGTTTTGTAACACAAACCTTGGTTGAGTCTAGCCTTATGAAATCTTCTTGGCTGATGGAGATAAGCCCATTCTAAACTAGCAGCCAAGAAGATTCTCAACAGGAGAGGGATTGGGCAGTTGGAAGAGTAATGTACAAAACAAGTATACCCCCAGGGGGGCACAGGAATAGGCAAAGGACTGAGATTTGATTTGTCTTATCGGAAGAGGGCATAGTGTTTTAAAAGATTGAATAACACTGTCCAAAGTCATCCTAAAAGTATTACTAACACCTTCAGAACCATGTTTAGTAAGAGCCATTACTGCTGTATCTGTCAAAGTAACCTTGGGCCATTTGACTTTTTGGAATTCAACCTCTGGCACTTTTCTGGAACCTAGCTGACCTCTGGATAGGGTGCTTTATTGTGTTTCTGCATTTGCATAGCATCTTTTTTTTTTTTTTTTTTTTTTGAGAAGCACAAAGTACCTTACAGGTGCTAACTTTTAAATTAAAAAAAATGTCTAAAATAGGCTAGAAACCAGTAACATGCCTCAAGGTTTTACTTGCATTCTTCCAAATAAACATATTTGGCTCTTTTTTATGTCACTGGTTTTTGTCCATCTTGACAAGTCTCACAGATTCATTAGGGGGAAAAAATATCAAGCTATCATCATATAAAGACCCCACAGAAAACATCAAGAAATTCAAAACCTCTCTCTGCTTCCAAAGCCCTCATTAAAAAATTGCACCTGTCAATAAAACACAGATAAATTAGGTGACTGTAAGTGAAAACTGCTAAGGTAAATCAGTAATTAAAAAAACTAAACCCCACGTAGGTGAAACACCATAAATCTGTCACTGTCTCATCAGATCAGGAGCCAATCAGGTCCTGGCGGGCCATATGTGTATTTATAAATATATCTGCTAATGTAAAGGTCGCACTGCTCACTGCTCAGGGAAATCAGGCACATTTGGAACCGTCCCTAGAAGATTTTGGTTTCTTTAAAAAAATATTTTGACAATTTGTGACAAATGCAATCCTGCCCCCATATGTTTTGTACTATTTAAAGGAAAATGACACCCAGTTGCCTACACATCAACACGTGAATTTTTTTTTTCTTTTAATAATGAAGTTAGAAGATGAGAGAGGAGGCTGGTTATCTTCCATACATTGTTAAAAGATGTAAATATCTTTCCAAACTTCATATTTCCACACTTGTCCAAGAGGACAGAGCTTCCAAAATCTGTGTTACTGCTCATGACATAGGAAATCACAGAAATGTTTCTTCCAAATTGGAGGCTGAAGTGGAAAAATAACTGGAATGACAAGAAAGTGATGGCAGATTCTTGCCGCCAAATGCAGTCTTCTGCCCCACTGCCTTTTTTTTTTTCTGCTCAGTAACTCCTTCCCCTTTCTAAATATGGGAAGGAAAAGGACTCTGTTGAAATGCTCCCCTCTGACGCCTTCTGAAGAAACCTCTAATTGATTAATTTAGAACATCTGGATGAATTCAGAACCTCTTAATCAGGACCGAGAGTAACATCATCATGAGGCTGCAAGAGCCAGAAGTGAAGAATAAGCTTCAAACACGACACACCCATTTACTTGCATCTCACCCCATTCCTTAGTGCCAACACAGTGACAAGGTTTCTCTGTGGCATGTGAGACAGAAATCCTCCCCCGCCAAAAAAAAAAAAAAAAATCCCACAATTGGATGACATCTTTGGTGGAAAAAAAAAGCTTCTGACAAGACAGAAAGGTATGAAAATATTTTGAGAGAACTTGTTTAATCGCCCAGCAATGCCTTCCGTTCAATTTAGCCCTTGAATCAGAATAATCATGACAGATGGCTCCTGCTAGTTAAAAAAAAAATTAGCTAAAATTTCAGATAACGCAGCCTTCTGTCATGTTCTCCTACTCTGAGGTTTATGCAGTTTGTTTAGCAGGCTCTGAACCGCATACTGCTAGTTGATGACCAGTTTTCATTTAGGATCTGGAGAATTCACACCACTTGATACCGTATGCTCAGAACTCCAAGTGGGGAGAAATATTATCAGTGCAGATGACAAAAGACCTTGCTAGGCCACCCCTCCTCCACCCAGATATTAGATCTACATTTTATACACCAAGCAATGTTTAAAATGTAAGGACCGAGAGGAAAGCTCTTGGCTCTATCAGCCTTGCCATCTCTTTGTAGCAGAATAAACTCATATCTGATGCTATAATTACAACCCTAATGGACACACTTAATTTATTTTGGAGAACTGAGGTTGATATCCACTAGTGCTATTATTAAAAAGACTAATGAGAGCTGTTCGGTAAGAAAAGAAAAGATTTATTGAATTCCTTTTGGCACCCGGCACAGCTTAGCAATTTTGAGAGCCCATCAAAACAGCAGATATATACCCTGCTCAGATGTGCTGTATGGGATGTGAGCTGGGTTTCAGATTTTCAATAACAAATCTGTCACTCCGATTTTAATTAGACGGCTTAAAGCAGCCACATCAATAATGGCAGAATGACGGCTTAGTTCAAAGATCATAGAGATGTTACTTTACTTTAATAGTTCTTTTATACAAGTACATATTTCAGAAGTTTGCAAGGCATTCATCCTGACTACCCCTTTCACCAAAGAGGAGAAAAAAATATTCTTAATTGAATTGAACCAGGAACACTAGCAGTCATCACCGTTTCTATAGCAGGCTGCTGCATCCAGCTGGTGAGGAGGTCTAATTTCACACCACGCAGCAATGAAGTGCTGCTAACTTTTATTTGTGAGTGTGAAACGGTAATATTTCATGACAACGAAAGGCCAGTTGACACCGCTGGGTGCACCCTCCGCTGCTCCAAACCTGAGAGACAAATGGGAGGTCTTGGTTGAGTACTGACAAACAAACGGATCTTTCTCATTAAAAGCTCCCAGAGAATGAAGGGAGGACTCAATTTGGGATGAAGGGTGAAGCCCCCTAGAGAAGTTCCCATTTAACTGTGAACACTCCTCCGCTCAGATGGTACAGGAAAGTGGATGGTAATCTCAGAGTGAAAAACTGGCTAAAGTCCAACCTTTTTTTTTTTTTTTAAACTGGGTGGGGATAATGAAGAGTTGTCATTTTACTTCTTTACATTGACTCTTGTTACGTGAATAAACACACTGGCTGAATAAATATTACATAAATAAACACTATTGGTATAGAGAAGCTATTACTATATTGGTATACATCTTCCACACTTTGATGGGAATATGTATGTACACTTTTCTTTAAAAAATAAAACCATTCTATACATACTGTAAAGATTTCTGCTTAATATTTCTGCTTAATAATATGGTTATTATTTTCCAAGTCAATAAATATATATCAATGTCATCATTTTAACAATTATATACTATTCCATTGTACAAATAATCCATACATTATTTAATCAATCCCCTCTTGCTGAACATTTAGATGATCTCAAATTATTTTGCAATGGCATGTGTATATGTGTATATATATAAATACTAATATAGAGTACATGAACATGTACTCTCTATATATGAATATGTATTATGCACACACATTATATAATTTGATTATTATATTAGAATAAATTATCTTAGGATAAATTATTAGAGCTGGCACTCCCAGGTCGAAGTATCTGCATTTTTATAGAAGATTTCATATGCGGTCCGCCCTCTATATCCTTGAGTTCCACATGTGCACAAAATCAACCAACCTCAGAATAAAAATATCTTTTAAAAATACAACAATAAAAATAATACAAATAAAAAATACAGTAGACTCAAGCCTGTAATCCCAGCACTTTGGGAGGCCGAGACGGGCGGATCACGAGGTCAGGAGATCGAGACCATCCTGGCTGACACGGTGAAACCCCGTCTCTACTAAAAAATACAAAAAACTAGCCGGGCGAGGTGGCGGGCGCCTGTAGTCCCAGCTACTTGGGAGGCTGAGGCAGGAGAATGGCGTGAACCCGGGAGGCGGAGCTTGCAGTGAGCTGAGATCCGGCCACTGCACTCCAGCCTGGGTGGCAGAGCGAGACTCCGTCTCAAAAAAAAAAAAAAAAACAGTAGAGCAACTATTTACATTACATTAGGTATTATAAATAATCTAGAGATTATATAATGTATACAGGATGTGTGTGGTTGTATGCAAATCCTATACCATTTTATATCACGCATTTGAGCACCCATGGATTTTGGTATCCTCATGGGACCCTGGAACCTATTTTGCATGGATACTGAGGGAAAACCATATATTATTTCACTATTTTAATGGGCACAGAATGTGTTTTTTAGAAGCATCTTCTCCTGGATCAGATCCTGACAAAACACTCTAAACCTGTTACTATCACTTTCACAGCATCATTCAAATCCACAATTCTATCTCCACTTCCTCTGCAATGCTATTCATCACTCCCCAGAATAATCTGAACATTCTCCGGACCCAGTCCCTGCAAGTCTCCCTCACTGTTCTGGTCAACCTTCAATGGTGTAGCCAAAGTTGTATTGACTCCTCATAGACATGACTAACATCCTTCATGTTGTCTTAACACTGACTTCTGCAATATCTAAATAGCACACGCTTCGAGTGAAGACCACAGCCCATGTGCCAATGCCATTTCATTGCTCTGCAACAGCTCTGCCTTGTTTCAGGCTATGTGACTTTGGAACAGTGACATCCTCTCTGTACCTCAGTTTCTTAACTGTTCTGAGTCTTGGACCTCTTATGTCTAGGTTAGGGCCTTTCTCTGTGTCCCCATGACACTCCATACTTCACCCAGCACAACGCTTACCACACAGTTTTATGGATGCCTGGTACCTGTTTTCCCCAACACTAGACTAACACAGTAGGATCCACAGGCATCAATCTTGGTCACTACTTATGTGCCATTCACTGAAAAAGATAATTATTGAGTGCCTACTTTAAAAAGATAATTATTAAGTTCCAGATGGTATCTCTGGAGGAACTAGGGATACAACAGAGAACACAACAGATAAAGTCCCCACTCTCATGTGGCATATATTCCAGTGGGGAGGAGCAGACCGACAGCAGAATAGGTCAATGTAAGGAACGGCAGATAATGGTAACTACCATGGAGGCAGGCAAAAGAGAGGGTGGGGTGGACTTGCTGTTTTAAGAGTGTGGGGTCAGAGGTCTCCCCCAAAAAATGACCCCAGGAGAAAGACCTGTTGGTAGGTCTAGAGTTGGGAGAGACCAGTTTCCTTTGAGCAGCTGACTTCTTCCTGTTGGTTTCAGAAACGCAAGCCCTATATCATATTTTGTTTAATATAAGAGGTCTGCTGCTTAAAAAGAAAAAAAAAAAATCCAAACGTAGCCTCTAGCGTAAATGGCTTTGTGCTAGGCACTATATAGTGTGACTTTAAAGCTGGCATAATTCCCCAAACAATGAAAGCTTCTGGTGAGAAGCACGTAAGTGTTGACAGAACTGATACACTGAGAGGAGGCCCAAGTTCACACTAGATGTAAGTGGCAGAGCTGGGATTAAACTCCTTGTCTGCTACCTCCAGAGTCCACATCTCTCTCCTCTACCCTGAAATGTAAGCCAGCCAGACCAGCAGGCTGCCAAGTCATTTTAATTCAAATTTGATGGAGCTGCCACAGCATTGGTATTGCTTTGTTCGAGTTTGCTTCCCAGATGACCTTGCTGTGTGTTTAGACACCTTTGACAGTCCATATTGAACATACCTAAAATGGTCTTCACCGTAAGAGTTCATTGATTGTGCCTCTGTATGTTCAGAGTAGTAATGTTTTTTAATCAGAAGGCATTTTATTTAGAATTTCATTTCAAAAAATGCAGGTAGTTCTAAACAGTAAATACAAGGTAAAGGTTTTTTAAGAATGTGCCTAGAAAGTATTGCTCTTGGCCCAATTTCTACATCAGATCACTGTCCAGTTCTGCCTTCTGCTTCTCACCGACTTTTTTCTTCTTCTTCTTTTCTGCTTGCTTCCCTACTTCCAGCTGCCAGCAAGTCAGATAATTAAATGCCAAAGTAGTGACACTTGGCATTTCAATGAGCGCTCTGTATTTACTACACGGTCTCTCTCGACAGCCCTCCTGCTCAGCATGCGTGCAAGCTCTATGCTGCTCTGTTGAACTGCAGCGCTCCTTTGTTGCAGGGCTGGAGAAACTGAAGAAAGATGAACTCGGGCAGCAGCCCTGACCTGAGAGGAGGGAGTCAGCAGATTCCCTAACTTCTCTCCTCACCACCTCTTGGAAAACAGACACCTCACCAAAGATATACGGATGGCAAATAAGCATATGAAAAGATGCTCCATGTCATATGATATCAAAAAATGCAAATTAAAACAACAATAAGACACTGCTACACACACCTATTAGAATGACCAAAATCCAGAACACTGACAACACCAAATGCAGGTGAAGCTGTAGAACAACAAAAGCTCACTTTCTCATTTCAATTAAACAAGGATTTGTTAAAACCTTAGCCTTCTGTGCTCAGCCCTCTACTGGGACATTTTAAAAATGAATTTTGTATTAAAGGGGATAGGACTTTAGGTCTTTTCACTTCAACCAGGTACTGCCAGAATATTGCACTACACATGAATTAAAAAGTGAGTTCACCTTGATAAGCTTACCCAATTTTATACAAAAGCTATTTGTCAGACAGAAGTAGACACTGGATGCAAAAGTCTGACTCCAGCTTCCAAGGCTGTAATTTAGACCTTGGAAGAACTGTCTAATTCAAAATGTGCCTCTTCACCATAAGGATGATGTGTTCAGGCTGCAGCTTAGCTATCACCTCCTCCTGGAAGCCCTCCCTGACCCCAATGAGTCCAGGTTAAGTGCCCTCCTAGGTGGTTCTGATGCAGCCAGTCCTAGACCATAAACGTAGAGGACAGTAACCCTGTCTTACTCACTGAGACTGTCCCATGCCAAACACAGTACCTGAAACATATCAGGGTGTGATACATAGTTCCAACTAAACTTCTTTGCAGTGAGATGATAAAGCCTTTTCAAATTCCTTTAAGCCACATTGAGCTACATATGGTCTTAAAATCAATATGATTATTAAATTCATAGGTAACATTTTATTAATTCATCCATTCAAATAACACATATTTACTGAGTACCTAGTGTTTTACCAGGCATTGTCCAAAGGACCCACTATTCAAATATTCTCTTTCTTCCTCCCATAAGAGTCTTTACTTTCTCCAATCAAAAAAGCAACCCATGGGCTACATGCAAGAAATTGGGTTATGAGTGCTTTGGGGTAAATTTCCAATCAATGACCACATCATGGCTAGTCTGAGGCAGGACCCATCACATTGCAGAGCTGCCAATGCCTCACAGAGTATATGGCATCTAGTAGACATTCAATCAGTATTTGTGAAAATGTGAATAAGCAAGCAACTCAGTTTCACTATTCTGCCCATGCTAAGGCACTACTGCATTTTACGGAGAAAAAAAAGGAAAGAAAAGAGTACTAACCATGAAAATAATTTACTATGGGAATTTTATTTGGAGTGAAATCAATAACTAACATGCAAGGAGGCTGCATGTTCCTGAGTGGGATGCTACCTCCTCCGTATGCCTCCTCGCTTCCCATTAATATACAAATTGCTTCCATCCAAGATGGTCACAGGGACTGGATTTACTTTTTGATCTAAAATGCACACACATACACACACAATCCAAAATAGATAAAACAACGTTTTTCAAAACACTAGACACTGGTCAATGAAAGAAAGTGATTCCCAAAAGAAAAATAATAATTTTTTAAAAATGAAATGAGACCCACTATTCCCATGGTTTACTTTCTGAGAAAGTTTCCATGCAGCAGCACAAGGAAGAAGGAGCCAGGCAGAATGCAGCACATCCCCTAAGCTGAGGAAGAAGAGCAAGGGCATGTGTCAAGGAAACTAGAGCTCACAGGACAGAAGAACAAAACTGAGATCCCCCCAGAGAGAGAAGATTTACAGAGGATCCCCCTCAAGTATTCAGCAGAGAACTGGTAGGTATGTGCATGTGAGTAAAATGAGTGTGAAGAACAAACTAAGCAATTGGAGGGAAAAATGCTGGACACTCAGATAGGGTCCCTGTTACTCCTACCAGCCAGACTGGAAACACTTAATTCACAGGGATTGACTACAGTTCACAGGACAGTCTTGCCTCAGGAGGGAATAATTAGCCTTAGAATGATTACTGCCCCAGAGCTGCCTAACAAATCATAAAAACAAGACGTTGAAAGGATCAAACTAGTTTCACATAACTTACCTCATGCCAGAGCAAAGTCCAAGAGTATTTATAGGAATGTCCCTAACAATATCAAGTACCCAAAAAGATAAAATTCACATTGTCTGGCATTCAATCAAAAGCTACCAAGCAACAGACACCTCACCAAAGATATACAGATGGCAAATAAGCATATGAAAAGATGCTCCATGTCATATGATTTCAAAAAAATACAAATTAAAACAACAATAAGACACCGCTACACACACCTATTAGAATGACCAAAACCCGGAACACTGACAGCACCAAATGCAGGTGAAGCTCTAGAACAATGGAAACTCACTTTCTGCTGATGGGAAGGCAAAGTGGTACAACCACTTTGGAAGGCAATTTAACAGTTTCTAATAAAACTAAACATACTTACTAACTCTCAAACACATTCATACTACAAAACTAAACATATAATCCAGTAATCGTGCTCCTTGGTTTTTACCCAAAGGAGTTGAAAATGTATGTCCACACAAAAACCTGCACAGGGATGTTTATTACAATTTTATTCATAACTGCCCAAACTTGGAAGCAACCAAGATGTCTTTCAGTAGGTAAATGGATAAATTGTGGTATATTGAGGCAATGAAATATTATTTGATGCTAAAAAGGAATAAACTATCAGGCCATGAAAGGGCACGGAGGAACCTCAGATGCATAGTGTTAACTTAAAAAGTCATTTTGTAAAGGCTTCCTGGCCAGGCATGGTGGTTCATGCCTGTAATCCCAGCACTTTGGAAAACCGAGGCAGGTGGATCATGAGGTCAGGAAATCAAGACCATCCTGGCTAACACAGTGAAACCTTGTCTCTACCAAAAATACAAAAAATTAGCTGGGTGTGGTGGCGGGCTCCTGCAATCCCAGCTACTCGGGAGGCTGAGGAAGGAGAATGGCATGAACCTGGGAAACGGAGCTTGCAGTGAGCCAAGATCACGCCACTGCACTCTGGCCTGGGCAACAGAGCAAGACTCAGTCTCAAAAAAAAAAAAAAAAAAAAAAAAAAAAAAAAAAAAAAAAACAAAGAAAGAAAGAAAAGGTTTCTTTTATTCATAACTGTCCAAGCTCGGAAGCAACCAAGATGTCTTTCAGTGGGTAAATGGATAAATGGTGGTATATCTAGGCAATGAAATATTATTTGATGCTAAAAAGGAATAAACTATCAAGCCATGAAAAGGCATGGAGGAACCTCAACCTCAGATTCATAGTGCTAACTTGAATCTGTTTGAAAAGGCTACAAACTGTAAAATTCCAACCATATAGCATTCTGGAAAAGGCAAAACTATGGAGATGGTGACAATATCAGTGGTTGCCAGGGTTTCGGGGAGGGAGAGATAAACAAATGGAGCACAGAGGATTTTTAGGCAGTAAATGACTCTGTATGGTACTATAATGATGGATACATGTCATTATATATTTGTCTAAACTCACAGAATGTTCACCATCAAGAGTGAACTCTAACATATGCTGTGGACTATTCTGGGCAATTACGATGTGTCAGTGTATGTTCATCAATTGTGACAAGTGTACCTCTCTGATGGGGGATGGTGATAATAAAGAAGGCTCCGCATGCGTGGGAGCAGGGAGACATGGGAAATCTCTGTACCTTCCTCTCAATTTTGCCGTGAACCTAAAACTGCTCTAAAAATCTAAAATCTTTTTTTTTTTTTTTTTTTTTTTTTGGAGACGGAGTCTCGCTCAGCCGTGGCGCGATCTCGGCTCACTGCAAGCTCTTCCTCCCAGGTTCGCGTCATTCTCCTGCCTCAGCCTCCTAAGTAGCTGGGACTACAGGCGCCCACCACTACGTCCGGCTAATTTGTTTGTATTTTTAGTAGAGACAGGGTTTCACCATGTTAGCCAGGATGGTCTCTATCTCCTGACCTTGTGATCCACCCGTCTTAGCCTCCCAAAGTGCTGGGATTACAGGCGTGAGCCACCTCACCCAGCCAAAAAACTAAAATCTTTAAAAATAATTTTAAAATCTCCGAAACGAACAGGCATGGAATGCAGCAGGAAAAAATGACCCCGAATGTGAAGAACCAAACCAGCTTTGGTGGATGTGATGACTGACACAGATGTTACAGTGAGCAGACAATGCCATTAAATTAGTTGTTATAACTGTATTCCTTATATATTCAAACAGTTAATAAGAGACATAACAGATATATTTCAAAAAATCAAACTTGTCGAGATGAAAATCGCAATGTCTGATAGGAAAATTAAACTGGAAGACATTATCAGCAGAGCTGACACTGAAGAAGCAAAGATTAGTCACATTGAAGACAAAGCAATAGGAAATATTGAAAATGAAACATAAAAAGAAGAGAGAAATTTTAAAGAGAATTGTGTTTTAAAAAGAAACACAAAGAGAAAAGAGTATTTTATGATCAGAGCATCTGCGAGCCAGCCCGGTTATGTGTGGCTTCAAAGCTTGTGTTCTTCCTACCCTGGCATGCTACTTCAGCTCCATGGTGGTTAATCCACACCTTCACTGCCACCATCTGACTGCCTCGTTGAGGTGGCTACTTTGGGTGATGTTTACTGTGGAGCCCTAAACAGGGAGGGGAGTGTGTGTGTGTGTCTGTGTGTGTGTGTGTGTGTGTGTGTGTGAGAGAGAGAGAGAGAGAGAAAGAAGTCTATATTGACGATATAAATATCGGATCTGGGCTGAAATACATGACTAGATGTGGGGTTGTGTCCTGAGTACAAAACTCAGTCCCCAGCATGTTGGCTGTGGTTAAAGTGATCAGGCATTAGGAAAAATTATAGGGGAGCAAGAAGCTGCTCTTATACAAAAATCCTTGTAAAAACCCAGTAAGTTCTGAATTTACTCTTGACAGATTAGTATGACCCAAAGCATCTGAAAAACCAGCATCTAATTAAAGATAAAAATAAAATTTCTACTATGGCCCACTATCACAACGCATATAATTCTTTCTCCAAGAATAATGAAAATAGCTTACATTAATATGGCAATTAGCTCAAGTTTTTTTTTTTCCTAAGGAAAATAGGCTTTGCTTCCTATCTCCTTCCAAGACCATGTGGTGGCGTCTTGGGGCCCTGGGTCTGGATGCAGCAACAGTTCCAGTTGCTGGCACCAGACTTCTGGTATAGACTCAATCACTATTGATTCATTCAATTTTTCAATCAAGAGATGGCATCAAATCACTAAGTCAAAATTTCCATGGCTGGAAGAGACAGCAACAGACCATCAGTCCATTTATCATTTTTAGCTGCCCAACATTTGTTCTGCCTTACTAATTTACCACAATTTCTTTTGGGAGAATTAGCTCTTCTCCAGTAAGTACAGTATGAGTCCAAGGATAAATCCAGGAGCTGGTCACTCTCTATAGCAACCAAAGAGGCAAGTTCAACCAGGGGTTGGACATAATATCTATTAAAAGTTGGGCCACTGTAGGATGGATAATTTCCCCTGGGCACTGCATTTTGAATAAGTAATTCAACTGTTAATGAATCGGTTGGAGGTTGTTCATCATAGGGAAGGTGTGCTGAACACCTTCACAGACCCATTCACAAACTCTGAAAACTGCCTTGGGTTCCACTCAATCCCACGCATGGTCCTCAAGACCCCCATTGATCCTGTCACCCCACCATCCTTTAGTCACTTCACCTTTGAACTAGGGTTAATAATAGTTCCTACCTCAGAACGACATTATGAAGGAGAGTTAATACCTGGAAAATGCTCGGGGCAGTGCTTGGCAAATGGCAAATAATAAATGTTAACAACAATATATAATAATGAGTGTAATACTATTATTATTACCATTATTATGTTCTATCATTTCACATCTATTAAATGGGAGAAATGTATGTACCATATGAATACATTCGTGATCAAATGCTATACTGTATGTCAAAGGGATCATTACAATGTAGTGTTATACAAATTTAGGTGGTATTGATTATAAGTTTGAAAACTCTAGCTTAGAGAGCCTGATTCTTATACTCCATAGATGGCATTCAGAAAATCCATAGACCCTCTGAAATAGCATGCAAACTGTGTGAATGTAGGTGTGTGCATGATTCTCTATATATGGGGCTGGGGCAGGAGGAGCGGTCCAGAGTCTGTCTTGGATTCACAAAGCCATCCATCCCCCGCAAAAGATGCAGATGCACGCCACTGCTCTAGATCTTGCAGGGAAAGATGTCAAGTTGTTTTCAACCTTATCTAGTGCTCTTCTAAGATTCTGGGACAGCACTTAAAATGGAAATAGCCCCCAGGGCAGCTGCAGCTCACAGCAATTCCTTGAGCTTGCCCACATCTGAAGAACCTTCCGGATCACAAGGTCAACCTGGTAGCCAGCCTAGTGAGCTGGTGGCTCAACCAAAGGCTTACTGTACAAGAAGGAAACAGTCTGCTTACAGGCTGCACCATCAGCCATGAAGGAGAGAGGACCACACAGGTTTGTCCTCTCTGTCTGTTCAACTGGAAGTGATGACTTAAGGTTGTCTTTGAAGACAAAAAACAGAAAAGTCTGCATTTCCAGTATACTGAAGGTTCCAAGAGTATGTGTGGCTTGATTAAAGCCCCACTGGCACATAAGGATAACTGCACAGTTAGAATAATGTGAGATGGGAGAGGGGTGAGAAAATGATGGAAAAGAAAGCCTTGCTTACATCAGCACAGGGTTCAACATGAGAACAATTTAGGACTTAACAAAAAGGTATTTCCTTTGTACATAGTATTATGGGGTCTGAGGCTAGAGGTCCAGAACTTGGCTACTCTCAAGCATTCTTCCATCCTCTGTACTTCTGTTTCTTCATCTGTCAACTAAGGTATCAGTGAAGAAGGCTTATGTTCCTTCAGCTCTACCATTCTGAAAATTACTGGAAAAAATGACAATTTTATACATTAAAGGCCAAACTTTCGACTCAAAGTCAGTTACACTTGCCAGGCCCAAATTATCACAAATCTAAAGCAATGTAATTCAAGTTAATGAGTTTTTACAGCATGAAAATCTTCAGCATTGGCCACAGTTCTAATGATTGAGCAGAATGTTGTTAGCCCTTGCCAAGGGACACTAAAGTAGAAGTTTAAAAAAAAATGAGAGAGAAAATGAAAATGGAGATCATGTGATAGATTTTAGATGATCATTAAATACAGAATAGAAAAGCTGAGAAAATTAAATTTTCACTTGTAAATAAAATGGAGCTATTTCATTATGAAAATAATGCTTGCAAATTTTAAAGTAATTTATTATGAAACTCATTTTTCTTCTTAATTAAAAATGCAAACAACGTCACATATAACTTTCAAAGGCCAAGTGGATGGACAATGTGAGAGAAAAAAGAGAACAGATCCTCTTTTTGAGTAATGTCTGGTAATGCAACTTATGTCCCCTGAAGTTGGGACATGTCTGCACTCTTGTCTGAGCACTCCAGTACTTCATACCTCATGCTAAGCCTTGAAACTGCCTAAGACCTGAGCCACATATGAAGTCCATATATTTTTTTCCAAGTCCTCCCTGTAGAAATCTCCCTTTTTGAGAAGGTCTGGGAACCAATCTTTGGCTCTATGTCCAACCCATTGATTGCATCTGCTGTTCTCTACTTAAAACTCATACAAAACCTTCTGGTCATTCTGCAGCACACACACCCACAACTACACTCCCAATTTGGATGAACTCTAAATGCATAAATAGTAAACCATGATAAAAGTTTCATTATAAAGAGCTCCCTTGACTAAATCAATCAGTAAAATATTTTAAACTTCTACTGTTGCTATGACAGAGTGAATTAGTTAGAGGCCACAAGACATACAAAATACGCACATAAAACACAGTCTCTACCTTTAAGGAGTTTATAATCCAACAGCGAAGGTAAGACAGAAGTAATTCATGGACTGTGCCAATCACCTATGAAGGACAGAGGGGTTGAGAAGAGAGACTGGTTCTTAGTGAAGTAATACCTATGTGAAGTATCACCTATGTGAAGTATCTAGGAGCAGAAAGAGTTCAGATTTGGTGACTAACTGATGATACACAAGGAGGAAGAGGAGACAGAGGAGGAGTCAGGACTTTCATGTTCTCTAGTTTTAGTAACTAAGAAAAGGGTGTTGGTCATTATGAAGACAAGGAGAAAAAGGAGAAGGACAGTAATATGGTTTGGCTGTGTCCCCACCCAAATCTCACTTTGAATTGTAGCTCCCATAATTCCCACAGGTTGTGAGAAGGAGCTGGTGGGAGACAACTGAATCATGGAGACAGTTTTCCCCATACTGTTCTCATGGTAGTGAATAAGTCTCATGAGATCTGATGGTTTTATATGGGGAAACCCCTTTCGCTTGGCTGTCATTCTCTCTCTTGCCTGCTGCCATGTAAGATGTGCCTTTCACCTTCCACCATGATTGTGAAACCTCCCCAGCCACATAGAACTGTGAGTTCATTAAACCTATTTTTCTTTATAAATTATCAAGTCTCAAGTATGCCTTTATCAGCAGTGTGAAAACAGACTAATACAGAGAGAGATGCAATGATGACACAGAAGGTTCTGTCTGAGACTTTCTCTTTTTTATATTCCTGTGGAGAAACAAAGAAATGTTTCCATTGGGCAGTGGGTGTAAGGGCAAAGAGGTTGAGCTCTAGGTTCTGACACCCAATCTTGAAGCAAATACTCTAAGAAAGGTATTTTGTAGATTAGAACATTGAGGTCTAAAAGCCTAAATAATTTACCTAAGAGAAGATAATTTACCTAAGAGAAGATCTGAGATAACTTACCTAAGCTGCATAACCAAGGCTGCATAAGCGAGGCTGGATTTTGTTGATCTTTTCTTCATAGTCTTCATTTTCATATTCTGATTGAGGTTTCATTATGTGAATAATATCACTCTCCTGCAGCACAATATATCTCAACTCTTTTTTTATGTGAACATTTCTGGATAAATTATCTAGCCTCTGAAGACCTCAATGTTCTCATCTACAAAATGGAGAGCACATGAATACTTATATTATAGGGTCACTTTGTGGTAAGGATTCAATTAGATAATACCAGTAGGGTGCTTATGCTTAGCACAGTGCCAGTTGCCTAATAAACCTTAAACAACTTCTCCCATTGTCAGTCTTGGAACTCAAAAGAAAAATCTCCAGATCCCAGGTACCCAGGTCTAAAAGGGCATGAAAGTCATAGCTGGTTACATCTCTCGCAATAATTCTCCCTATCTGGCCTCCTACAATGGACATGCCATGCCTTCCTAGAATATTAGTTTCCTCTTCTGAAGAAGGTTCTGACCAAGACCTCTCCTAAGCGGTTCTTCCCTCTGTTCCCGCCTCCATTCTCCACTACCACAAAGGCCTTAGATTTTTAGCACCTCCTACCTCACCCTCATCATAACTCTTACTGTAAGTTTTTTTCACTTGTCACCACACTTCTCTGAAAAACTAATGGGATTCTATCATTTGGCTGCTGAAAAAGGCTGCACATGCATCTTCATTGCTTCCAGGAGAAAGTCTTGAGGCCAGCATAGGAAGGTGTCAAATACCAACACTCAACCTCTTCTTGCCATGATCTTACCTGTAGGCACCCCTAGCTATAAGATGTTTCCTATATATGTTGTACCCATGTGCTTTAGTACACAGTGCTCCCCTGTAAAGGACACTCTTCTGTCCACCTCTGTGCTCTGAGCATAACCTTCATATCCTCAAAATGCAGCTCAAATGTCACCTCCGTAGAGAAGCCTCCCCCGACCCACCAAGGCAGTCCCACCCTCCTAATTCCAGGTCTCACAATGGTTATGATTCAAAGTTCTATTCAATTGTGCTGGATCCAGGTTTCCGACACTCGACAAAGAAAGCCCAAAGAAAGCTCCATTCCTTTGAACAGAAGATCTGAGATGGCTTAAAGCACAGCTGTATGAATATAGTTTCCTCTCTGCACAGATCAAACTGGGATTGGGCTTATAGACAGGCTATAAGCTACTTGTGATTTTTTCATAAACAATATTATATGATTTCTTATTCTGAGCTCTCCTATATGTAATCGTGCACAAAGTCTAGTCACCTTAATTACTAGTGAGAGCTAATTCAACTTAGTCCATGGTGGAGCCTTTTTGGCTGGATTCCTAAGCCACGGTAGCTGCGTAACCAAGGCTGGCTTTTTGTTGATCTTTTCTTCATAGTCTTCAATTTTATATTCTGTTTGAGGTTTCATTTTGTGAATAATATAATTCTCCTGCAACATAGTATGTCTCAAATGTGCACATTTCCGTAACATGAAGCACTCGAATAACATTAAGCATCACTGCACTCCTCAAAATTAGACTCAATACACTATCATGCAGCAAAAATTCTAACAATCTACCCTTGGAGGTGTATTCAGAGTCCAAAAAATTGAATGTCATCATCACCATTCAAAAAACACAAATGAGACCATAGAATTAAGCCTCTTGATCAGTTACCAACATCTAGTTCCAAGGTCTAGAGGTTTACATATGATACCAGTTGTCCAAATAAGTACCTCTGGACTCTAGGGAATCAGAACTCCCATTGTCTTTTGACTCGCTCAGGACAACTGTGCTAACAATATGCTACAGGCAGATTAACTCCCAGCATTCCCTGCTATGCTGAAACGGAGACCACAGAATGTCTGGCTTCAATGTCACCACAGCCTTCAACAAGCATGAGATGCGTCTAGGGAGCAGGCTGTGTTAAAGATGCTGTTTGACAAGTTGACGTAAAAGGGGCTATAAATATGCCATTGGTTCCTGATGCTGGAAAATTCTTCCTGACATGAGAATGGTGCTTCTCCCTGACACTGAGAAAAAACATTTCAGATTAGTTTCAGGCCAGCTGAATCTTGATGGATCTCTCAGTGAAACTCTGGTAGAAGCCTCCCTCCCCTTATATGGCTTCAAAGCACCCTGTTATTTTTCATTTGTGGCTCTTAACTTATCATAAGCAAATAATTCTGTACTATCAGTCTTTCTCACAAGGCAGCAAGCACCATGAGGACAGAGACCTTGTTTTTGTTTTGTATAGCTGTATTCTCAGGTGAAGTAAATAATTCTGTACTATCAATCTTTCTCATAGGGTAGCAAGTGCCATGAAGGCAGAGATCTTGTTTATGTTGTTCATAGCTGTACTCTCAGGTTACTAGAAGTTTCTGACACATGGGAGGCAATAACTATCTATATAATGAAAAAATTTGCAAAATATCTTTGCTTTCCTCACCCCAAACTTCTTCCACTGCCTCTATCCCCATCTCCTCTCTAGCTACCTCATGGATGGAATATGATTAGGTCTAGACACCTACGGCTGTATCTGAAGTTGAGAAATGCAATTAGGACACTCACCTTAATGGCATTTTAAATACAAAATCATCAGAATTAGTGACACAGAGATACCAGACCCTAAATATTTGTTTTCATATAGGAAATATAGGAAGAGTATAGGAAGAGTAATGGAAGAGTTTTTTTCTGTTTTGGCGAGAAAAGTTTTGATGAAGAAAAGAGTTTGAAACTATCTATTGGCTAAAATCAAGTGAGCAGACATGTAGTATCTCTGCTAAACTTGGCCCTTCTAACTGGCCAGAAACAGAAAGGATCTTATAAATTGTATTAGTTTTCACTTATTTTGATATTAAATATATAGCAAATTTTTTCCTGCATTCATGAAGTGATCCAGCTTTTGTCAACAAGAAAAAAAGAAGTTTCTCCTTTGTTTTCTGTCATGGGCTACTTGTTAAAGAGGAATGCAGTCATTCATATAAACACCGTAGTATGTAGCAAAACATTTGATCTTTACAATTCCAGATGACTAGAGTTGTAATAAGCTGTGCACAACCTGGTGAGAGTAAGTAGGATTGTACTGGGGTAGGAGAAATGTGGGAGAGATGGGGTCTTCCAGCCAAGATTGCCTTGGATAGGAGCTATGTTTAATACAAAGGAGTGAATAAAGAGACGACAAGAGGCAGTGTAGTCAGATGATCTCTTTTTAAAATTTATGTAGCTATGTAGGAAAAAAAATAAAACACACAGAGGTAAAGATACCTCATGCTGGTAGAGGAAGGGCAAATCATGGGAAAGAATACATTTTAGAATGTCATGTTCTTTTCTGTTCTCTGCATTATCAAGTAAATACAATAGCACTATGCAGAAACAGCAAAGGAATTAAAATGTGCCATTCTTTAAAGGTATAATAAAATTAGGCCAATCCAGCACTTTTTTTTAAGTGTAAGCAATTACTTTGCAGGTGGAATAAGATTAAAACTGTTAACATGACTCCCTCCCTCCCTCCCTCTGTGGTAGATACACTGGAGCTCAGAGCCTGCCAAAGCTCTCCAGAAACTTTTGAAATAGCTCTCAGGGTTTGGAATGTCCTGTGAAAGCAATTTGCCAGAAAGTGGCTAGGCATCCACCTGGGGAGGTTCTAGTCTTCTGGATATGCTTGGCAAGGTTATATGATACAAGAGGTCTCATGAAAAGTATTAGCTATGATGTCTTCCAAAGCCCCAGAAAACCAGCCACATCATAGCCCCAACTTAGTCAGAGTTCTTAGGTTGGATTTCGATTTATCATAAACTATGGAGTCTAAACTTAGTCATAAAACTAAGATTCTTTTGTGCAGTCTCTAGTGAGATAACTTTCAAGAAATGTGGATATGTTAGCACAAAGGATGAATATACTAGCTTCGATCTGTCTACTTATCCATCCATCCATGCAATGGGCTTTGAATTTTTTATTTGTTCAGAGTGTTGAGAGATGTACCAGCTTTATTAAGTCATCAAGGGGCCATAGACTGCCTTGTATTTTAGTGTGTTTTGTCACCTCTGTTGCAGTGCTGTGTTAATAACCCAAGAAAGAGTTAACTCCCTCCCTCCCACAAAAAGTGTCCCACATAACTATTTATTAATAAGACATATTTTTAAGAGAGTATGTAAAAGTTAGCTTCTAAGTGCTTCTTGATTTCCAGAATAACAGATACCATGGTACACTGACAACATTATGAGTAATGTGGCTGTAAACCAGCCCTCAAATGAATAAACAACTTCTTCACACATCGTGGGAAGCAGGGCTGCACCCAGGTTAACAGGATAAAAGTCCCCCTGGCTTCACTCTGTTGAAGGGGAGCCTGGGAAAAATATCAAGCCTTCAGAGTGTGACTAGTGGATTCCTGATGCCTTTTTGTTGCGTTTTACCTCAGAGATCGAATATTGGTGCCCGCTGTTGCTCCTTCTCTCTTCTTAGCCAATGCCTTTCAGTTTTATTTGCCCCTTGCCAGTTCCCTGACAGAAGTGACTCTGACATCAGCCCTTGGGCCTCCTTGACTGCTGAACATTTAGTATGCATACGTTTCCATATCTTGCCTCCTACTTCTTGCATTTTAATCTTATTCTTTCAAGTACGGATGAAAGTCAAGGCCTAGGGGACACTGGGAGGGGGATTTCTTCAAGAAATGATTCCACAGTGGGCCAACTTTCCCTGTTGAGCCTAGAAGTTTCCCATGGTCTGTGGATAGGAATTTCTGCTCTCTATATTCAACCCATGTCTTCCTATCCCTTCTTAGCAGCCAGGCCTCTCCCCTGTACCCCAGCCCCTCCCTATACAGTTCCAAGTGCCTCCCCCACCTTTCCCAGGGTCTCCTTCTCAATGAAGGTGAACTTTATCCTTTATCCTAACAGACTGTTTAAGGCTTCCTCAGTCTTAACTCCCCCATGATCCTTCTGATCCTCCTGACTTATGAACTCCCTTCTCTCAATTTTCACTGCCTTCACCTTAATCTCCCAAAACTCTTAACATTGAATTATTCTCTCTGTGTTTCTTATGCTCTCATTTTGTCTCCTCAACAACAATGGTAAGCTGTTTGAAGAAAGGAATGAGGTTCTTCTTGTTTTCTTCATTTTTTTAGCTGACAAAAATTGTGCCTATTTGTCATGTACAACATGTTTTTTCTTAACATGTATGCATTGTGGAATGGTTAAATCAAGCCTGTTAATGTGACGGTATTCTTCAGGATGACTCACAGTGGTAGCACAGCTTTGCCCAGCAGTGGGTATCAACTTGATCAGAGCACTGACTCCATGCCTGTGAGGAGACCCAGTTCCTGCCTCCAAAAAGCCTCTATATTGATGAGGACCATGAACAAATATGTTAATTTGGCCCCATCTCCCCAATCTCTGTGGAGACCTGTTTTAGACTATTTTGTGATGCTGCCACAACCTTCCTGAAACTGGGTAATTTATAAAGAACAGAAATTTATTCTTCACAAGCTGGGAAAGTCCAAGATCAAGGCACCCACAGGTTTGGTGTCTGGTGAGGGCTCTGTCTCTGCCTCCAAGATGGCGCCTTGAATGCTACATCCTCCTGAGGGGAAGAGTGCTGTGTCCTCACATGATGGAAGTGCAGAAGAAAGTGAGACCACTCTCTTCAGGCCTGTAATTCGAGCACTGTGGGAGACTGAAGCAGGTGGATCAGTTCGAGAACAGCCTGGCCAACATGGTGAAATCCCAAGTCTACTTTAAAAAAATACAAAAATTAGCCAGGTGTAATGGTGCACACCTGTAGTCCCAGCTACTTGGGAGGCTGAGGCAAGAGAATTGCTTGTACCTGGGAGACAGAGGCTGAATCTAGCTAAGATCCCACCACTGCACTCCAGCCTGGGCGACAGAGCAAGACTCAGTCTCAAAAAAAAAGAAAAAAAAAGAAAAGAAAAGAAAGTGAACCCACTATCACAAGCCCTTGATATAGCAGCATTAATCCAGTCCTGAGGGCTCTCCCCACCTTTCATTAGCTCCCATCTCCCAACACTGTTGCATTGAAGGTTTAGTTTCAACAGGAATTTTGGAGGAGACAAAAACATTCAGACCATAGAAAGTCCTGGGAAAGAAATAAGAAAAATTTGTTTAAAGTAGCAAGGAAGAAAAAAATTCCTGGATCCTGCTTGAAATTTGAGATATTGGGATTAGTGATGGACTTGTACTTTACTCATCTGAATCAATTTTGAGCCCTTTAAATCATGAAAATGTAAAATACCCTTAAGCCAGGCAAATTTTAATAAGATACACCCAGACCAATAATTGTTATCTCTTATATCTCTGTTTCCTTGAGATGTTCCTTTTTGCTACATCATTTAAGTACTTTCCATGTGTGACCATATCAACCGATTATAATTTTTCAGGTTCATCTTTCTTATTAAGCTGTAAATTCTCTAAGAGTAATGACCATGCCTCTAATACTACTCATTACTTTTCCTATATGAAGAGTAGGCCCCATCTCTCCCACATTTCTCCTACCCCAGTACAGTCCTACTTACTCTCACCAGGTTGTGCACAGCTTATTACAACTCTAGTCATCTGGAATTGTAAAGATCAAATGTTTTGCTACATACTACAGTGTTTATATGAATGACTGCATTCCTCTTTAACAAGTAGCCCATGACAGAAAGCAAAGGAGAAACTTCTTTTTTCCTTGTTGACAAAAGCTGGATCACTTCATGAATGCAGGAAAAAATTTGCTATATATTTAATATCAAAATAAGTGAAAACTAATACAATTTATAAGATCCTTTCTGTTTCTGGCCAGTTAGAAGGGCCAAGTCTAGCAAAGATACTACATGTCTGCTCACTTGATTTTAGCCAACAGATAGTTTCAAACTCTTTTCTTCATCAAAACTTTCTCGCCAAAACAGAAAAATTTGGCTAGCATCTCAACTTCTCTTATTTTCTCTATCCTATATGGAAGGCTTCAGGCAGCTACCCAGAAAGAAGGTAGGATAATTGAGGCCTAAGTCACCATAGGGTCACTGGCTCTTAAATATAAGCACAAATGAAGCCAACCTCATAATTCCTAGAATTAGAAGAAACTAGAGTGAAAATCAAAGTGAAGGGCATTGACTGAGGGTCTCTTGGCCAAGAAACAACATTCTCTTGCACTTGTACAGGTATATTTCCTGTACATGGAGCTTGATGTGGTTTGGCTGTGTCACCACCCAAATCTCATCTTGAACTGTAACTCCCACAACTCCAATGTGTCATGAGAGGAACACAGTGAGAGGTGACTGAATTATGGGGCGGGTCTTTCCTGTGCTGTTCTCTTGATAGTGAATGAGTCTCACAAGATCCGATGATTTTAAAAAGCAGAGTTTCCCTGTAAAAGCCCTCTGTTTGCTGCTGCCATCCATGTAAGACATGACTTGCTCTTCCTTGCCTTCTGCCATGTTTGTGAGGCCTCCCAGCCATGTGGAATTGTAGGTCCATTAAACCTCTTCTGTAAATTGCCCAGTCTCGGATATGTCTTTATCAGCACCATGTACAGTAAATTGGTACCAGTAGAGGGGGCGCTTCTGTAGATACTTGAAAATGTGGAAGCAGCTCTGAGACTGGTTAACAGGCAGGGATTGGAACAGTTTGGAGGGCTCAGAAGACGACAAAAAACTGTGGGAAATTTTGAAACTAAAAACTTGTTGAATGGCTTTAACAAAAATGCTGAGAGTGGCGTGGACAATAAAGTCCAGGCTGAGGTGGTCTCAGATGGAAATGAGAAACTTGTTGGGAACTGGAACAAAGGTGACAATTGTTATGTTTTAGCAAAGAGAGTGGTGGCATTTTTCCCCTGCCATAGAGATGTGTGGAACTTTGAACTTGAGGGAGATGACGTAGGGTATCTGGCAAATGAAATTTCTAAGCAACAAAGCATTCAAGAGGTGACTTGGGTACTGTTAAGGGCATTCAGTTTTCTAAGGGAAGCAAAGCATAAAAGTTTGGAAAATTTGCAGCCTGACAATGAGATAGAAAAGAAAATCCCATTTTCTAAGGAGAAATTCAAGCTGGCTGAAGAAATTTTCATAAGTAATGTAGATTCAAATGTTAACCCCCAAGACAACGGGGAAAATGTCTCCAGGTCATGTCAGAGGTCTTCAAGGCAGCTTCTCCCATCACAGGCCCCATGGCCTGTGTGGAAAAAGTGGTTTTATGGGTTGGGCCCAGGATCCCCATGCTGTGTGCAGCCTAGGGACTGCTATGACAGTGCAGAAGGGAAATGTGAGGTTGGAGCCCCCACACAGAGTGTCTCCTAGGGCACCACTTAGTGGATCTGTGATAAGATGGTCATCATTCTCCAGACCCCGGAATGGTAAATCCACTGACAGCTTGCACTGTGCACCTAGAAAAGTCGCAGACACTCAACGTCAGCCTATGAAGGCTGCCGGGAGGGAGGCTATACCTTGCAAAGCCACAGGGGCGGAGCTGTCCAAGACCATGGGAACCCACCTCTTGCATCAACATGACCTAGATGTGAGACATGGAGTGAAAAGGGATCATTTTGGAGCTTTAAGATTTGACTGTCCCGCTGGATTTTGGACTTGCATGGGCCCTGTAGCCCCTTTGTTTCAGCCAATTTCTCCCATTTGGAATGGCTGTATTTACCCAATTCCTGTACCCCTATTGTATCTAGGAAGTAAGTAACTTGCTTTTGATTTTACACGCTCACAGGTGGAAGGGACTTGCCTTGTCTCAGATGAGACTTTGGACTGTAGATTTTTGAGTTAATGCTGAAATGAGTTAAGACTTGGGGGGACTCTTGGGAAGGCATGATTGATTTTGAAATGTGAAGACATAAAATTTTGGAGGGGCCAGGGACAGAATGATATGGTTTGGTTGTGTCTCCACACAAATCTCATCTTGCATTGTAACTCCCACAATTCCCACATGTTGTAGGAGGAACCCAGTGGGAAGTGACTGAATTGTGGGGTGTGTGTTTCCTGCATTGTTCTCGTAATAGTGAATGAGTCTCACGAGATCTGATGGTTTTCAAAATGGGAGTTTCTCTGCACAAGATCTCTTTGCCTGTTGCCATCCATGTAAGATGTGACTTGCTCCTCCTTGCCTTCTGCCATGATTGTGAGGTCTCCCCAGCCATGTGGAACTGTAAGTCCATTAAACCTCTTTCTTTCGTAAATTGTCTAGTCTCAGGTATGTCTTCATCAGCAGTGTAAGAACAGACTAGTACAGAGCTTAATTCACAAAAAAGAAAAAAAATGTTTTCCTCACCATTTTAGTCAAAATTATTATTATTATTAATTATTACTGAGACAGGGTCTTGCTCTGTTGTCCAGGCTAGAATGCAGTGAAGATCTTGTCTCACTGCAACCTCCATCTCCAAGTCTCAAGCAATCCTCCCATCTCAGTCTCCTGAATAGCTAGAACCACAGGTGCGTGCTACCACACCTGGCTAATTGTTTTTTGTATTTTTTTGTAGAGACAGGGTTTCACCATGTTGCCCAGGCTGGTCTCAAACTCCCCAGCTCAGGCAATCTGCCTGCCTCAGCCTCCCAAGGTGCTGGGATTACAGGTGTGAGCCACTGCACCCAGCCCCAGTCAAAATTAAAGTATCCTGTCAGAATGAAACTTCTACAGTTTGAGGAATCATTAATTACAAAGCATTGCTTCTTCATACATGAATATTTGGGACCAGAAGGCAGATGTATGCTCCTCTCTAGAATGCCATCTTCTACCACAGATTGTGTGGATATACAACAGCTACTACTAGATTCACTATTTTCTAAGAAACAGTGTCGATTAGTAATAGGAAGAGATTTTTCAATAAAAAATTTTAGCAAAGGAAGCAAAGTTTTAGCTCATGTGAGAAATCTAAGATTGGGAAAGAAACGTTTTCCTCACATGCAACATTCAACAGAAGCAGAGGTCATCCGTGTTAGGAGCATTTTGTACAAACTCAAACAATTTCGTGACAGAACAATCTACTTTTGTAAAAGTTATTTTCCCTCTAGTTCCTGCCATTCCCAGTTAAAATGAAAACTTTATGATATTGCCAAACTATAAACTATGTAGTTTGTTCTACCCACATCAATTATAAATTCATTTGTGGAGAAAAAGAAAAGAAATAAATCAGCCATGCTAATTAAAAAGAAAATTAAGCAAGAAACAGTCAAGAAGGACTTTTCTGAAGAAAAAGGAAGTCTTCTTTAGTTAAATTACAGAATAATTTATAGAAAATTAAAACTACAAAATGCATTTTCAATATCTTCGAGCCACTGGGTTTGGTGAACAATGGTGTTTTGCACATCTACATTGCAGGCACGCACTTCCTCCAACGAGATACCCTCTGTCTTCTGCTAATACCTCTCATGAGCAGAGCAGATGTAAATGTGTTCACTCAGCAGTTTAGGAGCCCATCATAACTAAAAAATAAAGGTACGGATACAACTGTAGATAATTTTGCTTGGCTTTGATGATCACTATGAATTAAATTCTAAATACGGACTGAAGCTTCCTTGTGTCATAGTAATTCAGAGAATTCCACTCCCTTCTCACCACCCTCATTGTGATCTCTCAAGCAGATTTATGAAAACTGTGTACAATTAGGAATACTTTTCTATCACCATTAATCCTGTCCTCTGATCTTTCCTCCCCAGTTCCATTGGCACCAATGAGTTCCCAATTCATATAAGCTATTCTCCAGAGGCACGGGACTGTTCTCCTAATTAAATATTAAATGTCTTGAGAGCAGGTCCAATGTTGAGTAATATGTGATAACTGGCCAACAACATAATGGCAATTGCATAGACCAGGAAGAAGCTTCATATTAGTGGGATTTTTGCTGATATGAGGCCATCCACATGGAAGGGCCATGAGCCTCATGCCAGCTGCACTGTGGCCTAGGAAATGGGGGAATGGAGGAGATGGAAGGTTTTAGGGACAAGCAAACAGGACCAGATCCAATAACACACACACACACAATCAAAAGCACAGGGGCTGACTTCACAGATGATTACAAATCAACCTGGATAAGATCCTGTAGGCCTAATGCCACTTAAACCAATATGCCACTGACTTTAATGGAACTTTTGCCTCAATAGGGGAGGATGGAATGAGGCTCACAAATGTATCAATAATTGTGACATAAATACTTATAATAAAGGTACAAAAAAGAAAAACCTTTAAGAAAGCGACTACATGCTTTTAAGCAGATACTCAGGGTGGGCGAGTGGAACCAGCGGTAAGGACCCAGACACAGCAAGTCTTCCAATCAGGGGATCCTTTCACCCCTGGAGCCGGATGCTCTCCTCCCCTACTGGGGGCACTGGCAGGGAAATCTCACCACATGCCTCCTCCACTGAAAGTCGTCTGGTGGCCTGACTGTGAAACCCTTTTGCCCTCTCAGGTGGTACCAGTAGGGACCAGTGGAAGGCCCAGCAGCATCCAATAAACTGAGCCAACCAAAAATAGCAAATGCTTTGAAAATCACTGCCCTTGGAAGCACAGCCCACTAAAATAGGCAAAGACCCATGTGCTAAACTTAACAGGGTGTCTGCCTGTTAAAGTAAGTTTGGAATGCAACCCAGAGTTTCCAAACATACGAAATGTGCAGGATATAATTTAAAATCACCCATCAACTAAGAACCAAAAACTCACAACTTGAGTAAAAAAAGACAATCAACTAATGCCAATACCAAAATGGATCAGATGAATTAGATCTTGAAATGATCTGAAAAGGATTTTAAAGCAGCTGTCATAAAAACGCTTCAATGACAAATTATAAATTCTTTTGAAACAAAGGGAAAAAATTAGAAAATTCCAGAAAAGAAATGGAAGCTATAAAAAAATGAAAAGCATAAACTATAATAATAAAATAATAGTAACAGAGATTGTAAAACTTGCTGGAAGGGCTCAACAGTAGAGGTGAGAGAGGACAAAATTAGTGGACTTGAGGGCAGGACAATAAAATTTATCCAATTTCAATAAAAAAGGGAAACATATTGAGAAAAAAATTAACAGCACCTCAGGGACTTGTGGGACACTAGCAAAAGACCCACCATTTGTATCATCAGAGTTCCAGAAGAGAAGAAAGAGAGTAGAACCAAAAGAGTATATAAAGAAATAATGGGCTGGGTACAGTGACTCATGCCTTTAATCCTAACACTTTGGGAGGTCGAGGTGGGTGGATCACCTGAGGTCAGGAGTTCGAGACCAGCCTGGCCAACACAGTGAAATCCTGTCTCTATTAAAAATACAAAAATTAGCTGGGCGTTGTGGTGGGCCCCTGTAATCCCAGCTACTCAGAAGGCTAAGGCAGGCACTTGAACCCAGGAGGCAAAGGCTGTAGTGAGCCAACATAGCACCATTGCACTGCAGTCTGGGCGACAGGAGTGAAACAACAACTAAAAAAGAAAAGAAAATAAATAATGGCTGAAAACTCCCCAGATTTGGCAAAAAAAAAAAAAAAACACATAAACCTACAGATTCAGAAAACAGTGAATCCAAACCAGATAAACTCAGGAAAATATACACTAAAACACATCATAATTAAAAATTTTAAATCTAAAGAGAAAGAAAATCTTGAAATAATCCAGAGAAAAAGGATAAATGAACATCAATTCAAACGACAGCACATTTTCCCTCCAGGTTTACTGAGGTATAGTGATGATTAAAATTGTATACATTTAAGGTCTACAACTTGATCATTTGGTATATATATACACTATGAAATATTCACCACAATCAAGCTAATGACTGGGCTTTTTAATATGTAACCATGTAGTCCAGAATCAAGTGCTTTCAAGTGGGGAAACGAGAGACTTAACTGTGAAGTTTATATTCAGAGAAACTATCCTTCAGAAATGAAAAAAAAAAATTCTCAATGAAGAAAAAGACTCTGTCACTAGCAGATTCACCCTTAATGACTGGCTAAAGAAAGATCTTCCAACACAAAGTAAATGATAAAAGAAGGAATCCTGGTGCATCAAGAAGGAAGAAGATTCAATGAAAAAAGCAAACTTACTGTTATGTTGATGACTGAAATAAAAATTGTAATACCCCTTGATACTCAAGATGATGACAATTAAAAATGGGAAAGGTAAAGAAACCTAAATGGAAGTGAGGTTCCCATAATTCACTCAAAATTTATATGAACAGGCACAGCCCTATATTAATGTATAGCTATAGTAATCAAGACAATGTGGTATTGATGAATGAATACACAGATCGATTGAACAGAATAGACAACCCAGACAGGTCCACATAAATATGCTCAACTTGTATTTGACAAAGATGCATAATCAATTCAGTGAAGGAAGAATAGTCTTTACAACAATTGGTGCTGGAGCCATCAAGCATGCACAGACAAAAAGAAAAGAAAAGAAAAGAAAAGAAAAGAAAAAGAATCTTGACCTAAACCTCATACCTTATACGAAGATGAACTTTAAATGGAATATAGACCTAAATGTAAAAAATAGCACCATACAACTTTTAGAAAAAAAAAAAAAAAACAGAAACACATTTGTTGGGATTTAGAGTTAGGCAAAGACTTCTTGGACTTGATATCAAAAGCATGATCCATAATATTTATAAATTTTTTCTCATCAAAATTAAAAAACTTTTAATTTTTTAAAAGTTCTTCATGGGAAGAAGATGAAAATACAAAGAGACAGGGGAAAACATTTGCAAACCACATAGCCAGCTAAGGACCAGTAAATAAAGTATATTATTAAAAAATCTCAAAATTCAATAGTAATAAAACAAGCAATCCAAATAGAAAATGGGAAAAGACATTTTACTAAAGAGGATATACAGATGGTAAATAAGCATATGAGAAGATGTTCAACATCACTAACCATCAGGAGAAGGCAAATTAAAACTACAATGAAATATTACTACATGCCTATCAGAATGGCTAAAAATTAAAAAGAGTGACAATACCAAATACTGGCAAACATGTGAAGAAACTGGATCACTCATACATTGCTGATAGAAATGTTAAAAGGTACAGGCATTCTGGAAAACAGTTTTCTTATAAAACTAATCATAAAATTACCACATGACCCAGCAATTGTAGTGGTGAGTAATTATCCAGAGAAATGAAAATTTGTGTTATGACAAAAAACTGTTTGCAAATATTCATAGCAGCTTTATTTGTAATAGCTTAAACTACAATCAGCCCAGATGTCTCTCACCAGGTAGACAGTTAACCAAAATGTCAACTACTGTGGAATAAACATATACCATGGAATATTACTCAGCAATAAAAAGAAATACAATACATGGAAACTTGGATGAATCTCCAATGAATTCAGTTGAGTGAAAAAGCCAATCCAAAGAAGTTACATACTGTATAATTCCATGTATGCAACAGTTCTTAAATGAAAAAAATTAGTACTAGAGGACAGATGAGTGGTTGCCAGGAAGGTTAGGGATGGCGTGGATAGGCAGTAAGTGGATGTAGTTATGAAAGGGAAATAGGATAGATATTAGTGGTGTTGGAAATGCTTACTGTCTCAACTGTGATGGTGAACACAAGAAACTGCACTAGCAACACATTGTATAGAACTTACACACACACACACACACACACACACACACTCTAGTACAAAAGTGAGGAAGCCTGACTAGGTCATGATTTGTATCAAGCTCAATATTCAGGCTAATATCATACTGTAGAGTTTTGCAAAATACTAACATTGGGGGAAACTAGGCAATGTGTACAAGGGCTCTCTCTGTATTACTTTTCACAAGTGCATGTGAATATACAATTATCTCAACAAACACTTGAAGGCTATCACAATGTGAATGATGAAACCAGGATATATTTCTACCATGAAGTTCATTTTCAAACATGGCATGTGACCACCAAGGCCTGCTGTACAATGTGGAAAGAGCCATGGGCAAACTGCTTTTTAGCATAATTCTTCATCATTCTGTTAATCATCACCAAAAAGCCACCGTTTCCTAAGAGCAAGGGGAGGGATTAACATTAACATAATACTAGAATCATTCCAGAGGAAGGTAGATGCTAGCAAACATCTTACCAATCAATTGGCAATTACTGATACCAACAGATCTTAAGTTCCACACGGCAGTGGCACATCTGTTTGCTTCACCAAAGATAGTTCTGCACCTGGCATAGTCCTTGGCTCATGATGGAAAGAAACCCAGTAGTGTTGATCAGTGAATGAGGAACAAACTCATACCTCATTCATCCATAACCTTTCTGACAATCTAATCTGTGACATGCGAAAGACGTTTCCATTAAGTAGGAGTTTACAATATTCTGGTTCTGTAGGATGAACAGAAATTTCCTGGCACCCTGAGGATTGTCTGAATCCCTACTTCTTAAAGGTTCCCTCCAAAATAGCACTTGTCTTCTACTATACAAAAGAGGGAATATCTGACACTCAGACAGCCGAGGTGTAACTAACCTGAAACTGTGCAGCCATAACATTGAAATTAGTTTTCAAATAGCCAAATGTATGCATGTTTATTTTAGTATTTAAAAATGTTAAATTTTCTACAAATTAAATTTCATGCAAATTTAATGACAGAACTTTCTCCTTCTCTTCCAAAATATACAGGATCATCCCTGGCATCAAGCATGTCCTCAATTTTGAAAAACGGGCCTAACCAACCAAGGGGTTCTTTGAAATATGGAATGTCAAAGTGAAGCGGTTTTGTTTAGCCAGGAGTCAGACTGATGTTTCTGATGTCAAAAATTAGGGCTAAGGAACTTGACAAGCACCTTAGAGTCTCTTTATCCCGACTAGTTCTCAAGCAAAAGGTTGCTCTCAGCATAGCAGCAGAAACACCCAGCTCCTGAAACCACTTGTAGGGAGAGAATGTTAGGTAAAAAGGAGTCATCTCAGACATATTGTAGGAGGAAGCTGTGTTTGCATTTAAAATGGGAAGGCATTTTATTGAGATGTCTTGGAGATGAGTGTACAAATGGGTACAACAGTAGCCATCACTAAGACAAATGTCCATTTTGACTTTGACTTTGACTTTCCCCTCAAAGCCTCTTTAATTAAGATGAAAAAAACAAAAAAACAAAACAAAAAAAAAAAAAACAAGGTTCAGCAGATGTCATTGGGTGCAAGTCTGAAGAGACATTAGTTAAGTACAGGAGACAGCAGAAATAAAACAAAATGAATCAATTAAAAAACCTGGAGCTGAAGTTGTGACTTCATTTGGAGGTTTAATATGCTGGGAAACTCAGAAAAATTAAACACGTCTTGGAGTCTTAACTTCCTATATCTTAATTTGCCATACTTCACATGGTGATCAATGGAACTACTGATATTTTCATTTTTGTTTTAATTATACTTTCATATTTTAACTGTTGCTTATCTTGGGGTTACCATTATATTATGTAGTTCAAAATTTCATTAAGTAGGCTGAAATTTTAAATGAGACACTGTATCTTAAGGCTAATTACTTTTAGACAATTTGAAGTCAGATTTTATAATATACAGTAAATAAGAAAATAAGATTTCCCATTTAAAACTCTGCTTTGGGGCAGCTCTGTCTGTTCATGTCACAGTCACAATGAATGTTAGAATGTAACATTTGGAGGACAGGAGTAGTGGCATTTATTTTCACGTTATATGGTACCTAGACCAATGCTTAGTGTAAAAAAATATGTTTTCCAGAAGTAATTTTTTGGGGAAAAAGTGATTCATTTCAGTTATACGAAACGTGAAAGAAAACTAAAGAAAGCAAATACAAGGAAATAATAAAAATGAGTTGTCTATGTAATGATAGTTGCTTCTCTTAGGAATGAGGGAAATAAAGGTGTTTGCTTGTTAAAGGTTCTGCTGAGAAGAGTTCAAAAAAACTGCATTTCTCTCCTTCCTCATGGGTAAACAGTGAATGCACAGAGGTACTAAACCAAATCCTTCTCAGTGTAAAGTAGGAGATGGTTGTTTATGGGATAGAGTTGGTACAGCTATTCCCAGAAACTCGATATGAACAACTGTATTTATTTCCATTATTAAGGAGTAAACAGTGTTAAAGTTGGATGATGGACATATCCAACATAACTTTTTTTTCAACTTTTGACCATTTTTTTGTATATTTTCATTGTAAAAGTAAAAACAAAAAATGAACAGTGTCTTCACTACCTTTGTAAAGGTATTCCTCTCTCAATATTTCTCCAGTTTTAATCTGGCTGGTGGAACACAAAAGATCAGACAGTGTGACCTCTAATAATCTCTACCATGACCAATTCTGATAAGGTCAAACACTTTTATCCCCCAGGAGGTGTCACACAAAATTTTCTTTAGTTTAGTTTGAGGTGTATGAAGTTTTTCCACCTGTGAATAAAATCCTCAGCAAATCCTTGTCGAGTGTTTTCCTTGTGTGACATGGAGCCAACCAGCTAAGGCTCTCAGTAAGGCTGGCTGCCAGGGTAAATCATATCTTTCCTGGCTTTACACGTGAGCCAGATGTTGGGGATTTACTGAGCTACAGGATCGTGGGGAAAAAGGTTTTTGCATTTCCTGTGTTCTCACTCCAGCTCTCAAGCTTTCAAGATTCATGGCCAGTCAACAGTGTCATGAACTGGCCTGAAAATATCCCAGATTAAAACCCACTGACAACACACCTGACTCTGCCATCGCCTCATACCATTTGTCAGATCAGGATCTCTTTGTACTGCTGCTTCCCCTGACAGTTCTGAGGGAAGCCAGAGAGGCAGGTGTAATCTTTAATCTTCTGAAGTCTGAAATTCAGTGGAATTCAACTACAACTGTAAAAGTAGCTTATTTTCTTGTTAATATTAGTAGCATTTTAAAATACTATGAATACTAAGTCAAATATGACAAACTTTTTTATCATATAGACAATTTAGAAATATGTAAAAATATGAATGTATGTGTACATTTCACGTATATGTAAAAATCCACAATAAACCCACTGTCTGAGGAAAACTAACATACATCATTTTCCTATATTTCCAAGGACAAGTAAGGAATTTCCTAGGGTCCTAATGAATGTCCATATATGCCTATATATGCCACCAGAGGCATGTTTGTTTATTTGTATATATCAACATTCATTTAAACATTCTATCATAAGTATTTTCCTCATTACTAAATACTATTAAATAACTTTTATGATTGCATGATTTCAGCAAATGACTATACCATAATTCATTTAATATTGGCCTACTGCTGGATTACTATTGGCCTACTGTTGTATTACTGCTAGTGTCACAAAAATTGTCATTTTTTCTCTGTTATAAACAATTTGCACACTGCATTTTAAAAGTATTTTGACAAAGGAAATATTGCCTTATCTTTTCTAAACACTCACTTCCTTTCTGTTCTAACGCAGCCTTCCTAGGAGCAGTTGTTTCTAAACTCTAATATGCATCAGAATCATCCAGAGGGCTTGTTAAAACACAGATTTCTGGGTCCCACCCTCAGAGTTTGTTGACTGAGAAGGTCTGGGTTGGACCCAAGAATTTGCATTTTTAAAAAGTTCCATGGTCTAGGACCACACTTTGAGAACCACTGTTCCAAAGAATCACCTGCTTTATACTCTGGTTTCTCTTCAGATCATACAAATCTGCCTTTTAAAAAAGCACCCATTGGATCTATGAAACTGATGCAGCCAGCAGTTTCTCATTATGGTCTCATTTTCCTTTACATTGAAAAATACAAAGTTACTTCAATTGCCATTTCACAGTACAGCCCATGGCCTGGAATGGGCACAGGTGCCCTCTTTAGGTTGAAAATATTTGGCAAATAAGGAATGCTGGCAAGAGAGATGCAGTTTTGACACCTACACCTTGATTTGGGATTCATTTTTCTCACTCAGGGTTTGGCAAGTCTATGTCTTCTTTAAAGTGAGGCTGAAAATAGCTCTGACTCACAAACCTAGCTTAAAACACCACAAGGAGTAAACAACTACTTCCGTAGCTAATAATTATTAAAATATATTTTTAAGTTTTTACACAATTTGCCTGTATAATGAGATCTAAGTATTTACATGGAATTTCTACATTATTGTGTGAATAAATTATCGTAACTAAAACCTGTCTCCTGACCTCCAGCCTCCCCCTGATGTCAGCCTGTGCTCAACTCTGCCACCAACATTGTCTTTTTAAAAACCAAAACTTATTCCTTATTTACTTCTGTCCCCTGCAATATGGCAAACGAAACGTTCAGAGAAACCACTTCTGACACAGCACGTCTAAAAATGGCAGCTAAAGTGTTTAAAAGAATATCTTTTTTAATGCATGGCTGACCTAGAGATAAAGTGAGGGTATGCCTCAGAGGCCAGAAACAAGCAAACAAACAAAAAAGCCCAGCAATCAGGAGTAGAGAGCAAGAGTTGGAGCTATTCTAACAATTCCAGGTACCCGAGAGCTTGGCTTCTAAGGGGCCAGTTGAGAAGAAGAATCAAAGCATGGGTCTAGAATTGGATCTGAGTTTAAACAGACACCCACATTCACAAAGCAAGAACTTCTACATGGCAACACAGTCAGCAAATAAACTGGGAGAAACAAAACAAAACCTGACCTACAGAGTGAGGCAGTTGGCAAAGACATCTTGGCTGTTGGTGGAGAAGGGAAAAATTAGTCTCTTAAGATTTTTTCACCACAAAACCTGGGTTTGAATCCTGAACTCTGTTTTTTATCATGTGGTCCCAAACACTCAAAAGTTGACATTTTAGTATAAGTTTATATAGCGTTAATATAGTCTCTATGCTTCAGGTAGCAACAATGACAACTACTCCGTGGAAGAATGCATCTAAACCTAGGTCTCAAGGAATTCCCAAAGATAAAGTTCTAAAGAATGGCAGCATATACTAATAACTACCACCGTGAATAATAGCAGAAACAGCCAGTAGAAAACACAGTATAGAAAATAACTGAAAAGATGATCAACTATGTAAGTATGGAATTATCAGATACATAAGTATAAATAAATTTTTTAAAAAAAGAAAAAGGAAAAAGGAATATATAACAAAGAAACAAGAAGCTGTAAAAATTGACCAAGAAGTTTTAAAAAATAAAATCTACTTCTAAAAATAAAAACGTATTATTTTTAAAAAGCTTAATTTATGAATTAAACAGTGGAGAAGACACAGCTAAAGAGAGACTTAACAACTTTGAAAATGGTTGTGTGTAAATTAAACACTAAACCTCAGTGTTTTCATCTAGTGCATGGAGACGACAGTGCTCCGTTCATAAGATTGGTCTGAATACTTAATGCATATAAAGGGCTAGGTGGGCCGGGCGCGGTGGCTCACGCCTGTAATCCCAGCACTTTGGGAGGCCGAGGCGGGCAGATCACTTGAGATCGGGAGTTCAAGAGCAGTCTGACCAACATGGAAAAACCCCATCTCTACTAAATATACAAAATTAGCTGGGTGTGGTGGTGCATGCCTGTAATCCCAGCTACTCGGGAGACTGAGGTCGGAGAATCGCTGGAACCTAGGAGGCGGAGGTTGAGGTGAGCCGAGATCGCTGCATTGCACCCCAGCCTGGGCGAGAAGAGCAAAACTCAAAATTCTATCTCAAGAAAAAAAGAAAAAAAAAGAAAAGAAAAGTTGAGCTGTAATATTCAATAAACAGAAAAGCTCAAATTTACATAAAATTTATCAGAAAATAGAAATGGGACAAGAAATGAACATTTTATGTGATCCCCATTCATGACCATACTGCCAAAATCTTAAGAAAAATATTGGCAAATTAACTCATTCAATATATATGCTAAAAATATATACATCATGACCAAGGTGAATGTTTTTCTAGGAAAGTAAGGTTCATTGATCATGCCACTGAGAAATCAGGGAGAAAATCATATTACTATCTCTACAGGGGAAAAAAAAAAAAAAGCTTAATAAAATGCAGCAAGTATTCAGGGTAAAAACTCGCAGCAAACTAAGCATATAAAGGAACTTGTTAACTTGTTAAAAATATGTAGCAAACATCAAAGTTAGTGGGGAAATATTTCTTTAAATGTCTTTAAAGGAAATAGGAATAAGAAAAAGTTATGCTATGAGTATTTCTATTCAGCATCACCTTGGGAAGTTCTAGTTTATATAATAAGATAAGGAAAAGAAATAAAATATATCAGGATTAGAAAAAAGCCATAAAAATAAATGTATATAGATTATATAATTTTATACATAAACCCCTGCAGAAAATGCAAATTATCAGAATTAAGAGTTCGAAGAAGCTTCATTCATTTTTATCATTATGTGATAATCCATTATTGTCATTGTTCTTTTTGGTGCTTAAATTACCTAACATGCCTGTGGAAATCCCTTTAGGCCAGCTCAAGCATCTTTATGACATGGTTCCCATCACTCTTTGAGCATCTCCTTGCTTTTTGGTCCAAAAAGATGATCCAGACTCATCTTAGTCTTTCCTTAATCCAGATCTGGAATCAGCCATTTCTATTAAAAGTACTGTTTCTTTTGGGTAGAAAATGGTACTTAGAAATCAAGACATTAGTGCTGAATGTGTATATTGTTAATGAGGTGTCATTCTCCAGGCACCTTCAATGCACAGAGCTGGGAAATACATTACTTAAAATCATCAATTCGTTTAATAGAGTCAATTCAATTATATCACAGAGTTTTTCTTACCTTTATATTTATATCTCTTTTGTAGTAAAAACTGTGGTTTAGAATTACATTAATGTACTTACCTACTTTATACTACTGTATATATTTTTAGTAATTACAATATAAATACTAACACTAACAATAAACCCAGTAAGTAGAGTTTAAGATTTCTTTGCAGATTTTTTGTCATTAAAATTTGTCCCATAAAAATATATATTCAGAGCACTATGCTTAAAAATAGTGTGAATTAATTAATTACTCTGTGGCTATGTAATCTATTTGGTATATAGTTAGAATTATTTTCTTTCTTTTCCATTCAGTTTTAAAGTTTACTAGTTTTTATCCTTTATGGTTTTAATTTTATTTTTATTAAAAATAATATTAAATATTAATATTTTGTTAATAGAAAAGTATTTTATTAAAATATGTATTGGTTCAAAAGTCAAAACTATATAAGTAGGTATTCTGCAATCATTATCACTTCCAATACAATTACCACTGACACCATCTAGTCCACCTTTTTATTATGTTTTGGCTTATCTATCCTGTACTTCTTTTTGCAAAATTAAGCAAATAAATACCAGGACATACACACACGCATATGTAGAGTTACTTCCCTTTCTTTCTTTAAAAAAAAAAAAGTGATATAAAATACATTCTCTTTTGTACCTTGCTTATTTCCATTTAACAATTATCCTAGATATCACACCATATCAGCTTATAGAAATATTCCTCATAATTTTACAGCTTCATAGTATTCAACTGTATGGCTATGCCATGGTTATTGAACCTATCTCTATAATTGCAGATTTGGGTTTCAATATGTTGCTATTACAAAGACTACTACAACAAATAACTGATACTGCTATTGTTTCACATTTGTAGAGGTGTTTCATCAAGGTAAACCTTTAAAAGTGAAATTGTTAGCTGGAAAGACGTAGATTTGTATGCAATTTCCCTCCATGGAGGTTGTAATTATTTTGCATTCTCACTAACAATGAGTCTGAATGCTTGTTTTTCTAGAGTCTCCAAAAGTGTTTTTTTTTTTTTAAAGGAAAGGGTGCATTTCTATGCACCAGCAATGAAGAGTTTAATATTTAATTTTTTAAAATTACCATGTACAAAAAAATAATGAAAATTTATAATATACCATGGGAGGAAAACTAACAAAAATTGTATGAGATTTTTAAATAATAAATGTATAAATGTTTATTGAAAGAAATTAACAAAGATAACAATTAAGAGACGAAGCATATTCACGGACAGCATATTCAATAGGAAGAGTCACTACTGTAAACATGTCAATGAGTCTATAATTGATCTACATATTTAATAAATTCTAGCCAAAATCTTAACAGGATTTTTCAAGTACCTTAATGAACTTATCCTGAAATGAATCTGGAAGAATTAACAGCTAAGAACAGCCAAGTCAGGTTTAAAGAAGAACAGGGTGGGGAACTTGCCCCATCAAATAATAAAACATAGTCATTACGCAATGCAATATTTAAGTGTGGCAATAGAAAAATAGAGAAATGGAAAAGAATAGGGGGTCCCATAAACAGGACTATTAACATATGAAAAAGGTACAAAAGAGTGATTTCTCTCCAAGGGAAACTCTCGTACATATGCTTCCTGTAAACAAGTTTAGAAGTGATCAGAGCAATGTTACTCAGAGTAAGAAAAAACTTGAAAAAGTCCAAAGATCCATGATAGTTAAATGAATAATAAAATCTGGTATAATTACTTGATAAATAGTCCACAGGTATAAAAAATCAATGATCCATAGATTCACACATCAACATGGGTAACTCTTGAAAACAATGCTGAGTGATGAAAGGAAATCACAGAAGAAATATATTTAGTAGGATCCTATTATATACACTTCAAAAGCAGGCAAAACCAAACAATGTATTTTTAAGGATGCCTATATATGTGGTAAAACTTTAAGGAAAAGTAAGAAAATTGTTAATACAAAATGAAAATTAAAGTAGTAATGTCTTCTGATGAGAGGAGGGAGAGGATTTGAGAAAGAGACACAGAGATTCTAAGAGATCAAGAATCATCTGTCTCTGAAGTTGGATGTTGGATTCATCAGTGTTATTTTATTTATTATTCTTACTTAAAATATACATATGTTATATTCACTCTGGTAGGTAAAATACATTTATCTACCAGAGGGTAGAAAATGTATCTACACCCAAAGTTTGTTTAAAGAAAAAGAAAAGGTTATTTTCTCAGTCCTCTGCCTAAAAGCTTCTAGTGGCCCCCTGCTGCTTACAGGACAAAATGGAACTTCTAGCAAGGCAAACTAGAATCTTCCCCATCAGCCCTCCAGTTACCTTTGCAGCTTCCTCCCTGCCACTCACCTGCATTCTAGTGACACGCCGAATTATCAGATGCCCAAGCCCGTAGCTGAGCTATATACCTGCAGCTCCCTCTGCCAGGCATGTGCTCCTCATGTCTCAATCTGGCCAGTTCCTACACTTCCAAAATCAGCAAATGCCAGCTCCTCAGTGGAGTCTTCCCTGATCATTCTGATGGTCACTCTGTCCTCCGTACTTTCACAAAACTATATGTCAGTTTTTCTGTTTATATGTCTCTCCTCCTTTGCCTGTGACATTTTTGTAGCCAAGAGCTGTGTTTTTAGCTCAGTTAAGCCAACATTTTCTGTGTGTTAATTTTATGTCATGCACTGTGGCAAGCACTGAATTTATCACAAGTAAGCCCTACTTCCTAGCCTCAAACAGCTTGCAATCTAGTCATAGTCATGTCAGTGTTCTTCATGCTGATTACAATCCCTGGCATGTTGCATATCCTTAAATTATGTCTGACGAATAAATGAACAAATTAAGAGAGAAAGAATAATTACCCCTTTCTTATTCAAAAAAAATCTTTTGGCAATGAATCACGCTTTCAATGGCGTTTATCCATTATTTTTTAAGGCTGTAAATTGTATATGCCTGTCAAAGACTAAAGTTTACCTAAGGAAAAAACACCAAATGTTTATCTTAATGGGTGTATTTTAATTATTCTCATAGAAATTCCAGAAACAAATAAATTTAGCCAACCAATTAAAACTCAGATTCATTATAGCACACAATACCAAACAATAACACAAGACAAGTTGTATGAATGGAAAATGTTAATGAAAGTATTCCTTTTTGGTCTCTCCCACGTAAAGCTGTGTTTGTAAACATGTTTACTTACTGTTCATTTTCTTTAAAAGGAAAAAAATTCCCAAGGAAAATTTCAAATTAAGCCTTCTCTTAAAATTTTTAATTTCTAAATAGCTTCAGTCATCTAAGTAAGCAGTCATCATATCTACCATTTATGAATATTACATGCCAAGGAATACTTTCAATGATGTATTTTGCAGATACCAGCTTTCAATAAACCAAATACAGGAAAGCAAGTAATGATCATCTGTATAATGTGGTTATGCCATCTGGATACATCTTCATTCTTCCCAAACTGGTTTCTATTCTTTGGCGAGACAAATGTATTAATACATCATTCTGCCATATACATCTTATTCTGGCCCGCCTGGGTGGTTCTTACTAGTCCCACTATGATACTATAAACAGTGGTCCCTCTAATAATGTACACTTCCTATCCCCAGACTCTGTGAATATGTTGCATTACATGGTAAAAAGGACTTGGAAGCTGTGATTAAACTAAGGATTTCTGATATGGACAGATTATCATTATCCCGGATCATTTGGGTGAGCCCAATGCAACACAAGGGTCTTTATAAGAGGAAGATAGGAAGATCAGTGAGTAGTAGTAGATGTGACAATGGAAGCAAGAGGATGGAGTGACATGAGTAAGAGGTCACCACAATGAGATACCATCTCACACCAGTTAGAATGGCAATCATTAAAAAGTCAGGAAACAACAGGTGCTGGAGAGGATGTGGAGAAATAGGAACACTTTTACACTGTTGGTGGGATTGTAAACTAGTTCAACCATTGTGGAAAACAGTATGGCCATTCCTCAAGGATCTAGAACTAGAAGTACCATATGACCCAGCCATCCCATTGCTGGGTATATACCCAAAGGATTATAAATTATGCTGCTATAAAGACACATGCACACGTATGTTTATTGCGGCACTATTCACAATAGCAAAGACTTGGAATCAACCCAAATGTCCATCAGTGACAGACTGGATTAAGAAAATGTGGCACATATACACCATGGAATACTATGCAGCCATAAAAAAGGATGAGTTTGAGTCCTTTGTAGGGACTTGGATCCAGCTGGAATCCATCATTCTTAGCAAACTATCACAAGAACAGAAAACCAAACACCGCATGTTCTCACTCATAGGTGGGAACTGAACAATGAGATCACTCGGACTCAGGAAGGGGAACATCACACACTGGGGCCTATCATGGGGAGGGGGGAGGGGGGAGGGGGGAGGGATTGCATTGGGAGTTATACCTGATGTAAATGACGAGTTGATGGGTGCAGCACAGCAACATGGCACAAGTATACATATGTAACAAACCTGCACGTTATGCACATGTACCCTACAACTTAAAGTATAATAATAATAAATAAATTTAAAAAAAAAAAAAAAAAAGAGGTCACAAGCCAAGGAATGCAGGTGGCCTCTAGAAGCTGAAAAAGTCAAGGAAACAGATTCTTCCTTCAGAGCGTCCAGAAGGAAACAGCCCTTCCGACTTTCATCCAGTAAGTCCAGTAAAATTCATTTCAGACTCCTGATCTCCAGACATGTGAAGACAATAAATTTGTGTTATTTGAAGCAACTAAATGTGTGATAAGCTGTTACAACAGCAATAGAAAACTAATTCACCCACTGAGTAGGCTTCACCCCTGCTTGCATTATCTTGCCCCAGCATTGTTCTGGGCCCTACATAATACTCAGTTCTCTCATATTTGAAACTGTTTTCATGCCTCATTGGTAATCCTTTATACTCTGATTTGTATTAACCTGATACTTGTTTCTCACCTGTGACAGAGGCTATTGATTGGTCACCTGACGTCACTCCCCACTCATTCTCTCTTGCTGCCTCATTCTGCAGTGACTGGAAAGGCAAACACTCTTTCCAATCCCTTCTTGCAACTGGGGATGGCAATATGACCCAGTTCTGGAAAAGCGAGGCATATATGGATGTCTGCTGGGAGAAAGAAAATGTCTAAGGAGAACTTTTGTTTCCCTGGTAAAAGGGAAGATATTACCAATGTTACCATTTATCTGTCTTCCTGCCTTAAATACCAGTGTGCTGGTTGGAACTGCAATAGCTGTCACAACCATGAGCCAAAGGTCAAGAGATCCACAATGACATGGCTCTGATTTTGCTAAGTCACTGAGCTAAAGCCATAGTTGCATACTTCTGGAAACATCTGGTTTTGTGAGAACAATATTTGTTTAATCCACTTTAGTATGGTTTGGTGTTACCTGAAGCTGAAAGTATTTCTAATTTAATATACTACTTTTAAAAAAGTTTTACATATAGGCTGATCACAGTGGCTCATGCCTGTAATCCCAGTACTTTAGGAGACTGGGGCAGGAGGATCACTTGGGCCCAGGAGTTTGAGACCAGCCTGGGCAACAGAGCAAGACTCCATCTCTATTTACAGAGCAAGATACCATCTCTATTTTAAAAATTTAGCATACTATCTTTCTCTGGTAGCCCCCATTATACTACAAGAAACTGGACCATTGAGGCTTAGGAAAGTATATAACAGATTTCTCTGTAGCACATAGTTATAAATATTGCTATATATTTTTTTAAAAGAGAAAGAGGACAGAGATAGAGGTAGGAGACAGAATAGGGAGAGAAGGAAGGAAAAAAATTAAACCTGAACTTGAGTCACTGCTACCAAACCACAAATTGAAAAAGAAATCCTTAAGAATAGAGTGGCATCCCCCTTAATTGTCTCAATCTCACAGAATTGCCTGCTATAAATACACACTGAAGAACCATGATGAGAATCAGGTTGAGAGTTCCAAACTTCCAACGATCCCTTCTAACATCTTGTTCAATGTACTGAGTGTCTCTAAGTCTCTTCATCACCATTCTGCACATTTGAATACCAAAGTAACTCAAAGAATTGCTAAAAGGAGCTTCATTCACTGGTTCCAAATAAGGTGCTCCAGAGAGCTGGAGAATAATAAAGTTCCAAGGACAGTCATCTGGATGATGGTGAGCTGTCTCATGGAAATTAGTGTCTATGAAGACAGATGCTTACTCTTGCAACTTTTGAAAATTCTCTCTTTGATGCTTGTATCATGGATTACCCTACGAGATTTGAGATTTGTTAAAGGTATTCGGTAAATCTTACGTGGTTAAGGCAGAGATCTTAAAAGGGCTTTGTCATTAGTACATTCCACTTATGATAACTATTATTATGATGCCCCAGTGCACCAAAACATTCAGAAGCTGAAATAAACAACCTGTATCAAGTACTTACTCCATGTCAGGTAAAGTGTTAGAAACTGGGGCAAAAGGAAACCACAGTTCTTGTCCTTGTGAATTTCAGATTCTTATTGAAGTAACAGACATGAACAAATAAATATGATATGTTAAAGGTTATGAAAAAGGAACTGCAAGTTATTTTGGAGGAACAAGGGAATAAATTAAGAATATGAGGAAAACAACTCCTTTTTATCAATTGACCAATTGATGACCAGACCAAGGGAGGTAAACAAGAAAAAGACTCCTTGATATTTGGTAGGTCAATAGAGAAGGACTGTCCTGAGTAAAGAAACATAACAGACTGGATGGAAGTGATGGGGCCAGGGAAGGACTTTAATACATGAATCACCTAAATCCCTCTACAAATACCAAAAAAAAAATGTTTTTGATGATGAGGCTGGGGCATGAGTTAACAGCTAGCAGCAAAGTCATCCAAAAGGTGAAGGGATGAAAGGAGGATCCAGCCAGACACTGTTGTGTGAAGTCAACTCAAACAGCTGGCAAGCGACTGGGAATGTTGATCTACAAGAAAAAAGAAAAGGGCAACTTGGAGAAGTTTGGCATCACTGAGCATTTCTACGGCATATCCAGGACAAGGCCACTGAGCAGTTCTCTTGGTTTAGGGGACACAATGGAAATGGGGGTACCGCCTATTAGCCCCAAAGTTTCATAGAACACTGAAACAGATGGACACTAACATTTACTGAGAAGATATACTGCGTGGTCCTTACAGAAACCTATTTAATCCTTTCAATGACCCTGTAAGATACTTATTAGTGACCGCGATTTAGTAGACTCTAGAATATGGACTTTTAAATATACTTATATTTGAGTCTTGGCTCTTTCATATATTGTTTTAACAATGACATACACTTAAAAATGTAATTGAATAAAGAAGTAACCTTCCCAGTGAAGCATAACAAAGCCAAAGTAGGATTAAATTCTACAGCTCCTCAATTCACAGGCAGGAATCTAGGCCCCTGAGTCCTGATGCCCCCGGTGATGAATTCTCCACTCTGTTCTGAAACTGTCATCAAAAACATTCAAACTACAGCTCCTACTTTCACATGTTTGTGTCATTTCTGCATTTGGTATTCTTTGTGGCACCCAAAATGTCTTGAAATAACTGTTGTAAGAGAGTAAATTGGTGCATTCTGTTTTGGAGGGTGGGGTAGGGCAGGCAATTTGGCAATGCTTACCAAAATTTCAAATGTGCATACTCTAACAATCCCACTGTTATAAACTTAACCTGTTATTAGACAATAAGAGCATGTCCTGCCATTCATTCATTCATTCATTCATGTGTGCATGGATGCATATACACAGATATGTTTATATATATACATCATGCATACATCCACAGATACATACATATTCATACTCACAAGAGGCTAATAGGAGGCAGAGTAGCACACAGCTAAGAACATGGCCCTAGGAGCTAAACAGCATGAGTTCAGATTCTGATTCTACCACTTTCTAATTGTGACCTTTGGCCTCTTGGACCTCTAGTCTCAGTCTGATCATCAACAAAGTGGGGATAAGAATAGTACTTACTTCATAAGTTTGTTGAAAGGACCAAATTAATTGTACATGTAAAGGAGTTGGGCCAACCACTATTAAGTACTATACACATGGTAGCTTTTGTTGCGAATATCAAACATTGTAATAGCAAAAGAATCTGAAAATAACCTAAACATCTGCCAAGAATAGAATGAATTCATGATGGTATATCCATATAAAAGAAAATGATAATGCCATCAAAGATACTTAAATTATCTACATGAGTGGCTTGCCCAGAAGAGAATAAAAAAACATTTGTTAGGCAAATAATTCTATTCTGGGGTTCTCTGGAGATTTTCTTCCCTTCAGCTGTCTGCTAGTCATTTGTTGAATTAGTATAGTACTACTGTAGTCTGAAGTGGTTCAGCATGGACAGAAATGTGAGTGTATTTGCACATGGACATAACATCTTTACAGACCCACACAGGTCCTTCCTACCTGCTGTTTCACTCTGAAATTCATAGCTACTATGGGAAGAAAACTTGTGAACCACTTTCCTCTCTCCTCCGCTTTCAACGGACTTTCCACAAAGGCTGCCAAAATAATTTGGTAGAATGCATGTTTTCCTGCCTGGATCTATAATGTTAGGCCCTTTGCTGTAAATTCTCTTTTTCACACTCCTTGCCTGACAGGTAAACAGCATGAGAGCTCCTTTTACAGATTATTCTGAACACTGCTTTTAACTAAAGTTACTCATATGTCTCAAAAAAAAAAAAAAAAAACTGCAGTATTGCTAAATCGCAAACAGCCATACATATGAAATTTTAAAAAATAAAGTAAATGGGTAAACCAGTCAATAATATAATTTACCTGCAGGCCAGATTATAAAAACATGCCATTATTTAATTGAAGTTGTGCCCTGAGCACATCACTGAGATGAGGAACATTTGAGGACCTAGGATGGTTTGCTGGTGAGGAGTGCAGGAAAGGACAGGGAACGCAGGTATGTTCCTTGACGACCAAACACCCAGCCATTTATTTATTTATTTATTTTTCTTTTTTCTTTTTTTGAGACGGAGTATCACTCTGTCGCCCAGGCTGGAGTGCCGTGGCGTGATCTCGGCTCACTGCAAGCTCCTCCTCCCGGGTTCATGCCATTCTCCTGCCTCAGCCTCCCGAGTAGCCTGGACTACAAGTGCCCGCCACCACACCCGGCTAATTTTTTTTTTTTTTTTTTTTTTTTTTTTTTTGTATTTTCAGTAGAGACAGGGTTTCACCACATTAGCCAGAATGGTCTCGATCTCCTGACCTCATGATCCGCTCATCTCGGCCTCCCAAAGTGCTGGGATTACAGGCATGAGCCACCGCACCTGACACACCTAGCCCTTTATATGCATTAAGTACTCAGACCAATCTTAGGAATGGAGCATTGTCATCTCCATGCACTAGATGAAAACACTGAGGTTTAGTGGTCTTAAAGACTTGCCTATGTTTACTGAACAGGAAATGGATACAGCTTATATTTAAAATCCAAGCTGGCTTGTTCTAAAACTACCCTGCTCTTTCTTCTAAAGACCAATATGTCCAGGTAAGAGTTTATTATTAGATTTCCATAATGGTAAAAGTTAAAGGTAAGGATGAAGGAATAGTTCTATCAAAAACTCCTATGGTGCTGCTGTACTCAGCAATGCTACAAGGTAACAGATGTTTCATAAAGTCCTGGATGCAAGCTGTCTAGGAAAGAAGCAAAGGTTATAGCCAAGGCCCAATGTCATTGAGTTATTTTACTGTTGGCCAAAATGAAGTGATGATATATTGGTGATCTAAGCATTACTGAAACTGACACAGAAATTCTTGTTTACAAGGAATAAGCCTTGAGACCAAGAATCCAATTCATCTTTCTAGAGGAAAAGACTAATAGGAGAGAAGCCCAGGATACCCACTGCACATCCAAACACCCAACAGGGTCACAGTGCTTGGTTCAGCCCTGCTTGAGCCTTCTTGGTGCTGCCTGGCCTCAGAAGCCCCTAAAATAGGGGGGACATCAGGATTAGGAACAGTAGCAAAAAGCCCTGGCTGCCTTCCTTCTGATTGGACAGTAGAGATCTGAGATTTTACCCCATCTTTCTCTGCCCCCCGACCTCAGGCTGAAGAGGGAAGTGAAGTCCAAAGCTCTCTTTATCCCTCTCCTTCTTCCTGGTTCAAGGTCCCCTTCCTTACCCTGGTACCAGATATATCCTTCTTTCTGAATGTCTTTCTCTCCATTTTCTGCCACGGGGAAGAGATGTATCAATCTTTGCTAAAATGTCAGCTACAAAAGAAATATGGTACTAACAGTCTCAGGGATAGCTGGAATTTCAGTGGGGATTCATCAACAACTTAAGAAAAAAGCCTAAAGACACTAAAATAATGCACATCTGATGGTAGAATTTCAGATACTCTGAAAAAGAAACATGAAATATATAAATTTTTGTAGGCACACATGGGCACACATACACACATGAGAAATACATAAAAGAAAGATAACACACACAAATGTAATTATAAAAGAAAGTGTATCTGGAGCACATAAATCAAGAAGTACATATGTGCTCTCCTGCTTTGTAAGGATCAGGACTTGGGTAGCAACCACAGACATACTTAAGGCTATTGCTTATCTCCAAATACCCATGGCAGGTGCAGAGCGCAGGGGTCACTCCAGCCTCTGTCACTCCAGATAGCTTGCACCCTTGAGCCCAAAGACCAGTCTTCTGTCAGTGTGCTTCTCTGTGTACACCAGGGTTGCATATCCACACTCCCTCTGCACCTAAGATCCCCCTGGCTTGAAGAAAGGCCTTAATTCCACAGTTTCTTAGATTCTATCTAAACTTATCTAACAAATGCTCCCAGTACCTGAAATGTTTGTTGACCATAAAAGACCTGAGAGTGGCTGACAGAGGGCTTGGCCTAGTTTTTACACAGCTCAGAAGGATGCTATAAGATCCCTGAGGTTCATTTCCACAGGCCCAGCAATGCATCCTGCTTAGCTCAGAGTAGGCCCTAAAATTATATTTGTTTAGTGGCCCTGAACCGCTTGGCCATGACAAGTCTAGCATCTTAAGCAGGCTCAGAAATATCCATCAGCCCCCAATAAGAACACCGGTCCCAGAGTGGCCAGTGCCATTCCCTGCCCTCATTCTGCACCAAGGTGAAGAGGGGGACAGAATGTGTTTGTTCAAAATGTTCCCCGTGTACATTCAAAATCCAGCCCCTACTAAGACCCCTAGATAAAAGAAGTGGGGCTTGTAGAATTCTCTGTAGGTGACATACCTCCAGGTGTTCCCTTATCCTTAGCTTGACATCTTTTAACAGAGGGGCAAGAGTTGATTTCTGTGGCCAGCTGGTGACTCTCAGAAGACTCTGTATTCTTCTCCCCACCTAGACTGTGAGTAATTCACAAAGTACATGCTCCGTGTGCTTGATTATGTGAATTCTGTGACATAAAAAGAGCGACGGGCTGGGAATCTGGAGGCTTCTGACCCAGATCTAAATGCCACCAACTGAACTCTAAAGCCAGTGACATTTAGAATTGAAAGAAATTTTACAGATGACTCTGTTCCAACATCCACCTTTTATAGGTGAAGAAATGGAGATGAGGAGAAATGAGGTAATTTAACATGGTCATGCACTTGACCCAGCAGAGTCAGAAGTAAAATTCAGGTCCCCTAACTCACAGCCTAGGACTCTTTCCACTATAGCATCTGTTCTTCACAGGTTGGCATTCTGCGGTGCATGAGATAGATACGTTCCTGAACTGGAGTCACACATGCAACTCGTTCACTTGCCCCTCCGATATTCCTTCTCTTCTCTTACTCACAAGAAAATGATGACTTTATAGATTAATGTCATAGAATCTAAGTTCAAACACTGAGTCAGTCTTGCTCGCTTTCTCTCTCCTTCCACAGCCGTTCCAGAACACCATGTGCCAGAGAAAACAACAGAATGAAAATTGCTCACATGGAGCATGAGGAGGCTGCCCACCTCCCTCGCATAGCCCGTGTGCAAAGACAGCCCCTCAGCTGTGCTGCAGACACAAGGTGGTTCATGCTTATTGTTTATTGTGACAGCTGACAAGCCAGCTGGCACAGATCACTCCTCATTTCCAACAGAGACACCACCAGGACACGTGTGACAGGCACCAGCTGCCACTCAAGAAGATGGGCGGCATCCCTGCTGGCCATCAAGGTACAGCCATGGCCCCAGCCCTGAGACCTGCAGCCCTCCACATAACTTCCCACCAGAGAGCAGAATTGGGACCAGCTTTGTACTGGGGACTAGGGGAAGGAGGCAGCAGCACACTACTGCTGGCCAGGTGGTTGGGGCGATGGTTAGAGCCAAAGGTTTTTCTAACGTTCCCCAAGGCTCTGTGTTACATTTGGCAGAAGAATGGCAGTTCCAGAAGAGCAAAGAGGAGAAATAAGAGGCAAAGAGTTGAATCTGAAACACACGTCAGGCACCATCAGAGCAGTGGGCTGAACATTCAGGGATCTGACAGCCTCAGGTGCAGGAGGAGCCTCCTGCCCTCCAACCTGGGCAGGTACACCTGGATTCACCAACATGGAGAAGTGGCCCCTTGCGCAGCTAGAGGTGGGGTCTGAGGAGGGGTCTGGCCACCCTGGTCATAGGACACAAAGGAGGCTCTCAAGTAGTAGGGGCTTTTAGTAGCCCCTGCTGCTCCCAAGTTTTCCTCTGCCAAACTGCTCAGCAGAGTGTGCAGCATGGGATCTCTATGTCAGCACTGCTGACATTTTGGGTTAAATAATTATTCATTGTGGTGGGGGGCCAATATCCCTGGCCTCTCCCCACTAGACTCCGAAGCACCCTCCAAGTTGTGGCAATCAAAAATATCTCCAGGGATCCCCCCTGGGGTGGGATGAGGGCAGGGGTAACAAGATAGATAGAATAGCTGTCAATGGAAAGCCACAGGTATAGAGGTCAAGAGCACAGGCTTGGGTCCCAGATGGCATGGACTCTTAATCCCAACTCTGCCACTTACTAGACATATAACCTCCACCAAGTTCTTCAATCTGATGTGCTTCAGTGTTTTCAGTTATAATATGGGAAGATGATAACATCAATCACTTTATAGGACAGTTGCAAATATTAATTTATTTCCTGCAGGCAAAGCCCTCAGACTGGCCCAGAGTTAGCATTCCTCTCCCCTTTAGAAGCCCAGGAATACTTCATTTCTCCAAGTCCCTTACCGCAGGGCTCCAGGTTACGGTCTACCACTGAGAGGCATCTGTGTACAACTTGGAAAGCAGAAGTGAAGAAGCAGCCACAATTCCTCTCCGGTAATAGCAGGCAGGCCCGTGTGAAAGAACAGACAATAATTTGCCTCAGCTTCCAGACTTTCTCGTGAAAATCACCTGCTTTGGCGTCATGAGTGACTGAGATCATCTGTGGCTCTTTCCTTTGATTTCTGTAGCCTCCTAATCTTCAGAAAGCCAGATACAGTTTTCCCTGTCCTCCTCCACCAGCCCTTCTAATAGTTCTGTAAGGCATAATTTTACTAAATCTCTTCATGCATCAAATTTTACTAAATCTCTTCATACCTACAGTGGATCCCGTGTTCTAGACCAAACTCTGACTTGTGAACCCATTAACTTGATGGAGGTTCCAAAGTCCTACCATTAGGAAAATGTTCCTGGGAGTAATCACGCACTGGTATGTATGCAGATATGCATGCATGTGTATGGATGTACTTAGAGTAGAACCTTTATTTTTAAAAAATCACAAAATAGAAAATAGGTCAACGCTGAGCTACTCAAGATGGATAGGAGCCCAGTGGGGAGTGGAGGTAGATGGACTGACCACAAACTTACATTTTATTCCCCACATCTGTAGAATGCCAAGGTTCTGAAACACCCTATTTGCAAATCCCTTTAGCAAGAGCAGGGTCCAAAATGCATGCCAGTTTTATGCATAGGAAGCGCTACAGAAGTTCAAATAAATAAAGCATGCCCAGAGCACAAAGAGGGTGGCAAGGAGCTGCTGAGGTGTGGCACTGTAGAATCAGGTTTGTAAGAGTGCTCTGCCCAGCCCTGGGAAGAGAACAGGGTGAGTAAGAAGCACAGTCTCTGTCCTCAAGGAGTGTGTGGTCAAATGGCAGATGAAAACAGAAGCAAATGACCAGAAAACAAAGAGAATACAGAAATGTGTTTTGTTATGAGGCACTCAGCATTCAGTGGCCTGAGTGTCTTAGGTCCTATTAGCAAGGCCTTGGGGAACAGATGTTGGGCTGTGTGGTGTGCATGGTACTCTCATTGATTCACAGAGATGTACGGGCAGCCCATTCACAAAGGGTCTAGAATATAAAGCTGCCCAAGCTAAGACCTGGTAGCCCATCTACCTGCTGAATAGTGGCTGAACTGCCCTGGACCTCCGTCTCTAGTCCAGCTGACCTCACTGAATAGGAGGGAGTTGCCCTCTGATCTTTATTTTCTAACTGATTTTTGGTAAATTACCTTCATCGGGCCAGTTTGCTTTGGGTAGGCCAGACACCTTACTCTCACACTTCATTTTCATTTGCTTGTACCTTTCCTGAAATTCTAGGTATTCATGGGAAACTGGGCATATCTTCTCTTCACATTTTTTTTTATTGTTTTGACATACCCGCCAAGAGATTGGTCTCTCTTTCCAGTACTGCTTTCAAAAGTCAGATTTTTATGGTTGAGAATTCTCATTAAAAATGATTACTTTTGGCAGCAGAAGTCAGAAAGGTGACAGGGGAGGGGGAGGTATTAGAGGCTCTGAGATCTTTCTTCCATTTGCAGAAAGCCTTCCTGTAAAACAAACATCATGGGAAGAAAGACAAAAATGTAAAACATACAAAACTCCTTCTAACTTTTCTATGTGCTATTCAGAGAAATTTTTTAAGTATAGGGACTAAACCACCATCCCATTACCTCTTCATACCTACTCATTAGGCTGCAAACACTGCAAGTATGGGGCAGTGTTTTCCATAGCTCAGATGTCTCTACAGCAGGCACCAAAATGCCTGGCATGAGCAACATCGATAAATGCCTGGTGAATAAACAAACCAATGAATTTCTATCAGGTATTGGAAGAGTGTGGTTAAAAGTTGTCAATGTATATTTTGAAGAACCAATATAGAACATCTAGCAAATCAAATTCTTTTTAGTGATGGTTATATGTCTTCTTTTACTTGTATCGGGGGGAGGGACACACACACGCACACACACACATACCCACACAAAAAAACAGTCAATGATCATTTCTAACTTCCTTCTAATAATTCTCTAAAGGACATTGGGCACATAAACTTTTCTTGGTGCTTTTTAGATATTCAAGCAATTTCTTGAGGACACTGTGATTCATGTTTCTGTTGGACTAGTGTGTAAAAATATTCTTCCATACATTTTTGTGAAAACCACTATGTTCTTTTAAGAGTTACCAGGAAGTGGGGGTGGGGGGGTGCTGGTGGAGCCTAGTCACCATCTCTCCTGATCTTTGTCTTCTATTTGTTCACATCTTAGATCTTCACATATCTCCTGTTTCTTTTTTCTTTTCTTTTTTTTTTAGACAGTGTTTTGCTCTTATTATTCAGGCTGGAGTGCAATGGCACAATCTCAGCTCACTGTAACCTCAACCTCCTTGGTTCAAGCAATTCTCCTTCCTCAGCCTCCAGAGTAGCTGGGATTACAGGCACCCACCACCACACCCAGCTATTTTTCATATTTTAAGTAGAGACAGGGTTTTGCCATGTTGGCCAGGCTGGTCTCGAACTCCTGACCTCATGTAATCCTCCCACCTCAGCCTCCCAAAGGGCTGGGATTACAGGTGCCTCTGGTTTTTTATATGGAAATAGAGCAAAAATTTGGTGTCCTTTGGGCATCTTCAGCTCTCTATGACAGTGTAGTTGTTGGTGATGCCTGTAAGTAAATTTGGGTTCTCTGCTGGCCTGTGACATCCCACATCCCCAACCTCCCAAAAACCAGTGCATGCACTTCCCAGAGGAAGAGCCACTACAGACTTTAAGCAGCTTAAAGACTTACATGACAGACTTTTAGACAGCCTATGAGCTTAAATACTGCTTCCATAGCAAACTCTCTTCCTTGCATATTTTCTTTTTTAAAGGTTGTTGTGACTTTTATTCCCAATATCCAAGGAAGCTGTAATAATTATGTGAAGATTCAAGGTATACTCTCTTATGATATAATCAATTGTCTGTCCTTGGAGATTCATTGTTTCATTCTATACGACTGTAGCATTTAAATAAGTTAATACGAATAAAAGACTAATTTGTGTACATATCTATACATTTATAGCCTGCATACAGGGCCTGGCACAGAGCAGGACTTCAGTAAGTGTTCATCTGGCTTCTCTATCAAATGTAGAACACAGGAGGGCTCAAGAACTACTATTATTGGCTTAAGTTATTCTCCGGGTAGAAAGTAGTAGGCCACCTTTTCTTCACTTTTCCAGTCAGTGTTTGATCTTTCAGTGGCAAGAGGAAGTCTTGAGTCAAAAGAGTCTGAGGGCCAGAACTCCTCCATGAATTAGTATTGTCACAGGCAGGCTAGGTAGGAGATAAAATCTGGATGACCTAACTGTGAAGGGACAAGGCAAAGCACATGAATATTAAGTCCAGGTAGCGCTTGTTAAGAATTTAGAGAGGCTAGTGCCTTTATGTACAATTGGGCAGGTTGTATTCAGCACAAGAATGCTCAAATCACAAAGACAGGGGAGTGCCTTTTACTTCTTCATGTAATGGTACTATCTGGCTCACCGTGATTCTGAGAGAGCCTTGAAAGACAAAACACAGACAAATTGTGGAAAAGGTTTCACATGTGGCCCAAGAATCAAGAAGACCCCCATGAACTCAACATTTTCTCCCAGCCAGTAAGCTTTGATACGTGCCTTTCTGGTGGCAAAACCAATGCCTGGATTTGGCCTCAATGAAACCTATGAGGTTTCTAAAACCAGTGTGGAGAGAATGGGGCCTTGAATATTGGAGAAAATAACTGTAGAAGGCTAAGTCACAGAATCAGAAAACTGAGAAGTGACCTTAGAAACTGTACTGGGTTAAATGGTGCCCACCCCCTCTCCACCACTACAAAGTGCATGTCTACCAGGGACATCAGAATTTGACCCTATTTAGAAATAGAGTCTCTGCAGATGTAATTAGTTAAGATGAGGTCATATTAAAGTAGCGAGGGCCCTTAATGCAAAATGAATGGTGTTTTTATAAGAAGAGGAGAGACACAAAGACACACAGAGGAAAGATAGCCTTGTGAAAATGGAGGCAGAAATTGGAATGATGTAGCTACAAGCCAAGAAATGCCAAGAATTGCCAGCAATGATTAGAAGCTAGGAAGAGGCAAGGAAAGATTTTTCCTTAGAGCCATCAATGTAAGCATGGCCCTGTCCATGAACTTCATTGAAAACTTTTAGCCTGTAGAACTGAAAGAGAATAGATTTGTTTTAAGCCACCTAATTTGGGGTACTTTGTTAGGGCAGCCACAGGAAACTAATATAGAAATCACCTCGTCCAATGCCTTCAAAGTGCAGATGTACACACTCAGACCTGGAGAGACTTGAATGGCTTACGCAATGTCACAGGGCTGAATGCTGGCAAAGCTAGGACGATTCAACCATTCACTCGCTGGTTCTTTCATTACTTTTGACATTCACTGAGCTCTTTCTGAGATCACCGTGCCAGACTCTGGGAATGATTAAAGAACACTAAGACCCTTCCCTTCATGGAACTTTCATTCTAAAAGAATTGATAGATAATAAACCAATATTTACAGAATCAAATATTTAATTGCCAGTAAAGTGAAAGCTATAGAGAAAACCAAGTTCCAATAAGAGCACATGGGGATTTGACCTAACCTGGGGATTAGATAAAGTGTCCACGAGAGGCTGGGCACGGTGGCTCACACCTGTAATCCCAGTACTTTGGGAGGCCAAGGCAGGCAGATCACAAGGTCAGGAGATTGAGACCATCCTGGCTAACACAGTGAAACCCCGTCTCTACTAAAAAAAATAGAAAAAATTAGCTGGGCGTCGTGGCAGGCACCTGTAGTCCCAGCTGCTCGGAAGGCTGAGCCAGGAGAATGGCGTGAACCCAGGAGGCAGAGCTTGCAGTGAGCCAAGATCGCGCCACTGCACTCCAGCCTAGGCGACAGAGCGAGACTCCGTCTCAAAAAAAAAAAAAAAAAAAAAAGTATCCACGAGAAAGTGACATTTGAAAAGAAATCTAAATGATATATTAGAATTAGCTGACCATGGCATGGAAGGCTATGTGTGCAGGCATGTGAGGAAGGAGGTTTTTGAGGGGGTAGATAGGTAGTATTAGAGAACAGCCCAGGTAAAGAGTCTAACCTTCCCCTCAATCTTCTTTCTTCTACACTGCCTTTCCTGGAAACTCATACCAAAGTAAGGCAATGTCATTGTTCTTTCAAAAAATGTTAATGAGATGTTAACTATAAAATATTTACAACCTAAAAAAGACAGAGGAAACTCTTATTTGCAGCATGCACTGAACTATGTCTACCCTAGAAATATCATAACATGCTATCTGAAAATTTTCACCTTTTGCGAAGCTGAGAACACCCTCTCCCATCCTCCCATACCATATATGAAGTTAAATCTATCCTGTCTGCAAAAGAAGTTCAACAACAATAATAAGGATTTTCCAGCCAAGCGTGGTGGCTCACGCCTGTAATCCCAGCACTTTGGGAGGCTGTGGCAGGTGGATCACCTGACGTCAGGAGTCTGAGACCAGCCTGGCCAACATGGTGAAACCCCATCTCTACTAAAAATACAAATTATTAGTCGGGAGTGGTGGCAGGTGCCTGTAATCCCAGCTACTTGAGAGGCTGAAGCAGGAGAACTGCTTGAACCCAGGAGACAGAGGTTGCAGTGAGTCGAGATTATGCCATTGCACTCCAGCCTGGGCAACAGAGCAAGACTCTGTCTCAAAAAAAAAAAAGATTTTCCTCCACAATGACCATCATAAACCAACCTGGCCGTCATAAATAGGAATTTGGTAAATACTGTATAGCTAATAAATCATCGCAATTACACATGCCTGTGGAATTCAAAGGTTGTTTGTGGAAGGCTATTAAATGTATGGTACTATTACAACTGTCCTACACACAGAATTTTTTCTCTGAATAAGTCACCAAATGGTAATTCAAAATGGGTCATGTTTTCCACTTCAAGTTCATTACATTCAAAGTAAACTGAGTGAGTGAATGACTGGCTAACCCCAAACACTCCTCACCCAGAAAGTCAATGGCCACACAGCACTGTCATCTCATAAAAATCCTTGCATATCTGAAGCTCTTTTATATGGAATCTAATCAAGAAGTCAGGAAGACTCAAAAACTACTGAAATTCCCTTTGTTTCTTAAATGAGCTCCTGGCCAAGCTGTCTTTTCTTTCTATAGTGGGACCTTAAGTTTTGTGATTCCTTTACTTTCTCATTTCTATTCTACATTAAGTAAATAAGAAGAATTATACATTCCTAAACAGAACAAAGAGACTGGATGAGCTCAACATAATACATCAGTTCAGAAATGCCAAAGGGGCATTTCAGAAGATTTCATGTGAAGTGACAGAGAGGTTCCCCAATGCTGAAAAACAATGCAACTCCTCTGTCTTGAGATTTCTGAGCTTGTTTGCAATAATTGCCTTTGCCCACCCAACCCATCTCGTTCAGGGAAGGCTCTGATGTCTTTCCACAATTGCTCTGCTCTGATGTGGACTTGAAAAAAATTCCTCCACATGGATGCACTCAATCACCCAGCATTAAATGAGACATCTAAGGATTCTGCCACTCACCATATCTGTCAGGTTTTCTCGGCCCTTTTAGGACTCCATTGTGCAAAGTCACTACAATCCCATTACTAGCTGGCATATGATCAGATGATAGCTAAAGTGAACACAAACACTTAAACGGCACAAGGAACTGCTGAGGTCTCACTCTTGGGTAACGCAGCCCAAGAGATTTTCTGACACCCGATCCACAAGCCAAACAATCACATTGCAAAATGCTTTCAATGTCCAGGAACAACCATTCAATTGGCCATCATGTGCCTGTCATCTGGTCCTGAGTGCTTCTGAGAAGGGCAGTTTGCCCTTTATTCTCTGCAAACCTTTCTCTTTCAGAAACCACTACGTTTTTCTAGACTTCTTCCCACAACACTGCCACCCAGATATCTGCAAAAGTCAGTTCTTACTACAGACTGGCTTTGTATGTGACTCTGTACATTAGCTGGGCATTTTCTTAGGTGAAGAGAGATGCCGGTTTAGTTCTAGAGAAATAACTATAATTAGTCAGAGTGGTTTAACTGTTCATTGACTGGTCTACACTCTGCAGCAGGAATAGCAAGCAGCATGTCCTTCTTCAACCAACACAAGATGTAATTTGGGTGCTGAATGCCAAAGATACAAAGTAGACAAAAGATACACTGTCCAAGAAGTTGGCAATCTATTTGTGGAAGCTTGCACACGCACACGTGCACACACCCACACACACACACACACAGGTAATACAAGGCAGTATACAAATGTCACGTGAGGGATAGAAAGCAGGGAAACATAAGCAGTTGGAGAAGGGAGACATCTCTCTTTGAGCAGAAGTAGTCTTAGAAGTCTTCCCAGAGTAGAGATGATCAGAGAGAGGCTGTGAAAGGTGGTGAGGGTTTAGATACACAGTTAAGTTTGTGGGGATTCTCAGGAGGGGAAGAGTCACAGACAAAGATAGAATCCAGGATGCATAGCCTGATATCACAGTGCTGGCAGAGAAACCCAAGAATGTGCAGGGGAAATATCCCTCCTAAAAATACATGTTTCCAAAGTGGTAGTTTTTCAACAATATTGAAGGATGGGCAGTAAGTCGCTGATGAAAAGAATTCAGCAGAAGCTGTGTGATTGCAAAGGTCAGTCAGTTCAGTATGTAATTGGAACATGGGCAGTAGGACTGTGAGATGAACTGACCATGCTGAATGAAACTAATGTCTTTTTAACCTGGCAGCTTCCCCACCAGCCAAGGGGGCAGGCCTTGTACCAAGGCCCAGCCCCATACTGGGGAACCTACTTCTAATAAAACAACCACATCTCAGTGCTGTGATAATCCTCATAAACATGTGCATTTTTGAATCTTGGATTGAAAGAGAGACAAAACTCTTCTGATAAAGGAATCACAATTATAAAGTACATCCCAAGAGGAAGACAGGAAGAAAGGAAAGGAGGTAGGAAAACTGAAATCAACTTGACTGCTTGCTAGGACTTTGTCACATCCTCATAGGAGGAAGACTGAATATAAAATGAGCAATTAGGATGAGGTTTAGAAATAACTTCTAGGCTCTGCTTCTTTATCTAAACTCTCTCCTTGGTTACATGGGGCTGGCTCTGGCAGCCCTGGGGCAGGGATGCACATATTTGTCCCCAGAACCCACAGCTGAAAGAGAAGTCACTGAGGAAGGAAGCAAGATGAATTACTTCTCTTGCTGGTTGTTTCCCATAAACTAAAGGAACACTTGGGGTGTATTTTTCAAGTCATTGTTTATCATCTTTGAATTAAATTAGGCCTGTTAAACAGAAGAAAATATAAGGGGCTTCACAGGTTCTTAGCTATCATTGGGATCTTGACTGGGGTTAGTGGGTTTCAAGAAGGGAAAAGCTGAGGAAGATGACAGAGAGTAGTTTCCAAATCAAAGATGCAATGGCTCTCAACTGTTCCACCTAAACTCTGGGATTGGACAGTCCCTTGGGAACAACTTTGTCAGTGACACCCAATCCCCTGGGAGGCAGGTATACACACGTGGAAAAAGAAAGTTTCCCCAGTGATGCTGATCCATGCACCTTGGGAATCACTGCAATGGAGGGAAAGAATATAAATGGGGACAAGCTAATGAGACCAGTTTTCCCTGACTAGAAAAGAAAGACCCTGTGTTCTCACTTAGAAAAGCAAGTGTGAATAATCTTTGAATGTGACAGTCTGAGGTTCAAATTCCAGGAGTTTTACTTACTGCGTGTGCCCCCTCTGGGTCTCGAATTCCTATTAAAGAACGAGGTAATAGCAGTTACTTCACACAGGGGTGGTGAGGGGCAAGGAGGTGATGTGAGTCAAGCACCTGGCACAGTGTCATTGAGCAGGCAGTTGATGAACACTAGGTGAATCCATTTGATGCAGGATGAAGGATGGGGTTAGGAATTAGATGAAAATATAAAGGATGTTCACTCTTTGGAACATTAAAGCTTGATAACAAAAGATGGAAGTTCTTATGGAATGGCATTTAAAGTTTAAATGGTGCTCTCATCTTTGTGACTCCTTTGTCCCTCACAATCATCCTCGAGGATCATTAGAAGGTAATGGTGGCCCAGGAGGTTGTCATTTGCCTGACATCACAAAGCCAGCAAAGAAATACAGAGGTAGGAATAGACGCCACATGCAGATCTCTGATTATATCACACAGCCTCACTGTCTGGCAGCTGTACCACCTACTATGTATATTTTTTCAGCACTCACACCATAAATATGCTCACTTAGCAAATATGTATTGAGTGCCTACTATGTGCCACATCCATCTGTCAGTGAACAATGCAGCAAAGCATTGTCTCCTCTCAGAGACAGTGGTGGAGAGGAAAGGCGGGGGAAATCAACAACAGGTGGGAGACATAGTAAGTAAGTAAAGCCGATAGCATGCTACACATTGCTAAGTGCTATGGAGGAAAAGAAAAGAAAAATTAGAGTAAGGGAGATCGACAACGTGAGGGTCAGGGGAAGGTGCCAGCTGCAATTTTATTTTTATTTATTTACTTTTAGAGACAGGGTCTCACTCTGTCGCCCAGGCTAGAGTGCAGTGGGGCAATCACAGCTCACTGTAACCTCAAAATCCTGGGTTCAAGCAATCCTCCCACCGCAGGCCACCACTAGTCGCTCACAAGTAGCAAGGACTACAGATGCACGCCACTTAAAAAATTAGCATCTGGCTAATTTTTAAAAGTTTTTGTAGAGATGCGGTTTTGTTATACTGCCCAGGCTGGTCCTGAACTCCTGGCCTCAAGTGATCCACCTCCTCCCAAAGCACTGGGATTACAGGCATGAGCCACTGTACCTAGCCTACAATTTTAAATACAATAGTAACAGTAGACCTTACGGAGAAGGTGATGTCTGAGCAAAGCCTTGAAGGAGGTGAGAGAGTTAGAAAGCCGGTAACAGGAGAAGACAGTACAAAGCAAAGGGAACAGCCCATGCAAGGATGCTAAGTCAGGGGCATTCCTCCTGGTGTGCAGCAGGAAGAGCTGCCCTTGTGGTAGGAATGGCTGTAAAAGGGAAGGGTAACTTAAGGGAAAGTTCTGGTTTTTGTTGTTGTTGTTGTTGTTTTGTTTTTTGTTTTTCTTAAGACTGGTGCAAAAAAGGCTTGGGTGCTATGGGCACACTGCCATTCTTTCTGGCAGAGATTTGGGTTGTCAAGACCCCTCTCAAACCAAGCATGCTGTTCATTGAGTGCTTACGTTTACATCATACCCAAACACCTGGTCAATTTGAAGAAATTTCACCAACCCTTTTGTTTAGTATAAGAGCATAGTGTGTTTTTCATGCTTTAAACCAATTAGGTTGGCTTTATGTGCAATCTAAGAGTCACAAACCACATACTTACGCAGTGACATGGATTCTGTCACCAGGCTTTTCACCTTTGTTCTAATCTTAAGATGTAATAGATTTTGCAGTAAAAGCCTGAGCTTCCAGCTATGAGATGCATTTTAGGCTTCTCCCAATTATTTACATAGTGTCAGATTATAAATGTCTCATATTATAAGAATTAGTATCGAGCTGCAAGAACAAAGCAAATAATTACCAGCACCACACATGGAGGACTGTGTTTCAAATTCTGTCTTGCTGCCACCCTGATGTAAGCAAATGATACTGGTCGTGTATCTCCTGATCACAGCCACAGTAACACTCACCACAAATCAACTTCCACCTGCTCGCAGTTCCAAAAATAGAGCAGCACAGAGATTTCTGTGTGCTAGAGAAAGCAGTCAGTCTTAGGGATTGAAAAAGACACAGTTCAGATGCAGGACTTGTTAAAGAGTAACAGGAACTGAGCATCTGCAGTTCTGGGACAAGTCCCCAAAAGAGTTCACAAAGTCTCTGAGACTGTCACCTTAGCATTTTACTACATCATACAAAGTGCATATACTATAGTATGCTATAATATCTGTACATGTATATGTATATGTGTATATACACTATATGACACTACATTAGAGATAAAAACCAACTTTGGAGGATGGTTCAAACTACATAATGTGGGCTATCAAAGAACAAACCTGAATCAATAATTCGTATTCATTTTTAAATGATTTATAACATTTTATATGTGGTTTTGATATAACTGAATAAGAGATTTCTCATGGTCCTTTGTAAAAACTATCCTAACCAAACTACCAAACTTAGCTAACTAATGTTTAGTTTAATAAGTTAATGCCACCATCAGGTAGAAACAAGATTGTATCCTATACACAGCAAATCATCACAGAATAGGGCAATCTGTAGCTTCATATCTGCTTGATATGTGGTGACTTCAAGGCTTGGGTAAATTCTCATTCTTTATTTTATGCTTTAAAATGTAAGCATCCACTGTACATTAGTCAGATTTCCTGTTCAACAGTTGAACACTAGTAGAATCTCATTCTCAATTAATATAGCATTGCACTTAGCAATATGAGGTTATTGCCACACTCCTCCTGGGATACCTTAGGGCTTAGAGACTTTCCTCGAGCTAGCTCTAAGAAGTCTCCAGGTATTCTGTCAGAAACAAGCTGCACAACACTTGCCAAGCTTTCTGAACTTTCCAGCATGTGACCAGCTGGGCTTCACCTGGGTAATTCACAAAGCAATAGTTTTTTCAGTTTATCAGGAACAACATATCTAAAATTTGAAGCTCCCACAGCAGTTATTTGGGTGCCCTCCTTAGCCAAAGAGTAGAAAACAGATACATACAGTCACAAAGAAAACATGTTAAATAGTGGCTTGGTTATTGTGTTTGTTTGTTTGTTTTGTTTTTAGTCTCCAAAGCACTTAAGCACTTCTCAGATGACAGGTGGTGACAACTTAATGTCTGAAGACTTGCTATGCCTAAGCACTGTGTTAGGACCATTAGACAGAATTTCTCATTTAATTCTTACAGCAGCCTGCTCAAATGTCAGTCCACTAATATCATCCCTATTTCACAGATAAGCAAAAAGAGGCCTTAGAGAGATTAAGCAGCTGATGCACATTGCATGGCTAGGAAATGCTACAGCTTACATCTCAGGTCCTATGCCTGGTTTGATACCTCGATGATTATAATTCACTCCATTCATATCTTAGGCTTCTCCCCTTTTTGAGAGCATATTTTATAAGAGCACATTTTCAGCATGCATTTTTAGGAAAAAATCCTTATCCATTCCCCAAACTGGTTCTATCCATTTATGCAAAAAAATTAAACTTTCTAAACTGCAAATACGTATGCACTGCTTGGTGGCTGGATTTAGCAAAAATGCCCTGTCCTGATTCCTTAAAAAGTTAAACGTACGCCTACCCTATGACCCAGCCATCTCATTCTTAGTAATTTGCCCAAAAGAAATGCAAACATCTGTCCACAATGCGACCTGTAAACAAGTGTTCATCGACTCCTTATTCACAATAGCCAAAAACTGGAAATGGTCCCATAAGGAAGTGGGTAAACAAAATATGATATGTATCCACCCAGTGAAATAGTATTCCACAAGGTAAAGAAATAAGCTACTGATACAGGCAACAATATGGATGAATATCTCAAGGTGATTACAGTAGTGAAAGAAACCAGACACAAGAAAGTATACACTATATGATACCATTTATTCTAGAAAATGCAAACTAATCTACAGTGACAAAACCCAGATCAGTGGCTGTCTGGGGCCAGGGGCTGAAAGAAGAAGGGATAAAAAAGAGACATGAGGCAACTTTGGAGGTGATAAAAATGCTCTCTCTATTGTCTTGTTTATGGTGGTGATTTCATGGAGGTACACAGCCGCAAACCCCATTGCATTCTCTCTCTAAAAGAATGTAATGTATTATACACAGATAAAACTCCAAATATTTGAAAACAAATTATACAGGTTTGTAAAGGAAAGCATTTATATATTGAACTCCAGTGATCAAATCTTTTTTTAAAACATACTTAAATATTTTTTTAAAGTGCCCAGTCCTTATCCAGTGCTACACATGGTTTGAGCTATCTGCATTATTTGTTTTAGATTCTAAGTTCCTGGTACTTAAGAACAAATTTTCCTTTTTAGTTTAAGTCCTGTGCAGTACCCAACATAACATTAGGCAGGGAAAGTATTCAGAAAATTTAAACAAAACCCCATCCTGCTATTTTTTATTGTTTTCCAAAGAAATCCTGGGAACAGAATCTAGAGTGAGCTGCCAGCTTGGCCAACAGACCCTAAAAAAGTGTCATCAAGGAAATGTTTGCTTTTGTTCCTAAACATATAAAGATTGCCAAAAACTCCAGACGGTGGGTGAAAAATCACCTGCAAGAAAGTCTCAGAACTTTTCCAAAATCCTTTTTATGTTAAGAGACATGTTAGATTTTGTGGCCCACAGAGCGAGCATTGCCCCTGAAAGCCAAGTGCAATCTTGTGTGCTTGAACTTTCAGGTTCTCTATACGACAAAGGATAAGGGGAAGGAAGGTGACAATACAGAGCTCATCCCACAAGAGGTCAGAGACCAGAAAGTATTCGCAGCTCTGGGTTTGCTCCCATCTCCTCTCCTTCCTGTTGTAATGAGACAGAAGCCTTTATCCATGTGACTGAAGGTGCTGGTTCACAAACTTTGTTACTGACCCTCAATTAGGTAAGTACAGAAACTGAGAGAGTGTTTAGAAACTCATACAGCATTTTGACTTTGCTGTGATCAGTGGCCTCAATGCTCATTAAACAGGGTATAGGCTGGATCCAGTGTTGTCAAACAAGGGTGGTGAATCTAGTCATGAAGAGTAAGGCCATGTTTCATTCATAGAGGATAAAATTAAGAAGGAAAAAAAAAAGTGGTCCTCCTCCAAAGATGGTTTGAGAGGCAGAGTTGCATAGTGCTGCTTAGTCCATGAAAGTTAATTTTTCCCAAAGTGATGATGGCAAGAGGCAGAGAGAGGCAATTCTCTAATAGCCAGTCAAATCCATGCAACCCCCAGTCTGTCTGCAGGTGTTCATATTGAGACTGTACAGTGAATTAAATAAACCTTCTCAAAAAGGAAGTTTATCCAAAGTGCTATGTTTCCATTCTAATTAGCATCACGGCTGTACAAGCTGCAAATACGGTTGTCATCACATCAAGAATCAAAATGAAGGTCATGATAATGACTGTGTGGATAGAATTAATTAATTTTTTTGCATCACTGTAGGAACACACTTATTCTTGAATCAGCCCCATTAGTTTTTGGAGCAGCCAACTTAGCAGACACAGATGGGGCTACTCCATGTGGCCACTGCTTAAACCTAATTAGGGCAGAACTAAATGAAGCCCAGGAAACTCGGTCTCTTCATTCCTCCTGTTTTCCACAATGATTTACTGGTGGGGAGCTCAGAGTGTATGACAGATAGGTTGTCTCGCATAACACAGGGAGTGCATGGGAGGAGGTCTGCTCTTCCTAATTGCTGATAAAACGGCACCGATTCACATGGACAAAGATAGAGGCCAGGACTTTTAAGATTACAGGCAAGATTTACTTAATTCTTCAACTTTTGTATCTCAGCTCAATTGTCACAGTCTTTCCCAAGTTCACAGATTAGACTGCTTCCTCCTGTTTATCACAGATATACCAATTTAGTTCTGTGATTCTTAGATTGGTATCCATCTCCCCTACAGTTCAGTAATCTCCACAGGGCAGTAATCATGCCTGTCCTATTCATCGCTCGATCCCTAGCGCTTAAGCACAGTGATGAGTAATAGAACACACTTAAGTCCGGGTGCGGTGGCTCATGCCTGTAATACCAGCACTTCGGGAGGCCGAAGCAGGCGGATCACCTTGAGGTCAGGAGTTTGAGACCAGCCTGGCCAAAATGGCAAAACCCCGTCTCCACTAAAAATACAAAAAATTAGCGAGCATGGTGGTGCACACCTGTAATCCTTGTTACTCGGGAGGCTGAGGCAGGAGAATCACTTGAATCCAGGAGGCAGAGGTTGCAGTGAGCCAAGATGGTGCCACCGCACTCCAGCCTGGGCAACAGAGTGAGACTCCATCTCAAGAAAGAAAGAAAGACAGAAAGAAAGACAGAAAGAAAGACAGAAAGAAAGAAAGAAAGAAAGAAAGAAAGAAAGAAAGAAAGAAAGAAAGAAAGAAAGAAAGAAAGAAAGAAAGAAAGAAAGAAAGAAAGAAAGAAAAGGAAAGAAAGAAAGAAGGAAAGAAAGAAAGAAAGAAAGAAAGAAAGAAAGAAAGAAAGAAAGAAAGAAAGAAAGAAAGAAAGAAAGAAAGAAAGAAAGAAAGAAAGAAAAGAAAGAAAGAAAGAAAGAAAAGAAAAAAGAAAAGAAAGGACTCAAATATACATGTGCTGAAATAAAGGATGAGTAAATGGATGGATGGAAAAATAAAGCCTCTAGATATCAGACCATATATACAACACTTTGACCCTTGGTTGTTTTTCTGTTTGTTTGTTTTTTGAGACTGAGTCTCGCTCTGTGGCCAGGCTGGAGTGCAGTGGCACAATCTCGGCTCACTGCAACCTCCAACTCCCTGGTTCAAGCGATTCTCCTGCCTCAGCCTCCCAAGTAGCTGGGATTACAGGCACCCACCACCACGCCTGGCTAATTTTTGTATTTTTAGTAGAGGTGGGGTTTCACCATGTTGGCCAGGAGGGTTTCAATCTCCCTGTGATCCGCCTGCCTGGGCCTCCCAAAGTGCTGGGATTACAGATGTGAGCCACTGTGCCCAGCCTGGTCCATGTTTTAGATCAAATGATAGAACTAATCATGAGTCTCACATAATTATTAAAATTTTTAAGAAGAGAGAATAGGCCACAGAGGTCTTATTATTAACTCAAAAGAAAATATTCCTAAGAATTCAGGGGTAAGAAATATACTAAGAGTATTTAAATCGTGGTTCTTGCCCATGGGGAGTTTTATAAATGAAATAGCTCTCTTTTCTGGAATAATCAATAGATTACTGAGAAATAATAAAGAGACCTGGATTATTCTGTATTACAATTAGGACAAAATGCCACAGGTAATGTTTAAAAGTAAAAGTCATGATAGAGAACAACGAATTTGCCAACATAATCTATGCTTTTAGTCTAATCATAATCCCTAGAACATTAACATTATCAATTACAAATAATAAAAACCTGCGACTATATGACTTGTCTACAAAGGCTTTCTTCCAACATCTAGATTATAAATGCACAGGTATTTTACCAAATAGGCCCTCAACACTCCAGTGGCTATCTCAATTTTAGTTGAAGAGAGTGGATTTACCCACTTAGTATTTACTGAGAAATAGTGTCATTAGATAGACTACAGACCAGACTAATTATCAAGTCACATAAACATAAATCCATTAATTTTTTCCTAGCAAACACAAATTATTTTTATCATTGTACTATCTGAATAATAATGCTTTTCTGTTATCATGAAGCAACAATGCCTACAATGAGTTTCATTAACATGCACTGAAGTATGAACGCTCAACAAAAGCATAAAAATCTATGTACTTTAAATTTTATTGTTCTCCATTTTCCAAAAAGCATTTGAGATGACCCAAAAAGAGGAAAAAGTCTATCTATCTATCTATCTATCTATCTATCTATCTATCTATCTATAGATATATGAGACAGAAGGGAAAAAATTCATCTGCATACATAATATAGTTTAAAATAAAGCAATTCAATAAAGCATAGATCATTTTGTGATAAATAATATACTTCTAAACCTAACTAGTAGATATTTTGACATTTCTTTTCTTTAAGCATATTTATTGGACTATTTAAGATATGCATTAAAGCACTTTTACCAATATCATTTTATCCACTCAAATTATCAGTAGGAAAGGAGGTAAAAGTGATGAAATTAACTTTTATGGGCCAAACACTGTAAATATGATCCATTTAATCCTCACACTATCCTTTCAAGAAGGTCGTGTTACTCTCTTATAGATGAAAAGAGAGAAACAAAGATAAAACTTATAAAGCTGAGAAGAGGTGGGGCTGGAGTCAAACCTAGGACTGTCTGACACTGAATTCCATGGAGTCTCATGATTTAAAGGCACATGTGGGAGAGGGAGAGGAAGATAGCAATGGGGATTGTTTACATTTCAACCCTGCCCCATCTTTCTCTCAGCAATAAATGTGAGCCAAACCTTTGGACACAAACACAACCTGACTGACTGCACTGTAATCAGTTCCACTCACACAGTAGTTAACAATCCACTGGGATGCAATGTTAGTAACCTGGTTAAAAGTATACACTTATTTAACTGAACAATGCTTAGCCATTTCAGAGTCACTACAATGATTCCAGAAGATTTTGAAAGATCCATCCAACCAGGTCTTTAAGCCACAAGAAGACAATGTAATTCACAAACATCGTAATTTAGCAGTTACTCACAGCAGGAGTTTTGCTAAAACAGTTCGCAATTGGATACGCTAGGATGCTTTTCTCATTCCCAGATTTGGTAAAGGACAACCAGTTCATTTGAGGATTGAAACATTTTCAAAGTGCACTGTAAAATTAGACATATTCCCCCCGCCACCCCAAAAGGTTTGAGGCTCTTTTTTTCTCCCAAATCTATTGTTCAGTTAATCTGCGCATGCATGCCAGAATATTCTAATTTAAATCTGAGCCTGGAACATGCTATATTTTGTTTCTAGCTGCAAGAGTGTGAATGCCATAAATAACATGTACTGTGCTTGTTCTCTGTTCCTAAACAGTCTGATAAGCTCATATTGAAATCATTTCAGCAATCACATTTGACAGCTCTCTAGAATCCTGTTCTCTCCAGCCTCCTAACCAGTCCATTATTTCTGCCAGTTTCTAGGCAGACGAGGCATTCAGACACCTGTCTCTAAATGAGAACAGACAGCCCTGGCGGAACCCTCGTAGGAGAGGTATGCTCCAACTAATACGCCATCAATCTGTCAGTGGCTCTTAAGCCCCCTTAGTCTTGTCCAACTGAAGGCCAGCTCAGAGCCTTGATCAAGGGAGAACACAGTGGGTGAGAGTCCTGTCAAGTCCATTCCAAGGGACCTGTATGCAAGGATGTATGCCAGACCAAATCAGCGCAACCCGGATCCACTACAGTGGCAGCATAGTACTTATCTTCCTGTAACTCATTCATCCTTTAAATAAATAGTAATTAAACATCAACCAGGTCACAAAGACACCATGTGTCATAGAGAATTTTGAAGCTAGACAATTTCTAGGGTTCATTCCTGACTCCAATGCACATATAGGAGCCTAAGTATCTTAAATTTTCTGGGCCTCAGTTTCTCCATCTGCACCATGGTGATAACATACATCACTTCACAGGATTTCTGTGAAGATCAAATGAGATCATTCATTTTGTAAGACATCTAGCATAATGCATTACTTCATAAAGAGCCACTTAATAAAACACCAATCCTCTTGTTTCCTTCTCTTCTTGGGACCAAAGGATTTCCCATTTTCTCAAATCATGCAGCCTTTATATTAAAATCAAGAGCATATAGGACACTGAGAAGGAAACAGGGCTTTTCTCTTTTTATTTTTCAGTAAAATGGTTATTGAAGTATAACATTCATATAGAAAAGCGTATAAATCATCAAGGTAAAGCTCACTGAATTTTCACAAAGTGACATACCTGTGTAGCCTAGATCAAAATTGGGCACAGGGGGCAGCCTTCCAGGAGCCCCCTGTGCCCAATTCCAGCCATTTTCTTCCAACCCTAATTCCTTAAATGAATCCCAACACTATAGATCACTTTTGCCTGCTTTTGAGTTAAGTAAGATTTTAATTAGATCGCTCATACAAATGGCAAATGGAAACACAGAACATTTTATATGAATTTGCAGCTAATTAGCTAAGTCAAAGACATAATAAATTATAAAAAGAAATATATACATTGATAGCAAAGAAGATAATAAAGGTAATAAATATTGCCAGGACTGTTAGGTTCCCTCCTTTCTCTTATTCCTTATGTAAACACTGTCGAACAAGCAGAGAAATCTTACACATTCAGATGGTAAGATGCATCATATGTGCTGTCTGTGTGGTCCTTGATTGAGAAGTAGACATATTACTCCAAGATGATGATGAAGAAGGAAGTGTATTTTGTAGAAAAAAGAAAAAAAGATCTCATTCTAAAAGTAGTTTCCATTGCCCAAGCTTAAAATACAAACCAGTAATTTCCCCCCAAATACATCTAAGTCTTAAACCTCACTGATAGCCTCCTCAATACCTTAAAAACTACCTTTGAAACCCTTGGAACCCTTAGAAAACTAACTTTGGAAATTCTCATCTAGTCAAATGTAACAGTATTTGCCCTTCAGGATTAGAAATTCCATCAGACCTTTTCCTCCCCCTAGACAAAAATGGGTGCTCCCCACCATTTTTTAAACATTTTTGTGGGTTCATGGTAGGTGTATATATTTATGGGGTACATGAGATGCATTGATACAGGGATGTAATATGAAATAAGCACATCATGGAGAATGTGTTATCCAACTCCTTGAGCATTTATCCTTCCAGCTACAAATAATCCAATTAAAGTTATTTAAAAATGTACAATTAAGTTATTATTGACTATGGTGACACCGTGTTGCCATCGAATAGTAGGTCTTATGCATTCTTTCTATTTTTTTGTACCCATTAACCATCCCTGCCTGTCCCCCTCCCAAGCCCCCAACCACCCTTCTCAGCCTATGGTAACCATCCTTCTGTTCTCCGTTTCCATGGGCTCAATTGTATTGATTTTTAGATCCCACAAATAAGTGAGAACATGTGGTGTTTGTCTTTCTGTGCCTGGCTTATTTCACTTAGCATAATGGTCTCCAGTTCCATCTATGTTGATGCAAATGACTGGATCTCATTCTTTTTTATGGCTGAATAGTATCCCATTGTGTATATACACCACATTTTCTTTACCCATTCATCTACTGATGGACACTTAGGTTGCTTCCAAATCTTAGCTGTTGTAAACAGTGCTGCAACAAACATAGCAGTGCAGGTATCTCTTCAATATACTGATTTCCTTTCTTTTGGGTATATCCAGCAGTGACATTGATAGCTGGATCTTGCAGTGGCTCAATTTTTGTTTTTTTGAGGAATCTCCAAACTGTTCTCCATAGCGGCTGTACTAATTTACATTTCCACCGACAGTGTATGATGGGTCCTTTTTCTCCACATCCTCACCAGAATTTGTTATTGCCTGTCTTTTGGATATAAGCCATTTTAACTAGGGTGAGATGATATCTCATTGTAGTTTTCATTTGCATTTCTCTGCTGATCAATGATGTTGAGTACCTTTTCATATGCCTGTTTGCCATTTGTATGTCTTCTTTTGAGAACTGTCTATTCAAATCTTTTGCCCATTTTTTGACTGGATTATTATATTTTTTTCCTAGAGAGTTATTTGAGTTCCTTATATATTCTGGTAGTTAATCCCTTGTCAGATGGGCAGTTTAAAATATTTTCTCCCATTCTGTGAGTTGTCTCTTCACTTGTTGGTTGCTGTACAGAAGCTTTTTAACTTGACATGATCTCATTTGTCCATCTTTGCTTCGGTTGCCTGTGTTTTGTGGGGTACTGCTCAAGAAATCTCTGCCCAGACCAGTGTCCTGGAGATTTTCCCCCATGTTTTCTTGTAGTGGTTTCATAGTTTAAGGTCTTAGATTTAAGTCTTTAAGCCATTTTGATTTGAATTTCATACATGGTGAGAGCTAAGGGTCAAGTTTCATTCTTCTGCATATGGGTATCCAGTTTTCCCAGCACCATTTATTGAAGAGACTGTCTGTTCCCCAGTGTGTTCTTGGCACCTTTGACCCCATCATTCTTGATGGCATGACTGCAACTTCACATTACTCGCTGAGAGGTCAACAAAGAGTACAGGACACTAGGATGAAGACAGAAATGCTGAGTTGTCTGCTTTTCAAATATTCTACAATGTAATGAATCTTAGTCACTGACATCATAGCATCATGTGCTGACATTATCAAAAGCTGCTCAAAAAGATGCTCAGCATCATTAGTCATTAGGGAAATCCAAAGCGAAACCACAATAGATAACACAACCACCAGGAGGACTACCAAAAAAATGGAAAATAACAAGTGTTGGCCAGGAAATGGAGAAATTTGAACATTAGTACACTGCTGGTAGGAATGTAAAATGGTGCGGCTACTATGGAAAACATTTTGGAAGTTCTTCAAAAAGTTAAATAGAATTACTATATGACCCAACAATTCTGCTCCTAGATATTACACCCAAAAGAAGTGAAAATGGTACTCAAACAAATACTTTACAGAAGTACTATTTACAATAGTCAAAATGTGGAAATAACCCAAATTTCTATCAACAGATGAATGAATAGGTAAACAAAATGTGATATGTACATGCAATGGAATATTATTCAGTTATAAAAAAGGAATGAGGCACTGATACATACTGCAATGTGGATGAACCTTGAATACATGCTAAGTGGAAGAAGCCAGACACAAAAGGTTACATAATACATGATTCCATTTATATGAAATGCCCATAATATGCAAGTACATAGAGACAAAAAGCAGATTGGTGGTTGCCTGGGGGCTGAGAGGCGGTAAGAAGGGAGAACTACTGATTGATGGTAGATTTATTTTAGGGTGATTATAATGTTTTAAAACATGATATAAGTGACGGTTGCACAACACTGCAAATGTACTGAATGCCACCAAACTACAGACTTAAAAACGATTAATTTTATGCCATGTGCATTTCACTTCCATTCTTAAAATGTCAAGAAAGATAAATAAAAACCAAAAAGATGGGGAAAAAGACACTGCTCATAGGTACCAAAGGAAAAATATACTCCTAAAAGTATAAAGGTGATGACAGAACAGTCAAGCAATGCAACTGAGAGGTCAATTAGAAATTGTTCCAATGGTTCCAGTCCCTCTCTCTTTGGCAATACAATAAAGGTTCTTTTAAACCCTTGTCTTTAAATCATTCTTTTCAAACCCTCATTTTTTCATGCCAATATATACAGGTCAAGGAGCCTAGACTCTGGCTAGCCAGGAAAAACCTAGCAGATAGCAAGAGTCTAGACAGATAGGAGGTTAGGCTGAGCAAAATCAAAGGCACCCAGGAGGTCCTTTTAGCCTAGGCAGGTAGGGTACAGGGATCAGGAGGTCAGACAAAGGCAGCCTGAGCAGCCCTGCACAACAAGGGACACCAGGTGAGACACACCGTCCGGCAGATCTAAGTGCCTTCAGTCCTGTGCAGCCTGCCTGATGTATGGATGTGAAAACCCTGAAACCACAGAAGAACGTTCACTACACACAGGAGGAGGTTTCAAAAATGCAGGTGAACACTTAAGGCAAAGCAAGAGGGGCTGGTTTCAGCAGAAGACGCTTCACTCCTTCCCAAGTTTCTTAGAATTGGCTCTAAAATCTGCATTTCAGCTAGGAACTTCGGTCCTTAGCAGTGTAATCACCAAGAACCAACTTTCACACAAGTCTACAAAAATTACAAAATGCAAAAGCGTATCATCTCACTTTCTTCTTCATAGAATGCTTTTTTCAAAATTTTATATTGTTTTATGTATTTTTTTTAAATATTATTTTTAAAAGAAGCTGTCAGCTGACAAATATATTTAGAAATGGCAGAATGGCTAATAAAACAAACTGAAAGTGTAGAGCTGTATATCATGTAGCAGCCTAACAAATTTGAGTATTTTTAATGTGCATCAAGGAAAACATATGCAAAGTGTCAAGTGACAAAGGAATACAAGATTTCACTCAGACATGCTTCAACATTTTCAAGACAGTGGCGCGATCTAGGCTCACTGCAAGCTCTGCCTCCTGGGTTCACGCTATTCTCCTGCCTCAGCCTCCCAAATAGCTGGGACTACAGGTGCCCGCCACCACACCTGGCTAATGTTTTTTGTTTTTTAGTAGAGATGGGGTTTCACCAGGTTAGCCAGGATGGTCTCAATCTCCTGACCTCGTGATCCGCCCGCCTCAGCCTCCCAAAGTACTGGGATTACAGGTGTGAGCCACTGTGCCCAGCTGGAATTGAGAATTCTTGAACTTCTGAGTTCTGCACCAGAATGGCACAGTGCTGGGAAAGCTTCCCATACCCGACTTGACCCTTTCTCTTTCCAACCTAAAATCTATCTTATAGCATGAAGGGTGTTGCTTCCTCACCCAAAACAGCTCTCCCTTGGTCATCCCTTAAGGCTGCGGCACACCCACTTCAGGAAGATGGAACTAAAGAAAAAGCCAGAGAAGACCCTAGAAGAAGGCTCCAGGCCATTTGGGCAGAGAATTTTAAGGCCGCAAACATCCACAGAAAGGTCTAGAAGGAGGAAGCACAGGCTGAAGGAGCCACACCTCCTTGGACTTGCAGACTCCCTGTCTCATGGGAAAAGGAGAATAGGGCCCTTCAAAGCTATGCTCCTTAAAGTGTTTTCCAAATAGGAGCATGGACTCCCCCTTGGGAGCTTCCTGGAAATGGAGAATCCCAGGCTCCACCCTGGACCTATTCAATCAAAATCTCTAGGTGATTCCTATGCACATTCAAGTTCAAGGGCAGGTACTAAAATAGGCATCCATTTTGTCCAAATCAAAGGGTGACACAAATCAAAGGGTGACACTGTATCTAGAGACTACTAACTCCTTAAATGAATGTCAGCTATTTAAGATGAACTAAATCCCACTCATGCACATGGCAACACAAGGATTTGTTAAAGTGCCCCAAAAACATAGGCGAAGGATAAAAAAAAAAACTAGAATGAGATAGGTCCTATCTGCATTTCTGGGTTCAGATTAAGCCATAAGGTTTTTTAAAACTGTAATACTATAATTCTAGCACTTTGGGAGGCTGAGGCAGGACGATTCCTTGAGCTCAGAAATTCAAGAACAGCCTAGGCAACATTGTGAGACCACATCTCTATTAGAAAAAAAAGTAAAAAAGTTGCCTGGATATGGTGGTGCATGTCTGCAGTCCCAATTATTCAGTAGGTTGATGTAAGAGGATTGCTTGAGCCCAGGAGGTCAAGTCTTAGTGAGCTGTGATCACACCACTTGTGCTCCAAACTAGGCAACAGAGTAGCACCTTGTCTCAAAAAAAGTCGTAACAGATCCCCAGAAACTTTATTAATTCTATCAAGGCATAATACCAACAGAAAACAAGTTAGAAACAGGAAAAAAAAGTCTGTTTCTATAATCAAAAGCAGGATTCCATAACCTAATTATTATATTTTCAATTAAACCAGAGCTCTTGGTATGTTTTCCCCCTTGTTTCTTGAATTAGCAGAGACCTGTAAGCATGTTCAGAGAAGGGACATGTTAACTAAGGAGAGAATTTCCCAATAAGAAGCTCAGCCCACAACATCTGATAATTAGGAATGTTATAACAATTCACTGACCCTTCAGGGACCCTTTTGTGTTGGCTGTCCTCGGGGATTCACAGAAAGCGGTATCACAATTTTTCCCAGTTGTCACTTTCACTGCTGCTTTTGCAGACTGTCACATTTACAAGTCTTCAAGAAATTGTTTGGGGAGCCACATGACGCCAGGATCATAAGAACTCTCTTTTTCTACAGTATCTGCCTTTCTGCCCTTAGGAGTCCTTTAACCTCAACCTGAGCACTTCTTGGGGGAAGAGTTCAACAGCACAATTCCTCACATCCTAGAGTATGGAATCTTGCTTCAGAACTTGAATGTCACTTGGTGTCTCAGAATTACCTTCCTCTTCAGAGGGTGAGTGGTGAGGGGAACCAAAACACAAGTGTGTGTGTGTGTGTGTGTGTGTGTGTGTGTGTGTGGCAGGGGGAATCTTCATTACTTCACCTACTCTTGTAGTAGCAAGAGGGTGCCTGACTTCACCACGCTGCTATGTGTACTATTATTGCTAGGTGAGCCAGGACATGGAGTTTCTGAATATGTTTGCTCCTGATAGAAGAATTGCAGATGAGACAATAAAGCAGAAACATGAAAAGAAGCAGCAACACTAGCCTAAAAGTACTAGGAGTAGAAATAATCTCAACAAGACACTTACTACAGCTGTACAGAGTGCTAAGCAGTTTCCAAACGTGCACGTTTTCATTTCATCTCTACTATAACATTTATGGCAGATGTTATCTCCATTTTATAGGTGAAAGCATTAAGACTTGGATTACTTGTTAGAAGATCCTACAGAGAGTGAGCCATGACTCAAAACCAGGTCTAGTTAACTAAAGTAAAACTCTTGACCAGTGTATGATACTGCAGCAAAAACAGAAGGCTCTGGAAGGTCCAACTGGATCCCTGCATGTTTGACAACCTCATAATATTCCAAAGCTACCTCTTACCTATCTTCTATTCCACCTTCTATCTGTCTCCTACTTAAATTTCCACATCTGGCCAAATTCTTTAACTTTAGCTCCCACGGATTCTCCATTTTCTGCTTTCCCTTCCCCCTGCCAGTAGCCTAGTTGAGGCTCTAGCCACTTCTCTTCTCTGTTACTGCAGCAGTGCCCTAACTCATCTCCTCCATATAACTCTCGTTTCTGTTATACATCCTCCACCTGGTGCCAGAATAAGCTTCCGAAAGCACAGGTCAGGGATGGCCCCTCCTCAGAAACTATCCAGCTTCCTAGAAGGCACAGACTCATACTAACCTTCCTTCCTGTCTTGCCTTCCACCACATCGGTCTTCCGGTACTTGACCCAAATGATTGGATCCCTGCCCCACGCAAATGCAAGCCCACAACTTTCACCATTGCTCCTTCATCTCCTGGGACTGGAATGCTCACGTCTTCACTCTTTCAGTCAAAATCTATCCATTCACTCCAGGCTCACTCAGGTGGAACCTCTTGCTGCCTGCCCAGATCCCTCTGTCAGAATGAATCCTTCTTTCCTACATGCTCCTATATCAGCTGATTTGGCCTTGAGCTGCCTGGAGTTTATTCTACAGGTTTCAATTTGCCTGATTCCTTGCTATGCTGAAAGATTCAAGGTCATCTTTAAGACCTCAGTGCTTTTCACAGGGAATTACCATCTGAAAAAAGTCCCAAGTGAGGATTTTCCTTCACAGTTTGAAGACTTTTTTTAACTCCTCAGCGGCAACAAAAATTGTGGGCTGCACTGCATTTTACATTTGGTTTTTGTTGTTTCTTTGTTTTGTTTTTTCTGGCTAAGAAAACAGAAATCAAATCTTTTTTTTTTTTTTTTCTCTCAGGCCTTGCCCTACTCTAATTTCAATCCTCTCTAATCTTTATTTTCTACTTTATACTTGTAGTTTCACTTTTCTCTGCTTCCCTTAATTTCTGTAGAACAAGATAGGATATGAATAAACAGATGTATAAATAAAGAGTGGGTTTTTGAAAAATGATTGACAACTTGAATTGAAAGCAAGACTCCTGTTGGGAAAGAAGTAGAGAACTCAGCCCAAATTGGTAACAGTTTCTATCAATAGCCAAAATGGGAGGATATAAGACTCAAACCAGAAAACAGTTTGCTCCCTGAGACTCCAAGAGTGCTAGAGGAAACCAGAGAGGCTACTGTGAAGACCTGCAGCCTTAAGCACTGAGACTCACATACTAAATAGGCGCCCAGCAAACGGCGCATTACCTGAGAATTTTTTCCTTGAACTTTGACTCCCAAATTCATTCCCACCATAGTGATTACTAGTTGTTCATAGGACAGAGGTGGGAGAAAAAACTGTGGGTGATCTACCAGGAGGAACTTCAGGAAAGCCGGTGTTTGGAGGACTCATTGATACCAAAATCCCTCCCTACTCCTTGCGTTTGAGTATAACTACTGATCTCCAGGAGAAATAAAGACCAGTAGAGGGTCTAAAAATAAAAGGGGCAGACTGCAGAGGATTCTTAGTCCTAACAAAGTTACTACCCCACTGCAGCTATGGCAAAAAGAGAGCCAGAGCTGAAGACAGGGGTGTCCATGTTCTAACCTTTGCCGTATAATTTACAAGGGAAGGTGACTTGAGCAAAATCACCCCACTCTCTGAGCACCAGTTTTCCCCATCTGAAAATGGGAATAGCTTTACCTTCCTTACTGAATACTATGAAGACTTAATGAAATGACATGTGAACTCGCTTTATAAACTCTTCATAGACAAAGCTGTTAACTTCATTTCAAGAAAGATTTCTTGAGAGAGGCATCATAGCACAGGAGCCTAGATCACGGATACCTAAACCAAAGCTTAGGACTTGCATTCTAATTCTGTCACTTCCTAGCTTTGTGACCACAGGCAAGTTACTAACCCCTCCGTGACTCAGTTTTCTCATCTGTAAAATAGGATGGTAAAAGTGAATATCTGATAGGTTATCATGAGATTAAATTAGCTACATTTTTACCTGAACAAGGATTGGCATATAATAAACATTATACACATGTTTTATAAATACATCAGTTGAGAATACCCCACAAGCCAAGTTCCATGCTGAGTGCTGCAGTGGGCACACGTGTGCGCACACAACACACACACACACACACACACACACACACACACACACACACAGAATAAATCCTGGGGGAACTTTCACAGGCCCAGGCATCATTTTAATCCATGATCTAAGCATTAGGAGATAAACTTCTCAGGAACAGAAAAATAGATACTAACCTTGCCAACAGACTTGTAGTCACAACTCTCTTGAATTTCAAACCTCAGATTGTCATCGTGCCCTTATGGTCACTTCATTAATTTGCAGTATCTCTCCAAGAGTTACTTATGAAATGTTCAAGTGTTTTTTTTAATACACCATTTTATTTAATGAACTATTATTATGACAGCTGTGGAGAAATTTCACTTTGGTGTTTTCCTGAAGGAATATTTTATACACACTTTTCAGCTACCCACATTCAGGGGAGATAGAAAATCCAGGAAGGGCAAAAAAAAAAAAAGTAACTTCATTGGATAAAATGTTTTACAAGATAGCCCATCTGTCTTTGTGAGTTCTGAGTGTTTTTGCTTTTATTTATTTAAGTGGAACTTTAATGAGGAAGAATAACATCTTTCCCCTCTTCCTGTTCACCTGGCTTGGAGGAAGCAACCTGGTAAAACTTCAATGAGGCCCAAGTAAATTTTGTCACTCTTGGATTAATTTGTTTGTAATTAATCAAGGGTTTTATTCGTGGATGATTAGCAGCCAGCCATATTCCAGTTTTGACATTCTAAAAATATTATCCCATGATTGACTACTTCTTTTGAAGTGTGGTAGGAAAGTTGTCCAACTTGTTACCAGGTTCCAAAAATCCTCTGTTGACACAGAGGGAAACCTCTAATTATATGAGTCACTGTAGTTTTACAACTGAATAAACTGTTAACGAAACTGGAAAAATTGTCATCAAGATGATAAAGGCCATTCTGGAACTCAATGCCAAATAGTCCCAGCTTGTACCTTTCAGAGAAATGACCACTTGTAAAGAGACTGACGTATGGGAGATCAAAGGTGAAATCCAATACACTTTCCCAGGCCTCAACAGGCCGCTTTATCCTGATTAAAAGGAAAAGGAATTTCCTGGGCATGTCTCTTTAATGTTTTTATCCTGAAAGTGGGCATGAGAATACATTCTGCAAACCACCATGCTAGCATGTTATAAAAGATGATGACCGGCCCTTTGGTGAGTGACATAGTTTGGCCACATGCATTCAATTCTCCAGTATTCTTTCTTCATTGTTTTCTTCAAAGTTTACAACTGTGCAGCTTCCTTAATCCTGATTTCTTAAATGTGTGAATCCAGCCTTTAAATGCATTCAACACTATGCATTCAAGTATCTCTGTCTGCAGAAACATCATGAAGATCACAGACTGGGCTCCTCATAACTCTGATCACCTTTGCCCCCAGTGACCTCCAAGGAAGCCTAATTTCCCCAAGTGAGGAACTGCCTGCCCACTCCATGTCTTCTTTCACTGTGAACCATAGGGTAAAGCTGAACAGCTTGCCACAACAATAGGAATCATCCGTCTCTTACAAACTTGAGGAGGGAGAATAAAAAAAGAAAACCAATGTAATAAGCTTGGGCACCATACGTTGCTATAAGCCTGCCCTTTGGGAACACTTTAAGGACTCTTTTCATACCTAGGGTGGTTCCACACTCTACCCACTTCATGTGGAATTTAATAGGACATCTGGTTATTCTCTGGAGAGGGTCCCACATATTTATTCATAAAGGTATTTCTGCATATATTACGTAATTGGTGCCGAGGACCAAAATTTGAAGACTTCACTGAAAAAAAATTATTCTTCCCTGCTGCCCAATGCAGTATTATCTAGCCACTGAAGAGCAAAACAGAGAAGCCACCAAACATTCTCTATAGGTATCCAAGCACCTCTCTCTCTCTCTTCCAGACAATGTATTCCCTGTGAGCTATGTGGAAAACGCCTGTGCTTCTCAGAAACAGGATGCTCTGGTGGGTCTCCAGCCCACAAAATACAAAACTTCACAGCCACAGGATGGCAGCCTCAAAAAGGAGCTTACAGACCACCTCGTCTAACTCCCTCAATTTTCTAGGCCAGAAAAATAGAGGCCAGGTGAGAGAAGTGACTTGTCCAAGGAAGCACCACTATTTAGTGCCAGAGCCTGACCCAGAGCCTGCCTGGCTCCCAGCCCAGTGCTCTTTCCCATGATATTTTCTAAGATCCATGTGTTTTCCTCTACAATCTGTCCAGATTCTGTTAGGGTCATAGAAATGTCTGGGAGATGTTGAGTGTTTTTCAGTGACTACTACAATATAATGTCACAATGGTCAAGTATTACAGGAGTTAGGGCACTCAAGTTAGGAGCAGATGGAGCAAAAGTATCATTTTAGAATTTAAGTGCACAGTATAAATTGGAGGATCGACAAGGCTAATGGGTGAATGCCAAGCCCAGGGCCAGTGCATCACAAATGTGGAGGCCAAAACTGGAAGATTTGAGTCTTAAAAGGAGAGCCAAGGGAAGCCCTGCTTCAGTGGATTCCAAACAGAGGGTAACTGAGACCTACCGTTTAATGAAATTCCATCTTCTGCTCATCTGCAGGAAAGCCTCCTACATAGTCCTGGTACTTAACTGGCCAAATATTTACCCATTAAGACCTTGATTTATGGAGGGGTGGTGATTTTAATAGAAATATAAATGGGGACATGTGAATCACAGCCTTGGTCTTCAAAGGGTTTTGCAAACGTCAAAGGGTTTTAAATAATATGTCTAAATTACAAAACATTTTTACCTCACAAGGTTAAAAAAAAAAAAAAAACCTGCTACATTGTCCCCTAGTTACAAAGGTTTTCTGTCAAAAATTATTAATTCATTGCTTGAAAATGGTTGTTAGGTTTTTAAATGAACTCCCAAAGTCTATTTCAATAACAAACTATTACAGCATGCTACATTTACAATAGAAAAGGAAGAAATCCTCACTGATGGTATATCACCAAATAAGGACAATCTGAACAACAAAACCAGATTTTAGATCTTTCCCTAAAATATTTAATGCTAGCAAATGAAGAAAAATATTCAACGAATAAGGACATGGAAGGAATGGAAAAAATCTCAACGGGAACCCCCAGCACTTTGGAGAACGATTAAAGTGGACGATAAAGACAGAGTTCCTTCAGTGGAACTAAGTGGGCAGTGAGTTACAAAAGATGGAGAAAAGGAGAAAACACTCCAAAAAGATGAAAACAGGTGATGGAAAGAGGTGTTCAGTAGATCGTTCTACCACAGTCTTTGAGTGGTGCTGTCAACTGGGTCAATTGGGTCATTGTTCTTTAGGTAAGAGTTGAAGTGAAGGTCATCAACAGTGGTTCTCAAAGGTGGTCTCCTGGTCCAGCAGCATCAGCACCGCTTGGAAACTTTTTGGAAATGCAAAACGTCAGGACCCACCCCAAACCTAGTGAATGAGAAAGATTTCCTTCTCAGCATTCTAACCCTGCCCCACCCCATGATTCTGATGCATGCTAAATTTTAAAAGTGACAGATAGTTATGTGGAGTGAGTACCATCAAGAAGCTGTTCATTACACAGGACATCTGCAAGGCAGGTATTTTGGCCATGTCCAGTAGTGACTGTACTTCTTTAAAACACTGGTTCTCAAATATGACTGCACATGGGAATCCCTCGGAAGCTCATTAAAAGCCCCGGGGGATGTCTAGCAATGACTGGGGATATCTTTGGTTGTTAAAACAAGGGGGTGTGAGTGGGAGTTTGCTACTGGCCTCTAGTTCCCTCTACCAACTAGAGATAACGGAAACTGCCAAACGTCCTGCAGTGCACAGAACAGCCTCTGCTTCAAAGAACTCTTGCCCCCAGTGTTACTAATGCTGCTTTTGAGAAACCTTGCTTTAGGCAAATCAACTATCTCAATTTGTTTTAGTTTTTGCACCTTAGACTTGGTGGAAAAAAGCTTGGGTTAACTTCATGGGCACCACCAATGAGACTCAATTCTGCCTCACCGGAGGTCCCTTTTTAGTGTGTGTGTGTCTCTGTGATGTTATCAGGTGCCTGCTCAATTATTCATAAAATGGTGCTTCGTTTCCTAGTCAGTACGGTTCTTGTTTGCCTATGCTCTTGTGAGACAAAGTAACAAATGTAAGATGCCATGTTTCATTTCTGCTCCTCGGGAACCTAATGTCACAAAGTCCCTGACTCTCTGACAATGTGAAGCTCTCCAGAAAGATGTTCTGAAGACAAAACCAGATAGAGCACATAAACCCCCATGTCTCTTGCTTGAGTCACTATTTCCTTAAAACATAAATGATCCTAGTCCTTGCCTTTTTCTACACATAAGATAATATCTGACAGTCTTAGTGATTATGCTTCTGTAATCTATATCTAGGTATACTCTTATGCCCAAACCTTGATATGACTCTGCTTTAGCGTAATTCTGGGCAAGTTTGATGTGATTTTGCACGTCCTGAACCTCCACCACCTGTATATATGCAGTGGGCTGAAACTATGCTGACAGAACCTCTCAAGAGAGCTATTCTCAAGGTACAGGCCTCATCTACAATCCTCAATAAGACTTCTGAATAGAACTAATGTTAGTCATTTCAAAAGCTTTTTTTTTTCTTTAGTCAACATTCTCTTGGTCAGGAGATTCCTGAAGGAAAGGATGAGTGGAGAGATTTGGATACCAAAATTTCACTCTGACACCCTAGTCATTCCCACGGCCAGCCTCGATTCTTCATTTGCAAGTATACAAGATATAAATATTATGAAGCCCAAGGGTCAGCAGAATAGAGAGGTGAAATGGGAACAGGGTTAACTGTCAGCCAAACATAGACTAAACCTAAACTATCTTCATTAAAATGGATTCTGAGAGCTGCTTCCGGTTAACCCATGAGTATATAAAACACGCCTATTGCTGCTGGTAATCAACTGTCCCAAAGAGGCTGACACTTACTCGTCTGTTTTTATTTTGCCTAAAGAATGAGTAGAGCATAAAACCCCTCACCATCTAGTACCTGTTTTACCCCAAATCTTCTACATCCACTGTTCCAAAGATTTCCACACTGATTCTGAGCAATTTATGTAAGCCCAGGTGTTCAAAGTTCCAGGTTGAAACATTTGGTTAATTAACATCATGCTGCAAACACTCAAAATCACTTCAGCTGCCACTAGAACAAAACAAAACTCCCAAAAACAAAAACTGTGGGGAAATATAAACAAATGGCGGTATTCTTTGGAAAACAATATATGATTTTAGTGACAATAAAAGCAGCAAGGGCTTTCTTGATTTAATACTGTGTTTCTCAAAAACGTTTTTCTAAAGGAAATTATATTGAGTTTGAGTAAAAACTTGAAAGTACACATTATTATGAGCAGAATGCAGCTATGTGTCAGGACGCCAAGTCATTAGGGCTTACTTGAAAAGAAAAAAAAAAAAGGTACAGTGAAAAACAGCACAAACCCCAAGAGTGGCAATCTTGGAAATATCAAAAGAAATGGCTATTCTTCTACTAAGAACCCAAAATGGTTTTTCTCCCCCGGAGCCACAATGCTCTCAGCTGCGGTTCTCTCTGCATTCACAGCTTCCCAGCCCCTCCCCTTCCCATAGCCCCACTCAAGGTCCCAATTTAACTCCTGCATTTTAATCCTTTTAAACATTCATTTGTTCCTTTCCTCCCAATCACTTTCAGTGAGACTTTACGTCTTTGGAAAGGGGCCAGAGGTGGTTCTGTCAGAATTAATTTTTTTTCAAGTATGAACTGTAGAGTGTTGAGCAAGAAATCCAGTTTTCTTACTTTTGAGGTGGGAGATTAGGGTGAGGTACACTGAGTTTTTTATGTATTTTCTAAGAATTAAGGCAGGTGGGGTGAGGGTGGGGAGCAGTGCTGGCTTGAGTTGTGGTTGGATTCCCAGGAGATACTCAGGTACAGCTGGTTTGGGGTGACTGGCAGGCTCAAGGCTCCATCAGTCAGTCTGCAGGAAGGGCTGGGAAGGGGCCTTTAAATCATATCCTAAAGAAGGAGAAGGTCAGCACCACGAGTTTGGTCTCAAACAATGCCTCAGTTATTGGAGGGCTGGGGAGGTGGCTTTGAGTACACTATTCTATTGCTGAGTTTGCTCCCAGGAAAACCTTCTTCTCTACAAGTCCCAAAAGTCATGGACATGTGAATAAGCCTGAAAACATAACAGAAATATCTGTTTTCACACCATCTTTGAGCTGGTGGGAACTGACCCAGTACCTCTTTGGAATAATGTGACAGAGTAACACAAAAGAGAGAAATTATTTCCTATGAAGACAAGAACAGGATGCATCTTCAGTTCACTTGTAGTTCTGGAGAACACAATGCAAGCTGTGGGTTGGGGGCTCCCAGATATATCAGCTGCCAGAGCAGCAGACCCTGATACCTGGAGCACTAGTCAGCACCCACAGTCGGGTGTTGTCACCAACAATGGAAGGCAATATGATGGGCCTTGTCAAGAGCACAGGTAAGGGCCAAGAGGGCAGAGCAAGCAAACATCACCAACAGGGTCCGGTACAGAAAAGAAAAACTGGCAGACACCTTCAGTGTCCCAGAGAAGCTGAGCAACCTTCTGAGGATGCCCAAGAGAAAGGACATGGGGGAGGGAGTCTGTTCAAGAGGAGAATGAAGTTCTTACAACAAAAGAAAGATCAAAGTCTTAGGAACAGTGTGTGGCTCTTAACTCTACCTGCGAAACCAGACACCCTCCATCTCCTAGTGCCAAGGTCGACTAAACAGGCATAAAGCATTTATGCATATGATTATACAGATCTGTACCAAGACTGTAGGAGATATTAAGAAATTTCCCAAAGCCCCTTAGAATATCAACATTTGTTTTCCTGATTGTTCCTTTCCTTTAGGAAAATAACACATAGTCTCTCTCCAGTCTCTCATAGTCTCTCATTTCTCTCTCATTTTCTGTTCCTGCTACCCCATGCCTGGTCCTATTCCCGGTTTTCAGTGAAAATCATTCACAAAGAAGGAATCCAATGGGTGCATCTTATCCTATGTGGGAAAGAGCTTTTTGCTGGCCAGCACATGCATTGATTGTCTTTGGGTCAGGCGCACATCTGCAGTCCAGGTTGGGTACAGTAGACCTGGTGGTCTATAAGGTGAACCATTACCTCAGAAAGAGGTCATGGGTGTGACTGAGGGTGACTGCTCACGGTACTGTCACAGAGTTAGAGACACTAGCAAGCTTTCTCATATTTCTTTGAAAAGAAAAGCAAAAACCTGGGACTAACATAGACTCTTCACTTTCTTTCTATCTTTGGGCAGATCCATTCCTAAATTTTTCCAGACACCATCTTAAAAGTCCCCCAGAATAACAGAATGAGTAAGAAACAGACTACAAAATGCAACGGGTGAGGAAATATTTTTGATCAAGCCAAAAGCAAGGGTAGATGTAAATTCTGAGGAAGCAAAGACTCAGAAAGCCGTTTGGTAGTGCAGGAATAAAAAACAAGCCAGAGAACAGAGCAGAGTCTGTTTTTAGCATAGGACTAGGGTGGAAGTCACTGAACGGTGGCCAACAGTGTGGCCAGATAACCTTGCACCTAGAGTTGCCTTAGATCTTCGAATTCCAAGTCCTGACATTTATTGATTCAATTTTGTGTTTCCAAGTGGCCATTTTGGCCATATTGATACTGCATCCTTATCGTAAGCTCTGTTACTTGAAGAAGGTCCCCTTGCAAATGAAGGAAACTGATGCATACACTGGACCTTGTGGATTTCACATAACTAGAAAGCTGCAGGAAGATGAAGTGTTCTGAACTTTTTGCTATAAAAATGATTTTTTTTTTTTTTTTTTTTTTTTGAGCCGGAGTCTCAATCTGTCACCCAGGCTAGAGTGCAGTGGTGCAATCTTGGCTCACTGCATCCTCCACCTCCCAGGTTCAAGCAATTCTCCTACCTCAGCCTCCCGAGTAGCTGGGATTACAGGCACACACCACCATGCCTGGCTAATTTTTGTATTTTTTTTTTAAGTAGAGACGGGGTTTCACCACATTGGCCAGGCTGGTCTTGAACTCCTGACCTCGTGATCCTCCTGCCTCAGCCTCCCAAAGTTCTGAGATTACAGGTGTGAGCCACCGCACCAGGCTGAATTTTTTCTTTTGTACATGCAATGTAACAACTTGGAAAAAGAAGTCCTGGCCCAAACAGCAGATGCCTGGAAAGAATCAGACAATAGGCTGAAAGTGAAATTAAACAGTCTTGCAATCACAGCTCTAGATATTATGAGTCCTTGCAACAGAGATCACTAATGTTCCGCCTTGTCAGAAATCTTCGAGTAATCTTGGAAAATGAAGGATGTGCCAAAAGCTGGAGGACTGGCAAATCTCATTCATATTTTTAAACTGAAGAAGAAAGATTCTAAAAATCATATAGAGGTCACCTTGGGAGATCTGGGGGGAAGTCATAAATGGTTTATTAGGATGCTCCTGACAAGAAAGAAAAAAAAGTGCAATTGCCAGGAGGTAGCAAAATTTTAATTTTACTCAGAATTGGCCACATCAGCCTAAGCTCATTCTTCCCTTCATTTATATTGCTGTACCAAAATATGGACTTCAACAATGTGTTTTATAAGGTCTCTTATGGTAGTCTTATAAATTATGGAGGGGGTATAAAACTTGTTATAAACTGTTTTCACAGTTGATACTCACCTTAAGAGAGGATTCTAGTAGCTTACCACAGGGCTCTATTCTTGACCTGCCCAGTTGAACATTTTCATCATGCACCTATTTGAAGATAGTAACGGCAACCCTACCAAATCTTCAGAGGCACAGTGCTGAGAAAAATAGTAAAGACCCTGAACGGTACAGTATGGATCCAAAGAGAGGTTTGGCAGGCATGAGAGATGGGTTGGATCTAGCAGGAGATAACATTTTGGGGCCCAAATAAACAACCATATAAGTAGGGGCTGAGAGATACATGACTTAAGCAGCAGTATAAAGAAATGCTATGTTTTCATCAACAGAAAGCTGAACATGAGTCAAAGGTGGGGCCAGGCAATCAATGAAGCTAATAAGAGAAGTTGTACTTAATGCACACGTGATTTTTAGAATTAAGTAGGTAATAAATCTTTTCTACTCTGTGCCATACTTGAAATATCATCTTCACTTCTAGCGTTACATTTTTTGAGGGATGTACATTCACTGGAATATATTTAGAGTTCCCCTACCAGGATAATGCAGGAACTCTAACTTGTATTATATGAAGAAAGGCTGAATGAACTAGGTATGTTTACTTGGTAAGTATGGGTTGGGGGACGTGGCAATTCTTCTTTAAATACATGAAAAGTGAAGAGAGGCAATACTTCATCTAGGTATTGCCAGAGGGCACAATTAGGAATGAAAGTTGTAAAGGATATTTTGCCTCAGTGTGAAAACAGTGTAAGCCCTGGCAGATGCTCAAAGGCCCAACAACCACTAATGGGAAAGTTGTCAGAGTAGACTCTAAAATGGGTTGCTGAATTGGTGATATTCTTTGGCTCTGTGTCCCCACCCAAGGATCACCTGGAACTGTAATCCCCATGTGTTGAGGGAGAAACCTGCTGGGAGGTGACTGGATCATTGGGGCTGTTTCCCCCATGCTGTTCTTGTGATAGTGAGTGAGTTCTCATGAGAGCTGATGGTTTTATAAGGGGCTCTTCCCCCTTCGCTCTGTCTCTCACCTGCCACCATCTAAGATGTGACTACTTTCCCTTCTGCCATGACTGTACGTTTCCTGAGGCCACCCCACCCATGCAGAACGTGAGTCAATTAAATCTCTTTCCTTTATAAATTACCCAGTCTCAGGTAGTATCTTGATAGTAGTGTGAAAACGGACTAATATAATTGGGTAATCTTTTAAGGTCCTTTTAAATCTTAAGAGTCTTTATTTTTATATTACTTTTTAAGACTAGTTCTGATCACTTCACTAATCTCAGAAACCTGTTATTGCTCCAAATTACGAACAAACTTAAATCCACACCTTGTGACCTACCCTTTCTGGTTCATTTACTTTGCATTTTAGCTTCACATATAATAAAGTACCTATTAGGCCGGGAGTCAGAGATACGTAAATGACTTACACATGGTTCCTAACCTCAAGATGCTCACAGTCTAGGGAAAGAAAAAAATCGTAATATAACGATGTCAGTATGAAAAGAGGTGGGAGTTGGCTCAGTGCTACCCCATGCCAGCACAGAAAAGGGGACCCTAGTTGATTCAGGAATGTTCTGGAAAACACATGAACCTGGGTGTTATGGCTCCAGAGCCAGCGTTTCTGACCTCTCTGTCTGCTTTTCCGGTTACACAGAAAAATAATTCCAATTAGTGTAGGCAAGGCCAGTGAACTTCTGTGAGATGAACTCTGTTGGGACAGCAGAAATCTACTTCACCAGCTGGTAGGCCCAAGGAGGTCTTTGTTCTCTGGTTCTAACTTTTCCAACAATCTCTGGGTAAGAAGTGGGGACAAGACTCAGGACTCAGGCAGTGAGGAAAGGGGCCTCACTGTGTTCTCCAATTGAACCCATGATTGGAGAGCCCTAAATAAAACTGGTACTTTGCCCCCATTTACTGCAGTTCTGTGTGTTCACACTGAATTTATCCAGTCCCCGAAGAAGAGTGAGGGGTAACAACCTTTCAGAAAATTCTATTATGTAGGGCTGGCTAGAGTTAAACATAATGCAACATTTAAATGAAACAAAGGAAAGTAAACGGTATTTTTAGATTCAGAATGATATGCGTGAGGATCAAGAGAAGAAAACATGTTTAGCAGAAGATGGAAGGGTAAAAATCAAGCTGTTAGATGGTTCATGCTCTGTAAGGGATCCTGCTGGAAACTTATTACCATGTGGATCTTTCTAAATAGTCCACCTTAAATGCTGATATTATATGGGGCTATCATATAGCCATGCCATGGCTCAGTATGTGCATAATATAATATAAGCCGTTCTCATAAATAGAAAAAAAAGTAACTAGCACAGTCAGAAACAGCTGGCTTAAACACATTACGGTATTCAACTGTGTGCTTATTTTTAAATTGCTTCAAATCGCTCTGAAGCCAATGACCTAATGAAGAGAGAAGCATCTCTTTAAAGAGAGCACAAAAGCATCTTTTAAGACCATGATCAATAGATGGCAGTGTCTCTTCCAGCACTGAAGTCCTCTCTGTGGGGCTCAGATGAAGCAAACTTTCTCAGTAATTTCGCCCCTCTCAAGGGCTGTCTTTCCAGCCACCAATGAGGTGACTAGGCCTAGCCTGTGTACCTGTTAGGATTCCTGCACAAATATGTGACCAACAACTTTGTCACTTCCAACATTTGAACCCTTTTCTGGAAAGAGGCAATGTAGACCTCCTAACCACCATCTCTGGAATGCCAGTGACCCTACTGCATGCATTCACTTTGAAATAGTCACCAACATGTGGCAGGACAGGAAATTATTTGGGGATCCAACCAAGTCAGCAGACTTCAATCTGCACTGAACACCATGGGCATACAGAGAAGGCTAAGAACAAATGTTGGGGTTCTAACCAAATAGCAGTTCAGATACACACCAATGATGTCTGAGCAAACTCTCACACAAGCACACAATGCAACAAACACACACACATCTAGATAACAACAACAGCTGCACCTTGATAGGAACTACTCCAGAAGTCTAGGATACAGAGAGATTTCCAGAGCTTCAGCCAGTGTACTGCTTGTCAAAATACTCAAATACAACCATACTGGTTGGTAAATAACCTCTGTCTTAATACCTAAGATCCCCCTGCTACTGGCCTGGCCATCTGGACTCCTTCTGCAGGGCCGCTTCCTCACCTCCCTACAACATGACTGCTAAAAGATAAAAGCCTAGCATGAAACGGGCCATCCAGGACCTTGCTCCATTAGTTGATGCCCATTCCAATTGGTCAGTGCTGATGCCAGGCTGGCTGTTAAAGGCTGCAACTACTGCCAATGCCCACAGCCCACAGATGCTGGCAAGAGTGTCCTGTACTGAGCTATTCATAGTCTGATTCTTTCTTCATTCTCTTTCATACATACATCCCCACCTCCAACACACTTGCGCACACATAGGAATAAACTTCCTGCATTAAGAATCTTACGAGGAGCAACCATCAGAGTAAATAGGCAACCTACAGAATGGGAGAAAATTTTTGCAATCTACCCATCTGACAAAGGGCTAATATCCAGAATCTACAAAGAACTCAAAGAAATTTACAAGGAAAAAACAACCCTATCAAAAAGTGGGTGAAGGATATGAGCAGACACTTCTCAAAAGAAGACATTTATGCAGCCAACATATACATGAAAAAATGTTCATCATCACTGGTCATCAGAGAAATACAAATCAAAACCACAACGAGATACCATCTCATGCCAGTTAGAATGGCGATCATTAAAAAGTCAGGAAACAACAGATGCTGGAGAGGACGTGGAGAAATAGGAATGCTTTTACACTGTTGGTGGGACTGTAAACTAGTTCAACCATTGTGGAAGACAGTGTGGTGATTCCTCAAGGATGTAGAACTAGAAATACCATTTGACCCAGCCATCCCATTACTGGGTACATACCAAAGGATTATAAATCATGCTACTATAAAGACACATGCATATGTATGTTTATTGCCGCACTATTCACAATAGCAAAGACTTGGAACCAACCCAAATGTCCATCAATGATAGACTAGATTAAGAAAATGTGGCACATACACCCCATGGAATACTATGCAGCCATAGAAAAGGATGAGTTCATGTCCTTTGCAGGGACATGCATAAAGCTGGAAATCATCATTCTCAGCAAACTATCACAAGGACAGAAAACCAAACACCGTATGTTCTCACTCATATATGGGAACTGAACAATGAGAACACTTGGACACAGGGTGGTGAACATCACATATCAGGGCCTGACGGGGGATGGGGGAAGGGGGGAGGGATAGCATTAGGAGAAATACCTAATGTACATGATGATTTGATGGTATACATGTGCCATGGTATACATGTGCCTAGGTATACATGTGCCATGTTGGTTTGCTGCACCCATCAAATCGTCATGTACCCTAGAACTTAAAGTATAATAAAAATAAAAATAAATTAAAAAAAGAATCTTCCAAGGATGTCTCAAGAATGTGGAGTATATATATCTGTACAGAACACGCTATGTCATGTTAGGGGCCTTTATTGTTTTTATACCTTTCCTGTGGGATTCTGATATTTCAGTGCTAACTTTTTAAAGCCTTCAAACACTGGAGTCCACTGAAAGTCACTGGCATCACTTTTACAAGACTGGTTAGGCTCTAACCCCTCCCCATCAGAGATGGGCCTCCATGTAAGAGGAGATAAAAACTGTAAGCCTTCACACCTGCAGCTGAAATCCTAAACCTGATAGTCAGGGTCCTTGCAGTTGGGGGAAGCTGAAGGTTTCACAATAAACTACAAAGATTTATTTTTCCTCCTGTTAGAGAACAATAAACTCCTTCTGAAGAATGTAGGATCCTAGGCAAATAATTACTACTAAGGCACATGTTTCAGGGGACTGTCTGAAAGCATCCATTGATAAACTCCCGTGACGCCTAAAATTGCCCTTGTTCTCCCAGCCCCTAAAGAAACTGGGTCAAAATGGAAGCAGACAATGAGCCTCAAACAAACAGCAGACTGAGCCTCTCTTCTCTCACGTGTGTGTTTATCAGGAAATTCAAACATGGCTTAAACAAGACATAGAATTATTTATTTCTAATGTGGAATGTGGTAGAAAAGTATCTGAAGGAAAAAGAAAGGTGTGTGCGGCAGGGGTGGAGATCGGGGGTTACCACTTACAAGTGGTTAGGTAGACAGAAGCTATCGGGATCATTCTGGACTGCTGGAAATGGCTATAGTCTCAACATTTTCTAGGACAGTCTGGTATAGAGCTTTGTATCTAAGCCTAAATACATCAAAATCTACCCCTTGAAAAATGTAGCCAAACATATCTCCACCTCCTAATAACTATGTGGATCAGAGGAACTGGAAGAAAAAAACAAAAAGGTCAAAGAGGCCTAACTAGTATTTTATTCATGTAATTCAAAGAAAGAACAGGGTCATAAAGACTTGACAAACTAAATGTGTATTATTTGAAAACTGAGTTTTGTTTGCTTGTTTTTAAAAGAGAACATAGCATTAATTTTTACCAGAAGTTTGAAAACTCTTCAGATGTCATCAAACACGTTTCTAGGCTGCAGGATTTTCACCAATTTCTCCCATATGTCAGATGCATGACACACCAAACTCCATTAACAAATAGGGCACAACTGCTGTGGCTAATATTTTAATGTTCAGTCAAATATGGACTTTTTGCCATTTGTATTTATTTTAGGGGCTGGACCAGCGGAAGGTACTAATGTTTATAGATGATACATACAAGGCAAATGTATATGTATCACGCATATATACAGGGGCTGAATCTGTCTCATTGCTCATTTGTAGAACACAATTACAGATCAGAGTGCACTGGGAGAGGCCCAGGTATAAAACACATCCTGTTCACTTCTAAATAATTTTAGGCTTAAAAGAATCATTGGAGAGATGTGCACACCTGAATATTTGCGTACCTGTGTTTAGGTTCACTTATATTTTGATAAGTCCATGAAAGCCTTCTTTCAGAGGGATTGGCCTAAATAAATACCAAATAAAACTTTCTCCCCATCCTCCTGAAATAAAAAACTAAGACAGATAGGTATGTTTCATTTGCAGGATATTTTTCAAGTACATATAAATGTCGCTTCATAAAGACTGATGTCAAACATCACAACTGGGTTTAATTTTTTTTAGCTGTGGTAAAATTCACGTTAACATTTACCATTTTAGCCATTTAAAAGTATATACTTTATATTAAATGCATTCATAATGGTGTGCAACTCTCACCACCATCTAGTTCCAGAACATTTTCATTACCCTGAAAGAAAGTCCTATAGCCATTTAGCCATTCCTCATTCCCACCCACACCCTGGCCCCTAGTCAACCACTAGTCGGATTTCTGTCTCTATAGATTTACCTGTTCTGGACATGTCATAGAAACTGAATGATACAATATGTGGCCTTTTGTGTCCACATTTTTTCACTTAGTACAGTGTTTTCAAGGTTCATCAATGTTGCAGCATGTATCAGAACTTCATTCTAAAATTTCATTGTATGGATATACCACATTTTGTTTATCCATTCATCCACTGATGGACATTTGAGTTGTTTCCATCTTTTGCCTATTATGAGTAGTGCTACTAAAAACATTCATGTACACGTTTTTGCTTAAATGTCTGTTTTTAATTATTTTAGGTGTATAGACCTAGGAGTAGAATTGCTGGGTCACATAGTAATTCAGTTTAACCTATGGAGGAACTGCCAAATGGTGTTTCACAGCATTTATGCCATTTTGCATTCATGTTTAACTTAATTATTTTTTAATTTTTATTTTTTTGAAAGAGTCTCACTCTGTTGCCCAGCCTTAAGTGCAGTGGCACTATCTCAGCTCACGGCAATCTCTGCCTCCTAAGTTCAAACAATTCTCCTGCCTCAGCCTCCTGAGTAGGTGGGATCACAGGCACACACCCCCACATCCAGCTAATTTTTGTATATTTTGGTAGAGACAGTATTTCGTCATGTTGGCCCGGCTGGTCTCGAACCCTTGGCCTCAAGCAATCCACTTGCCTTGGCCTTCCAAAGTGCTAGGATTACAGGAGTGGTTCACAGCACCTGCCATCATGTTTAATTTTATAACTGGTATTAACTACCATGAGGGGCCATTGTGGGATCAAACAATAGCTTCTCCTTATCATCCAGGCCCAGCTCACCAAACACCTCCTGAGACAGAACCTTTTGGTCAAGCAAGTTACAAAGCTCCTCCTCCCCACCCCAGGCACTTTGCTGACATCATTGGTTCAATCTCTTCACAGCACTTTCAGATTCCCCCAAATCATTTATTTATTCACTAGTTAACTGTCTACCTCTCTTACTTTCCAGACTTAAACTCCATGAGGGCAGAACTCTTCCTGCCTTGTTCGACACAGTATCTCCCTAAGCCTAAAACAGTCCCAGGCACATAGCAGGTCTTTCTCTAGTGGATAAATGTCTCAATGGTGCTCAAAGCTAAAAAAACACAAAAAAACAAAAAATCTACAAGACAGAGGAAGAGCCAGACTCAGTGCCTATTTGTTTTCTTTCTTCATTTAAAAAAAGAAAAAACAATTCTGGATAGCAACTGGCAGCAAAGCCCCATGAAGAGAAAGGAATATGGCCCCAGAGGCCACCCAATTAGTGACACAACTGGCAAACTGTAGACTGCTGATATCTCCAATGTTCTTCTAAAGTTCTGCCTTTCTTTACGTTGCACAGACCATCAAACATGGCAATCTGTTGTTTTTGTTCCTGAGGTAAAGACAGTTTGCTTCAGGCTTTGAGATTTTGTTTTGTTCTGTTTTGTTTATCAAATAAAAGCCTCCAATATCTTACTTCAAGGTCAAAATGAAAAGTCAGGTTACTCTTTGAATAGCTTCTTGCTATTTGAATGAGAAAGGAGAACAAAGAAAAAATGTATGAGTTAAACACAAAGCCTTCAAAAGGTCTAACTTCTTCAAAGATGACAAGCTGAAGATGAAGACACAATAGCTTGGAGAGGTTAAAAACCCACCCAAAGTCACAGGGCTCTCTGGTGGCACAGCAGGAAGCCTGTTCACACTCGCCAGCAGAACATCAGCTCTGTGAGGGCAGAGACCTCACCCTTCATGGTCACTGCTCTATTCTCAGCACAGACCAGAGCCTGCAAACAACGTACTCTATAGATGTTTCCACAACTCCACAAGACCTCCACCTTTCCGAGCTCTCAAAGGCACAGATCAATAACACATATTTTCCCAAGCTCGGAGGAACCACCTGAATTAAACGGTTGGTTATAAACATGTTGGCGAGAGTCACAGGAGGATGTGCTCTGGAGTGAATTCTTGAGTCAGGGCCTATGGGTTCTGCAGGTACAGAAATAGCAGTCTACAGAGAAGGAGGCGAACATAGGTCTCATCAGTGTAGAGCAGGTCACAAGTCACACTGGTCACAAAGTTTCCTCCATGATAATTCAGAGCTTAAAGATCTAATTGTCATTCTTCCTGAAATTGGACTTATTTAATTATTTCCCCTATAAAACTGTGCTGTTTCTCAACAACAAAAAAAAGTAACAGCACATTGCAGTTGGTCAAACTAGAACGTTTTGAAGCCGGAGTGGATTTTTTTTTTTTTGTTATGTCTTGTTTGATGGTCTCTCTCTGTGTGTGCATGTGTGTTCTTGAGCAAAACATTTGAGAAACTGTCAGTTTTCCACATTTTGCCCCTTGATATGCTTGACCACAATGGGTTTTCAGAGCTCAGAAGATTCCATTTGTTAAAATGAAGATATTGGTCCAAATAATGGTCGCCCAAGTCTTGCCACAGGAGCTACAAATGAGCCTTCCTGGGATTTAACAAGGATCTGGCTAATGTTGATATCTAGAGTTTTTAAAAAATCATGATTATGGTACTTGATTTTTAAAACTGTATTTTCCTCTTTTCATGGTCCAGTGAGTAAAGGGAGAATGAGAGAAGGCAAGGCCTTTTTCATCTTTCTCCTTTCCATTACTTCTGCATCCTGAACCAAGAATGAACAGTACAACTGGGGCTCCTTGCTTCTCAGCATATGGAGTTGTCATTCTTGACATCAATAGAGTTGGCAAGAGCCTCTGTTTTCTCTTTCCTGGGCTATTCTGAGAAATGTAGCTACAGATGTCGAGTCTGACTAAGCAGAATCTGGCCTCAGATTACTCTAAATTCCAGGTGCAACTAAATCAAGGGTGCCTCTGTGCATCCCTGTTCCTGATCCTATTTTTTCTATGTCCCTCAGCATCACTGGAAAGCCCCTTTACTGAGCTCTTTCCATATGCCAAGTTCAGGGCCTGACCATGGGAGTTCCAAGATGATCAACACTGAGTAAGTTCTCAGGAGCTTGCAATCTTGAGATGTATAAAAGCTTAAAATATATCATTACACTATAGAGAATCTGCGACATTAAACCTCGTAAGAAGGCTTACAGGACCTTCCTACGGAAGGTTCAACTTGAAATGTGAAGCAAATATGTTGCTCTGCTGCATGTTCAAAGGCCTGCAGAGGAAACAAGGAATGGTGGTGTTATCACTTTCAAAGGCAGGCCTCTGTGATCAGATCCAAAACAAGACACACAAAGGCTTTTGTTTTCCATGGATCAACCACAGCAAGCTGGCTCAAGTTCAACAACAGCCAACTTCCAGCTTCACTGGAGGGATGTAAAGGAGCCCTATCAATGGTCTGCCTTTCAGAACAGGACTTCTCTTCCTTTCTTAGAACATTTCTTTTACAGGTAAAATTGAGTTGAATGAACGTTGATGGCAGCGACAGAGGAAGGAAGGAAGTCTATATTCTGAACAGGTAAGCAGGCAAAGGAAACTCTCTTCCTCCTTTGCCAAAGTGATGGGGAGAATGGTGAAAGGTCAATAGGATGATCATGTGCAATTAATACTAGACCCTGTTTAGTTCCACACATCAGCTACGTCTGTCCCTATTGTAGGCATCATCCAGCCCCCATTTGGCCCTGATTATATGGAGCCTAGATACGATTCATCCTAGCGTATAAGAATAGCACCAAACAGGGTTTGCAATAGCAATTCTAATAGCAGGGTGTCCTGCAAAGTAGAATTTCTAATTTATCTCTAACATCCCTTCCAGCTCACAGAGCCTACATTTCAGGACCAACCTTGAAGACATGGGAATAAAACTGTCCTCTTGGGGATTTTATTCTTATTTCACTGTCATAATGTAAACTCTCTGTGGATGCAGCCTCAAATACAAGACTCCTTTTTAAGCTACTAGTTTTAAGAGTGGCTGAGATGGGCACCATCTGCTCACAGGGTTTCCTTTAAGTTGTTAAAATCTTCCTTTTCCTATTTAGAATTCAGAGTTTCAAATGGAATACCCTTGGGAGAGGTAACAAATGAAATGAAATTCAACCTAAGATTCAAATGCCAGTTTTGCAGGAGACTTTCTACGAAGCCAGACTTTGGGAAGAAAGTAAAGGTTGAAGAGAGAAGAGAGGAAAAAGCAAAGGGAAGAAAACAGAGAGGAGGTGAGAGACAGGATATGAAAGAAAGGAGAAAAGAGAGACAAATCCAGACAAACACACACGTGTGCATATATACACACAGTGACGCACACATCCCCACCATGCACACACAAACTGTGAGGTCAAATGGCACTTAGTAAAAAAGTGGAATCGATCTATAAGGAAAAGAGAAAATATTAATGGATAGGGAAAAGAGTTGGCAAAAGCAGCCGACTAATTGCCCAAATAAGATCATCTTTGGGTAATAGAAAAAGCTGCTCCTCTTCAAGACACATTTTTTGCCATCTGTCAGGGAAAAAAGCCACAATAATCATCTAAATTTATGATGACTAAGAATGTGAATCGTGCTCCCTGGAATTATCCAGTGCATTATCTGCATGGCTGTACATACTGGCCATGCATCCCCCACTACAACTAGGCTCCTAAATTTCATCTCATTCAAGACCATGATTCTAGAACACCTGGATGCGCAGGTTCATGAAGAGTCAACAGTGCCCTAAGGAACCAGAAGTAGAGATAATACTCATTCCAGGGTTGGCTTCATGGGCATCAAAAGCTGTGCAGTCCCATCAGCCCCTACCCTTAGAAACGCTCCTCACTAGGTCTAATGCTCTGCTGTCATCATTTTAAAATTCTTAATCATTTCTCAACAAGGGGACCCACATTTTCATTTTGCATTTGATCCTGAAATTATGAAACTCATTCTCCCTTATTTAGGACTAAATTCTCTCTGGTTGGATCTATCCCTAAAAAACATTTCTAATAAAGACATCAAAACATTTTTATGCTAAAGAGCTTGATAGGAAAGCACAAAACAGGTAACAATGCACAATTTTTAAATGGATAATCACAGAAAAATTAAAAGCAGTACTTTTTTCATTTCCTGGAAAAAGCTTGAGTTCAGCAGGCATTTGGGGTTTGTTTCAGAATCATTATTTGTCCTTGAATAAAAAGCACAATGTAAAGTCACATTTTGTGTGAACCAGTTTACTCCTCTTCAAATGAAAAAAATTGAAAAAGAAATAAAAAAGAAAGAAAGGTCAAATCAACTTCCTAGGAAACAGAAGAATGCAGCTAGAAAAAAAAAATAGTTTACTCAACTTTTTCAATGGTACCAAAAGGAACCTTTGACACTTCTTGGCAAAGACATGATAATACTTTTAATGCTATAAGAGAAAAAGGATCTTCACTGAGAAAACTTCAGAAAAGAGGCCTTGATGATGGGCTTATGCAAAATGTACACGGCTTTGCTATGAACCTTGATCTTTTTCACAGGTAAAAAAACAAAAAGCCCAAACTGTAAAGAAAATACAATATTCTAAAAATACGTATAGGTGTTTATCTTTATTCTGGGTTTTGGAACTCAAACATTTTCTTCCAGCACACCTGGTCTTTTGAATGAGTGACCTCTCCAAACAAAGCTAAGAACAAAAGACAAAGAGAACATCCCCTGATGCACGGATTGTACTGAATCACAAATGTACCTATATCACAAGCCTTGTTTCTAGAGAAAAGGAAAAGGAAGTAAATCCAGGATTTAGCTATGAGCCTAGCTTCTTGGGTCACTGATTTCTCCAGCCAGTGATTGTCTGCAGGCCTTGTACTTTTCCTTGTTTTGTTTTGGCTTTGCTTTTTATTTGCTTGTCTAAAATTAACAACTATGAGCCACACATACACAATAGGGCATAAAAAAAGCATGGCAGACAGTAAGAAGATACTGCCCTGGGTTCAGAAATCATAGCTCTATTCAACAGTATCTTTCTTTGCCTACTGATCTCTTTGACTTTCCAGACTCCCAAGACATGTTTTCTTTCCCATATTTAAAATAATAGTTCCCATCTCTTTGCTCAAATTTCCCATCTATTCTTGCATTTTATCTATTTTTTCCAATAGATCCTGGAATATACTTAGCATAATAATTTTAAACTCTCCCTAATAATTCCAAAATTGGGCCATCTCTGTGTCTTCTTCTATTGACTATTTCCTCTCTTGGCCAAGAGTGACATTTGCTTGCTCCTTCTTATGTCTTATAACTGCCTTTGTGCCAAACATTTTGTGTAAAAGAACCATAGAGATTAAGTTAACATTTATTTACAGAAAAGGCCTCACACCTTCTTCTATCAAGCCACTAGTTGAGGAAGGGGGCCCTGAGTCATCTAATCTACAGTTGATCTAGGTCTGAGTGTTATTGCAGCTTTAATTAGATTCAAATCACCACTTGCTTAAATATTTTGAGGGTGGGATCAGGCCTTGACCTTTTGGCAGCTCTTGAGACCTGAGCACAGACAAGATTTCAGAGATTTTTTCTCTATGCTTTATGGCTGTCAGTTTTCCAAACTAGGGAATATTTATCTCAGCTTTAAAGCGCAGGAGGCTGCTTTTTAAGTCATTAAAAAATTATCTTCATTCTCCATTACACTCCTGACTTTCTGCACCTCTGGAGATCTCTGCACTGCTGCTCTGCCTTCATCCTTCAGATAGTGACTACAGAAAACTGCCAGAGTGCCATGATGGGATTTCTCTCAGCTCTCCTGCCCTGTTCTCAGCCTATACCAGGCCGTTGCCTTGCTTTGTGGAAAAACCACACATACCTTACAGAGAAGTTCTATTGGCTTTTCTAGCCTATTCTTGGCCTTCTGCCTACCACCCTTCTGCACTTGAACATCCATGGGAATAACTTGGAGAATGATGCAGGGATTGCTCTGTGGTTGGAGATCCTTAGGATTCTAAACAGCCAACATGTGGCCATTCAAAATTAGTTAAGTTGGGCTACTTTCTTCTTACCCTGAAAATGACAGATTCCTCCTCTTGCCAGTACTTTGCCAGGGATGAAAGCAGGCCTCAGCTTGTTCTCTCCTCAAAGGGTTTGTCACTTTCTCAAATTTATTTGTGTGTGTGTGCGTGTGTGTGTGTGTGTGTGTGTGTGTGTGTGAGAGAGAGAGAGAGAGAGAGAGAGAGAGACAGAGAGAGAGACAGAGAGACAGAGAGAGAGACTGGCTCTCCTACTAGCTCAAAAAAATCAAAAATCTATGATTTTGTTGTTTACTCTTACTTTTAAGGCAGGTGTGAAAGTTCCTTGCAACTTTCTACACATGTTGAATCAGAACCTTACCCCTACTTTTAAGACATGTTGAATTCTGAATGCATCCTTCCTCCTGGAACCCAAGGTTCCTGGCCAAACTGGTCAACTCATGTGAGCCCATTTGGTAGCCCTGGTAGCACATATCAGGCATTTTACTGAAAGATGTCTCAGCCAAGCTATGAGTTTGGACATCCCAGCCTACTCTGAACCTCTCAATGGAATTCCCATATCTCACTTAATACTACTCTCAGTTATCCAAGACTAATGGCCTATTTAATTGACTAAATCTCCCATTTATGTCTTTACTTCAACTTTCCAATTCAACAAACATTGTCTTTTGAACCTCAAATCTGGTTCCTGATTCTCCTCCTAGCCGGCCTGTTTCTCATCATCTTCAGTGGTCATGCCTCTCAACTGAACCTAACTTTGCTCCTTCCCAGCTCACTAATAGGTGGTGCTATGATTTAATATCTGTCCCCATGTTGAAACTTAATCCCCAGTGTGGCAGTATTAAGAGGTAGAGCCTTAAGAGGTGACTGGGTCATGACAGCTCTGCCCTCATGAATGATGGGTTAATGTATTAATGGGTGATTATGAGAGTGGAACTTTTAGATTTATGAAAAGAGAAGAAAGACCTGAGTTAGTTCATTCAGACCCCTGGCCAGGTGATATCCTGTGTGCCTCAGAACTCTTTAGGGAGTCCCCACCAACAAGAAGGCCTTCACTGGATGCAGCCTCTCAACCTTGAATTCCTCAGCTTCCACAAGTGTAAGACACAATTTCCTTTTCTTGTTAAATTACCCAGTTTTGGGGGTTATTTTAATAAACAACAGAAGAATGGACTAAGACATGTGACATATTAATTTATTCTTCTCTGTAGGTCATGCCGCCTCTGCCCAGGAATCAAAATTCTCAATTCTGCTCACAGGTACCATTTGAATGTGCCACCTCTCCCACTTTGCCCATGGATTTTCTAGACTAAGAACCTACCTGCTAGTTCCTACTTTCTGGCCTATCTCTTGCATGCTTCCGATACCCCGTTCTTCTGGTTCAGTTACACTTACACATCCTCTGCCCATTCTTCTTGTTCAGTTACACTTGCACATCCTCTGCCTCATAATGGCTGCTGATCAATTGTTAGCATTACATCACAACATAAGAAGAGAATAAAAAGGAGGACTTTCCATTCTAGACTTGGAACTTCATGTAAATAGCCATAGAATGGTTTAATTGGACACTTAAAAAGACTGAACTACAAAGGATATATATTAACAAGTTTAGTGTAAAAATGAGATGTTGATACTTTTTTAGAGTCTCGGGTATACATGAAAGTTCAGCAAGATATTTGAATTATCAAAAGCTTCATGATGGCCAACAACATGACGCCCTGAAATGTTTCTAAAGAAAAAAAGCAGTATGATATCCTTTATGCAAGCTTGTACTGCACATAGTCCATGAAGAATTGTGCTAGAATGTCACAAGTGAGAAATAAGAACTGTCAATGCACATGTTACTCTGCTCCTCCTGGTTTATCAGTGTTCAGGGTGTCCTGAGACAGCTTCCTCTGCCTAGGAGAGCTGAGCTTCTTTAAGTCACGTGACAAAAGGGAGCATCAAAAATGGGGAAGGTGGCAGGACTCCTCAACCTCCTTGTCCTCACTTCATTTACCCAAGGTTTCAGGCTGTCCCAACATCTTTTCTGGACATAATTTCATTACCACAATAGGAAGATTGAATTACTTCCTTGCCAATCACACGAAGTACATAGGTTGTGAAAGTTAATGTCTGCAAAGGACTGTGTGTTCTTTGATGCAAAGGAGCTCAACGAATGCAGAATCATATTAAAATGATACATTACCCCTGTGCCTTAGTGACTAATTCAGGAGAGAAAGGCATTTCATAATGAAAATCTTCATGATGTTGTATAAGGTGTTCCCTGAGGACTGACTGCCAATTTCTCATATTGAAAATACTAGTGGAATTGGGAGAGAGAAGGAAGGAAAAGAAAGAAAGGGTTCTAAACTTGTTTTGCTTCTGTGCCAGTTTCGGCTACATATAAGGCCTAGCTGTAATCATACAAAATATCCAAGGCAGAGATAGAATGAATACTGGTTTAGGATTTCGAGGCTGAGGGACTACTGTCAACTATATCACATATTTGCTGTTTGATCTAGGTTAAGGCACTTACTTTCCCTAAGCCTCAGTTTCATACCTATAAAATTGGGGTTATAACTCTTCTGCCTACCCCATCATTGCTGTGAAGATGAAATAGCATATGTAAGAATGTGAAGTACACAGGAAGTGCTGTATGCAAATGATACAAATTCTTATTGCTGTTATATGAACCAAACACTTTGGAATAAACTCTCTTGACTCTTTATCTCACCAGACTAATATACAGATGGCAAACTGGGTTCCATTTCTGCAAAAAAACAATGCACAAAGAAAAATGTATATCTGAGTCAACACCACCTTATGTCTGCCTAGGGATTTGATTTGCACATTTCACAATATTCCAGAAGCAAAATGTATGAGATGTGTCCTTTCTTACCTATTACTCATATATGTTTTTATCCCTCACTTAAGTGAAATTTAACTTTTATAAAACATGTAATATGATGGATAACTCAATATAGAAGAGACTTTCATGGGCATGTAACAAACTATACTGGAAAGGGGATGATATGCTTGGCCTGCCGGTTCAGGAAAGCATAACATGATTGAAACCACATCCTACCACCGAGAGTGGCTTACCCCAGGAATGAATGATGATTAAACATCTGAAAAATTTATTCATGTAATTTAGCACATTAAAAGAATAAGAAAACCAACCAGGTGATTGTCTCAATAGAGCTTTTAAAAGCTCTTGGTAAAAGCCATGCAAGTTCATGATTTAAAAAAAAAAAATGGTGTTGTATTAAAAGCATATTCACTAAAATCAGAAGTACTGCATATTCACTATTAACTCACTACTAGAACTCAATAATGTATAAAAGGTCCTGAATAAGACAAACAAGAAAACGAATGAGACATAAATATTAGAAAGAATTACCTAGAACATTTTAGAAAATACATTGAGAAAAATTAAAGCAAACGAGAGTTCAGTAGGTTGGTCAGACACAAAATCATCATAGAAAAATAACTCCTTCACACTCCCAACTAATTAAAAAGTGAAGGTATAATGGGATCTCATCTCATTCAGTGTACGTGTGTGAGTTCCCAATATTCAATAATACACGTACTGAAAACAGTGAAATACATAAGTAAAGAAGAACAATTCGCAAAATTTCCTGTTTAGTGAAACAGAAAAGGTCCTGTTTCAGATGTCAAATATATTTTAAAGACCTTTTTTTTCCAACTCTGAAATGTAGAAGCTCAATAATTGACAACTAGACCACTGAAATAGAGGAAAGAATCAAGTTATAGAATAAGGCAACATTAAAATATAGTTTATGCTAAAGGTATCATATTATCTCAATAGGAAAATGATAGACCTTATTTAATTATGCTGAGAAAACCTATTTACTGAGAAAAAAACTAGATTCATACCTTGTATTATACAGTACATAAATTCTACAAGGAATAAAGAGAGATGAAGAAAAGTTATAAAAGTATTAGAAAACACATATTTTTTTAAAATAGGCTAAAGAAAACCTTCTTAAATAAGATAAAAATACACAAATCATAGAAGTTATTGATAGCTATGACTACCAAAAATTTAAAACTTTTATACAACAAAGCACAGAAATGACACTTACATAAAATGCATGCTTTAGTTCAAGATTTTCATTGATTGCCTGATTTTCTATGGGGTTCTGAAATTTTCATTTCAGAAAATATACCTACTGGATTTATAATAATGGTTATGCAAGATTCACATCCTAAGGCCGAGGCAGGCGGATCACTTGTGGTCAGGAGCTCGAGACCAGCCTGGCCAACATGGTGAAACCTTGTCTCTACTAAAAATACAAAACAAAAAAACAAACAAAAAAACGCCTGGTGTGGTGGCGCACGCCTGTAATCCCAGTTACTTGGAAGGCTGAGGCAGGAGAATCACTTGAAGCTGGGAGGTGGAGGTTGAAATGAGCTGAGACTGTGCCAGTCAGAGAGGAAACTACTTAAATCCTATTTCATTTCCATTTTCTCATATAGGGAAGTAGGCTTCAAACTGAAATTGAGGACTAATTCAGAAGGAAAAAAATAGCAAGAGAGCATGTTAACTAGGTCCCAATGGCCTGATACAGAGGGGTCCTGAATCCCCAGGGAGCTGTAAGGATTTGTAGATGTGACTGGAGCACCACCATTCATCCTCTGGGGGCAAGGCAAAGAGGTTTGAAGATTAAAGCTGGCACTGTTACTAATTTTTTAGAAAAGGGATAATGTTGGATTCTAGAAACTACAAAAGGTCAATGACTAGTCCCATTCCCAGTCAAGAGTATAAAGCTGGCTATTTTTTCTTCTGTAGGCCTAGATTTCTGATTTTTCCCAGAACTCTCCCATTCTGTAGAGTTTACAAACCAGCCCTTCCTAGGGGCCAAAACACCTCTGGGACCCCCTTCTCAGGCTTTCCCGAACTCACAGCCACCCTCCACAGAGTTCTGCTGTGCTAGCAACACAGCCCAAGGCAGAAAAAGGAGCATTCGAGAATCTGAACAAAGGATGATTCAAGAGCAAGAGGAATTAGTTATTTTTTAAGTACTACAATATTTGTTTTATTTTCACACACTGTATAAAGCCCTTTGCTTTTTATTTTATCTCTTTTTAGTCTTCTCATACTAATGCTGTAAAACAGCCAAAGTGAGAAATTTTCTGTCATTATTCAAAATTTAATATCAAATTTGCTTGTTTTATACAAATTCCCAACTCTTCTGCCTTAATGTATTAAGTAACACAAATGTCATGTTTTACCAATTAGCAAACAGGCTTACGAAAACAGAACTCTATGTATTAACTGTGTAAGTTTCCTTTGGGCCAGAAAAAAAATTAAGTAGCAAGTTCCAAATGTTTCTAAATCCATAAAGCAGTGTGATATTAATTAACTAAACTGACAAGCATAGAATGTTCCAGGTGAAGAGGTCTAAGATGCCAGTGTTTGGCTACACTTTTATGGATGTATAGATGACATCCATAAAAATTACATGGTTACAGCATACAGTATATTTTAGCCCTGAGTTTATATCATGTAGTTCTAACTTTAATTAGAAAGGACAAAGGAAATACATGCTAAGAAGACTGTAATTTTAAATATAAGATTAAAACAAGGATAGGAAAATACATTTTTGGCACATAAAAAATATGAGACTTCCTGGTGAAAAGGTGGTATAACCATACATATATCGCTCTGCCTCCTTCTAACATCTCATTAAAATGACCCAAAGAATATTAAAAAAAAAAAAAAAAATTGGTTCATTAAATCCTTTAATGAATTTGTAAGGGAAAAAAAAATCACATACCAGAAATTTCAAGGCATTTCTTTTTTTTTTTTTTTTTTTTTTTTGAGACGGAGTCTTGCTCTGTGCCCCAGGTTGGAGTGCAGTGACACGATCTTGGCTCACGGCAAGCTCCGCCCCCGGGTTCACGCCATTCTCCTGCCTCAGCCTCCCGAGTAGCTGGGACTACAGGCGCCCGCCACCACGCCCCACTAGTTTTTTGGTTTTTGGTTGTTTTTTTTGTTTTTTTTTTTTTTTTGTATTTTTTAGTAGAGATGAGGTTTCACAGTGTTAGTCAGGATGGTCTCAATCTCCTGACTTCGTGATCCGCCCGCCTCGGCCTCCTAAAGTGCTGGGATTTCAGGCTTGAGCCACCGTGCCCGGCCGGCATTTCTATTTAATAAAAGAGCAAATAGTACTTGTTTGTAGGTAGGGCTAAGCCTATCCGCAATACCCCGGCACAGAGGTAAAAGAGACTCCAGCAGATCATTAACACTCATTGCTGTGCGGCAGATGGGAGCCTATCTGAACCTCACTAGTGTTTCCAGAAGCATCCAGGCAGGGAGGCACCCTGCGTGGGAAATCCTCTGGAGTGCATATTCCTGTCTTTGATGCTGATAGGTACACCCTCTGCAGAGCACATGCGTTTTTCCAGCCACCTCCTGGTTATGAAACAAGAGTATAAAACCAACTTACCAGCCCAGAGGTGAAGCTCCCTACCACTGCTGCTGCAACCCCACTTCTCTCCCTACTACTCTAGGCTGCTGGATTTCTGACTGGGTAATGTAAAACTGCACTAAAACTCCTCCTTCTTTCATCTGAGCCTTAGAGAACCCATCTGTGTCAGTTGTCAAATTATTGACTGTCAATTTCAATTCCACCCTTCTTTGTCCTGCTCTGCCATACTACAGCTGGACCCTGTAACATTTATCCTTTGCCAGCTGGAGAAACATCAGGCTTTGCCAATAAAGGAAGCTAGAGGGACACTGCAAGGTGAAGTGGAAGAAGGGATTCTCATCCTTGTTCTAATGTGCTTTTCTGCTTGTTTTCATTGCACTGCAGCAGCAGCATGTGGGACGCCCAGTGGTACTTACTCTGCAGCAAGTTTCTCCAGTACCCCAGTGGGCATCTTTCTGTGGATCAGCCCCAGCCCACTGACACCCAGGCAGGGAGCTTCTTGTTCAACAGCTCTGGCCCACCAGCAACTCACAAACCTGTCCACCACACAGTGACATGCAGCCAGACCCTCCCCCATGGGATCTAATTCTCAACTTTGTTTGAACAGGAAGTTATCCTTCTTCCAAATTCCCAGTTCCTTCCTTACACAGTCCCCTTCTGCCCTGGAGAAAAAACTGCTCCCTGCATTTGCCATTCATGTAGACTTAGAATCTTTTTTTTTTTAATACTTAACACCTTTGACTGGCTAATACTTTATATTAAAATTCTTTATATTACTTTAAAGTATAATATAAAGTATCATAATACTTTAAAGAATCACTTTATATTAAAATTCTTTAATATACTTTATATTAAAATTCTTTAATATAAAGTATTATATTCCTTATAATTCTTAATAATACTTTATTTTAAAATTATTCTCTCCAAATGACTGGTGAAGTTTGTCTCCTGATTGGAGCCTGACTGATACACTGCCTTAACACTTAATGTTGCATAAGCAGAGAAGCTCCTTTATAGGAGTGAACAAGGAGAGAAAGAGCACAAACATAGAAAAAGATGTTGTAGGTCAAAAGAATGCAACAGCCATGAAGAATCATTGTAAAAACATCCCTATGAAATAATTCTACTGCAAAAAAAGGAGAATATTTTTTAGAATTTCCAATTTATCTCCTCAAATTCAACAAGATTCAAGCAGCCACTTTATGTATGAAGCTAGAGCAAACACAAAGTGGGAACTCCCAAAGACAGTATAGAGATGAAAAACAGATTTGCCAAATTTAAAACACGATAAAGACATGAATTGCAGATTAGATTACAGGAGAGAAAACAAATTAATATGTCATTTCAAGAAAAAAACCATAAACATTAGAGCAAGAAAAAAAACATGGTTACCAGCAAAGAATAGATTGAGCCCAGACTTCTCCTCCATAACAATAATAGTTAGAAATAGAAATAAGGCAATAACCACTGACCTGTAAAATAAAAAGATTATGATGCAATTATTCAATATCCAGTACTGCCATCATTCTTGGGTAAAGATAATGGAAAAAGTCCTCAGAATATATGAAGTCGAAGAGCACTATGCTATGTATCTTTCCTGAAAAAAATCCTCAAAAAACCTGCAACTAGTAGAGAAAAGACTCAAAATTAAGAGCTTAGAAAATGGAGAAGTGTTACTATAAAAGGGCTGGTAGTAAGCCTGAATTTAAATGTTCTAATTAAAATTTAATGTCATTTGCAAGACTGTAAAAACTTAAGGCAAATTTTAAAAACCATTTTTTTATTTAAAATGCAAAATGTAATAAAAACAATAATTTTTAAATGATTGTAATAATCAAATCCTAAAGCTTCAGTACAAGAAAGTTATAGAAAAGATGCTACATTTCTTGTCTTACAGAGAATCAATAGTATTTTATTCATGATTTTGAAAACTAGAGAAAAATAAGAAAAATATTTAATTAGAAAATTAATCTGAACCAAAAAACAAGATTTATAACTTCCAAGTTGCAAAAGGCAAAAAGGGCAAAGAAACATTTTATGTAGGCAAAGGAAAAAGGCTAATGATATTTTTTAAATGTGTTTCAGCAGTGAATTTATATCCTTTATAGCTATTTTCTATTTTGTTTACAATGACCAAGTATAACCTGTATAATCAGAAACCAAAAATAAATATTAGAGAAAATCCTGGGGCTCAAAGAGCAAGAATTTCAGAAGAGACATTCCCATTTGTCATCTACTTGCAAAGTCAGTCAGTCAACATGTACCTACAAATGGCCTCAGAAGACCAAGTAAGGAGACAGAGCCTAGTCACACAGTGAAAACCTTGAAAAAGAGTGCTGTCAAGGGATTTTTTTCTTTCTTGACTACAGGTTTTTGTTATTTTGTGTGTGTGTGTGTGTGTGTGTGTTTAGTATGTCTATTCAATTTCTCGCAATGCACACTTGTGCAATAAATCCTGGTCTGTCCACTGATTAAATGGTCTCAGAAAAATAAGGGATTTAAAAAATCAACCATAATGTAACCCCCTTGCCCTACCCATGGAGAACTAAGGCCCAGAAAAGTAAGTGGCTTGTTCATGTCGGGCCAATAGAGTTAGTTCCAATAAATGTATGGGATTAGCAGGAATACTATAAAACTCATAGTTTTATGAAGCCTTGAGGGCCTTGGATAAGGCTCAATAAAAATGCCCTGTTGAATATGTAGGAACCTGCTGAGCAGAGATTTCTAAGATACTGGCCAGCTCTAAAACTTTATGGTTGGGGGAATTAATTGGCTACTTTGTCTTCCAGATTTTGAGACTTACAGGTTGCTCTTCTGGGTCTCCTTCGGATTCTGGCCTGAAACCATTGGAAAGCCTGCCTGGCTGGCAGCTGAGCTATTGGATTGGCTTCTCAGCCATTCCAGACCTCAGGCTCAGAAATCTTCCAGTTGCTATCTCCAGGAGAGAGCAAGATTGGAGATAAGATATCTATACATAAAATCATTTCTATATTTAAAATGTACATGAGCCTCAACACACACTAAAAGACCGGTCCCCAAGTCTGAAACAGCTAGCAGTGACTTTCACAGATTCTTATTATCTGTGAAACTAAGGTTTCTTTTTAACCTATCTGTCAAATACTAGCTTGTTGTTGTTTTTTTCGAGAATATAAAACAGCTTCTTTTTTTCAACTGCATACCTATCTCCAGATTGAGGTGAGAAGTGCCTTGAAATGAAAGTAAATGTGGAGAGGTGCTTTTTTGGTCTACAGTGCATACTTACAGGGAAATTAAGCCATTAAATTTAGTCAAGAGCCTTTTACAGCTGTTTTGCTATTTTGCCAAAGCTCTTTTATGAAAGATTTGGGAATCATTCTAAGATACCGTGGTGGATTTTAGAAGAAAAACTAACTCCAAGGACACTATGCCTTCTCCAGCTTGAGGTGTAACTCTGAGAATTTCCATCTGCAAGTGGAAGCCTACAGATGTCAGGAAGAGAAGCTTTGGACATTCTCCAGCTGTCCTTGACATGACTGTCAGAGGCCAGGAGAGACCCAGAGAACATGGTCTACGGTATCAAGGCACGGGGCAGCCATTTCAGCCACAGTTCATTTGGTCCAGCTCACTTTTATCTGTAATTAAAATACTCAAGTGATTCTGACTATATATATATCATTTATGTGTATACATATATAGTTTAAATATACAGTCTGATATATATACTATATATATATATATGTAATATGACTCTTCCATATTGGATCTTAATTCTGTTCTCACTACCTCTGCTTAAGTTGAGATTTTGTGGTTGAGTCAGCTTTATAGAACAGTATTTCCGATTCTTCAATTAGTTCACCCCCTCCTTATCAGAAAGTTCCATACAGATCCATTCTGAGCTGAATTCCCCTCTCTTGGGGATAATGATTTAATGGATAACGACTTAGGGTAAGTTCAGGTTTGCACCAAGGAAAACTAGTAAGCAACCTGACAAAGACTGCTTACTAGGAAGTTTTGTTTGTTAAAGAAGGTATCTCAGACATCTGAGACTATGTCCCTAGACACAGTATTGTCTCTCTATACGCTGTGACCAAAAAGTCTCCAAAGGAAGTGGTGGTTACTCTGTGTGTGTACGTGTGCATGTTTGTGTGTGTGAGAGAGAGAGATGGAGAGCAAGTGAGAGAGAAAGGAGGGTGTATATGTGGGTAGTGGGTGTGTGTGTGTGTGTGTGTGTACATGTAAGCTGTACATAATTCTCTCTCTTACATATCCAGGTGAAAGACTTTGTGTTATTATTCTGTTATTACTCTGCCCCAAATATTCAAATTGTTATATCCCAAAGCAAGTAATCAGCACTCAAATATTTAAATAATTATGCAATCAACTAATCAATTAAGACATCTGTTGCCAGCAAGTCTCCAATTATTTACAAGAATGCTTTTTACAGTTCTTTTATGGGCTATGTACAAGACCCTAGGTAAGATAAAAAAAGAGCTTCTCAACACAGTAGCAAAATTAAAGCACCCTGCTTTATGTACCTGTATGTTAGCACTCAGAAATATGCACATGTACACTCATAGGAAACAGCTCTGTCATTACTTTTTCCTTTCACCACTGAAGTCTTTTTTCTTCCTTTAAAACTTGTTTATGATGCTTTGACCAATGTTATGCAAAGAGGTCTGTAAGATCTTTCGGTTTGAACTAATACACTAGAAGTTACCACTCAGGAATTAGCAATTGTCACAAAGTAGTCCTTAAATTTAAATAAGGAGACAATGCAATGTTGGGAGGTATGGGCTTCAAATGCCTATAGAAACATTTCAGAGGTACAATGTATAGGAAATGTTCCCAGCAGATAACTGTTATGTAACCATTGGGCCAATGTGAATAAGGAAATAACTCATAAGTAGATGTCCTTAATCAAAACCTTGCAGTTCTCTCTCTCTCTCTCTCTCTCTCTCTCTCTCTCTCCCGCCCCCCAACTTTTCAAGGTACAGAGGAACACTTTCCACAATCCAAAATGATCCTAGAGAAACAGAAAATACTATCAATTAACTCTCCTGAAGCCAAACTAAACACTAACTTTGCCAATGAGATACGATGGGGTTAGATTAGAATAAGGATTTGAAATAAACTAATTTCTGATTCATCCATGACCTTGAAAACTCCACCAATGTTTATTTTTCTATCCTGGATATCAGATTTTGAGTTTTAAAAGGAGTGCATGAATATCTGCTACATGCTAAGGAAAAGAATACTATGCAAAAGCTTAAATGGTAGCTGCCAATATTGGTACCCTTTAGGAGATCTTACTATTACATGCCTGTTCCCAGAACTGCTAAAATCAGAGGAAAGAAGGACAAAATTCACTTTTCCATTTGCCATCTTCCTTGAAACCCACAATTTCTAATTTGCCATTTTTGTTCTTTGGGAGAAAAATGATTAAGGTGGTTTTATAATTTTAAAGTATTTTCCTAATATATCTTTTTAAAAGTCACCCTGAGAATTTCAAAAGAGCTACAAGAATGTATCCATAACAATGCAAAAGATAAACAATAGAATATCAAGAAACACACCAGAAGATGCAAGGCAATAGGTAACACTGACCTACATTTGTAGCACCCACTTTGGCCAGAGAATGAAGCAGGCAGACAGCTCTGTACAACATAAAGGATTCAGCTCAACATATGCTAGGTCTTCCTGTTGTCTCCGCCACTGAAGAAGTCCAGGCAAAGCTGCGCACGGATGTCTTCTTAAATCATGAAAATCAACCCCGCATCCTTTACTTCCAGTTCTGTATTTTGTCTTAGGGGTCTTTCCTTTATGGGACGGACTGCTTTCAAATTACTCATCTCCTTTCTTAGAGGTCACCTTGATAATATTATTTAGGCTTGACCATTTTCTAAGTCTAGGCTCACATACAACTCAAACCTGTCGAAGATGGGCTCTCTATGCCATTCACAATCATTGCAGTTTGAAATATTGTGAAAATATTCAAACTTTGAAGCCCTTGGTTGACAAGTACAGAGTATACAATGTTCCCATGTGGTGGGTGGATACAGTCTCATCCCAGGTCAACTCTCCCATGACAATGGAATCAGAATATCTTTAATCTATCCATAACACTTGGGCAGTAATGGGTAATTTTTTTTTTTTTTTTTGAGGAGGGTGTTTCTTTAAAACTTCCAGCGACATTTAAAAATAGTCATTATTGAGCTATCAGGATTTGATTCCCATGTACAAAATGCATTCACTGTAAATAAAACATGACATTTTTCCTCTTTATAATTCACTGAAAAGTTTAGCCAAGCATGAACTTTTTTTTTTAATGACATCCTGCTTATTACCAAGATTTCTGCACATGACAGAGTATTGGCTTTCTAAAGAGAACTGTGTTTTTTTGTTATTGTTATATCACTGTGCTGCTGTTGTTGTTTAGTTTCTTTCTTCTATATAAGTAGAATGAATTAAAAAGAGAACCTTGTAATACACATGAACAGCCTAACCAAGTCATACTTATCATTTCATAGTTCAAGTGCAGCCCCAAATAGAACTGAAAGCCCAAATTAAGAGCAAAGCAACTCTTAAATAAAAGCATACGCTTTAACCATACAGCATGATGTTTGTATTTATAACTCTTTTTCACTTTGGGTTTACTGCTTTGTTTTTTAAAAAATATATTGGTCCCTTAAGTAATTACACACCCCTTTTCGGTAAAAAATGGCTCCCTATCTCAAATTGGAAAGCAGGCTTATAACCTTTCAACCATTTGAGTTGCACACCTGTTCCTCAAACACTCACCAACTGAAATCTGTAACAGAGTAGAGACAAAGATACATTCATCTGCCACAATTTACAAACGTGATCACTACAGCTGGGCTAGCACAGAGCACTGACGGCAACACTCATCTAAATACGGGATGCTTCAAGTAATGCGTCTCAAACCTCAGTGCACAATCAAATCACCTGGGGATTTGTTGTATCTTCCAATCACCAGGTCTCACCGCATACCTTTTGGACTCAGAAGAAAATCTTGGATGGGGCCTAGAATTTTGAATGAACACCCAGGTCATTCTAAAGCAATCATGGGCTCCCACATTCTAAGAGTCACTCATAAGTGGATCCTGCATCTCCACGCCCAGGCTTACAGAGCTGGTAGACAGACACTCAGAGTGAGACACACAGGCAAAGCTAGCTAAGAAATACAACGCACAGCTGCAAAGCAGAAACTCAGGATTGCCCCTACTGGTGGTTCATGAAAGGGTGGATGTTGCTGTCATATCACATTTCTCTCCCTCGAAGCACTCCTCCCTAACCCTGACCAGGACATACCACCTCTGCAGCAGTCGGATTACCTGAATTCACATCCTCACTCCCCGAATAGCTTAACTTCTCTCTGCCTCTGTTTCTTCACCTCTCATATGGGCATAATAATGAGTTATTAGAAATTGTTTAAATAAATTATTTAAGTGAAATAGTGCATGAAAGTGTATATAGAGCAGCACCTGACATACAGGAGGTGCTCAGTAATTGTTCTGCATGTGTCTGATGTGTGTAAGTACACAAACTCCTGCTTACAATGCAGAATAGAAAAGAGTAACTGAAGAAGTAAGCTGTAGAAGGCCATCATACGAACTGAGAGCCAAGGTGCAAGTCTGAAGTTTTATTCATTCAAATTTGTACAAGGCATGCACTCCAAGCATTTCCTCCCACTCTCTGGTATTTCTATTTCTCAAGGTCCCTTCCACCTGGCTGGTTGCTCATCCCAATCCAAGTCACAAGTTAGTCTTCTTGCTAATTTATTGTCAAGCTAGCTGTAGCCTAGGGATGGTCAATATCAGGAACCAGGGGTTTCAGGGGAGCAGGGTCATTTCAGTGTGGGTCCCCAAACCACAGTTTGGGTTCAGGTTGAAACAGCACCCCACCTAAGCCATGACTTGGTGTCCTCATCATGTGGGCTTTGTCAGAGAAATTCTAGGAATTTAGTTCTCCTCTTTTCTGATTACTTGTTTTGTATGCCCTTTGTGGCTCACATATCTGTAAACACACTCACTTACTCCTCCTGTTAGTAATTTATGGAAGGATGATGTCATCAAGCCCCACAGTCTTGAGAGATTCAGACAAATTTCCATCCCGGTTCTCCGTCTCTTCTGTGGTCAATGTCCTAAGCTGGTTTCCTCCCTTGTCAGATACAAAGATTCTACCCAATTGTATTATATTTTCTTATGGCTCTATATTTTATAACTGAATCATCTACTGTATCATAGGAGACGTGCTTTCCCTATTCCAGTGATTTGGAAACTCCATCACATTGAAGCCAAGTTTGGGGCCCCACCCCTCTATCCGAACCTTTTCTGGATAGCATTAGCTTAAAGCAACATCATAGGACTTAATTTCATTTCAGCCTCCTGGTCTCAGCCATCTCTGTCACTTCCAAAGCCACTATGATCTTGGTAACAAGATCTTGCCTCCATTTGGTCATTAGGCATTTTTACCAAACTATAGAATTTTAGAGCCTGATGCCAATTCAAGAGGATCATCTACCATGACCTTCTTTATTCTCCAAATACAGAAACTGAAGTTCTCCTTTAAGAGACTTGCTCACCGTCACGTAGTTAGGGAGCAGCATATAGTTTTCTGACCTCATGATGAAGATAACAGATGTACTCATCAAATAAGTAGCCATAGGAAGAAAAGGATGAGAAAATCATTCAGTAATAGAATTCAGCCTTTAAAAGACTGAGATGAACAACAACAACAACAACGGAAATTTTGGGAGGAGATGAATATGTTTAGTACATTTACTGTGGTGATGGTATCACGAGTGTATGCATATGTCCAAATTCATCAAAATGTATACATTAAACATGTGCAACTTTTATCAATTAGATGTAAGACTTATTGAAAACTTAAAAAAAAAAAAAAGATATTCAGGTCGGGCACAATGGCTCACGCCTGAAATCCCAGCACTTTCGGAGGCTGAGGTGGGTGGATCATGATGTCAGGAGATCAAGACCATCCTGGCTAACACGGTGAAACCCTGTCACTACTAAAAATACAAAAAAAAAAAAAGAAAAGAAAAAAAAACTCAATAAATTTGCCGGGCATGGTGGCAGGCGCCTGTAGTCCCAGCTACTAGGGAGGCTGAGACAGGCGAATGCCATGAACCCGGGAGGTGGAGCTTGCAGTGAGCCAAGATTGTGCCACTGCACTCTAGCATGGGTGACAGAACAAGACTCCATCTCAAAAAATATATATATATATTCAATAGGGGTCAATATATAGCCTAGATATAGGTGCTAAAAATAGTTTTTAGGATATTTGCAAAAGATTTATTCAAAATAGCTCAAAACTAGAAACAACCCAAGTGCCCACCAAGAAGTGTATCCACAGGCAAACTGTGACACAGTCACACAACGGAACACTAATCATCAATGAAAGGGAGCTACTTAACCGTGCAGCAACAGATGAATCTCAAGAACACTGTACTGAGGAAAAGAAGCGAGAAACAAAAGTGTACACACAGGATTATTCCATTTATGTACAATTCTTTAAAAGGCAAATCTAATCTATAGGAATATAAAGCAGAGAAGTGGCTGCTTAGACCCAGAGCCAACAGAAGGATCGACTGCAAAGGGGCACAAGGGTACTTTGTGAGGTGATGGAAACGTTCCATGCATTGACTGTGGTGGTGGTTTCACAAGTGTACACGTTGGTCAAATTTCATGGAACTTTATATTTAAAACGTAAAATATTTACATTCTATTTAATGTAAATTATAGCCCCATAAGTTGATTAAATAATACATTTTAAATCTGTAGAGGGTAGGAAGACTTGATTAATGAGTTCCATCTACTATCCCGTAAGAACTATAATCTCCATGTGAAAAAATATATTAAATTTTAAATGATTATAAATTTACCAGGGAGCAATATAATTGCAAAAGAAAAAGAAAGAAAGAGAAAGAATGCCATCTTAGGTTGTCTTACTAGAACTATGTTTCTCAGATGAAGGGAAACTGTGATCCTATTATACTATGCATTCATCAACGCATACCTATAGTGTTATCTCCTATGACAGATTCCTATGCTCCTATACCTAAAGTTTTGTATTGAGTACCACATTAATTTTTCTTTCTTACAAAAGGAAAATGTACTATTATTAGTATATTTCAATGAACTGTAAATGTAAACTATGTTTAAATAGTTTAAAATACAAATAAGTAGAAAAAAAAGAACACTGACCACTACCTCTCTACCTCAAAATAGCCACCAATCATACATTGGATATTTATCTGTAGTACATATCCTCCAGTCTTCCTTTAAAAATGTGAATTTAAATATGTAAAAAAAAATGAATGTTTCTGTGATGCCACTTCATAGCCTGTCTTATTTTTCCTAAAAATATAACGTGACTTTCTTTTCATAATGTGAAATTTTTTGGCTGGGCACAGTGGCTCATGCCTGCAATCTCAGCATTTTGGGAGGTCAAAGCAAGGGAACAGCTTGAACCCAGCAGTTTGAGACGAGCTTGGGCAACATGGCAAAAACCCTGTCTCTACCAAGGAAATGCAAAAATTAGCCAGGCATGGAAGCACATGCCTGTAGTCCCAGCTACTTGGGAGGCTGAGGTGGGAGGATGGCTTGAGCCAGGGAGGTGGAGGTTGCAGTGAGCTGAGATCACGTCACTGCACTCCAGCCTGGGTGACAGACCGAGACCTTGTCTAAAAAAACAATAACTACAATGATGTTCAATTTTCTTATTTGTCATTGATATCTGCTGAGTACTCCAAAGTCTAAAGCAATCCCCTATTACTGAACATTTATTATTTCTCCATGTTTTTTTAAAAAAAAATCAGCAACTTTGAAATTAATAACCTTATAGCTTAATTTCCAGGCAGACAAAAATTTATAAGGATAAATTCCTAGAAGTGTAATTGTTAATACAGAAAGTATGCACATTCTTAAGGCTTTCAATTGGCACTGACAAATTGAGACCCACATTTAAAAGAGATGTTGACAAATTGGCATGTACCCAAAGGATGGCAACCAAAACATCCATGCAGCATGTTTTTGAGACATGAGAGGGACTGGGCATAGTTGTCCTGGAGAAAAGAAAATTTAAAAAGGAAAGAGACTTTTCCTCAAAAAAAGGAAAGAGATTTTGTTTTTCTGTCGGCTTCTTTGTTTCTCATTTAAAGCTGATTCAACAACAGAACAGGAAACATAATTGGCTGGGTTGGCTGTCAAGCTATTGGCTGTTAAGCTATTGCATCTCAGCTTAAAAAATATCCTTCTATGTTGTTCTTTGTGACACTGGAAATCTACAATATTTCTCCTTTGCCAGGGGATTCCCTGTCGGCCTCTACCAACAGGGGGCGCTGGGGGGATAACTGAAGGAAGGAGAAAGGGCTGACTCATCCTGTTCTCTTGTCAGCATCCCTCCACTAATGGTTCTTCATCTTGGCCGCAGCAGTGGATTCCAGTTTGTCATTTTTCCAACACTTCCGGAACCAGCCTCCTTAGCAGTCTCTTCCTCAGAAATCTGGTTCCCAGCTCCATACCTTCCTCTGAGCTAAGGTTTAATAATTCCAACCTCTTCCCTTTGTTTCTATCTCAAGAGGGAACAGCTACTTTATACAGCACTTTCTTCCCTTTTTTACTGTCCCAGTTTTCTGATACCTAGTTCACAATTCTTTATAGTATAGTGAGTTCTCTGTTAAAATGACTGGTGTGATTCCAGTCTCTTCATTGGACCCTGAATGATACGGTCCCCCATTGCGGGAGCTAAGTAAATTAAGAATGAATTACCTCTGGCCTAAGAATTTGTAAAAGAAATTCCTGGACCAAAAGTAAGTTGCACCAGACCAGTGGTTTTAAAATCATTTTTTTCAATACAATCATTTTTGCAAATATAATATTACGTCAAACCCTATATATATAAAAGCAGCAGTGCTTTGACTAAAATGGAGGTATGGAATATCCTGCCCCTACCTGCCTGCCCCATTACACCAGATGCTTCTGCAAAGTCCTGCTCCTGCCCCATTCTTCTGGGAAACCCTGGATTCAGTAGGGGTTTGTCTGACAATTTCTGATCTCGACAACTCAAGTACACTTCCAAATCTTCTGTTTCTGTAACAATGTAATTCTTCTTGCATGGCCTCAAGGCTCTCTGGAGATCTATATGGCCCAATAACAGCTCAAGCAAAACACAGGAACTGCCACAGGCTGCCTGGTATTCACCAGCTGTCCCATCTACAGATCAGGCCACAAAAGGAAGCCAAGAGATCTTTGCCAGTCAGGCAGGGTAACGCAGTGGAGAAACCATTACAGTTTTAGTGCTGCCATTCCTGCTGTTAGGTTAAGGACAGGTCAGCATTTTTCACTATAATCCCCCTTCTTTCAGAGGTTTCTAACATGGCTATAGAAATCTGCCCTAGCTTAAAGTTTGGCATGAAAGTTTTGGCTCCAGGCTGTCCTTTCTTTCAGTGAAGCTACTAAGAATGTGTTTAGCTACTTTAGAACTCAGAGAGGGCACTGGAAGATCAGAATAAGAGAAATCTGTGCTTTGAAATACCTCCCCTCTGCACACCCCCCACCCCCAACATCAGAAAAATGATTAAGCTACCTTTCTTAAAAACAAATGTTTTCCAGGTCTTTGGCTGAAAATATAGCCTTTCTTCTTTAGGAAATTGCTACATAGAACCAAACTCTTCCAAGGTAAAACATCTTAATACAAACAAGGTATTTCCTGCATTTACGTTCTACTGTGGTTTGGTTTCAGCTTATATCATCATTACTTTCTCTGATTCCCTGAAATAGGGTCCCATTGCTTTTGGAGTAAATTCTAAACATTTAAATTTTGCACAGATTACATTTATGCCTTGCAAATACTGAACAATAGTCAAAAGGTATTAGAATTATTCCCTCTTTGCAAACTAAACGATTGAAGCCCAAAGAGTCTGACTGGCTTAAGATCCTAGTCAAAGGCAAACTAGGAAAAAGACTGCCTTGTACTTCCTCTGAGAGGTATGCTGCTCCTTAAACTCCTGCAGTGTTTGCAAGCTATAGTGAAGAAAGCAAAAAGGGAGCCCACCACCTGAAAGCTTCTGCAAGTCTGGAGCAGTTCATCCCACTGATAAGATTCTCATCTGCCTGTCCAGGAATGTTCCTGTAATCAGCGGAGGTCACGGCAGTTTCAAAGTCGGCATTCTGTTCCTCTGCCTTTGGGACACCGTTAAAGTCACAATAAGAGGAACGCCTTTATCCCCAAGCATGTCCTCAGCGCTGGGAAGAGCATGGCTATGGAGCCAGAGAAACCTGGCTTAAAATTCTAGCTTTAAATTCACTCAAAATAAGGAAAGTCCCCCTTTTCTACCTTTGAAAGATGGATGTGAAAAAAAAAGAAAAGAAAAGAAAACCTACCTGAAACAGGTTTCTGTAATCATTCAAAGCACCCAACACCCAACATGTAAGAGAAATTCAATGAACTGGAGCTACTGATAAGCAAACATCAACATTGCTCTCCGAAAATAAAAAAAAAAAAAGGAAGAAAATAGAAGAAATAAGAAAAAGGTAGTTATTTAACAGATACTTGTTGAAAAAAGAAAGGACACTCTGAATACTCTCTTCCTTAAGGATGGAAAATATGCACAATGATTTAAGAAGGTGACACACAGGATCCATTTGGAAAATGCTGTCGTAAAAGTGTGCAGCAATCTGCCTGCTTGTCAAATTCAATGACTGACTATATTGGAGCCCCCCCTGCAGCCAGGCTTCATGATTGGGTTGAAAATTGTGTGCTGTGGTTCCTATACTATCCTTTCTTCCAATTCCAAGACACCTCATATATTAGTTTTCCCATTTATTTTTCCAGCATTCTTGCATTTGTAAGCAAGAATTTCCTGAGCACCCACCATGTCTCAGGCATTGTACTAGGCACTAGAGACACAGAGGTAAGTGCCAGAGCTCAGATTAGGGTGAGGCATGATGTATTCCCCATAGGTGAATCACTTAAGGGGGCTCAAAAAACTCAGCTATCAGGATAAAAAACAGTTTGATGCAATATTTAAAATAATCAACATTAGTACAAAAAAATACATGATGAACAAAATATCAAAATTTTAAATAAAGACAAGATGATTTAATACTGCTGTGTTGAGCCATACTGGAGTTGAGCGAAAGGACAAATCACTAATGTGTAGTCTATCCTATTTAAAATGTTGATATTTTGTTCACCATGGATTTTAAAAATTAATACTGATTAAATATTACATTAAAATATTATTTATCTTCATTATTGAGCTTTTGGCGCCCCCTTAGATTTCTGACACTAATCCTGGCCCTGAATAGGACATATTTTGTAGTTGGCTGAAACCTGAAATACTAACGTCAACAAAAGAGAGAAGTCTAGGGGCATTAAAATACATTACATATATCAAAGAAAGATAAAGTGAGGGGGCAGATATCGCAAGGCTCTTCAGTGGCAATACTTGCAGCCAGACCTTCCGCTGGATCATCCTGACCCCTGGGCATACATCATACAACCTTCTCACCCCCTCCACCTCTCAAGGAAACGGTGTTTGAGGTGGGTCTGCTCACCACAGTTCTTGTACACTTGCAGCAACACAGGGCAACTGATTTTCATGAGCAGGGTTTCTACCCCACAGGGCGTTTTTCCAGTCTTGCCTGGCTGGTCCTTGATTACAGCAGTAGAGGGTAGAATCTGCTCCAGAACTGTTTGGCATTCGCTATTCCTAGGTTACACAATGAGCTTCATATTCAATGCAGGCCAGGCACTCAATTTCTTGCACATCACTGAGGAATACTGTGCTAGAGGGGAGCATGACTACCAGACATAGCTGGTACAAAAATGACCCACTTACCTTCTACACAAAGTATTCTTAAGCAACTGGACCCTCCCAGCCAGGCCTCTGCAGTCCTTTGTCTTTACCACATTAACCCTTTCTATCCTGTTGCATATAATTACTGCAATGGCAGAGGCTGTCAGCTGTGTAGTAAATTAGACTACATTTCCTAGCCTCCCTTGCACCTATACTTGGCCATGTACCTGGGTTTTGGCCAATGGGATGTGAGGAGAGCGACTTACCCATTGTCAGTCCTCTCATGAGGAATCCTCATTTTCTTTGCTCTTTATCTGGCTAAATGGAGAAAACACTGTGGATCCCCATGATAGCAGAATCTAAGGTGGGTGGAGCCTCGGTTCCTAGATAAACACATGTAAAGCCCTCCCAACTAGTTGGAAATATACTTTGATTGTGCTAAGCCACTGTGATTTGGGGGGGACTGTAATAGCAACCAGCCTATCGTGACTAATACATTTCTCCAACTAGACCATAAACTCCTCACTGCCAGACTCTGAATCGGATGCATCTCTGTTTTCTCAACAGTGAGCTGCATTGCAGTACAATTCTATCATAAATTAGCCACCATAATTTCCCTCCAGAAGCTCTTATATACAAGCACCTCTATCACCATTACCAAGAAAATGACTAATAATAAATTGTTCTCCTTTTTGTACTCTCAAACTTGAAAATGAAGGCAGAATATTCCTAGAAGCCACTGTTAATTATGATCACTAAATAGAAAAATTCATGCTTCTTAAATGCCACTTGATATGCATAATCAGCTAATAATCTAAACATAAACAAACATCCAAAGACAGAGGACGGAATCAGAATGGGAGCCCCCCAGACACATAACTTGAGTTTTCCTCTGGAAAGATTTCTAAATGCACCATGGTGTCTTAGGATATGTTTGTGCTCTGTGCATATCACAGTTGACATCTTGTCAAAACCAAGGGAAATAATTGCATCTCCGAGTAAGAGTTTCGTGCAGGCAGCAATTTAAATGTGGCACTGCTTATCAGCACCAATTTACTAACATCTTACTGTATATAACTACGTGTGGTAGAAGAAAAACTTCTACATCCTTACCAAGATTCAGGCATAAAAACAAAATCTGTTACACTTCCAGTTCAAAAGAAGATAGAACAAAGGAAAGGGAAATAAAATAAGAAGCTGTGTTTCTTCCCCTTAGAAATAAACTTTTAAAGAAATTTAAGTCCTAAACATTACATCTTCATTTGAAATGAGGTGGGCAAGATATAAGCCATTTTGCTCAGGTCTTGAGGGAGAAGAAAAACAACCTATCTTATGAGACTATTAAGCTAACACCTCAGCAAGCTGCAGGCATGCTTCTCATTTATTACACGAAGCTGAAATCTTCTGACAGTCCATAATTATGTGCTGAGAACTCTAATGAATAATTCTGCATCAGAAGGATTCACGAAACTTTGATCAGTGTCCCGGGAGGCAGTGGGTCAAGATGAACCCTGAAATCTGATTAACTTCACCATCTCATCTAACATTCTACAAACACTGTTTTGTAACTCTCCACTCTTTACTTGGATATTCTGGAAACACAATTTTGTCAGACATACTAAAGCAGTTCTAAAAACTGTTCATATTCACTTTCGAAACAGACTTAAGATGGAGTTTGTATCATTTCCCATACGTATTTTTTGACACTTCTTTTTGTTCCAAGGCCCATGGTCATAAAAAAAGTTATGTTTTGGGGTTCAATGCTATTTTAGATGGGTAACTAGCTGTAATTTAGTACCTTGTTCTCTGCAAGTGCCAAAGATTTTAGAAGACCTAGGTCTGAAGTGGTGATGTGTTTAAACTGAGTTATCCACAAACCCTTTTCTCTGTTTAGGTTTAAGATATATAAATAAGGGAACAGAAATTTGATTTAATTGAAGCTGAATCATCTGAAAATGGAATAGAACTCATGCCTGTGGTTTCATCCACAATTTGGTTCAAGTGGTGGGTGTGTTTATGTGTGTTTAATGAAAATACAATTGTCTTGTGGACCCTCTTACTAGCATTTGGGCAGGAATAGAGCACAAAACATGTGCCACTACTCCTCTTCATTGCACCAAAGCAGACATCACTAATCAATATCCTACTCTTTTAACTGAGCCTGGCAGTCCATAATCCTTACCATATAGCCCTCTAGGTAGCTGCTACTAGACACATGGAATTCAAATACTAGGTGAAATGCAGTTCCCAGCCTTGAATTTGTCCTGTTACTAATGAATGTTTGAAATGGAGAAGATGTTGGCATTTATGTTGTTCAATTCTCCCATTCTATGGGCAAAAAAACCTGAGAAATTTAGACATTAATTTACTTTCCATAGATCATACAGTCAATCTGTAGGGACTTTTTCGTTAAACTCTTTGAGTCATTTTTTATGTTCCTTCTTGGTATGATTTATACCACTGAAGATGTGTAGGACAAGGTTTAAGAGTAAGTAATGAGGTCAAGAAAAATATCTCAGGTGTGTTTTATAAACCAAGCCAAAAACACAAGAAAAAATCCACTGCAGAAAGTGCAAGGAGAGCTACAAAATTACGCTCTACCTTGGAATCTATGCAAAATGGCCAACAAAGCTTACAGTACTCTTGCCCTATGTACCATTTGCTTACATCAATAATTTCTGATTTCACTTGTTACATCATGCCAGAATAAAAGCCAACACATGTAGAAATCACCTCTAGAGAAAGAAACTGCCTCTGTTTAACTACTCTGGGTTCATCACCATTTACACTATTGCAGATGACTTCCTGCCTCTCTCCAGGACTTCAGATGGAGCTGCTCAAGGCTCCGTTACCATTCAGAGTCTGAGGTCAGAATTTTTAGAACAAAACACAGCAATGTTTCCAGGTCTGTTTTTAAAAGTCCCATTATGTGTTTTTGGCTTGGTAGCATTAAAAAGACAGCAAGAACTCCTTTGGGAGGGGAGAAAAAGACTACGAAGCCCTCAAACCAACAGCAGAGTGATATGATGCCAGCAATGTGTAATCTTTCTCTCCTTCCTTCCTCTCTCTCTCTCTCTCTCTCTAACACACACACACACACACACACACACACCCCCCTCTATTCCTACTCTCCCCTTAAACTTAGAGGGGCCTGTGGGATATCTCTTATCTTGTCGTTCTCTACATTTGAAAAACCTGTGGTAGAAATGCATGTGCAAGGACAGGAAAAAATAATGGCAAATTGCTAATGCTATCAAGCCAAGAGCCTCCAGCAGGTTCGCGTGGTGGAGAAGAAACAGCCACGGGAAAGGACTTCACACAAGGAGACGAGGAGGAGCAGCTGGGGAGGAGGTGGAAGTGGGTGACGGAGACATGGAGCCAGAAACAGAGCTGTGAGGAAGAAGGGGAAAAAAGGCTGAGCAGCCGAAGGATGGTGGTTAAAATAACTTGTGGTAACAGAGTGTTCTTTGTTACCACACACTGCTCTTTGTTATCACACATTACAGAAAGTTATAAACAACAGAAGCATGCCGTACAGTAAAGCTGCGCTTCAAGCTCCGGGCTCTGGTGACCTAACAAACTCCTTGGCTTCCTTCTCGTGTGGACTGACGCTGTTTCTAGAACATCACGTTAGGATTGTGGCCATTAATCTGTACATCTCAATCCATGCACAGGAATCTTCCAAAATGCTTGGCACCGTGTTCTTAAAGAAGCCTCTTGCATTCACATTGATGCAGGTCAAAAAGACGCAGATAAGAGTGACTCCATCCTGGATGAAAAGTGACTATCAAGTTTTACAAACAAAGCAATGCAAAAACTTTTTGGGGGAATAAAAAAAAAGGACGTAGAAAATGATCTTGTTCGTGTTTATACATAAAATTATATACTCAACAGAAACAACAAAACAGCTTGCAAATGAAGGAATGGATAAATAAAAAGCTCTCTCTCAATCTTGTAAATTCAAGTTAAGTAAAGCAATGGTCAGACACTAAGGAACACTCCTTGCTCAAACCCCCACCACTGTGCTATTCTCTACTATCATTCTGCCTTTATAATCAATCGGTTTGCCTCTATCACGGATGGCTTTTTTATATTTCCTCCATTTAAACAGTGATATTTTCTCAGGGTTCTTTTTTCTCCTCATTTCTTACTCTGCATTTTGAAGGTGCTTTGTTTCTCTCCAGGTTGCTGGTATCTTCCTGTACCAGCAGAGCTCACCACTTCTCCTTCTGTAGTCTCTCTCGGACCTCACTTTTCTTCACAGCTACTGCCACCTTCTCATTTTATCCTGTCCACGTGATAGCCAGAGATAAAATCCCCACTGATCTCTACACTGATCCTTTCTCCCCTGCCCATTCTATCCTTCTGAGAACCATCAAAATTATTGATATATTATAAATATTTGTCCCTGCCCAAATGTCATGTTGAAGTGTAATCCCCCACAGTGTTGGAGGTGGGGCCTGGTGGGAAGTGACTGGCTTTATCATGGGGGTGGATTTCTCATGAATGGTTTAGCGCCATCCCCTTGGTGCTGTCCTCACAATAGTGAGTGAATTCTCATGAGATCTGGTTGTTTAAAAATGGTGGCACCTCACTCTCTCTCTTGCTCCTACTTTTGCTAAGTGATGTTCATGTTGCCTGCTTCCCTTCACCTTCCGCCATGAGTAGAAGCTTCCTGAGGCCTCCCCAGAAGCACATGCCACTATGCTTCCTGTAAAGCCTGCAGAACTGGGAACCAATTAAACCTCTTCTCTGATAAATTTCCCAGTCTTGGGTATTTCTTTATAGCAATGCAAGAATTGCATTTATCTAATACAATTATCCTTCTAAAAGACAGCTATGCTCAAGTGCCTCCCATGTGCACATGCTTTTAACCATTTCTTTGTCCTTACACGAGTTGTCCAAACTTCACAGGATCAGAAATTCAGTATCTCTGACAATCTGACCTCAATCACTGGATGTAACTACCACTGCACATATCCTACTCAGACAGGTATTTTCAGTATTCTATTTCTTTGAACACATCACTCTTTTGGCCTAGAATTTACTTGTCTCCACCTCAGTCTAGTGAAATCCTCATCCCCCAAGTCCCAACTGAAGAATCATGACCTCTATGAAACTTCCCCAACCCCACCCTGGGGCAATGAGTCATTCATTCCCTCCTCTGAGTTATCACAGCACTTCCCCATATCTCCATCATATCACTGAACATGTCATATTCCAAGCTATATCTTTATGTGTATCATACTGTTAGCTCTCAGAGACCAGAATCCTAACACAGCACCTGGCACATATGCAGAATGTTTATTACATTGGGTTGAATTCAATAAAATTGAAAAAGGATCTTCCAGAAAACAAATCTTTAACAATCAGTCAGACACAGGAAATTGTGAAAAGAGTGTGTCTCCAGAGAGGAAGGATGACGGAATGTGTTAGGAGACTGACTTTCCACTGTATGTCCTTTTGGAGAGTTTTAGATTTTTTTTTACCATGTAAGTGTACCACTTGTCAAAACAGTGCTGAGGAGGCTCTACAGCATGTGCCTGGCACTGTGCACAGGGGGGACTTTCGGTGTCATGAACAACTTCACTAACTAGAGAGATCCGTGAACATGAATAACCCCTGTGGAGATTAATCTCTTTTTCGCCTCAAGTCCCACAGAGTCTCGCTGTTCTTGAGTTGTAGCATTCTCCACAGTCTAACTGATAACGGCATGATTTAGAGACATGTCCTCCACATTGGACCTTGAACCAACCCCTAGACGGCAGAGGCTCCCTACTCTTCACCTCTGCATCCTCTACAAAATCCTAGTTTAGTGCTATGTGTACATGTGGCAGTCAGCTTGTAATTGTTTAGCTGAGTTGGACTGGCCCTGAAAAAATGGCAAAGTCTGAAATGAAAATAGAAAGAATAACTATACTTGTTTGCAGCCAATAAATCATGTTAAGTGGAGGCAAAGAAAATAAAACCTAAACTATTACTAATAATTAATAATAATAAATACTAGGTTTACTATGGTCAGATGAGTACAGAGGTAGAATAGCTATAAAAATGTATCAGCTATTTTTTCATCCCTTATTTAGGTCATGGATAAATATTTATTATTTCTTCTCCACTTGTGGTGGCAAAACATACTTTCAAGTGAGAGCCTTAAATATATGCACATTCAAAACAATACAGAACTACTATTGAGTGAAGATGAAAAAAGTTTTGAAATGAAAGAAGAAAAGGAAAACGGATTCTGAAATGATAGCCTCATAAACAAAGCAGGAAAACAATCAGCAATTTCCAGATAGATCTAAGGCCTCCCTCCTCCAGTGAAAATATCCCAACTAAATTCTTTAGTGCCAGGGAACAGTTTGAAAGTCCCATGATATGGAGAAAAGCAAAACATACAGGATGTGAGCTCTGTCCTCATTGAGCTTAAAATAGAGTTGCATTAACATCCACATGAAAAGTTAAAAAACAACAGATTTAAGGGGGAAAGGTACATCCTCATAGAATTCATATAGGTAAAAAAAATATTCATTGAGTACCTAATACTGAAATTTTTAGTATTCATATTCCTATATGAACTAAGGGTGAGGTACCAATCCTGCTACAGTCCAGGCCTGACCGCTTCCTCCATGAAGCCTTCAGTTTCTTCCCATCCACACCCACAAGGAACTATTCTCTTTGGCCCCTCAACACAACAATTTATCCATACCTTGGTTACCTTACTTACTATTGTCCATCTTGCTTTATGGCTAGTTATGTACATGGACTGGCCCCCAAATGAACTTTAGACTGCCCTAGACAGACTCCACATGTCATTCATGCACTAACAACTCCTCAATGCCTTTGACACAGTCGAACTCAGCTCACTGGCTAGACAAGGTGTGAGCACAGCCATGGCAGATCAGGATTTGTCTTCAACCCCAACATAACGTACAAGAATTCAGCTTCCAGAAGGGAGAAAGAATAAAGAAGAAGGTAAAGAAAGGAGATGAAAAAAGAGAGGTTAGTATCATGTACATCAATCCTTCTATCGGGGCACCTGCCACACTTAATTTAATTTACTGACCTGCCTCCTTTTGGGAGAAGGTGTTGGTTTTTATTTACCTTTGCAGTCCTGTGGGTCTAGCCCAATCCTTGGCATAAAACATATGCTTAGGCTAATGATTAGTTAGTGAAACAAATAATTAAAGAAGAGAGAAGGTAGGAAAAATAAATGTTCTCATTTATTAGTGCCCACTGAAAGGAGAGATGAATGATAATCAAAAGAAGTACAATCCTCCCTTATTTCCCTTATCCTAAGTTGGTCCTAAGTGATTTGCTCTTGTGCCTGTCCTTTAAACCAACTTTGAAAGATTACAAGTCAAAATTCACAGCAAAATTATCTTATTTCTTAAAACTGGCTATTCCCCATTGCAGATGGAATTCGCTTCAATAAATATTTACAGAGCACCAACTATATATAGGATATATTCCTAATGCCAGAGAGTAAAGCAATAAATGTGACCTTGTCCCTTCTCCTCAAGGATCCTACAGTCTAGCGTGGCATTCCTTGTGAATTTTAGTGCCTCTTACTATGACGGAAATAAAATCATGTAGTTTCACATTTATGAAGTCCCACATTTTAAAGCCAAGGCCAAAATGGATATTTCTTTTCAAAGGTTGAGACACTTCACAGCCAAAATTCTACATGGCAGGTTGCCAGTCCAAAGGGCTTCACCCCAAAAGGCCTGTCTCCATTCCTCGAGGAGAAAATGAAATAGCTCCTCAAATGGAGTTACCAGTGACTTAATTTTGACAGAAACATCTATATCCATGAGCTGTGTTAAAACAAAGCTGGTAGAAAGACTTTGCCCAACAACTTGCTTTAAAACAAACTGTAAATGTTTGCTTTACTTTTATTTTTTATGAATTAGTCCCAAATATTTTGATCTGGCATAGTTTTTTATGTTTCCTAATAATCCAAATATTCATGTCCGTCTCAACTGCAGTGTGGAAGTTTAAACTCAGGTTTTGTGGGGATGCATTGATCCACTGTATAAATGGAACAGTACTAACAAGACACATACCACCTCTGAAAATTGCTGTTTAATGCTGGTGTATCTCAAAAATGAAAAATGAAGATGTCTAAACAGTCTAATCTTGAAGAGTGGATACTTTTTTTCCCTTCACAAACATTTTAAGAGAAAAATGTACATGTGTGTGCATAAGTTAATAAAAAACTGCATCTTTACATACATGACCTTACAAATTCAATCAACATAAATATGAAAAAAGGAAAACATTATAATAAAATTGCTGAGGAATTATTAATGAAGAACATTGCCAAAATGTTAAAAACATAAAAAACTGGCCATGTGTGGTGGCTCACACCTGTAATCCCAGCACTCTTGAGGCCAGGAGCTTGAAACCAACCTGGGCAAACCCCATCTCTACAATTTTTGTTTTTTAATTAGCCAGGCATGGTGGTGTACACTTGTAGTCTCAGCTACTTGGGAGGCTGAGGTGGGAGGATCGCTTTAGTCCAGGAGTTCGAAGCTATGGTGAGCTACGATCATGCCACTTCTAGCCTGGGCAACAAACAAGACCCTGACAAAAAAAAAAAAAAAAAAAAAAAAAAAACATAAAAATTGAATTCTCAGGTGTCTCCACTAATTAGATAGTGACGAGGGGAAAAATCCACATTTCCGGGTGATCATAAAGAGGAGTATTTATTTTTGTTCAGACAAAATGGTGCCTCCCGCTGTGTGCCATGCCCTCGGCAGAGGGGTGCAACGTCCAAGAACTCTGCTCTTTGCTTGCTCCCTTCTCCCCTGTGTCAGTGGGTTGTCCTGCGTGGGCTCACAGGGACTGCAGGGGGTATGATTCCTATTCCCATACCAGCTTTGTCGAAGCACTTGTCCCAGAAGTGGATCCCATCCCTAAAACCCATTTTTAGGCAGAGCTGTGACACAGGTGACTGGCATTGCCCCTTCCCTTCTACACAGGCCCACTGTCCTCATTATCTTTTGGGAAACACTAGACTTCTCCTTAGTGCTGCCTTCCTGCCTACAGCCCCGACAGATTCAAACTGTGGTCCTGGCTCAATAAATATTTGATTTGAGTTTAAGAAAAGCCCTTGAATTCATTCACCTCGAGGATCTAAAAGTGATTCACACTCAATAAGAACAAAATAAGACTTGGTTACAGTACCCAGGATGTGACACAGAATTTGTAGTTTGCCTTCTTTGGGACTTAAAGTTTAAAAAAAAATTTAATGAGACTCTCCAGGCAGAATCAAGTGAGACAAAGCTAAGAGTGGAAAGAAAAGGGAAAGCCTCCAAGTCCACTGAACATGTAGCACTTGGACCACCTGGTCCAAGACACAGAATCCCAACTGCAAGCACTCAGGGTGGTATTCAGGGCCATGACGCTGGAATTAGACAGATTTAGGCTGAAATTATGGCTCCACCACTTGACGGCCAAGGCATCCAGTGTTCCTCAGTTTCCCCCAATAGTAGCTCCCTCATAAGGCCCCGGGAAGAAGAGATGAGCTGAGGCATGTGAAGTGGTGAACAGAGCACAAAACACACCCTCTATTAACTGCTACTGCTGAGGCTGCGACTATTAATATTGCTGGTATGCTGGAGTCACTAGACAGCACATTCTGCAAGAGAAGTTTCATGCATAGCACAGTGGTTACAACTGCATGTTCTAGAATCTGACTGAAAACCCCAGCTCAGCCATTTTCTAACTTAGGTAAGTTCCTTGAGCAATTTATTTAGCCTCTTTGTGCCTTAGTGTCCATATATAAAAAGGCGGATGTGATCCATTAAGTTGTTGCAAGCAAAGTTAGTATGTATAAAATGTTTGAGGCTGGGCATGGTGGCTCACGCCTGTAATCCCAACACTTTGGGAGGCTCAGGTGGGAAGATCGTTTGAGTCCAGGAGGAGGAGACCAGCCTGGTAAATATAGTGAGATCCCATCTCTACAAAAATAATTTTTAAAATGTTAAACATTAGCCAGATGTGGTGGTGTACATCTGTAGTCCCAGCTACTTGGGAGGCTGAGGTGGGAGGATCTCTTGAGCCTGGGAGTTCGAGGCTGAAGTGGGCGATGATCAGACCATCACACTCCGGCCTGAGCAACAGAGTGAAACCCTGTCTCAAAAAAATTAAGTTAAAAAAATAATTAAACATTTGTAAGATCAGTACACAGTAAGCATTTTTCCATTTATCCTTAGTGGAAATAAAAATACAAACAATAACAACAAACACAGATCACTTACTATAAGCCAGGTACTTCATTAGACTACACGCATGCACACACACACACATACACACAACATAAGTATGAATGTGCAGTCATGTGTCACTTAATGACAGGGATATGTTCTGAGAAACGTGTTAGGTGATTTTGTTGTATAAACAGCAAGTGAACTTATGGCTTATGGCAAACATCCCCCTTCGCTCAACTCTCACTTCTCCTTCCTGCCACCATGTGAAGAAGGATGTGTTTGCTTTCCCTTCTGCCATGATTGTAAGTTTCCTGAGGCTTCCCCAGCCCTGCAGAATCTCTTTTCTTTATAAATTACCCAGTCTTGGGCAGTGTCTTTATAGCAGCATGAGAACAGAATAATACAGTAAGTATCTGTGTATCTAAACGTATCCAAACATACTATGGTATGGTATCCAAACATAGAAAAGGTACAGTAAAAATACCATATAAAAGATAAAAAATGGTACACTTGTATAGAGCACTTACCAGGAATGGAGTCTGTGGGACTGAAAGTTGCTCTGGGTGAGCAAGTGCTAAGAAAAGTGAGACCCTAGGATATTCCTGTACACAACTGTAGACTTTACAAATACTGTACACTTAGGCTACTCTAAATCTATTTAAAAAATTTTTTCTTTAATAATAAATTTATCTTACTGTAACTTTTTTACTTTATAATTTTTTTTTTTTTTTTTTGAGTCTCGCCCTGTCGCCCAGGCTGGAGTGCAGGGGCACGGTCTCAGCTCACTGCAAGCCTTGCCTCCTGGGTTCATGCCATTCTCCTGCCTCAGCCTCCCAAGTAGCTGGGACTACAGGTGCCTACCACCATGCCCGGCTAATTTTTTGTATTTTTAGTAGAAACGGGGTTTCACCGTGTTAACCAGGATGGTCTCGATCTCCTGACCTCGTGATCCGTCTGCCTCAGCCTCCCAATAAACTTCATTTTTTGTTTGATGCTTTTGTAAAAGCACTCAGTTTACAACACAAACACACTGTACAGCTGCTCCACAATATTTCTTTTATTTCCTTATTGCATAAGCTTTTTTCTTTAATTTGTTTAAACTTTTTAAATTTTTTGTTGAAAAGACATGAACATACACATTATCCTAGGCCTATACAGGGTCATGATCATCAATATCACCATCTTCCACCTCCACATCTTGTCCCACTGGAGGGTCTTCAGGGACAGTAACATGCCTGGAGCTGTCATCTCCTATAATAACAATGCTTTCTTTTGAAATACCTCCTGAAGGAACGACCTGAGGATGTTTTATTAACTTTCTTTTATAAATAGAAGGAAAGCACTCTAAAATAATAACAAAATGTATAGTGTAGTATAGTATAGTATAGTATAGTATAGTATAGTATAGTATAGTGTAGTATAGTGTAGTGTAGTATAGTAAATACTATACACAGATTTTTATTATCAAGTAACACAGATTTTTATTATCAAGTATTATGTGCTGTGCATAACTATATGTCCTTTATTTTCATACAACTGGCAGTGAAATAGGTTTGTTCACATCAGAATCACCCCCATGCACGTGAATAATGAATTGTCCATGATGTGACATTAGCAATGACGTCAGTAGGTGATAGGAATTTTTCAGCTCCTTTATAATCTTGTGGAGCCACTGTTGTATGTGTACATAGCCACTCTTTGACCAACATGTTGTTATGTGGCACATGCCTGCATGTATATTAAATTATCCTCATTTACAGATGAGAAAAATGAGGCACTAAGTGGAAAAGTAACATGCTGGCCTCACAGCCTGTAAGTGGCAGAGTCATGATTTAAATCCAGGCAGTCTGGCTCCAGAGTCCATGCTCTTAATCACTATGCTATGCTGTCTGGAAAAAAAAAAAAAAAAGTTAATATAATGAATGAATGTTCCTGCTGGAAAAATACTGAAAAGAGCCAGTCACTTTGCCTCCAAAGTTTTCACTGAGTAAGGCCAGCTCTTGCCAAGCGTGCATAAGGGAAGAACCAAGGCATGTGGAGGACAGAGGAGAGCAGACTCAAGAGACTCGGTGCTTCCTCCCTAGGGTGGCAGGGGCTATTCAGCCAAAGCCTGAAGAGAAGGGTAGCCTGGAGGCTTAAAAATAACTCAGGGTACTTGCCCTAAATCCAAAGTCACTTGGTTTTCTAGCATGTTTTAAACTGGCAAGGATCAAATGATTATTATGGGCTTAGCCTTCTAGTGGTATGATAAGGGACTATAAATACTCAGAAGACTGGATACTGGTCTTGAGGAAGCTTATCACAGGACAAGATACCTTCAGCTTCCTTGCTGACCCACTGGCTGTGTTTGATTTGTATGTCTGCAACTCTTCTAGATTGCAGCTATGTGTGTTGAGTTTCATGCTGCTTAATATATATATTTTTAAATTTTAGGCCATTTAAGGCCAAACATGTATTCTTTGGTTATGACAAGACAAGTTGACCAGAAGTCCTTATCAATACTTCAGAAACCCTGAGATCTCACCTTATAATATTGCATCTCAGAAACTGTGGAATTTTAGGTCAACTGTGTACTGAATCAATAGTTTGCTGCTGACTAGTTCTTAAGAGTGATTCATTTTTTTTTTCATCCTCGTTGAATTCAGTTTCCTGCAAAGATCTGAACTCTGGGTTCTTCCAGATCATCTGTTCAGTGGATGTTTCCCAATAAATGGGTTTAAGCAATTGAAAATCTCAACCAAAAATACCTGAAGATAGACAGAAAGAGATGGGAATGGAACATGGAAGAGAAGAGGAAAGGAGGAACAAGAAGAACCGAGGAACACAAGCTGGGTCATCAAATTATTAAAAAGACAAACATTTCTTACCTACCAGATTAGTAAATATCAGAATCTTGCTAATATACTTTGTTGGTGAGACGTAGGAGAAATTGATACGCTCATATATGGCTAGTGAGAGTGCAAATCAGTACAATCTCCTCTGTAAGTGAAATCTGCCAACATCTACTCCATTTTATTTTATTTTTTTTACTCTAAATAAAATATTCTTACTAGTTCCTATTTCTAGAGACAGGTTACATGCCAGCGCTATAAAGGTCAAAGTGGGATAGTAGGATCCTGAACAATTTAGATTAGTAACATTTTACAATCCTCAGCCTATAACAGGAATGTTCCATTACTACTATGGCAAATACAATTGAACATTCATAAATAACTGAATGAAAGTCATAAAACCTATAAGGGTATTTATGTGCACATATCAAAATCCAAATACTCTAATTTCTCAACTAGCCAGTGTTAAAGGACCATGCCTGTACATTTCTTCTATTCTAAAGGCAATATGTTCTCATTTAACATTCCTAAAATTAGGAGGTCTTAAAATTAATGATCTTAGATCTGATGGCTTATTTTAATGTAGCCACTTGAAGTTATTTTGCTCACAAACTAAGACAAAATTTTAAAATCACAGTGCAAAGATACTTTCTACCTATCAAATGAAGTATTTTTAATTGCTTAATTTTATTTTTATTTAACATAGTAATTGTACATATTCATGGAGCACATAGTGATGTTCCAATACATGTAATACATAGTGATGAGATCACAGTAATTAGCATATCCATCATTTCAAACATTCATCATTTCTTCGTGTTGGGAACATTCAATATCCTCCTTTTAGCTATTTGAAACTGTACACTATGTTATTATTAACTATTGTCATCCTGCAGATGAATGAAACACTAGAACTTATTCCTCCTATCTAGCCGTAATTTTGTATCCTTTAACAAATGTCTCCCTATCTCCGCCTTCCCCCTACCCTTCCTAGCCTCTAGTATTCTCTGTTCTATGTACACATCCTTTGAACTAGCTTTCTACTTCTGGACATAAATGTTTTTTGTTTTGTTTTGTTTTGTTTTTTTGAGACGGAGTCTTGCTCTGTCACCCAGGCTGGAGTGCAGTGGCGCGATCTCGGCTCGCTGCAAGCTCCGCCTCCCGGGTTCACGCCATTCTCCTGCCTCAGCCTCTCGAGTAGCTGGGACTACAGGCGCCCGCCACTGCACCCGACTAATTTTTTGTATTTTTAGTGGAGACGGGGTTTCACCGTGTTAGCCAGGATGGTCTCGATCTCCTGACCTCGTGATCCTCTCGTCTCGGCCTCCCAAAGTGCTGGGATTACAGGCGTGAGCCACTGCGCCCGGCCATGGACATAAATGTTTTAACTGGGTGTCAACTCATGCTATACTAAAAAGCTATCCAAATTCTGAGTATTTCTAAATTTCAGGAGAGAGAGTAATGAAGGGTTACATAACAACCACAGGACCTACAAATTACACGTACTATAACTTTGCCTTCACTAGCAAATACATGGAGATTGTATTTGCTCGTAACTCTAAATCTTTTGGTGAGACTAGATTGGGAGGTTTGCCGAAGCGGCTGCTATGTTTTATAGAATTCATCAGTAAGGATTACTGAGTGATGGGTCAAGCTATATTAGAAGAGGAAGAGTCTGGGCCTAAGAAAGGGACATAGGAGTTCTACTGTTTCCTCTACCAACAATTCTTTCCTCTTGAACAAGACACCACTACTCATCCGTGAATGATGAAAGTAAACGAGCTATAAATTTGCTTCATGTTTAAGGATCCATCTATACTACAGCTAAACTGAGTTAAACCCACACAAAAGGAAAAAGGAATTAACATGTAAGAAGTGAGTTCCTACTAATTGTTTGCCATTGTAGTTCTCCATTATGTCTCTTAACCCTGCCAACAACTCCACAAGGTAAGTATGATTATCCTCTTTTTACAGGCTAGGAAACAGACATTCAGAGAAGTCACTGTCCCGGTTTCAAAGCCAACAAGTTACAGAGCAAGGAATCAAACCTAAATGGTTCTGCCTACAAAAATGGGCTCCTTGCTCTTTGGTGTATTTTCTTTACACCCAGTAACCTATACAAAAAAAGGTCTCTATCACAGATTTTGTCACAATAAAAACACATCTAAATGCAAAGAAGAGAGATATATTTTTAAAGGAAAATAAGGAGAAAAAACAAAGATAAATTCATTAACCAAAGGATTAAACAGTTCACATTAAAAAAAAAAAAAAAAAAAAAAAAAAACCAAAACTCTGAATCACCAAAAGTGACTTAAAATCTATGTTTCTACATAGTGTTAAAATAACCAGACGATGTGCGGTTAGTTAACTCTGTTTAGACTAAGGTAAATTTGGGTGTTTGGTTCTTTTTTCCTACCAGTTGTGTTACAAGGACATACAGTGAATCACTCCTACATAGTCCAGGAATAGTTTTCAACTGAAAGGTCATTTGTATTGTTAACTCATACGAAAAACAAAAGTAACACATTCATCCTGCAAATAACTCCAGAACTCTAAGTTCTCAATGGCCCTTTCTTTAATTCAGTAATCATTTATAATTTCTAAAGGTGGGGTTGGAGCTGGGGGTGGTGGAGTCCTTATTGAATTTACTTAAAGTTAGTGACTGAAGGACTAAATTAAAATTACATTTAATCTGAATTTACTCCTAGTGTGGACGATTCCCTCCCTGAGTTCAGGAGAGTGATCTGTGATGTGATCCAGTGTTCTAAACAAGGCTGGAGGCAGAGGAGAAGGGAGAGGCAGAAATGAAGGGGGCGGAGAACAGCTTATAAACTAAAAGAGGTTGGCCAGACGTGGTGGCTCACGCCTGTAATCCCAACACTTTGGGAGGCCAAGGCAGGTGGATTGTGTGAACCCTGGAGTTCAAGACCAGCCTGGGCAACAGGGCAAAACTCCGTCGCTACTAAAAATACAGGAATTAGCCAGCCACGGTGGCGGGCACCTGTAATTCCAGCTACTCAGGAGACTGAAGCAGGAGAATCTCTTGGACCCAGGAGGCAGAGGTGGTGGTGAGCCAAGGTCATGCCACTGCACTCCAGCCTGGGTAAGAGAGCACAACTGTGTCTCAAATAAATAAATAAACAAATAAAGGAGGAAAGGAAACAAAGGGTGAGATATGCTGGACGCAAGTCACTCCTCACTCCATGGGGAGGGCTTCTGTTTGCAGACATCTTCCTCCCATTAGGGCCCTAAAGGTTTGGCGAGCTGCAAATCTCCAACTTGTAGGGGCAGGACCATCCTTTCTTCCATCTGCCTGTCACCTGAAGCCACAGAGAACTGATATTGCCTCTACCATAAATTAAGAGTCAAAAGGAAAATATTCTTCCAGGATTCAAAGTAAAAGAAAGTATGAGTGAGTCTCTGCTTGAGTGAAGGTCTATAACATAACGGGATGTCTACCCTAGAAGAAGGAATAGGGAAACACACAGGCCCAGATAAAATCCTGGGCCTCAGTGCCCACCTGGGCAAGAAGGGGTGGGCTCAGCTGATGGTCTTGTCACTCTCTCCTAGAAGTCACCAGCACACCCTTCAGTGAGAAGGCACAGGAAGGGAGGAGGCATCTCCTAGGACCACCTCCGCCAGCTTCCTCCCTCTTTTTTGATTAAAGACCTCAGGAATTTATGGGTAATTCAATGCAAAATGCCAGAGATTTTACCAGCTGCATATACTGACCAAAATATTTTGCCAGGATAAAATATTTTAGAATAAAAACAACCATCGGTATGTGCAGTGCTATTGCTGTTGAATGTGAAGCACACTGAATTGCTCAGTATCAAAAATATCTCCTGGTTAAATCCTGACTCTGACAAACACAGGCAGTTTACTGAGATCATAAGAACCCCATTGGTGCCAGATTTGCATCATCCACAAAAGCAGTGGGAAGGCCCACTAACCAATTAAGACACACACAAAAAAACCCCACAAAACAAAAAAGTCTGAATTCTAAAATATTAAGTTTCAATTTATTTTGTGGGCCATTTCTGGGTTCCATTCTGTTCCATCAGTCTATTTTGGTATTTGTCATATTACTCTTACAGCTTTATATATAACAGAAATAGTTCATAACTTTTTAAAATCAGGGTCTCAGCATCACACTGAAAAGCCCATAGAGTCTTCCACACGGCAGGACACTGGATGATTAAAGAAAGAAGAGCTGGTGCAGTTGAGACATATGAAAATAAAAACGAATTTCCATCTCTCAGGATCTCACTGAAGCTATGGAAGAATTCACTTTCAAAACTTTGTAACATTTTCTGACTTAAATGCTAATTCCCTTTTGTGATTCTGAGTAATGACTGCTTTTAAAAAAAATCTTGCAGCAACACAACTCCATGTCATTCACTGACCTTGGTATATTCCTAATGAGATGTCCCTCTGTGACACAAGAATTACTAATGGGGGGCTGGAAATAATGAATGGAGGAGTGAAAGATGAATGATATAGAAGGGGTGCCACTAACATTTTCCATGAGCAAGATCCATACGCTGCGTAACAGAAACATAACAAACGGCTACATAACAAACGGCTTCATCAACTAACCCTCACCCCTGAAGAAAGCAACCCATAGGTTTGGCAGCAGAATCCAGTAAACATATTACCCTGAGAGATTAACTGGATGTGAACTAAGGCCTCTGCAGCATTTCTTTCTCCCAACCATGTATCCTACAACTGTGCCTTAAAACCATCAGTGTAGTTCTAAAAACGTAATCTCAAATTGATCGAAATATTCTGCCTCATCCTTTGCTGTAATGTCATACTTCTTTACCTTTTTACTTTCTGTTTATAGTACAAAGTTATGATCAAAATGGAGATGTAAAATTCCAAGGATCATGATTTAAATAAAAATATACTCTTGAATTAATTTTCCCTAGAAACTTACTCATTTGTTCACCCCAAATTAGTTCTCACATACTGCCAACAGACAAAAACCTGCATGCAGAGCTCAAAGTAAGAGATACTCACATCCAGGTCTCAATGTGTTGATCCCAAAATTCCCAGTAGTCAGCTTCAGAAAACACATACTACAAGTAAGTCTGAAGCCCTGATGCATAACAGACCAGAATGTGTCCCGAACACACATCTGGTTGACCCTTCCCACTGCCCGCAAGACAAAGTGCAATGTCCCACAGCACGGCTTACTGCAGTCGTGACGGCAAGAAGCAACAAGAGGCAGGGGCACCTGCATCAGCCTGCAGGTGGCCGGCACAGAGGGAAGTCTGAATTAGATTCCTAGGGCTGCGGTGACAAAGCATCATAACCTTAAAATAACAGAAATGTGTCATCTTTAATGGGTAGCTTAAAATAACAGAAATGTATCATCTCACAGGTCTGGAGGCTCAAAGTCTGAAATCAAGGTGTGGGTCTGAAGACTCTGAAGGAAAATCGGTTCTATGCCTCTCTGCTAGCTTCTGGTGGTTTGCTGGCAATCTTTGGCTTGTAGATGCCTCACTCCAATCCTTGCCTTCACCTTCACTTGGAGTTGTCCCCCACGCCTCTGTTTTTTCACATCACCTTCCCCCAATGCACACCTGTCTTTGTGTCCAACTTTCTCCTTTTTATAAGAACACCAGTTGCACTGAACTAGGGCCTACCCTAATGCACGCATTTCAACTTGATTCCCTCTGTAAAGACCGTGTTTGCACATAAAATCACATTCTGAGGTACTGGGGCAATGACTTCAACACACCTCTTTTAGGGGAATGTAATTCAACCCATAACAAAGTCCTCCTCCAAAATGGGGTTTGATTCTAAGTCCCTTCCAAACCTAGTTTCTATTGGCTTCTGTTTTGCAGGATATAATAAGTTGCATATTAAGTAGGAAGAGAAATATCATATTTTAAAATGTCTGCATTGTACTCGTACCTCACCTCATTCCACAGAGAATTTAAATTGATTAAGATTTGTTTTCACCTTCAAATTCCTAAGATTATTTTGGGTGAAAATGAAAAGATTTACATCATAACATAAAGATTTTGTCATCTGTTTAATAATTTTTTAACTTGGGCAATTCTCTCACATAATTTCTCTAACTCTGAGTTTCCCAGCCTGTAAACTGGAAACAATTAGACCACCCATTCTGCCTCCCATACTGGATTTTGTAAGAATAAAATGACACATACTATAGAAGAATGTTTTGAAACGTAAAATTGTGTAACAATAAAAGGTCATGGTATTCTCAATCTGACATAGTTTTCTTTCTGTTATATATTGGTAAAAGAGTTCCTAGAACAGAAACCAGAACAGGTGGTGTAGTATGCAGGTACTAGGTTTACACTGGGAAGTCATTTCCCTTCCATCTTAATTGGCCCTGCTCCCTGCCAGGGCTGAACTGTTAAGCCACACACTATCCTAGTCATTAACCTTATACCCTTTCATGCATTTTAGTCCCAAGGAAAGAAGACAAATAACTTCTGGAAACATGAGAGAGAGTATTTGTATTTTTTAAATGGGCGTGTACAATAACATAGGATAAAAGACACCTGGATAATCAGGGAAAACAAAGGGGAAAAAAGCTCACTTCTCATACTCCTTGAAAATATGATTGAGAGATGTACAGTTTCTTGTATTAAGTAAAACCATACATTTTCTAGAATAACTGAATTCAAAAGGACAAAATTACATAATCTTAAACAGTATCAAACGATTCTGTGTCAAATTCTGAGGCCTTTTTTTAACCAAAGGAATAAACCAGTGGTATCCCTTTCTTTTTAATTTAGCAGGACTCAGTTGGCTGTTTTTACAAGTAGTATTATAGAATTATTTAGTGTTCTAAGTGGTATAATATTGAGGTGGGGGACAAAGGAAAAAAACTAATTCTTGTAAGTCTCCCGAGCATAGAAGCCATTTTACTCATCTGTGCTACCACTCTACAGTTTTAACTAACACTGGGGTAGAAACTGCCCCCACAGATGGGATTCTATGAAATCTATGTGCATGGCACCCCTCCTGGAATATTGTACAATATCAGGGAACACACAAAATAAATGGCACCACTGGAGTTACGTAATGTAATAGCCAACCCTGGTGGGAATGGAGGAAGGAACTGGGATGGGGGGCCCTGGAAAACAGCAGAGTATCAAATGAAGGAAACATAAATCACAGCAACTTCATGGAAGGCTGTGGTGGAACAGAAAAAAGTACTGGCCAAGGAACCCAACAACCCTGCGTCCTGGTTCACAACCCAGTACGTACTGGTGTGTAACCTTACATAAAATCACTTGAGCTGTTTCCTCGCCTTAAAATGGAAATAAAAATTGCAACTATCTTTTCTACTGCAAAGGATTACTGTGAGAGTCCAGTGAGATTATGTATGGGACAGTGCTTTGTAAACTTGACTTCAATGGAAGATGTTACTATCTGGGGTATAGTACAGCTTCCCTACAGTCTGTCTCAAACTACGGAACTCTTCTCTCTCTGGGGTCCAAAAGTAAATGTCGAAATGCAGCTGCTCTTACTTAATTTTTGTTCTTTCATGAGCATAGTGGGATATTTGTTATTCTGTATAAACCATATAAAGCTGTTATCATTTGTCAGTGTCGATTATTGCTACTAGTTGTTCTAAACAAAATATCCCCAAACTCAGTCTAGATCCAAGTCTCCTGGGTGGAACACGTTAGCTAAACAATCTTATAATTTAGAAATTATTTTTCTAGGGTAATACATGTAACTACCAATAATTATACCTACTATTTTCCTGATTAAGATTCAGAAAGCTGTTTGTTTTTAAACTGTTTCCAATTAGCTGGTTTCAAAAAAAAACTTTAATCTTATAAGCACTGCCGGCTTGACACAGTCGTAGATCTCAAGCTTCTTTTTGGCTTTTCTTATCAAAGTTGGGTCATGATGGAAAGATAACTCTTTCCTGTTAATGAGTCACTATATCTCATGCCATCTTGCACCAAAAGCGCACCCTTTCCACAACTTATTCCAATCAGAAGAATGAACTGGGTTTCACTTCTAGAACAAAGTGGCAGAGCATCCAAGGACACAGATGCTGTAAAACTGCAAACTTAGACCACGAATTTTCTGTATATTTTCAGTATATTACTGTTTTAATATCAATGTTGAAATGGATGAGCAATTGATCATTTATAAGGATTATTCTCCATATAAGCCTAGAAATCTGGCTTAAAATACTGCACTATTTCCGCCCCAGGGTTTCTCCACCAGAAGAAGATAAATTCTAGACACAACAATTATTCTAAGACAATTCTCCATTTATATCAGTATTTCTATAAGAAAACCTCAGTGTCAACTAAGTACTTGGAACAGTTCACATTCCTTCCTACTACAATTCTGGAAGCATAAAAGATTACTTCCCCCATCAACTGGTCATCAGAAGCTGCAGAGGTCATAACCAGGGTCCCTGTGAGGCTAGGGAAGTGGCTAAGCGAAGTTGTTTCTTAAGCCAAGTATCTGTATTTCAGGCACTGATTGAAATCTCAGAATAACGGCCCTGTCTCTACAATAAATAAGGCTTATAAATTCTCATTCCTGTCACCCAGTGGTTCTCAACCAGGGGCAGTTTTTCTCCATAGGAGACATATAGCAATGCCTGAAGACATGTTTGTCACTACTGAGGGTACAGAAGTAGTGGCATCTGGTAGTTAGAGGCCCAGGATGCAGCTAAACAACTGACAATACCCAACATAGCCCTTCATCAACAAAAACCCAGTCCAAATGTCCAAAATGTCAATAGTGTTGAGCTTACAAAGCACTGCCCTAACTAGTAGGATAGTATATCTTACTAGAGAATATAAGACAGTCCTCAAATAAATCTCTAGTCCCTCAGATATAGTCTTAAATACTAAATGTCACTGTTTTTAAGCACTGAATATGCTTTTTTTCATAGTCACTGGATGGAAAACACACACAAACACACACACACACATAAGCCTTTCAAGCACTGTTGCAACCTCCATTTTCTTTTCTATGTCATCCTTAAGAGCTTTACATAGAAGGAAAAGACAGAGGAATAAGGAGATGTTGGAAAGACAGGACACAATAGAAAGGACAAATACATGTAAAATGGAAAAAAAAATCCCTATCCTTTCTCTGTGTTTGGACATGACATAACACTCCGGTCAAATAAAAGAGGCATCCCGCTGGAGCCAATGAAGTTTTATTGCCATAGACATGAACATCATAAAATTTTCCAAAAGCTAAAACACAAAGTTTTGTTCCCTAGCTATCATAATCACAGTAAACAAATTCAACACATAGTACACAAAAGGTTTTTCATTTAGCTGTTTCTATAGTAAGAAGAAATATAATTGTGTGATCTTGAAATTAAAATTATTTTTACAGACTCATTAGGCTTCACTGGTCAAGAACAGCACATGAGCCTTGAACATTTAGAATGTGAACAACAACCCATAAGACCTTTCAGCCAGTAGCCATTTCATATTGTTTCTCATCAACACCATGGAGACATTACCAGAGCAGGCACTCTAAGGAGAAGTCAGCCAGGCAACTAAGAAGATGCATTCAGGGAATGCAAGATACCACCAAATTCACTGACAGATTAACTTATTAAAAGATATAATTTTAGAATCTCACTGTTGGAAAAACAGAAGAAAACTACCAATTGCTGTTTGAATCCTCTCAACACACACTGACCAAAAAGTCTTCCAGTCTGTTCCTGGACTCTGTCATCATCATGTCACCTGCATGGTAGAACTAACATAATACCGTTTCTCAGAGTGTCTGCTTACACACTGTTGAGGTCTGTAGGAACTAAGATGTATGGATACTGTTGTTAATGCTCACCAATTTTAAGAGCATAAGACCATGAGGGTGGAAATCAACATATTCTCTTGGAAGAGGTCCCCCTTGTTTTTTGTTTGCCTATATTCTGGCTTGGAAGCATAAACACAGGGATTTCAATGGCAGGCTGACTTGGAACAACCGCTTCCATTCCACCTTGTTGCTTTCAATGGCCCCTTGCAATTCTCCTTGATACACCCAAGGTGGGGTCAGGGCAACGGAACAACGCAGGACGAAGGAGATACATGGTGTTTGGGTGTTTGGTAAAGAGAAATTCACTCGTTCTTCTACTCCTCTCACCTTCCACCAACCTGCCCCTCAACCATGGAATACAAGGTAGGCACCAATGTTGTCATGACTCTACTTCTCATCTCACTTTATATTAGGTAAGTCAGTCTCATAATTTTAAATGTTATCTAGAAATAGGTGGTCCCAAAAATGGCATCGGTCTAGACTTCTCATCTGATCTCCAGATTCACCATTTGAATGTCTAAAAGGCTCCTCAAACTTAACAAGTACAAAATCACCCTATCTGCTTCCTCCCTAAATCTCCTACGATCATCCCTATCTCAGTTAAAGATAACCCGCCTCCTTCCAGGTGCATGAACCAGACCTTAAAGTCACCTCTAACACTTCTGTCTCTACACCTCATACGCAATTCAGGTCTAGCTACATATGTTTATATAGCTAAAATCCAACCAGCTATTCCAACTTCTACCACCGGATATTAAGAAGAAAGACCAGACAGAAGGCTACCACAGTGCTCCCAATCCTAAGAGGTTTGGTCTTCCAACTTCTACTCCTTGTTCCCCGTCAATCTATTCTCCACACAGCATTTAGGGATTCTATTAAAACGTAAGTCAGACCCTATCACTCCTCTACTCAAAAGCATCGTTTCAGTGGGCTCCAAGGTCCTAAACAATCTAGCCCCCATGTTTCCGTCACCGTCACCGTCTCTTCTCTTCTTCCCCTTCACTCCTCTCCATCCACCCTGGACTCCTTGATGTTTCTAGAACACAATTGGCCAACACTCCTGCCTTGAGGCCTTTGTACTTGCTATTCTCTCTGCCTGGAACTTTCTTCCCCCAGGTATCTGCATTATTTATTATCTTCCCCCTCCAGAGTGTAAGCTCCAGGAGGATGGGAGTTAGGGGTCTGATCTGTTCCCTGCTGTATCCTCAGAGCTTAGAAGAGAGACTGGCATGAAATAGTTGCTTAATAAACAGTTAAATGAGTGAAATAGAGATAGTTGTCAGAGGACTTGCTGTTTTGCACCTGAAAGTCACATCTGGAGACCAAGAGAAAATGCACACCTATAATTAGAGGAACAACTCAGTATTAAAATGTAAGCCAAATATTTAAAGATCTAAAATATCTATAAATGAAACAATTATGTTAATAACCTTAGAATTTTTCCATGTAAAGACAATTTTCTTTTATTTCCTTTCCTCTTTTAAATTTTGTATCATTCCTATCTGAGTGAAAATGAAGGCAGAGACAAAACAAAGTGATTTAGAGATGGTCAGTAGAATGGTTTTTAGAAATGCATGAATTCTGTACTTAAGAATTTGAAATTGTCCCCCATTGCAGACACCTTCAATTAAGCCTATTCTAATCTTGGCTAAGTGAGAATCCAACTTCATAATTTCACTCCCAGGCACAGCTGTTTGACAAGTGCAGCAGGAGCCTGTCAAGACACTTGGCAGCATCATTCCTTTGGAACACAATGGACTTTTTTTTCCCTTTTTGGCAACCCCTATTACTCACTGATGGTAATTAGCAAACCATCTTTGGAGGAAATGTATAATCAGGCAACTAAAAATGCCTTTTATGAAACTCCTCCTTGAAAATAAATCATTGACACTGCAAATGGTCAATATGTGCTCTTAATTTTAAACTAAATTGCCCATTGATTTACCAAGATCTATTTTCCTGACTCTGTGGTCTAGTGACATTCATTTTTTCTGAGGTTCTGAATTCATGAAAAGTGACAGTGTTTATTTTGATTTACTATCTCAATAGAGTAAGCAATTAGAGTGATTTCTCCCTTATTCAGATTATATAGCTCTTTTCTTGACTGGTTCCATCATAAAGCCTCATTCTACGGGCACAGCACAAAACCAGAGTCACAATCTAAAGCTGGTCTTCCCAGGACACACAAGAGAACAGGATGGGGTGACCCAAGCCATAAGAAGCTGGAGTCCTCACCAGCAATGCGTCAATGCACTAGGCTGCCGGGGGAAATACTTGCTACAGGGAGGGACAACTAGAGATAATTACAATAAACTCAATCCACGCCTCAAGAACCTGAATTCTTCCCACCTCAATTTATGATGCAGTTTGGGACTTTCAGAAACAAACGGCACCTGTCCCACTGTCACACCTTTATAACAACTTGTATCCCAGCACACCTTCCACCAACACCTTAGACAAGTTTCGACAAGTGCTGCTGAATCACTTGAGATGGGCCAAAAGGTCAGGGCCCTGAAACTTTGTCAGCGTGATTATCTAAAGCCACTGGAAAGCACTCCATGTGTTTCAGGGAACAGGTAGACTTTTCATTACACAAAAGCAGCTTTGTTTCTGTATACGTGACGCCTCCTAATTAGAATCAATGATTTTTTTTATTGTCGCTCCCGATAAGCTTGTTTGCCTAGCTTCATTTTCCTAAAACACTTTAAACGTTTCTAAGAAGGGCGAATGTCGGTAGAACACTGAGACAGGCCTTGACCCAGGGCTGTGGTATTGCATGATGTTTACAATTTGTCATCCTTGGGGGTAATTTTGCAAGCTTAAACACACTAAAGGACATATTATAAAGAGCCAGGCAATTTCATTTTGTTTGAATATATTTATGGAAATGGACCAAAAGTGTCCATAGAGGCACATTGTCATTTTTTCCTTGAGTGTGTGCCAGTTCATGACCAAAAGCAAGCATTCAGAGAATAGAAGAGCATTTATGACCACATTGTGTGTATCAAATAAGCTACTTTATGAACAGATGGGGAGTATTGTGTTTCAGGGTCTTAGTAAAACAGCCCTTCACACCAAATTTCTGTGCACAATGGTAGAACTCTCAGTGATTCATTTATAACCTTGCCCTTGATAATGAGCAGATCTCCCTTGAGGGTAAGTGCCTGTGGGACAAGAAGACATCACACATACTCATGGCTTAGAAAGATGACAAGCAGGGGGGAACTGTGCCCCAAAAACATGTAATTTGGACAAGGTGGGAAAATCTGAGTAATCCACTTGAGATAAGGAGCATTTCCCCAGCAGTGGTGATTGTATGGCAATGGAATCCTTGGAGAGTCAATAAGAAAAAAAAATGGTTGGGCTGGGAAAGATTTAATAAGTTGAAAAGCAAGTTATAGGAGCCAGCACTGGAAAGAAAAAAAAATAAATGGTCTTTAAAGCTCTTTGATGAGACCAGGTCGCCACTCACAGAAAGCTCCAAGATCAAGATTGAAATGTGTTTTCTTTTCAAGGAGATATAGAAAACAGGGGTAAGTCAGAGAAGAAGCAGGGGGCACTTCTAGTTCCTTGTGTGAGATACTATACTCTGTGTTCACCAATACTCTGTGTTTAAGTGTCCTCCTAGACACACAGGAAGACCACTCTTTCCAACTGTGTTTGCAGTTAGCTGAGGTCATGTGACTGAGTGCTACCGAATGGGATAAGAAAAGTCAAGCCTGTCACTTCCATGCCTGGCTCCTAAAACCTCTCCACAATCCTCAACAACATCTCTTTCACCCTAGACTCAGATTGCAGAGCCATTAGATTGAAGGATCCTGAGTCACTATACAATCATAAAGAGTTAGCCATATTAGAACAAAAACAAGAAATAAACTCCTATCATAGCAAGCCACTGAGATTTGGGTTAAATTATTTTAATGTATTCCAATAGTACTCCCTTCTTATCATTTGCCTTTTTAAATATCATGTTACTGCCCAAGAGTATCTTTCATCTCATTCCTAAGCAGAGTGATCTCAGAGACCATCAAGAGCAATGGAAAAATTAATTTGTTTTCAGATCATAAGAACACAGGTTACCTAAAGAAAACACGTGGCCGGCATCATTTTCTGAGGAGCCAGAGAGAATAAACTGTTCTTTTCTTTCCTATGAATTCACACAAAATCATTTTATTTCTTTATTTTTAAATTTTTTATGGGAAATTTCAAACCTTCACACAGTGCAAATAACAGAATAATAAACCTCTATGTATCCATCACCTAGCTTCAAGTGTGTGTGTGTGTGTGTGTGTGTGTGCGCGTGCATGCGTGCACATTTGAGGTCTACAGTAGGTTAATCATTGGGCCACGTGCTGTGGGTAGGATTCAAAGGTGAATAATTAATGATCTTTGAATATGTAGTAGGAAGAAGAGAGTCTGAATCTCAAATCCCAGAAATTACTTAGCTCTGAGGGTGATAGTGCGAATTAAAGTAACATAGTAGCTCAGAATTCGTGTAACATAGTCATTTTCTTTCACCTCCACTTCTCTGAACAAGTTTTTGGTCTAAGGAAGAGGTTTGATACTTTGTTTCTCGTTAAAATGTGGATACCCTTGGGAGAGCCAGCACACTGAATCTTTTCTCAGCTGTTCACCATTATATGTATGAATTTCTCTTTCCTGCAGTTCTTTCCCAAAAGCAAGCCTAAATTCTATGGAGAGGAAAAATAAGGAGCAAGGCATGGGGCCTGTGAAGCAGCATGGAAACTCTGAGGGAAGAAGGCAGTAGGGTTCACCACAAATGAGATGAAAGACAAATTTCTATTTCAGAATTTTATTTAAGGCCAAGTCCTCCATTTTTGCTTCATTACAACTGTTCTCCCAACCCCAAATCCATTCTCTTGGCTAATAAATCACCATTTGCTCTTCGGGGCAATTTTCATACTAGACACTGGGACTAGGGATGGGGAGACAGTGACAAAAGAGAGTCAGTAGTAACAATATGTCTCATCAAAAACACATGCAACAGGCCCAATACCCAGGCCCCTACTTAAAAATGAAAGCACTTTCAAACAAACATTCTAAAACACAGAAAAGAAAACTGTCTGGTGAGAGAAGCCTGAGAATCTGCCTCATAAATTTTAAAAGCAAGGATCCAGGACCAATCAGATGCCCTCTCTAGAACATTCTGAATGCCTGAGTCCACTGACCTGGGCCTTTGGCTGTGCTCTCCGGTCAACAGGCAAATGACTCTACAAACTTGGGTGGCTCAAACCCAGGGGAGGGCTCGTGCTGCCAGAGAAAGAAGCTCAAGTAACAAAAGGCAAGTCTTCCTTTCAAGCTGCCTTCCCCAGTCTAGAGAGACATGGGGTTCTATGGTGTTCAGGACTGAGTCACTGGGAACGGGTGCCATTTTGATGGGAATTGATTTAATTTGTTCTCCTCTAAACAGCTCAAGCATTTCACTCTGTTCTGTATTAATTCAGTCTGAGCAGAAAAAAAAAATTCCAAAGTAAATCTCAGCAGTGAAGGAAAAAAATCTTGAAAAGGCTGACAAACTCAGCATAATGAGCACCAGTCCAAACCTTTGTTTAACAGTACAATACTTCACTCTCTTTACAGATTATAAAAGGAAATATTTAACTAATGGAAAGCTACTCATACTTAGGATAATGTATGCAGCCTCTGTCCACATCTTAATCATTCTACATAATTGATCAAATAACTCTGGTCTCTAGTCTTCCCCAGATTTTTAATTGTTTTCTTTAAAGTCCACAACAGAAAATGCTTTCATGCTAGACTACATTGACGTGTTTCCCTAGCTGATCACTTGGCATAAGATAAACGTGTGTTTCATATGATAGCTGCCAAGGGATATGTTTTAATGAGGAATTAAACTATAAACTTTAAGAGATAATGGAGAAGGCCTGGGGAAGTCAAAGTTTCATTTCGCATCCACTGAAACACAGTGCTTGCTACCTAAGTGATGCTACCCTCCTAAGATATTTTTTATTGACTACATTTGCATTTATATTAACTAGGTTTCCAATTCTTAAAAATGATCCCTATTTGGTAGTATAAGTCCTTCATGACTTCTTCCAGCCTCACTTCCACTACTACCTAGTCTTGGACCATCAAACTACTTGAGAATTGTTTTTTCCTCTGTGCTCTTTCATACTCCTGTGCTATTCCATATGGTGATGTGCAGGCTTAAATGGCCTCCTTTCCTTTCTCTGTAAGAATTACTGTCTTCTTTCAGGATGCAGTTACCTCCTCTAACAAGCCTGCCCAATCTCTACAGGCATACTTGGGAGCTTCTTCCCCTAGTTTTCCCATTAAAAGTTTGCATAGCCATATATCACAGCCCTTGTTTTACTGTTTACACAATTGTCACCCCAATAGATTGTGAGCTCCCAAAGAGAATGTCTCATTTATTTCTGTACCCCCCAGATAAGGTACATGGCTTGCACTCAGTGATCAAATGAATGAATGAACACACAATGAGTGAACACATCAGGACACATACTATTTGGGTAACGTAACTATACACCCTAATTTTTTTCAGGACAATCCTGATTTAGACTGACGTTCCAGTGAGACAAACCCACTTTCACTCTCAAAAGTGTGCTGATTTGAAAAATAAAGTATATGCTCACCCTAATTTTAGAGCATTAGGGTATATATTTACCCAAGCATATTGCTCCTGCCTGCCCAGAAGCTGGTCATATCATGTTCCAATTTCTCAACAACTTTTCTAACTAATCATTTAAAAAATTATTCAAAATTCTCCTTCTAACAAATTAAGTATTCTCCCTACTCAAGCTCTGTACCTGTGGCCCAAGAAAAGGAAAATAAATACTGTGCTGCAAAATGAAAACACACAGGTTTCATTCTACTTTCTCACCAAATTCCTATCTACACCAACCTCCTATATGAGCGATGACACCTATTGGACAGATTGGTCTCCCCTCTGGATGAAGGACACAGGCTTCCCAGAGTTAGAGCAGACGTAAAATCAAGCCTTCCCTACGCAGGCTCTGGGTTAACCAACCACAGATCCACCGTCCAGGGTTACAACAAGCATTGTTGTATTGACAGCTTAGAAGCCCTGACTCAGCAATTACAGTAGAAACTAATAAATTTGCCTGGAAAAAAAAAAATCTATTTTCCAAATCATTCTACCCAGAACTTGAAGAAAACATTTCTGAAAGATCAAAGAGAATCAGATGACCTCTTCTTTTTGGAAAAATAAATGTGTTTGGTCTTTCACTCTACACATTCAAATTCTATCTGGACCCAAAAATGACAACACAACCAATCAAAAGAAAAGGCAATCAAGAAATACTCCAAAGGTCACAAAGGGTGTTTCTAATATATTGCCAAACTAATTTTCCACACTGGTGCAGTCTGAAAGAACTGAGAAAAACACATTTTAGAATCTATATATGAACAAATCTCCAAAGGTTTGACATACATTCCCTTAATCAGATCATTTATGAAAAGATTTACATAATTCTTTCTAATTTTAAAGACATTATTTCAAGGCATGAAATTAGAGAAAAACCACAAAACAAATATGAACTAAAAGGAACATTAACCATCATGTAGTTAATGATTTTGTTTAATGAGGATAAAGCCTCAAATATTTAACCTCTTAGGGTTGCTCTCATTATCTATTGTTTTTCATTAATCCTAGAATCACAGGGCAAAGAAACATAAACCACGATTAGCTTTGAAATGTTTGCCCAAATCTGCTATGAATTTATTTTCAGGACAAAGTTCATGAAAGGTCAGTTCCCCAGGTAAACTGAATTAAATGCTTTCTAAAGGGAAACCAAATTAAACCTTTAACCAAATGGCAGGTTTCTAAACTGTGTTTTGGGATATGAAATCTGGTTTGACAGATGCCTTATAGACTGTGGTCAATGCCCCATCTAATGAGGATTTCTGTGGTTTCGTTTTTACCTACACTAAGGGATTTGTAATTTATGGTGACATATATGTGTCTACAGTATGTTGAACATGTGCTTACATAGATAAATATGTTTGTATCTCTTACATAAAATTGCTGGGAAAGAAATCTTAAGATTTGGTTTTATTTTTTAAATCATGGAGTTTGCTTTTAATATCTGACAGACCGATGCCTTGTGGGATATGACTTGGAAGCTACACTCACTCTGATCTTTACCAGATGTTCACTGGTGGTGTTTCAGCCTCAAGAGACAAAGAGGATATTAATGTTAATTTTATTTATTTAATCACATCAGGCAGATTTGATAAAAGAGAAAATTCAATATTTTGGTAATTTACCAACTCTTCAGAAATGTCCATAGTAGCAAAAGTGTTTTGAAGATCATTTTCTATTAAAAGCTGAAAGTCTGCATTGTGTTTGGAAGAGCGAACACTCTATCTTACCGTTAAAAATAGGAACAGTGTGACAAATTTGCCAGCTCCACTGCTAAATGAAGGAGGCAATGAGGTGGTGACAACGTATACATGGTTCAGTGCAAGACTCCTCCCAAACTTTGACTAATAATTGTAAAGAAAGAGACTCTGAACGTGAAATGGACACTCAGTTGAAAGCCTTCTGACACTACCAATCACTCTAATATCTTATCTTGTCTCTGAATTTTATTACAAGAGAACATTAAACTACCCTAATCATTGTCAGGCCATTGATAATAATGTAGAGATTACTGTCAGGCCATTGAGAATAAGTAGACACGTACTCTTTACTAAACACTGCATCCCTGCATCTTAACAGAAGTAACCGGGTAGGCTTTTATTTATCTAGCACTAATGTCAAAACTGGAAAACTTTTACAATACTGGTTATCAACCTTGAGTGCTCATTAGAATCACCTTGGAAGCCGCATCCCAGGTCAATTACATCACAAATTTTGAAGATGGGACCCAGGTAGGGGTACTTTGTAAAACTCCCCAGGTGATTCCAGTGTCAGCCAGGGTTAAGAACTGCAGCCTCAGAAGCTCTAAGTATGGAACAGCTAAATAACTTAACAGTCTTGGAAAAATCAATTTCTCTGGGCTTTGTTCTCATCTAAAAAAATGATATGGGTGGAAAGAAATTGGAATGTGATAGTAATTGGCTTTCATTTATTTTTAGATAAAAATATATCCTTATAGCTATGAAATATTTCAAATAGGCAGTAAAGCATACCAAATATTACAACAGACACCTATGACACCTATATTACCACCATCAAGTTAAAATAACAGTATTTTGCCATATCTCTTTCAATTCTCTCTCTGGAAAAAAAAGAGAAAGTAAAATCCTCACATCCCATCTCTTTCTATTTCTTTCCTTTTGAGAGGTATCCACTATCCTAAAGTTACTAATTACCCTGCCCACATGATTTTACTGTTTAATCACATAATTATTTATCTATTGTATAATATTGCCCGGTTTGTGTTTAAATATACATAAATTGTATTAATACCATATACACCCTTGTGCATATATTTTTTCACTCAACATTGTTCTTTGAAATGTATCCATGTTAATAGATATATACGTAATATATGTATGCATATTTTAATTTTAAACTCCTTTATAATATTTCATTAGGAATAAGCCATAGTTTATTGACTTATCTATGGACAGTTATGTTATTTACACTTTTTTGAGAAACAAAAGCAATAAACACCTTTTTTCATGTCTCCCTGCCACCATATACAAAAGCTTCTCTAGGGTAGGCACCTTGACACAGTTTTATTGGATAGACTCATCTTCAACATGACTAGGTATTACCAAATTGATCTCCAAAGTGATTACACCAATTTACTCTCTCCAACAATGTTAAAGTATATCCACTTCTCCATACCCTTATTGATACTTGGTATTACGATAATTTATCCATTGTTGCCAATATGAGGATTATGAAGTGGGAATTAAGAATTATGCTTAGATGATATCTTCCTAAGGTCCTTCTGGTCATAGAGCACATCAACACCAAGTCTTATCAAAATAAAAGTGGATGTGAAAAAGCTCTTCCATAGCTTACAATGAATTTACATTTCCTCAAGACATGTCTTAGGAGGCCAAAGCCGGCCTGTGAAGCCATACATCAGGCCATAAAAGAGGAATGGGGACATGGTTCCAGCTCTGTATTTATTTTCTTGAAATCATAATCCAATGTTACTTAAAAAGCACCACTGCCCAATATTCAAGCCAAAGCAAATACTCTGGATTTTGCCAGGCAAAATGCCTGTGGAGAAATGAGTCAATTCATACAAAATTCAAAACTGGTCTTTGGTCAGTGATATTTTCATGAAAATCCGTGGGTGGGTAAAAGTTTTGAAAAATTCCTTTTTGCCATTGGATAAAATTCATCCAGGAAAAATAAAATTTAAGTGGAGACCCACATTCCCCCTAATTCCCTTATCAGCACTTCCTAACCTGCTAGCACAACTGCTTTCAATCACATGTGAAGGCAAGTCATCCGTGTTTCTGATCCTAGCAACAGAACCCTGTGTCCCTCTACTCACTCTGCCCCAGATAGGCAGACAGGCTTTCTCGTGAGAAGCACCAACAGACAGAGCATGCCTAAGCTCATTCAGAACACACTCACTGGGCACGTTACCCAGCCACCTCATGCTCTTCAACTTAATAGCAAAAAGATCTACAGTAAAAACATTCTCAGGGTACACTCTGTTGGAACCATTTACTATGGATACTGTTAGGGATGATTAGTGTACATTTATGGTTTGGGGTTACACTTCATGTTGTCCTTTTAGGAACATGAAACAGGGATTTGGGAAAGGGACAAATTCAGAGACTCCATGACTTGTTCTGACCTGTGACCTTACAATCTCAGAAAAACTTAATAGAATTCCACAGTTATAGCTGACAATGCTCAAATAATTTGATAATTCTGAGATATACCAAGGTTGCAGTTGGTCTAAGCTCAGGAAGGTCCAAATAGAGAGATTTAGCACCTAGAAATTACTATAGTTAATAGCAGTGAATGGAGTCAGGTATTTTTAAATGTAATATTGGCATATCCTGGTTTCTGACTAGCTGAGGTCTGCCTGCCTGTCTACAGAGGCCTTTACTTCTCAAGCCCTTTGCCACTGGATGGGAATGTCTCTGCAATCGAGACCAAGCCTGGAAAGAGAGCAGTTGGTTGGGTTTTCCACCGAAGCAGTAAGAAAGAGATCTATAGAAGGGTGGAGTTGGGGGGGAAAAGGAAAAGAACCCATTCTCTTCTTCCAGTAAGTTAACCAAATAATAAATTCACAGCCCTCCCCCAGTTCTGCCACCCAGAATCCTGAATGATATGAATCCCAGGGTTCTGATAAGTCCAGGGAGTCATGGTCAGAGATTCTGAGAATACGTTCTCTCATGCATGACATGGAATTTGGCATGAGGGAGGATACCAGTGGCAGCCGCTTACTGTAAGCAAGCCGTCACTGAGTTAGCCCTCTCACACACCCCTATTTTACCAAAACTTCCAGAAGCTCTTTGTGCTGCTTGTAGTCATGGTCACCAAACACAATGTGGTCATCATTTCTTTCTTGGGTCAATAAGCTAAGCAAGTGAAAATGACTAACTCTAACTATAATACACAGAAAATAGCAGTTAAACATACGTAAAACAAAAAATGGCCTGGGTCTTACAATTTAGACTGCTCCGAGCCCTGCACTGTATGACAAGCCACAAAAACCAAAGATCACTTCGCATTTCCAAAAGAAGAATGTGGCCATTTTACTTGGCCAAGATCTTGAGCTTTGAGTCAACTACCATCAGATTTTAAATCAGTAGGAGATGAAACATTTTAGTTGTAACAGTTGTATGTGTCTGGACTCCAAGACTATAAATATGCATTTTGCAAAAGGCAGAAAAATACATTTTTTCCAGGTGTATATCTACTTTAAAAACCAGGGTATTCTATCCTTGGATTACAACTTAAGAAGACTGCTAAACTTTCACAGCAAAATTAATTGCTGCCAGTTGGCTATCACCCTACAAATCAAGTAGATGACATGTAGCAACATAACAGTTTTCAGAAGACATACTGCCCATAATATGTATGTTTTAGAAGAAAATGAAGGCTTCCTGCTAAAAATATATAGCCCCAGAACTAGAATTGCAGCATTAGTGAGCTCCTAAGAAACCCTGTTTATTATTTGCACTATTACATGTGTAAATAAATGCTTTGTGGTCCTAGATTCGATACACTGTTAAATCACCAATCTGAATTTTATAAAGATTCCATCTAGAAGCGGGGAGTGGGCAGATCAGAGGGAGAGAAATTATCTCCCATACATCCTTAACAATACAATGAGAAGCTATGCATAAGCCTGCAAACATTAACCTATCAGCTTATTATTTCACTGAACTATTTCTATTTTTGATATTCATCATGCACTTCAGCAAAAGTCAACTTTATAAAGTTACATGTCTTTGCAAAGCCTGGGAACAGCAGGAAAATGGGGAAATCCTATTGCACAAAAATTAATTTTGCAATGCAAAAAATATTTTTCTGGATAATTCGAGCCTTTATGTTTATTTCAGTAAAGCCAAATCCAGTAAACTATTTTCAGCCAGGATTAGTCAGAACTAAAAGGTTGGACTGTTTTCCTTCAGAGGCTGAATGTCTTTCCTGCCTGCAATAGGCCGGTGTGTTCCAGAGTAAATGGATTTGCCTTCAATTGCTTGTCTCTTTCTGGCATTTTTAATGCAGAACCCTAGTGACAGAGCAAGGTTTTGCCGTCTGGAAAGTAATTATTCTTTTCACTCATATAACCTGGCATTCTCGCAAGGTATCAGCTTCAGGTTTTCCTTGAGAAAAATCACAATGTGGTGCATAATGTAGTGACAAGAAATGCAATTCCATTCCATAAGAAATTCTTAAAACTCTTTCAAAAATACCTACTGGGCAGTGAAAAAGTGCTTTGAATACTTGCATTATAGCTATCACCTGTTTGGTTTGCTTTTACATGAATCAGAAACCTTGGCCAATCTATAATCAAACATACACATAGTCCAGATTCTTTTTCATCACTGACATACTACAGAAAGAAGGAACTCGGGCTGGGGAACCACAGTACAAATAAATTTCTGTTCAAATTGGTTTATATATTTCACATATTTAGTGACCTGCACCATACTCAATATCCAGGGAATACATAGAAATCTTAGACTTCAACTCTAAATGAAATATTTCTGTCCATCTAAACTAATATAAAACATATGTTCTTCTTTTTCCAAGACTTAAGTGAACTGTCTGAGATTGTGCAAAGCCATCTCATGATCCCAAGGGTGATGCCCTGCTTATAAACCCTGAGGGTTTCTGTGAGGTGTGAAATTGTTGTGAAATCATTTAAGAATCATATTATTCAAAAAGAGTACATTTTGCCAAGAAACAGAGAGAGTTCCAGGATGGATGTTGTGAAAGGCAGAGGCGAGGAAGAAAGAGACATCAGGCCCACTTCCCTCAGCACCAAAGGCTTCCCTGCTCTTTCTCCTCATACCGCTCTACAAAATTGCCTCTTAAAATTAGTCAAGATCCTGCGAGATTCTGCTCCTGTGTATCCCCGGGGTGATTTTATGCTGACTATAAATCATTAGCTAGTCTCTCAACCCTGGAAGGTACAGAGTGCAGGCATGTGGATGCAAGCCGGAACACTTTTACTAGCCAAGTTGCTAAATGGTGAGTTCCTTTTCAAATACCAAAACCACTCTTCTCCCCACCCCAGTTCTAGCCGGTTATTGGAGGGAAGGAAAAGTCACTGAATATTTGCTTTGGAAAAGAACTAAAGCTTGCTGATGTGCAATCTGTGTCTTTCTGCTCTTGCACATCCATTCACATTAAGGAAATTCATAGTTGGTACCTGGCTGGCATCTCCTTTCCAAGATCACCTGCTGGGATGGATCATGTACCTTTGCAGGAGGAAATATAGAAATGGAGAGCCACTAATCATGGAATAAACCTTCCCCTTCCTCAAGCTGAAGAGGAACCCCATCTCATGGATACCTAGACCACCACGCATGCAAACTCCATACAAGAAGAAAAGGTCCTCTGTCCCATGGGCCGAGTTGGGAAAAAATACACGTATGCAAAGTAAGCCGGGCCTTCAAGAAAGGCCACCCCTTGCACTTCGGAAACTCACCGTACACTTGTTGGGCTTCTCCCCGGAGTGGACTCTCATGTGGATCAGCAGTTTATAGCGGGCGTTGAAGGGCTTGTATCTTCGAGGGCAACCGGCCCAGAAGCAAGTGAAGTCCTCCCCTTTGCGCTGGTCGATGTGGACCTTCTCGATGTGCCGCACGAGCTCCTCCTGCTGGTCGTACTGGGCGCTGCAGTCGATCCACCGGCAGCAATGCTTGCCCCCGACGTCGTCCATCTCCCCGTCGTCGTCCAGGGCGGCCTGGGGCAAGGCCAGCTGCTGGGCGTGGGGCCCGAGCTCCGGGTGGTGAAGGTGCGGGTGGGCATGGTAAGGGGGTGGAGGGCCTTGGGGCGGCGGCAGAGGAGGGAGAGGAGGCGCGGGGGGCAGGTCTAGGGCGCTGCCCGGGAACTCCTCTAGGCGTTCGGTCTTGAACAGGCCGGCCGGCTGGCTGTCGGGACCCGGCAGGCCGTGCTGCACCACCATGTTGTTGACCAGGCCTGGCTGGAGGCCGCCGTGCTCCAGCTGTTGCATGCGCTCGTACTCCAGGGCCCCGTCCTCGCCGTAGGCCGGCAGCGCCAGGCCTCCAGGGGTCACCAGCACGCCCTTCTGGCTGCTGGGCACCGGGCACGGCTGGGGAATGCAGCTGCCGCGCACGCCCAGGAAATGCCCGTAGACCTCTGGCTGCGGGGACATGTTGGCCGGGGAAGCCCTCGACCCGTTGATGTAGGCCACCAAGGACGTGGGCGACGTGCGGATGATGGTATTGAAATCTATCCCGATGCCATCCGACAGCGGGGACAGGGACAGTGCTCTCTTCTTAGAGCGGGCCGAGTGGGACCTGGTGGATGAGTGCCGAGGACTAGGGTAAGGAGAGTGGCTATTTTCCATGCCAAAAAGGTAGGATGGCAATGAGTTAGAGACACTATTGCTGGACATGGATGTCCCGGGAGGAAGGCTAAGGAGGTCCCCTAGATCAATGCCATTCTGAGAGCTGTGGTTGGCGGAAAGCGAAGGGAGGGCCCTGTAGCCGTGAGACCACTCCTGCTTCACGCTCGAGGCCGACTGACTTTCCGTCAGACTCAAAGTCGTGGACGCCAAAGACTCACGCGAAATAAGGGACCTGGAACAGCAGCCAGAAAGGAAGGAAAAAAAAAGATAAACATTTTAGCAGGATATGGATTGCTTAAGAGCTAAAAGAACACTGCATTGACAATCCCTTAAGTATTTCCCCTAGTTACGTTCTGTGCTAAACACACATTCTTGGGCTAAGATAAAATCCAAGGCTTCTAGTTCCAGGTAAATAACATCTTACCAAGAAGAACAATAAAACCTAATGCTCACTGAAATAATGTAACAAAAGATCTATTGTTATAAATAATCTTAATACTTTAGTAATAAATAGTCCTTGCTTTATTTTTAAATAACTTTTTCAATATGGGGGAAAAATTGGAGACCAGGGAAAAATTACTGATACCTGTTAAAGCCAAACAAATAAGTACTTGTTAAGCACCTACTGTGTGCAGCATGTTATGACAGGCTTTTCAGGCAATACAAATCTAAATAGAATCCCAGCCTTCAAGTAAAATCTATTTGGGAAAGTAACATATAAACTCATGCTTTATTTGAAAAAAAGTAAACCCTCAAAGTCAAAGGGTTGTCCAGGGGACTTAATAATTTCACAATTTAGTTTCACTGATATTAAGGAATTATCCTGATATTTTTAAAGATAGTAATTCACATTGCCAGTACTTAGTCACATCAAATCACCCCAAGAAAGGAAAAAAATATAAAAAGCAGCTATAATATATAAAGGAGTAACAAACTGATAACAAGTCATATCTGGAATTAATGCATTGGAGCCATGCAAGATTTAATCACATTTGCTAGCTGGGTTTTTTGTGAACTCTCGTCTTTAAATCCAAGCAGCTTTGGGCCAAGAGCAGATCATTCACTTTCTGTAGTTCACTTTTGCAACAATTCCTCTCCTATTCTTCTTACCCTTTAAAAAACACACCCTATTTCTCACAATATATTATCTGCATATCAAAATGGTTCATAATGTAGCTCTGGTCACTTTAAAATTCATTTTGTTTTACTGTGACATTGTTGCCTTGAAAATAAAAATCACTTCTCAATCTTTTGGCTAATATCAAGTGTGAAAATAATTGAGGAGAAAAGATACGTCCCTTGGATGAAAACTTGCCACAGAGGCAAGACATAACACACTGTATTTCTTGACTGAGACATGTTGTATATCAGAAGAACCTGGCTTATTATATGTACCTGCCTTGACTCTCTACTGAGATCTTTTTTTCTAACAAAAAAGTTAATCACAACAAAACGTTATATAAAACGTGTGTCTTCTCAAAATGAACACATTATTTCCAGCTCTTAAACATCAACCTGTCGCAAAGGAACTGAGGGAAAAGAGAAGCATTTTCATCCCACCTGTTCATCTTACTCCATTTCACAAAATGGAAGCCACAAACACCATTTCCTGCAAGCATGTGATATAGCAAGAAAAACATCTCAGCTCCAAAATGCACAGTACAAGGTGATAACACCATGATCAACGAGATGTTACCATCAAGTGAAGTGATGGTTACCAATGACAAACACAGCAGGAATTTATATCCAGTTGCCCTTGACATAGATTTTCCTCTTGGTCCACATCCTTAAATTCAGGTTGTAGTCTTTTTGCAAGCCCCAAAGTGGTTTGGGAATCATCTAGTTTTTAATTCCCCAAGGACACTTTTCAATTATTTTCCCAGCATACTTAGCAGCATGTGGCTCTTCCTGCAGAGCTCAGCTGAAGGATCCTGGTGATTGGATGTCAAGGGCCTTTTGGTCTTTTCCCCAGCAAGATCCAGGAATTGCTTTCAGACCCAAACTAAATTAGTAGTCCTGTCATATATAAGGCAGAGACAACTGACTGCTTTACACCCGGAGGTTGAGAAGGTTCATAGAACATAAAGAACCAGAGCTTTGGCAGAGCTACATGCCTGAATGGATGCACATTCTCAGGTGCTACAATTGCCTGTCACTGTCATACTGGAGCATATTAGATTGTTAAGTCATGACTAACAGACAGAAGTATGTTATCCACCTATATATACTTTGCTTATAAAATTGTATTATTTGGTTTCAGGGCAGCCTATAGTGAAACGTTCATTTGCTCCATTGTTGAGAGATGATTCTCATTTCTCTCAAATTATACCTAAATATGGCTCAATTTAAATCTGAGCATAAAGCCATGCAGGCACATTCTATAACTTCTTGGATATCTGAGTTTTCTAAGACAATTATCATATATTTTTCAGAAAGCAAATTCTATATTCTATTCATTAAAGTATTAATATGAACAGAGAACTCTCTCCTATCTCAAACACCTAATAAGAACAAAACTTCCCCAAATGGCCTTTGCCTAGCAGCCAGTCTCCCTCCTGTGTGATTACTCACATCTTTTAATCTTTCAAAGCTCTAATCCTTGACATCTCTCCCCAATACACTAGCTCCCAGTGAGAGTTCTCTTCCCAAAGAAGTTATATACTGTCTGCAACATGTCTTAAATGTAGCTAACTTCAGGCATCTGTGGGTGTTCTATTCTTCAATAAATTTCAAAGTCTTTTAACAGAAGGGATCGTTTTTATCTTCCCAGTGCCTACTAGAATGTTAGATACATACTAAGTACTCAAAAAACTGTTGATTAGGAAAGTAAATAAATAATCAATATAATGACAATGGAGCATTATTTATAGCACTCACAAAGCGTTTTCGCTATATATGATCTCATTTGATACAACCTGTCAGGTAAGTAAACTGGATTTTAAAAATAACTTCTATTTTACAAAGAATAAAACAGGGTTTGGGAAATTTCTCCCAGTAACACACACACATATACATACATACATACACCCCAAAGTTCTTAGAGAAATACAAATGAAGCTGTGCTTGATAGGCAGTGACCTACTGGATGATACATATTCTCTGTTGTTTTCTTTACATTGTATCCCACATGTGACCCACAGTGCTCTGCTTAATTGAAAGACCTGGTATAACAGGCTTAAAGTCACACAAGCTACGATGGGCACCCAAATTTTCTGTTCTTTCTGCAATAACATGTTGAATGAATGAGAATGGTTCCAAAGGGTTCTCACCTCTAACTCCTGCTGCTACCCACACCAGGCCCATGGCAAAGAAAGTGGCAGCTGTATCATCATTTGAGAGCAATCTCCATTTCCATATGCTCATCTGATCCTAATGATATTACTTCTGGTGATTGGTTAATTTGGAACTATATGTGAAAGGAAAGGAGATACATCTTGAACAAAATAAAACTAATAGGAAAACTCAGAAACCATCAGCAAAAATGAGTAGGGTGGCTGGTCAAGCAAGAACTCAGTAACTTGTATGGGGCCATAAGAGCATGAGAGGCCTGATGACCATGTTAGATGTTTGCTTCAATGCCAAGCTCAAAATAAGTTCTAATAGATCACATGGAGAATTCCTCAAAAGAAAAGATGTATTTCCTATATATGTAGATCATGAAAAAGATGGCCGGTCGTAGTCTGTCTGGAAATTCATGTCTATGTGCCTCAGCAAATTCCCCAAAAGAATTAGTACTGTATTTAAAGACAGGATGGCTTTATAAACTGTTACGATTTACAGAGAGCCTGGAGTGCATCCTCAGCCCCCTTAGCCTTCTCTCACCTTTGTGGATATACTCTCAAAGGAAACCATGCCCAAGAATTTCTGATTTAGGAAATAAAAATCTAAATACAGTGCCCTTTTGGATCTGGAATGACATTCTGTGATGGCTGAACTTTGTCACTGACAAGCTAAGCACCTGGACTTTGTGTCCTGGTTCCATTGGGTCTTAAACAGAAATATTTGCAGGTAGTTTATGAATATTTAATCATAAAATGCAGGATTACGATGCATGTGAAAACACTAGAAAAGCTAAGTATGCTACAAAACCCATGCAGGTAGCATCTGATCTCTTCTACTACTCAATGTTTGTTAAGACTGCTCTATGAAACTGCTATTGTATCAGCACCTCAGCCTTGTCATTTTAGGGGAAATATATACAATGACCTCCGTATTCGAGTTTTGGCAATGCCTAAATCAAGAATGTCTCCTGGATCTTCAAGATGGTAAGATATAGTTTGCATTTATCATTAAGCACAGGTAATCAGAAATGGTTAGGAGATTAATCTAGGCAAATATACAGCATTAAGGCATGATTCTTATCATTGGATTAAATAGAATCCAACAAAGCTAAGGAAAAAGAGCTTTTCCCAAGATGAGCACACCCAAAAAACATACCCAAAGGAGGTCAAAAGAAAAAATACAAACAGCCAATAAATCTATGAAACTTCATAGATTTATTTATGAAAACTTCAATATTGTCAATAATTAAGACTGCAAATTAAGATAAAATAACATTTTACAGATCAAACTGGCAAAGTTTCTAAATTAGCAAAAGTCCTAAAAATAATAATACCTACTAATGAATGGTGTCTTAGAAAACAGGCCCTCTCTTATACTGCTGGTTAGTTTATAAATTGCTAGTGAGTTCCCGCAGTACAATTTGATAATATGTATAAAAAGCCTCAAAACTCTTTTAACACATTTTACTTTTAAGAATTTATTCTAATAATCAGAATTGTGCACAGAAGATGTACAGAGCTGATCCACTAAAGCATTATTTATAATATTTAAAGAATGGGAAACAAGTAAGTGCCAACTAACAAAAGACTGATTTTTAAAATTATAATTTTATTTATAAACTTTCTTTATAAAGTGGAATCCGGGACAGGAAGAAGCCATTATATGATGCTGAAAGAGGATTTTATTATAAAAGCTTATAATTGTTAACTGGAAAAAGGTAATTAAAAACTATGTAGATTACTAGATCAATTTAGTGGCAAGGAAAGCCTATGTTTATTGTATATGTTTGAATATAGCTAGAAGGATGTATATCAAAATTCCACCCATGGTTGTCTCTGCGGATAGAATTCAGGATGACTGTCATTTAGTGCTTGGTACTTTTCCATGTTTTCCGCATTTTCTGCAGTGAATAAGAATTATATAATCAGGAAAAACAATACATTTTGCAGCTTTTCATAAGGCAGCATCTCTCAAACTGGACAGTTCATGCCTCCTTTTCTACTTCCATCCACTCCCAGCGTGCCCCCAATGTATAAAACACTAAGCTGATTCTCTCTCTATCTTCTCTTTATCTCTAGTAAAATGTTGAACTTTGCCTCTTATTGAACTGTTGCCCCTTATTCTTTCTCTCCATTGATGAAATACACAAACCAAGGCTCACAAATAAATGCAACCATTCCAAATTGCTAAAAGTAAGTTCCATATTTCACCAAGCCAATTCCCAATTCCTGTTTCTTTGCTCATCCTGAAAAAAAAAAAAATTCCATAGAAGGACTCAAATAATAAATATATAGTCAAAAACACTTATCAGTGAACCATTAAGGTGCTGTCTTTTAAGGTTATAAAATTATGCTGAGGAATCAAATATGCCAGAAAACAATGAGATAATGACCCCTCTCTGGCCGACCCATAAAAGGGACTGCATAAGATACATGGCTTAAGCAGTCTGTGCCCTGACTACTGTCAGTTTCACCATTAATTATGACTTCTGCCTTCAAGGCATGGGCTGGACTTGCCACAGAAAGGAAGCTGAAGGCTTCCCAATGACACCCACTGCATGAGCAGAGTTCATTTTACATGCAGCACTCAGCAAGTCTGAGGAGTCCCTTAAGGCATAATCATCAATGGGAAAATGACAGCAGCTTCCCATCACAAAAAGTCTCAGGTGAAAAACAAGTTTCTATCTCATGAAAAAATAAGCATAAATAAATGATTTAGGAACTATGATTTCAGAGTCTTAAATAGTGACCAGGAGGGACAGCACAGAGATACAAGAGGGGAGAACGGGGTTGGAAGGAAGGAAAGGAAGAAAACACAAGATCCCAGAATTGCAAGGCACATAGCAGGTTACCAATCCCAAAGAAGAGGAAGCAGGGGCTTAGAGAGTAAAATTCCTGTGCAAGACCATAGTTATGGTAGAACCAGAACTAAGAGGCAGAAACTATGGATTGTGTTTTTCCAAGAAAATAACTTCCAGACGATAAAATAATTTATTTCAAACATAAAAATAGACCTTAAACACTGCACAGTATTTTAGTTTTATGCCCCTCCCACCTAATATCAACCTTGAGAGTGGTAAAACTTTGTCTGAGGGGTGATTTCCCTTTTCTATTCAATTCCCTCCTTTGGAGATAGATACATGGCATTTATAGTACCTACTTACTCTGGAACCTAATCGACATTGTGTTGAAATGTTATGTAACTCAAACACAAAAGTATGCCTTTCCAGACACATCAGAAAGTCTTAAAATGTATGCTTTGTATCGTTACTCTCGCTACTAGGCCCCTAAACTTCAACTATTATATTACACAGACAGTAGGTACTTAACAAATATTTAAGTAGATGGGTAGCTGGATGGATGCACAGGTGGACAAAACAGATTGTAGAGCTGCCTGGAAACTATGCATCATATTCATAGAAAACCTGGCAGGTAAGATAGGTGTACATGGACCATGCAAATTTGCTAGGCCATGATATGACTGCTTCACCAGAAACTGACAAATTTACACACCGTGTTTCAGTCACTGAGGCCCCACAATCTCAAATTAGGTATTCATTTCACTCACACCACAAGACAGTAGGTATTAAACCATTCCTCCCAATTAAGATGATATGATGGCACATTCTTAGTTTTAGACATATTCCCCTACAAACCTCAAATAGAGAGAGTTGCTTGAGTGTGTAAGTGTATGAGTGTGTGTATTTGTGTGTGTGTGTTTGTGTGTGTGTGCATTTGTGTGTGTGTGTGTGTATTCAGAAAGAGAGGGAAAACACTCATGGGGTGTGTTTATACCATAAAGAAAGGGGAAAAAAAAGTTAACTTGAGACCTGGTATCTGAAGGAGGTATATTCAGGTTGGCTGCATTCATTGCCCTCTGTAAGCTAGGACTGATCTGGTTGCATGCTGTAGAGACCTGGCTTGCTGGAGGTGAAATGGGTCCCAGTCGCTGAACCATCATGGGACTGCTGGTGACCACTAGATTGTTGCAGCTGCCTTTTCCAATGGACTTGCACTGAGGCCCAAAGCCAAGAGCCCCTAAAAACAAATGAATCAGGTTAGCTTTCATGTCCCTTACATCAGAAATCAGTAAACACAGACATGTGCATGCTTATATCAGGACCCATCTTTAGAGACAGTCCTCAGATCATTTCTTTATTTTTTTTTAATATTGGTGATAGCAAAAAGCTTTCTCCAATTCTAATGACAAAGCCATAATGCTATAAGAGAAAACTTCCCATAATCAGCACTCATACAAAATGTGCTTAAATTTTACTCCTTCTATGTATAAGTGTCCAGTTATACTAAAAATCATATTTTATAATATCCTTCCCTAAAGGATTAAGGTGGTAAGTAGATGGGATTGCCTGTATCAAACCAAGTTTTTTCCTAGAATAGCTAATATCTTGAATCACCCAGCAAGGAAAGTTGACACTACTGGAAAAAACCTGTTTAACTGGTTTACTTCATTCCAAATCTGTACTTCGAAAAAGTCTCTTTACAAGGATGTAGTCTGGCTGTGTCTCTCTGCTCTTGACTTTTTTCTCCTCATCTCAACACACTGTCATTGGACATCTACCCAATTTTTTAAAAAATCAGGATGACAGAATTGTAAACAAAATGCTCATTTGAAAAACAGCATGGTAACCAAATTGGACATATATTTTTCATTTTCATTAGTAACAATCAGTGTAATAAAAGCTGATACATACCCAAAGGGGAAAGAAAAAAAGGAACCCACAAGAGTCTCTGTCGTTATGGAAAAGTGAAAAGCAAAGACTTTGAGAAAGGCAAACACTGCCATGACTCATTTATTAAAAAATCATAATGAGTCGAATCATTCTAGACATTCTTTTTACATGGATGCATTTTTTCAAACTTTTTTTTGTCAACTACCTGGTCAAGTCTCAGTAACTATACAGTCTGTTTTCATCTCTAGCAAACAAAAATATATACGATCTCAGTCTTTAACAAATTAAGCTTTACATTTTTCTCAGCATATTTCCCATCTTTTTCACTGATATATTTGGGATCGAAGTAGGAAGAAAAGTGTCACTGTCAGTTTTCTTAGCTGCAGGGGTTCATAATTTCCTGTTTTGTTTTCCCCAAAATTAAATCTATTGATTTAGTGCCTTTACTTGTCATCTTTTGTAACATTCTTCCCAAGAGCCCTCCAAACAACAGAACAAACAAGACTTTGGAGCAATCACTGTTTCCACCAATGCAGCCCTATCTCAGAAATGCTGGGGAGTCACAGCATTATTAGCTGCCAGGAATCCTGGTCTAGTGCAGACTTATGGGACACTAAAATCCAAGTGGCAATTGACCTGCACAAAATCACACAGGGATTCAAAGAGAGAACAGAAACTGATTCTACTAGAGTGTATTTTGATGACACCTGTGTGCTTAAATTTAGGCTCTGATATGCCTAGTTTCTTCCTTGTACACTTTCCAAGATTATTCGCTCCAAAAGAAATTTCTCTGATTTTCTTTCCCAGATACATAAACCAGAACCTCTCCTTTACCCCTCCCATTGCAGTTTATATCTGATCCATCTTCTGTGCCTTAAAAGATGAGTTACAGATATTCCATTTTCATAAGTCATAAAGCACTGTTTTATCAGGGCTTCATCTTGACACCAAGAATAGTAGGTACACTTTTATGTAATGCATCATAAATTCAATATCTTTAAAAATCTCAATAGGCTACATGCATTAGCTTTTCAAACTCCCTTTTTACCTTGAAAAAAAGGCAATGTGATGGTTCATAGCCTAGTCCAGTATATAAGACTGAATGAATGAATCCTCTATATGAATTCTCTCCCCGGGTCCCATTGCTACTAGCCACTACTATTAAAAGCAACATCAAATATCAAGTATTCTGTCAAATTTCATGTCACATATTTATCTAAGGAATTCAGTCATTCCGTGCCTATTTCCTCTTCAGTAAAAAGGTATTAATACCTATCTACCTCTAAAACAAAGACATAGCAGCTGGAACAGCATCCAAGAAATACTACTTGATGGCAAAACATACTAATAGATAATTTCATAAAACTAAAGTGGCACATATTGTAAGGTGTACCATTATTTTATGTACCAGTAAGAACATGAACTGCCAGTCCAACTAGTGCATGATGTCCAGATTTCAGAGATGTTGTAATGTAAAAACATGCACACCTTAGAGCCAATACAAACTAATGTGATCGCTGAAACATTTATTTTAACCCTTATCTTGTTCATGCTCTTCTGTCTACCTGGAATGCCCTTACCCTAACTTATCCACCTAGTGAGCACCTCTGCATCTTTAAGGTCTCAATTCAAGGGTCACCACCTATATGACCTCCTCCTCCACTACCTGATAGGCAGATCTGACCACTGCTTCTTTCATTTGTCCACATCTGCCATCACATATGTGCCTCAGCACCCATAGCACTTCAGGGAACTGGACTCTGTATGTGCCTGCCATCCTCTCATTTTTATACTTCACTGCTGTTTAAAGACAAAGTCCTTATTTGAGGCATCTCTACTTCCTTAGCACCTAACCTAGGGTCTAACGCACATTACATAATAAAGTCTATCCAGTGAAATTAGAATGAATGAATGAAAATAAAAGATCCATATAAGTGAATATTAAATACTGACAAATTATTCTGCTGAAACTCTCCTGGTTATCTTTTTTGATACACAGTGCCATTTTTCAAAAAGCAAAAACAAAAAAACTCCAAGTCAATCCTTTGATGCCTTGCCACAGAATTGCTAACTAGATCTGAATGGAATATGAAGTCAGTGGGGGTAGTAATTATAAATCTATCTTTCTGGGCCAGAATTTTACACTGGTCAAGGCTGCCTCTGTAACTCTCTACTCTGGATTCATACATCCACATTGTTTCTTGCTTTGTAATGAAGAAATGCTAATTATCTCCCTAATATCTCCACATTCTTACTATACCACCTCCTACTCCCAAATTCAGTGGTCAGCTTTACACTTGATCTTAGCCAAAAGGCCAAGAAGCAATCACTGGTCAACTTTAACCCCATCTAAGCACAAATGGTATCACAAATGGTATCCTTGAAGCATGAAAATTAATGGTGAACTTCTTGGGAACATATAAATGTTTGTGGTACAACTATGAGGATGTTCTGGTAAATGGAAAATAGCATCATCTGTCTCACACATGCAGGCAAACAAGTGTGACCAAGAGCCACTGTGCTCAATACAGCCATCTAAATTTTTTCATAATGCCAGAAGCATAATGAACACCTATACCTCCAGACTACTCAGAATTGTGCAGTGTCTTGGAGTGTGGGCTCTGGAGACAGCTTGCCCGGGATCTGCTATTTGGGGATTTAGGCAAATTACTTAACATTTTTGTGCTATATTTCTCCATGTCTATGTCTTCTTATCTGCAAAACAGGAATAAAGTTAACCCTCCCTCTGATACGGTTTGGATCTGTGTCCTCACCCAAAACTCACATTCAACTGTAATGCCCAGTTTTAGAGGTGGGGTCTGGTAGAAGGTGATTGGATCATGGGGGTGGATCCTTCAGAAATGGTTTAGCACCATCCCTTTGGTGCTGTTTTCATGATAGAGTTCTCATGAGATCTGGATGTTTCAAAGTGTGTGGCACCTCCCCCTCTCTCTCTTCCTCCTGCTCCAGCCATGTAACACATGCCTGTTTCCCCTTCGCCTTCCACTATGATTGAAAGTTTCCTGAGGACTCCCAGAAGCTTCTATGCTTCCTGTTAGGCCTTAAGAACCATAAGCCAATTAAACCACTTTTCTTTATAAATTAGCCAGGCTCGGGTATTTTTTTATAGCAATACAAGAACAGACTAATACCAAGGAGTGGGGCATTGCCATGATACCTGAAAATGTGGAAGAAGTTTTGGAACTGGGTAATGAACAGAAGTTGAAAGAGTGTGGAGGACTCAGAAGAAGACAAGAAGATGTGGAAAATATTGGAACTTCCTAGAGACTGCCTGAATTGTGACCAAAATGCTGATAATGATACGGACAGTGAAGTCCAGGCTGAGGAGGTCTCAGATGGAGATGAGGAACTTGCTGGGAACTGGAGCAAAGGTCACTTTTGTTATGCATTAGCAATGAGGTTGTAGGCATTGTGCCCTTGCTCTAGTGATCTATGGAACTTTGAATTTGAGAGTGATTTAGTGTATCTGAAGGAAGAAATTTCTAAGCAGCAAAGAGTTCAAGATGTGGCCTGGCTGTTTCTAACAACCTGTGTTTATATATGTGAGCAAAGAAATGACCTGAAACTGGAAATTATATTTAAAAGGGAAGCAGAGTGTAAAAGTTTGGAAAATTTACAGCCTGTCCATGTGGTAGAAAAGAAAAAAGCATTTTCAGGAGAGGAATTCAAGCAGGCTCCAGAAATTTGCATAAGCAAAGACAAGGCAAGTACTGACAGCCAAGACAATGGGGGAAGGCCCCAAAAGCATTTCAGAGAACTTTCTGGCAGCACCTCTCATCACAGGCCCAAAGGCCTAGGGAGGCAAGAATGATTTTATGGTCCAGGCCCTGCTGCACTGCACAGCCTCCGAAGAGTGCTCCCTGCATCCCAGCTGCTCTAGCTCCAGTCTTGGCTCAAAGGGGCCCAGGTATAGCTCAAGCCTCTGCTTCAGAGGGTGCAAACCATAGACTTGGTGGCTTCCACATGGTGTTAAGCCTGTAGGTGCACAAAATGCAAGAGTTGAGGCTTGGGAGCTTCTGCCTAGATTTCAGAGGATGTATGGGAAAGCCTGGATGTGCAGGCATAAGCCTGCTGCAGGGGTAGAGGCCACATGGAGAACCTCTACTAGGGAGGTGTGGAGGTGAAATGTGGGGTTGGAGCCTCCACACAGAGTCCCCACTGCAGTACTGCATAATAGAGCTGTGACAAGAGAGCCACCATCTTCCAGACCCCAAAATGGTAGATGCACTGTCAGCTTGCACCCTGCACCTGGAAAAGCCACAGGTACTTAATGCCAGCCCATGAAAACACCTGCCAGGGCTGCACCCTGCAAAGCCTCAGAAGCAGAGCTGCCCAAGGCCTTAGGAGCCCACCTCTTGCACCAGTGTGGCCTGGATGTGAAACAAGGAATTAAAGGGGAATCATTGGGAGTTTTAAGATTTAATGACTGCCCTATGGGGTTTGAGGCTTGCATAGGACCTATAGTCCCTTTATTTTGGCCAATTTCTCCCTTTTGGAATGGGAATGTTTACCCAATGCCTGTACCTCCATTGTATCTTAGGAGCAACTAACTTGCTTTTTGATTTTACAGGCTCGTAGGTGGAAGAACTAGCCTTGTCTCAGATCTGAGTCTTTGGACTTTGGACTTTTGAGTTAATGCTGTAATGAGTTAAGACTTTGGGGACTGTTGAGAAGGGATGATTGTATTTTGCAATGTGAGGACATGAAATTTGGGAGGGGTCAGGGTATGATAATATGCTTTGGATCTGTGTCCCCACCCAAATCTCATGTTCCACTGCAATGCCCAATTGTGGAGGTGGGGCCTGGTGGGAGGTGATTGGATCATCGAGATAGAGCCTTCATGAATGGTTTTGCACTGTCCCTTTGGTACTATTCTCGTGTTAAGAGTTCCCATGAGATCTGGTTGTATAAAAGTGTGTGGCACTGCCCACGGCTCTCCCTTCCTCCTGCTCCGGCCATGTAAGATGTGACTGCTTCACCTTCACCTTCTGCCATCACTGAAAGTTTCCTGAGGCTACCCCAAATGCTGTTATGCTTCCTGTTAAGCCTGCAGAGCTGTGAGCCAATTAAACCTCTTTTCTTTATAAATTACCCTGTCTCGGGTATTTCTTTACAGCAATGTGAGAGCAGACTAATACAACTTCATAAGGTTGTTATGCCTCTAGTATTAACAACATACATAGAGGACTCAGCACACTATCAAGCACATAGTAGGTACTTAATGGATGTTAACTACTATTGTTATTATTGATACTATGATTGTTACATGCCTGTCATTGCTTTTTTGCTCCATTCTCTTTCTAAAGAAAACATTCCTTTATAATTCCTTGCACAAAACAAGATAGTAAATGATGCTGTTTAATTCTCTTCTCATTTCCAATATTCTTTCTGTTTTAAGTCTACAGCCAATTTTTTTAAAAAACACCACGTGTCATCACAGAAGAAAAGTTTTCAATTGGCCAAGTTTGAATGTTCCTTAGCTTGTTATTCCTGAAAACAAACCATACAACTTTTCTGACTACCAGATGTGCCAACGACTTGTGCACTGGTTTTCATTTTGAAACACTCCTTATTTTTAGAGACTACACAATGTATTTTAAAACTGTGTTTACTGCTCAAATGAGTACCTAAGTGGATGGCATTCTGAGTACCACATACATTCTAGCCAAAATCAGTGTATGCTAGTAGGGAATGCAAACGTTTTGCATTTTCAAATTTCTGAACCTACAGTTCATCTTAGCAGGGCATGTTTTTAATTAATGTCTTCATTAGTTAAAAGGGTTCTCTTGAAGTCAAATGGCTGATTATGTCACAATTATCACTACTGAGGCTGCATCATTCAGAATTATTTATGTGTATCCACTGGTTCTAAAAATGACATAGATACAGGGGGAACAAAAATGAAATATATTTGGGAAGAGCAGAGAGAAGTAACCAACAGTAACATTGTTATTGTTCATTTATTTGACTCTTATCAAATGCCAGCCACTAGCCAGGCAGTCCACAGAGAAAATGGTGAGCAAGATTAACCCAGTCCCCCATGGAGCCCACAGTCTAGCCATGAAGATGCACACTAAACCAACTATTCATTATAAAAGAGGTGATCCCTGCTACTAGGCTGGGTCATATAAAAAGATATTCTTAATAGGTCTAAAATGATCACATAAGAGCAATTTCTATATGGTTCAACCTAACACCCACGCAAGGTGTTATAGAAACAGAAATATATGTATTAGGGTTTGAGTCCTGCCTCCCACCCTTACTGGCTGGAAGGTCCTTAAGGTCTTTAAGGTCTCTGTGCCTCAGCGTACTGTTCTGAAATGGGGACAGTAATAATACCTAACTCATAAGGTTGTTCTGAGGACTAAAAGGGTTAGTAAATATTAATATATGCCCCACTGCCTCTAAGCAGCAGGGTTTGGTTTTCTTCCCTAACTTTTCCTTGAAAACATTTTTAAAGCTACAGAAAAGTCACAAGAATAGTAAGATGAGCTTCAATTTATCTAATGTTCTATCTATCTATCCATCTCTCTATATAAACTTATTTTGTATTAGGAGTATTAATTTTTGAAACATTTAAGAATAAGTTGCAGATTTCATGTCTTTCATTGCTAAATATATACCCATAATACAATCATTGAATTCAAGACACTTAGTAATGATATAGTAGTAGTATGCAATATACCATCTATACTCAAATGTTACTTATAGAACAATTGTTTTCCAATCCAGGATCATGCATTAGAAACACAGGTTTTGAGACTCACATTCAGGTGGGCATTCAAGAATGGGATATCACCAACTAGGGTTGGGATATCACTCGACACTTGGGCACTAAAAGCAGATAGAAAAGTGGAAAAGATGGTGGAAGGAAAGAAGTGAGAGGTTAACAGTACATAGCGCAGCAGTTAAGAGCCATAGATTTCCATCCTGGCTCCACCACTGCCTAGCTGTGTGACCTTAGACAAGTTACTTAAGCTCTCTGTGCCTCAGTGTCCTGATCTCTCAATGAGGTTAACACTAGCAGTTACCTCAGTTTAGAGGATTAAAAAGTCTAATATATGTAATAGTGCCTGGCACTTAATAAATTCACTGTTAGTTCTACTTATATTTTATTAAAGAACTTGTCTCTCGTATGGTACCTTTCTGATATTGTTTCTAGCATCTCTTCTCCTGAGTGCCCAGAAACAGCATGCTGATGCCTTCCAGCCCAAGACCTTCTACACACACATACACACACAGACACACACACACACACACACATACACACACATACACACACACACACACACACACACACACAGCGTACATCTGTCCTCGCCTGAACGGGCTCCAGACTTTATTTAGGCCATTCTTGTTCCTCATATCCATTTTCTCTTTTTTCTCAGCTATTTTAGAAAAGAATGATTACTTCAAACTAAGGTGGCAGTGACTAGCAAAATACCTCAAGAACATTTTACTACAAAACAATAATACAATAGAAAACAAGTAAAATTTCAAAACGTGGCAAGAAAGACTGAAAGGAATATTTTTTTAAACCTTTCAACCATACCCTTTTACTGTGCAAACCTGTTTTATATAAGCCTGGCCCTTTTATTTCCTAGCAAGCACAAATTCAACATACAGTTGAAGTAGAGTTGAAAGCCAATTTAGATTATTTGCAAATGAAGTTTTTGCAACTTTGAGGCTCAAAGTTTCCCATTATTTCCAGTTCTAAGCACCTAACTATCCCTAACTGGCAAGGCTTCCTTTAATAATGAAATTAATGCCTAATATAAAATAATGAGTCTTACACCTCCTTCAAAAGCAAGTAAGTCCCAGATGCTATTGGAAAATATTTTGATTTTGCATGGGAAATGGGGGCTGGCCTCCACAGCCAGCTTGTGGATGTAACTTTGGTCATTTAGCAGAGTAATTTTACCTCTTAGTCTTAGTTTCTTCCATCTCTAAAAGACAAATAATACTATACACTCTACATGGTTGCTTCAAGGATTAGTGAGACCTAACATATATGATGTGCCTGCTCAGTAAAGAGTAGTTATAATTTTTGTTAATGTTATTGTCATTATTACATTATGGAATGATATTTTTAGTAATGCAAATTGAGCCATAATGGGGAGAATGAATACCTAACTTAGGTGTGCAAAATGGTGGGAACACTTCTTTCTAGCCATCTTTTAAGAAAGGAATTGTCTCTCGGTACGCCCTAGCTCTTCTCTGCCAACGTAGAAAGACTAAGTGGGGATGAGTAGTTCAGGGAACCCTTCTTGTTTTCCTCTGGGGACTAAGCTTACCTACCATGAAGCTTACCTACCACATGGTATATGCCTTACCTAGGAGGCTTGTCCTGAAAGAGCTGCCCTGGACTAGGGAGATAAGATGGCCTAATCCTACGGTCCAGTCAGCAGGTCCACTGGACTCTCACACAAAGTTATGCCTTCCAACACATCCTCTATCAGAAAAAAGAAAGATTCTGGTGGGAAAGAAATGTATTATTTATTGTGGGTCTCCTCATAGACCCCAAATTATGTGAGGAATTATGGCATACACATTTCATCCCTGAGGTTTATGAGCTTAGCACATGTCAAAGCATTGTCTAGAATTGTCTATTTAGATAGCATTATCTCTTTTGTATTTGGGATTACCTTTATTGCTATTTTAAATTTAAAAATAATATGTATTTGTATATGTGTGCATGTGCTTTAAAAGGCAAATAATGCAAAGTTATAAAAAGAAAAAGCTCATATTCCACACACCCCCCCCCCACATATATCATTCCCTTAAGGTAATGAACTCTAACAGCCGAATGTGTATCCGCCCACATTCTTCTCTAAATTCATTCAAATATGAGTATGTATGTTCTAATTCTAAAGGCAATGTGAGTTAGGCACACATTGACCCCTATATTCTTGAGAGAAGTCATCAAACTATGACGGTTTTGACAAAGAATAATGTCTCTAAACTAATACTGAAATAACATATCTAATATACATTTCTTTTTATAATATAACAATTCTATTATAATACATATATAAAGAATATACATTCTTATAACACATTTATTCTTATAATGAAACATAGGTGCCCACCAATAAAGAAAGAATAGAATCTTAGGCAAGGCATAGTATCAATCCAAGACTTTCCTCTTTTCTCAAATGGGAGAAACATCAAGTATATGAAAGAACTTTGAAAAGTATATTCTTTCACCACAGAAAGAAACAGGTACCCTTCTCTCCCATCTGCTATGCAAAAACAGGTCAATGAAGGTAAGCACAGGTCATCAAATTCCCTCACCTTTCATGAATACTCCTCCCTAGAGCTAGAAACATCCTGCATACAAACACCCTGGGCTTGTTATGTAGTGTTTTGTCAAATTCGTAATATTTCACTGCTGAGATACATCAGTAACAATTTAATGAATATATGTGAATGTATTACTCTGAAATACAGTAAGGCATGGCTAAATGGCTGTGAACACCAAAGGGTGACATTTAGAATGAAATAACAGGCTCCTACATTCAGGGACAAAGCAATCCAATTTGGCAATTGTGACAAATGCTCAAAACTGTGCAAAACCTATGGGAGGTAAGGAATGCTGGATATAACATCCTGCCTCCATGACGTTCACAGTCTCTGAAGAGATAAGATGCGCTCGCCTAGGAACAATTGGATAATGTCGCTAGACTGTACAGAATTAAGCATGAAGCTAAATCACAGAGACAGGAGCTCAGAAGAGCAGGCCAATTCCTTTGTACTAGGTAATTTACGAAAGAAGAAGAGTATGAACTACAAACACATTTCCCAAAGTCCTTCAGGATGTCCAAAGATGTTAAATGACTATTAAGGCAGCCTCATGGAGATGTCCAGGGTCCAGTAACTTTGGGAACCCCTAATACAACAAAGTTAAACTTTTTACTGTAAGTCTTCTCAGAGCCTTTACAAATGTAAATGTATGTGATAAATCTCCCAGAAGACCAAATAATATATAAAGTACATTTGTTTAGGGAGGTTTTCCCAAGAGACTCACCTAAGACTGGCATTCTAAGGAATACCCTTTAGAAAACAATAAGCTAAAACATGAAGGAAGAATGAGCACACAAATGAGAAGGAAGTAGTAGGGTGTAGACACAGAAATGAAAGGGAGGAGGCACAATGCATCCTGGAGAAATAAAGATGAGCTAGGGCTGCCTACAAGAGGAGAAAGGGAGGAGACAGAGCTTAGAGGGTTGGTTCAGTCACCCCTGAAGAACTGATTTAAAAACTGGACATTACTTATCCAACAGTGGTTCAAACCTGGCTACATATTAGCATCACCAGGGAAGCTTCTCAAATGCAAATCCCTAAGCTCCACTGCAAACCAACTAAAGCAAATGATGCTGATATAACTAGTCAGCTGATGTGCATCTGGGACCCTGTGCTGTAGGTAGAGGCGCATCCCATTAGAAGCAGAGTTCACCCAAGATTAATCTGGAAGAGATGGAGAGAAAGGCTGGAGGAGCACATGAACCAGCTGCACAGCCAGCAGAGCAGCCACAGGGTGGTAAATGACAAAATAAGAAAGCAATGGTTATGAAGCAAGTTAGAGTAAGGATTTTATAACTAGTTGCTAAAGATTTAGGCGATCACATTTAAATGGGAGAGGGGGGTCTATTTGGTGACATCATTACAAAGACAGCCAATAAATAGGTCAAGTCTGAACCCAGGGAGATTCACATGAATCATGCAATCTCCCACCACCTTGTCTGCAGGAGTTCAGCTTGAATCTTCCATGTTTATCCCACAAAGAATGTAACTTTCATACCAGCATTCTTCCAACCTTAGTCAGCATTCAGGAATGCTGTCCACCAAGTATGGAATCACCAGCATTACTCACTGCAATTTATCCCTGTATTAAATGGAATCACATTTATACCCAAGAGATTAAAACGTATCATATTCCTTTCTGTACCACTCAGTGCCCTGGAGTCCTGTGCATGAAGCCTCAATCTTGCTCCCCACCACTGGGCACTCCCAATAAGATGATATTAAGAACCCACACTTCTGAGCCACTTCATAAGGATGCAAAGATAAATTAAGCAATATTCCTGGAGTTTATATGCTAAAGTCCCATCCGTCAGCTATTGTACATCAATTATAAACTAATTAGTAGAGAGTGCTTATGCTGACCCTTCTGTTCTCTCTTGTAATGATTTGCCAAGTTAACTGAAAGCTGCTCTGCTCCATAGAGACTCTTAGTATATAGCAAGAGTGTTAAATAAAGTTCACCAACAATTAGCCTGGAAAACCAAAGAGGAAATGTAAGCACATTTTACTGCTTCACCCTGGACAAATTTTCTAGCAATCCCAGGGGAAGAAAGCAGATACATTTGTTAACTAAGCAAACAAATACTCTGAAAAACTGAAACACCAGCAGAGGCACAATTTAGTAATCTATTGCTCACAGATCAGGTATTTGTTTACTGTGTCCCTGCTCTGTGCTACACTATATACTCTAGGGACTGTGGACATACAGCTGAGTCAAATCATTCTTGTCTACCATCTAATTTAATAGGCTTAGATCAAGCCTCATCTGGTGGACTCATCTGTGAAAATACATAAAAGTGGAATTACTTTACTTACTGTGGAAAAAGAGGACTTCCACAAATATAAGGAAGAATGAATGGAAAGAAGGGAGAACGCATATTGTCATGAGAGAAAATTGCCTCAGTTTCCCAAAGACATATTTACTGGGTGTTAGGCTTGGCCCTAGGCCATACAGCTAGCCCTTGGTCGAAGATCTTCCAACCAATTGGAGAGTGTTAACTAACACAGGAAACAACTGGGAAACAACTAATCTTAAACTGAGTTACTTCACTGCTGAGTACAAAAAGAGCTCAAATGATTGAATAAACTGGAGGAGGCTTAGTAGAGGAGTGAGACTTCATCTGAGCCTTTCAACAGCAGGAGAACAGGGGGCAATATGAAGAGTTGGACAGCCAAAATGAAGGGAGGGGCATGTGCTGAGAAAGTATTACGGAGACAGCATGGGGAAAGCAGGAAAGAAAGAGACACTAGGGCCAGAATAGCTTCACTTAGCAGCTGTGTGACCTTGGGCAAATGCCTTAAGCTCTCTGTGCCTCTGTTTCCTTGTCTGGGAAATGGGAACGATAATTGCTCCCACCTTCATAAGGCCATTTGGAGTACTAAATAAGTCATGTATGTAGACCACTTAGAACAGTTTCCAGCGCACGGTAAGTACTATATCAGCTGTAGGAATGCATATTCTTACTAAGGTGTTATCAGATTGCACACAGCCTCCAAAACCGGGCACCCCAAAGAGCTACAGTAGGTTTGTAAGCATGGATATGTTGTGAGGAGGAAGAAAGAAGAGAACAGTCTAACTATTACCAGTACATTTGGAAGCAGAGCAAAGGCCGAAGGCAGGAAACCAAGCTAGGAAGATGTTGCCATAATCTCAGGATGAGACCAGGCCGGGAAGAGCAAACGGAGCAAACAGGGTAAGCCCAACTTATCTTATTAAGCAAACAAGTAAGATGGTTGCTGAAGTGCCTTTAAGAAGTACCAGATTTAGAATCTTTCTTCCATGAATCAAGGTTGTATATTTCCCAACCTGCTTTTCCCTGCCCCAAGCCAAACAAAAGCAGAGGCTGGGTGAGAAATGGCAAAGCTGCCTCTGGGTGAGACGCCCTCACTGTATGGAGCAATGACTGGGTATCCCCCAGACAGCAAGTGCTCACCGAATATCTGTTGGATTAATAGGCAATGAATACAACTTTTAAGAACAATTCATAAGTCAAGTATAGTTAAAGGCCATGAATCAAATTGAGCAGTTCCTCTGAAATGTGAGTCATGATACTGAAGAAGACTGAGGTCCCTGGTGGACACAACTGTTTATATGTCTCTAAATTACTGAACAGCCAGAAATATTACTCGTTCGCCTCCTCTGTCCATATTCCCTCCTGTTACATACAGATACACACGAACACATTCAGTGTGAAAGGAGGGTAGTCTAAGCCAGCAGTCCCCAATCTTTTTGGCACCAGGGACTGGTTTCATGGTTCATGGTTTCATGGAAAGCATGGAAGGGGCAAAGAGGGTTGGGTAGGGTTCAGGATGAAACTATTCCACCTCAGATCATCAGGCATTATTAGTTAGATTCTCGTAAGGAGCACGCCACCTAGATCCCTCACTTGCGTAGTTCACTATGGGGTTTCTGCCTCTATGAGAATCTAATCCCACTGCTGATCTGACAGGAGGCAAAGCTTGGGCTGTAATGCCTGCTGCTCACCTGCTGCTGTGTGGCTTGTTTCCTAACAGGTCACTGACCCATACAGGTCCACGGCCCGGCAGTTGGGGACCCCTGGTCTAAGCCACTCAATATAAATCAATGGGACTTTTTTTTCAGTATGTAAGAGCTGGTTCAGAGGCAAAATCCCAGCCAATTCTTCATATTAGATATAACTTAGTCTGTAAAAGGTACATCTTACATAGTTGCAATAGCTGCCAGACCAGGCAGATCGCTTGAGCTCTGGAGTCTGAGACCAGCCTGGACAACATGGCGAAACGCTGTCTCCACAAAAAATACAAAAATTAGCCAGGCATGGTGGCATGTGCCTATAATCCCAGCTACTTGTGGGGCTAAGGTGGGAGAATTGCTTGAACCTGGGAGGTCAAGGCTGCAGTGAGCCAGGATGGCACCACTGCACTCCAGCCTGGGTGACAAAGTGAGACCCTGTCCCAAAAAAAACAAAAACAGAACAAAAAAGCCACCAGACTACCTTTGTTTTTCCCTAAGCAGTAATTTCCCATTGCTGGCCAAAAAGACACATTCTCTATCATAAATCGTTTCTGTTCCATCTTCTGCCTGGGCTTGCAAGTCCAGATGGGATGCCCAGAAGCCTCAGACCCAGAGGGAAGGAAAATAGTAATGAAGATTACATTATTTTGCATTAAAATTAAGTCACCCATATTTCCAAGAAATGGAAAGTACCCAGCTTCCTCCCAGAAGTCCCCCAGAACTGCTCAACTATCTCAAAGGCCAGATACCCTTTCCTCCTCTAGATTGTAATTCTTAACTCTGAGCTCCAAAGCCCATTCAGCAGCTCACGCTTATAGCAAGAAAATTCAGAGAGCTATTATTTGTATTTTGTGCTCCTTTGTCTCAAGAGAGATTATTATAAAAGAGCCAAGAGTAGACACTGCTTGAATTCTTTTTTTTTTTTTTTTTTGGCAGAGTTTTGCTCTTGTTGCCCAGGCTGGAGTGCAGTGGTGCAATCTCAGCTCACTGCAACCTCTGCCTCCCGGGTTCAAGTGATTCTCCTGCCTCAGCCTCCTGAGTAGCTGGGATTATTGGCGTGTGCCACCACACTCGGCTAATTTTTTGTATTTTTAGTAGAGACAGGGTTTCAACATGTTGGCCAGGCTGGTCTCAAACTCCTGACCTCAGGTGATGCACCCTCCTTGGCCTCCCAAATTTCAGAGATTAGAGGCATGAGCCAGCGCACCTGGCCAAGTTCATCCTCTCTTACAGTCTTGTGTAGAATTCTAAATTCACTGAGATTATTCCAGGTGCTCTGAAGGTGGCAGAGCCGTCTGAAAGAGGAGAGTGCCTCTAAGAGGGAGACAGAAGAAGGAAAGAGAGAGATGGGATTGCCCAAAGTCTGGGAAGAACAACAGTTTGATGGTCCCTGAGTAGCAAGGTAGCTCCCAAGGAAGGCAGTGGGGGTAAAAGGTATGGCTGCATGACCAAAATACAAAGGCCAGACCTTCGGGCCTGGGCTTCCAGCCCCAGCAAAACTTCCTGTGTCCAAGCAATGCACAGAGCAGCAGACTGCTAGAGGCCATGGGGGGCTTGGTCAAAGGGCATCTCAGCAGTAACCTGAAGAAGCAAGAACAGAAAAGCTCCTGGAATGTTCTGCTCTCTACAAACACCCTGGGATTCTGTGTCACCTTGGTAGCGTATCAGGCCACCCCAACTAGCAATGACTGAGATTAAATTTCCCACTAATAAGTAAGATGGGATCTTGGCATCTGATTTATTGTGATTTAAAGAAAATAATTTAAAGAACCACTTCTTGTATACATAAATTGGCAGAATAAGTCATACTCACTACAGATTCGCTGAAAATTGGAGAGGTAGGAAGGCTGAAATATCTACCTTTTGGCTCAGAAAACTTGTCATTGTATAAAATCACATAACTTTAACTAAAATAACAAAATATAAAAATAAAATTTTAACATCACAAATCTCAACACACAGGCAATCTGGCTGAGGCCTACATAATGTAATTCCCTTCTGTTTCTTTTATTTAATGCTATTTTTTAACTTATAAGAGAACTAGAGTAATGTTTCTGTAAACATGATTGGAACAGGAGTTAGTATCAAAGTAAATGTGACATTTTATCTCTGCACCTTGTAGATGCGAATCCAGATACTGTACCAGCAATAACTCCCAACTAATCATATCTGAAATTAGGTCAAAAAATGAGGAAGAACAGAGTAGGTGCTCACTTCCAACCTAAACTCTTTCCCATCAAAATGAAAAAGCAACCATAATACATATTGATGCCAGTATGAAAAAAATCTAAATTAAGAGTTGTGCTTATGTTCTCCCTAAAATAATATGATTTTAAAAGTAGTGGTAGTTATTTATCTGAATTTGAATGCTAAAGCTGAGAATAAACATGAATAGAAGTTAAATGCTAATCAAGTTGATAGCTTATACCCTGAATAATATACAAAGTCTTAGAAGAGAGTAAATAACACATAATAAACAACATAAGATCCTATGGTTTTCAATGTTAATGAGAAGGAGAGAAACAAAATCCTTTCCTAATTATCAAAGGGTCAATTAAGTAGAGGCCTTAGCTTGGGGGTTAGAGTGACTCTTCATTCAACTGTTCCAGGTGAATCAAATTATAAACTCTGCCAGGATGTGGTCTCCTGTGTTCTAAACATTCCATAGCAAAACAAAAATAACAAAACTATAGGCAGAAATCTCACTTTGATCTTCCTGTACAATGAGTGGAATATAAACCTTGAAACAAATCCACAGTTTGAAATAAAATATTATTATAAATCCCCAAAAGTCATTGGGTAATATTAGCACCTTACAATGGGCAGAAAAATTATGAAGAGATCTCCAAAATATTTCCAATAAGGAAGGCTGTCAGACATTAATCTCAGCAAGCTAGTACTAACTCTAAATTCTCAAAATGGAATCAATACAATTTCCTTCCAAACCTAACCCATCTAAGTGTAAGAAATTTTCACACTTAAGGATATGCATGTTTCAGAGAAATTTTGAGAAATCAAATTATGTTTTAAGGCTGAAAGATCAGTGAGGAAATAAATCATTTTGGCAAAAATTCACAGGTATCCACTTCCCTTTCTTCTCTCTTATAGCTATTGAGTACTAGTTAGCCAAACCTACTCTCTGACATACTCACCTTGTAAAATATCCAGAAAAAAAGAATAAAGATATGTTTCTATTTTCAGCTTTACTGGCGCATAAATGACAAGCAGAACTGTGTAAATGTAAGATGTATAATGTGATGATTTGACATATGTGCATATTGTGAAACAATTACCACAATCCATAGTTTACATACCCATAACCTTACATGGTTACCTTTGCGTGTGCACGTGTGTGTATTTGTGTGTGTGTGTGTGTGTGTGTCTAGTGAGAAGTTAAGATCTACTCTCTTAGCTGGGCACAGTGGCTCACACCGGTAATCCCAGCACTTTGGGAGGCCGAGGCGGGCAGATCACCTGAGATCAGGAGTGCGAGACCAGCCTGCCCAACATGGTGAAACCCTGTCTCTACTAAAAATACAAAAATTAGCTGGGTATGGTGGCGGGTGCCTGCAACCCCAGCTATTCAGGAAGCTGAGGCAAGAGAATTGCTTGAACTGAGGAGGTAGAGGTTGCAGTGAGCCGAGATTGCACCACTGCACTCCAGCCTGGGTGACAGAGCAAGACTCTGTCTCAAAAAAAAATAAAATAAAAATCTACTCTCTTAATAAATTTCAGGTAAACAATACAGTACTGTCAACTATGGTCACCACATTGTGCATGAGCAATCTCCAGAACTTACTCATCTTTCATACACTGAAACTTTGTACTATTTGACCAATATCTCCCATTTCACCCACCTCCCAACCTCTGACAACCACTATTCTACCCTCTGCTGCTATGAGTTTCCAGTATTTTGGATTCTACACCTAAGTGAGATCAGCCAGTATTTGTCTTTCTGTAGTATCTTTTGTCTTTTTCTATCAAGCACACTGAACTATCTATGGTGAAACCATCTAAATGTTCGAAAGAAATTTTCCATCATCTTCAGAATTCTAGGATCAAGTCAGTGAGAAAGAAAAGAGAATAGACGACTTCTCCCTTCCTGTTTAAACACAGTGAGCACCTTTGTATGGAAAGATTTTCCCATTATCTTCTTTCAAAAATGTGTCAGCATGGTTTGGGGGAGGGTGGGACAACAGGGCAAATGGGAGAGTTGTTATTGGACCTCAGGGGAGAAGGCAAGTGAACAAAGATTGAGAAACCTCCATATATGTTGTCCTGTCATCTGACACCACAACACAAGGAATGCGAGTAACACCTCGGTCCAAAGGAGGAAAGAATAGAGTCTGAAAGAAATCTGAAAGGAAGGTGGATAATTCAGCTCAACCGACTTGTTTTTTGACACGTAGCCTTGAAAAGAACAGTTTTACCTCAGAAACTTGGCGAGTGCAAAGTGATATTTTTTGATAGGTTATAACACGCATTTTACTAAATGCATGAAGAGAGAGTGAGGGAGAAAAGGGCCAGGTATCTGAAGACAGGAAAGTTGTCAGGTTTCTCGTTTCTGTGTCATTTTTGTTTAGTCGGTCAAACGAAAATTCAAAACCATATAATTAGATGGTTGTTTATACATGATTAAGCATGAGCTCATTGGACTCTACATGCCAAAAAGTCAGAGATGTGGTTAAGGGCAAGAAGGAACTATTAATAAAAGGAAATAAAGCTGTAATACATTTTTCACTTATGAATAAAAATAATTCAAAGGTCTCTAGATGGAAAAAGAGAAACAAAATCAGCCATGAGTAGGGGCAAGAAACCAGATAATTTTATAAATGGTTAGAATTCAATAAAACATAAGCCACTGGTATGAAAAGGCTTTTTTTCCTCCTCTATGATTCTAATCCTATTTTTTGCTTCTCGTAAACATAACTCACAATGAGAACATAACAAAACTTACCTGTATTATATTTCTTTAGAATTGTTCTGGGAAATATTTAAGCAAGAACATGTTGTTCATTTACAAGAGTTACTTGTTCTTCATAACTGTCTTCACCAGTAATCCTCTCTGGAAAAACCAATAGCTGTCAGCTCCCTTTGAAAAGGCAGTGTCCTTTCGTTTTTAACAACTGCAGAATTTTCTTCCCATAGTGAAGTGAGCCCATTGAAAGCAAGGTTTAACTGACCATAACCTTCATAAAGGTAAGGCAGATGTTCCCAAATCCCCCACAGAATCTGTGATTTTAGACTTGGGCTCTGAAAACTGGTGAATCAACTGCTCATAGACCAAACACCACGCTATGGATGAGGTCAGTGGGCAAGTCTTTTGGATGACAAGAGAAAATAAACTGATCCAGGATCAGCCTACTTACTCCTTGTTAGGTAAGGTTTTGAAGCCAATACTACAACCTCCCACTATTGGGAAAATACACCAATGCAGGGTACCTCTGGAGAACACCCTGGCAAATGAAAAACTACACCCAAAGGTGGTTCAATTGTGTGTGTTATTTTCTGGAACCAAACATATCTTTAGGTTGCCAAGGCTAGCACCTTCGCACACAACTGCTGTGATACATAGTACAGCCAATTGATTGGAACACGATCTAAAACTAAAAAGGACCAAAGCCCATAGGATATCCAACACGCAGTTCTTAAGAATTAGGCTAAAATGAATCTAAGAACATTCAAAAAGCCCATAATGCCTAAGAAGCATGAACACCGACTTTTACAGCCTGACTCTGAGAGCAGTCTCCAAGTCACATCAGTTCCCTCAGTCAGAGGGATCTAACATCTCAAACTTCCCTCTCTTTCCTCTCCCTTCCTCCTCTTCTCTTCCTGCCAGCTTCCCTCCTCCCTTTTGCCCCCCTCCCTCCCTTTCTCCTTCTCTCTCCATCTCTCTCCTTTAGTATCAGCCAGTTCTGACTCCCAGAGAGAGTAATCTTCTCTGGAAAGTGCATACCCGCTCAGTAGAATTTAAACAACATACTTCATTTAAGCCTGTATGGTAAACTACAAAATATAGAAATTCCTAAAAAGGTCATTTCCAAGAAACTAACATGACTATAAAGTACAAATCTGAAAAGGCATGGAGAATTGAGACAAAGCACAACATTCATAACTAATTTGGCAATTTTGACCTACAAAACCTATATATTATCTACATGTCTTACATGAGATAGGTACTTTGCTCTAAGACACTTTTTAAATTATTGACCTGATTTTGTCCAATTCAGTTCTTAACATATTCATTTAGTGCAGGAAGCTACCCAAAGCTGGGAGGAAAGTGCACTTTCATGAAACAAAGTATTTATGCACCAGAACTTGACGGATTTGTGTTTTTAATGTTGAAGGAAGGGGCAACATCTTACTAAATTAATAAATATCGATTATTTGAAACAGTTGAATATCTACTATAGTTCTAGATAAGAAATTTGATAATTTATTCCTAAACAATGTGTGGCATGTAACTCAAAACTATTTTTCATCAATAATTAGTATTAATAATTAACAAGGGTAAACAACAAAAATACCTTTTGGAAATATTTCAACCTGGCCCTTTCCTCATTCCACAGGCCGCCTGTTGCCAGTCTTTACCCTCAGTTTAGGGTTAATGACTAAACTGTCCTCATCTCTGACATGCAACACTACCCAGCAGCAATCTTCCCGAGAATGTGTTCACCGATACATAAGATTGAAAAGAATAAAAGTCTTATCAAAGTCACTGGAATCTGGCGAACTGACTTTTAAATTAGCAACTGCAGTTACGATCCACTCCATGGTGAATTAGATTTTTCAGCAGTATGGATAGAACCCTGAATAAACTTCATCTCAAATGCCTATTCTCCTACCTAAATACGCAATTTCTTATGTCTTTAATGCAAGAATTAGCCTACTAATAAAAATTAAACAGTTCTCTAGATAAACACAGCAAAGAGGGAGGATGCTACAAGAGCTACTCATTTAAAACAGGCCAGAAGCAATGTACCAGGATTTTATTTGGCACTCATTCTGAAAAGCACTACATTCGACTTTTAAAAACTATCTTGCTATTGTTTCTCAATTCGATTGTCCCAAAGCATCTTTAGAATCAAATGCACTAGATCTTATACCAAATTAAAGGCATTTCACCATATGCCTCTAATTTTCTAGCCACCCTGCCATAGCACCTGACATTTAGAATTTTAAGCCTACTGCAATTAATCTCCTCTGGCCATTCATTTCTTCCCCAAATTGAATATTATGCAGGCAATATCCTAAGAAGTTCTGAAAGTTCAATGTCATACTATATTTTAATTTCTTACAGCAAATACAAATTCTACAATTCCTAGTCCTCTTCCTTCACATACCTCCATTCCATACATTACTATTATTCTTCCTGAATAATGATCAAAATCATCAGCAAATGCATCTCATGCTTAAATTATTCATGTTCCCGGGCTGCTTGGCCACTGACATTTTAAAGTGTTAGAAGTAAGAAGTCCTTGCACTGCGGGGCTTCCATATGCAGTGTCTGCTTGTGTACCTGTGTGGGTATAGAGTTGTTTACATCTTGCCCTTTGCTGGGGGCCTCAGACAGCTGTGCAGAGTACTGTGCATACATTTCCAGGGCTACTTGCTCTGTGGTTTTATAAAATGCAGGCAGCAGGAACATTCAGGGACTGCTAGGACATTCAGCAAAGGTTGGTGTGCAGAGAGGAAAGCATCTGACAAATACAGAGTAAGAAACAATGACTCCCTTCAAATGGAACTGCTGGTGAAGTCAGCCAGTGCTGGCCAGCGCGAACAATACTTGGGCAGGTCATTAACTTGCCTGGGTCAGAGCAGGTGGGTGAGCTCACCCACCCACCTTTCTGGAAGCAAAATTTCACTTGCTGAGTTTATACCAAAAAAAAAAAAAAACTATAATATTCTAATGGCAAAACTAGGAATGTGTCTGAAAATAGCTAACTCTCTGCAAACCCTGCATAAGACATCCAGGGAATTCACAAAGGTAAGTCAACTTACTGTCTGCTGTTTCAGTTTGCACACATCTCTATAATAGCTACATATGTATTACATTGAAAATAAGCAACCACATATGCAAACCAGGATTTTGTGAAGTGAGGTGGTTACCACTGTATTACGTTTCTCCCTCTCCTTTTTTTCTTTTGCATAGGAAAGAGTAAGTTACTGGTTAACTACACAAAGGAGTTAACATTTAACTTGAACACTGGGAATGCTTGAGCTCTTAATCCCTCCCCCCTTTTTTCTTATTATAGCAAAAATAGCTTCAGGAAAACTCTTACTAATTATTACTGATTCTAGATGAGATCTGGCTACGTCAGTTTCCTTGCTGCACTCACAGGAGGTTAGATTTCAGCCTGAATTCACCACTACCGTTCTTTCAGTCATAGTCCACTCCAGGCAGCCTGAAATCCCTGGTCACCGCACTCCACGTCCCCATACTCCCCATATTTCCATTCTCAAAAGATCAGTTCAAATGCTGCCTCCTTGAAACAAACCTTCCAGATTCCTTCCTCTGATGCCAGGTTTACAGCGCTCTATCCCTCCTCTAAACCCCCACATAGTTATTTGTTTGTCTTTTATGCTGTGGATCAATTCTACCTTGTTTATCTATATCTCACCTTTCTCCCTAAATTGGCAGGTCCATGAGGACAGGGACTATATCTTACCCACCTGGACCCCTCCCCATCACCCCCAGAATATCAGGCCTCAGCTTCCTGCAGAGGCCAGACACTCACTAAATGCCTATGAACAGGTAATGCCCACACCATACCTGTAGCAAGTTTTAGTAAAGAACTTCTTTCCACAGGTAGGTGGAGAGAGGGCTACAAGGAGGAAGGGATTGTATAATTCAAAATAGGGGGAAAAATAAAAATAAAATAAACAGAGAAATTGCTGAGAAGCCTGGAGTGGGGGTAATGTGGCCAGAGCTGCCACTTTGTTGTCCTGGCCATTCCTAACCCATTCTCCTCTCTCCTCCCCAGGCTGACTCCACACCTCATTGCACACAAAGCTCCTCCCTATCAACACAGCCTTTTCCAAACTGTTTGACTTGTCACCTTTCCCGTGAAGCCCTCCGTGGAAACAAGATTATAACAAACCTCTGTCTCCTCTCCCCTTTCTTAGCTATTCATAAATACTACAAAGGAGGTGCAGAGTTTACCTAGCTATCAACGTGGTGATCATACTTCCTCAACAAGAACTTGTATTATTACAGCTGCTGCTACTACTACTACTACTAACAATAATAATGATAGTGACTCATCTATACATTTAAAATGAAGTGGAAGTTAAAGTAAGCTTAATGGAAGGCTTACTTGGTGCCAGAGGAGGATGCCTGGCTGTATTCCTGGATTAACTCATTTAGCTCCCACAACAACCTTGATTATTACCATCCCATTTCACAGGGGAGGAAAACTAAGGTTCAAAGACAATATTAACTTGCTAAGAGTCAGTATTCAAATACCAGCTAGCCCAACTCAAAACACACACACAGGTGGCTATGAGTTCATTCATATTCCCTTAACCATCACCTTCCACATAACTGGACAAATACTCCTAGATGGAGAGAACACAGGACAATTGCCATTCTTCTCCCAAAGCTGGAACTCACACTCACCCAGAGCCTCCAACCTCTTAGTTTCCATATATAAGCAACAGTCAGGCATGACACCTTAATTTATTCTGTGTAGGTACCATAAATGGTGTCAGGCATGCAAGTATAAATAGATGACACTAGTCTAACCTTTAAAGTAGTGGTTAAGTGTCTATTATATAACCCCTCTTACTTTCAGGAATTTTTGATGCATAACATGAAATTCATTTGTTCTTTCATTCATTCAGGAGTTAAAAACTGCATGGTAAGAGCAGGTGAAACAGAGATCAAGAGAATCACAGCACAAAATAATATCTGGTGAAATAAGGTAGGATAAAAAAGCTACTGAGACACAGAGAAGGAGATGATGATGATGATAATAATGATGGTGATATTTAGAAACAAGATATGAAATATCTTATCTGTACTTGCATATATCTTACTACAAAAGGGATTTACTAACTTTTTATTCAAGAATAGTCTTGAGTGCGCACAGTTCATACGGATATATGTTAGAGTTATAAGAACAGGCACATGCGGGTGCACGCATGCACACATAAACACAAACACACACACACACACACACACACTCAGATGAGCACAAAGACAATTTCACAATGAATCTGGTACAATAAAAGGTAAACAGGAGGTTCCCCAGAGAAGCAACCTCCCATACAGACCCAAAACTTTTATAGGACCCCCTTCTACTAGAAACCAACCTACCTTAAAAACAATATAAATAAAGTTGAAAGGGGGTCTTTTCTAAAATTCTGCCTCAGTAGCCCAAATTTTGATCTTATAAAACTGAACTGACCTAAAAGCAGAGTCCAACCAGCCACTGACTGTCCTCCGCTTTCATTAACCAATAAAAATATTCATATAAGGAGGAGGAAAACATAAATATGTAGGTAGATGGGGCCAGCTATATGGAAGCAAGAGAAATCTATGCCAGGGCAAAGTCGCAGGCCAGAAGGCCAAGTTCAGTCTGTGGCAGAGTCAGCCAAATCACGACATTCAGCCTCGTAAATTCACATACTATGGCACAAACCAGATGCTCAGTAAATATCGATTCCTCTTCCCATCTGCAAATCACATCAGAAAACCTTTACTCTCGCCTATCTTAAAAGACTATCTTTAAATCAGAATAGATGATGAAACAATTTCAAGGGTTTCCGTCATAAGAAAAAGATGTATCTCTGCCCCCACCATGCTTTGAATTCATAGATTTAGAGGCCAAGAAAGAAGATTAGAAATCATGTGTCCAACCTCCTTATTGTATAAATTGTAAAATTCAAGTCCAGAGATGTAAAGTGACTTTCACCCAGTCACACAGCTAGTTAATGGCAGCATCAGGACAAAAATCCAAGTACTTGGGCACCCAACTAAACCCACTTTCTAATGTATCCTACTACTTTTTTGGGGCTGTCAGTTATAAATGGTGCTTAATGATGCAAATACCTCTGAGGCAGTTAAAAATGTCTTTTGCCTTCAAAATAGAGTGAAGATGGCAGATGATCGACTCCTACACAATGAGCATTGGGTTGGGGACAGGAGCGTCCATAAAGAGATAAAGAGTTGAAGGAAAAAAGGGGTAAGCACAGAGGAGGAGATCAGGATGAAAAGCGACACAGAGATGCCTACTTAACAACTGTGCCTAGAGATCTACTCTGTTTCAGTCCACAAGTTGAATCTGAAAACCCCGCCAGAGACTTCTGTCTTCCATGTGTCTTTGATACAAAAGCCTGCATTCTCCCAGATCAGACAAAATGTACCACTCTTCAGGAGAAAAAAGAAATGAGATTGTTACATTTTTAAAAAGAGGTTCAGTCTCAGTTTGCCTCTATCTCCTTAAACCATAGGTTTAAGTAGAAGCACAGCTAAACCACAGGTTCTATTAGAACTGGTGCCTGCTTATTCATCCACCAAATGTGAATTTGCCACTGGACCAACATTCAGACTGCTCAGGGAGAGCAAGCACCTTGCTTAGAAAGGGGGAAAGTCTAATTTAAGCATATGGAACTTGACAGCATAATTTTTTCAAAGATTCTCATCTCAAAGAAAGTTTACCAGCAGTAAGTGAGGCTCTAAGGCTATTATTTCCTGGCAAAATAATTGCAGAACAATTGTCCAGTTCACAGTTGTGCACTGAGGGGATTTCTTTGGATTGTGGACTTACTTTCTTCATCTTTGTTCTAAAGAAAAATTCTGCCTTCAGGAGTCCTGAACAATGAAAGGGCTCTTCATTATGTCTATGAGTTTGGATAAAGTCCTGTGGCACAGAGACCATGCCTGGTAAGGAAGCATAATAATCATCTGTTCCTTCCACAGCAGGAGAGAACCTTTCGAAGGTGACAGAATGACGGGCATTCGAGGTTAAGACCCTCAGTCTTCCTTGGGCTCAACTCTTACCCAAAGGACTCTCTTAAAAAAGAATAAGAAGACATACAAACATCATGTAAAATTCAATGTTATTCAACAAATATTTATAGCATCTCCAGTTTGCGCAGGTCTTGTATGAAGAAACCAGAACCTCAAACCCTCCCAGTCTCATATCTCACCTAGACAACCAACAAGTAACACAATATTTTTCTGCGGCCACTCAAATCTCTATTAGTTGCCACTTCAGCAGCTGATGAAAGCTCTGCTTCCTCCAACACCATTTAACCAGAAAGGATGTGTGAGCCTCAGGAAGGAACCAAAGGAAGAACTTTCTAGAAATCAGAAGTGACCGGGAACCTTTGTGAGGCAGAGTTCTTGTCCAAGGAAGAATACAGGGCGGGGTTGCCAGGATATTGTAGAGAATGTAGGGGGAGGGGAATGGAAGAGAAAAATCCCTAAGGCCATTCCCAACTCTATAACATCTCAAAGGCTTTAAACACAATGCCAAGGTTTGTACTACTTTCCATTCTAGGATCATACACAAAGTATGTGACATGAAGCAGAGTATTTAACTTCTCTAGGCCTCAGATTTATCACCACTAAAATTCAGGCAAGGAATTAAGTAATCTCTCAAATCCTTTCCAACCCATTTTCTAAGTAAACAGGGCTGGAAAGGATTTGAGAGATTAGATTTAAAAAGGGGAGAGAGTGAATCTCTCTCCCCTTTTCACCAAGTTAAATTTCAGAAATTCTTTCTACCTCTAGAATTCAACAGAATCCACGAAAAATTGCTATAAACGAAAATTCAATAAGGTGACAAGACACAATGTAAATTTTACAAAGGCAATAGGTTTCTTGTATACCATCAATTATGAATTTTAAAATATAATGGAAAAAAAGAATTAAAAATTCTTAAGAATGGCATATAATATGAAGAAAACTACCTGCTTCTGAAGACCTAAATAAACACAGATATGTAAATGTTTCTGGCCAAGAAAGCTATATATAATATGTTCATGCTTCCAAACTTTTTTATAAGTTGAATGCAATGCTTCTTAGTCTCTGCATTACTGGCATTTTGTGTTCCATAGTTTTTTGTTGCAAGAACAGGGGTGTTCTGTGCATTGTAGGACGTTGAGCAGCATCTCTAGCCTCTACCCACTAGATGCCAGTAGCACCCCTAGTGGTGACAACCAAAATTAAACTCTGTCTAGACATTGCCAAATGTCCCCAAGGAGCAATATCATGCAGAGAGAAAACCACTGAATTAATGCAAAGTCCTAATGGGCCTTTCCTTATTCGCTACCTTGACAATGGGATTCTAACTTGGAAGAATAAAATAGTACTAATAGTCAAAAATATGAAAATAAAAATTGTGAGTTGTGCACGGTGGCTCACACCTGCAATTCCAGCACTTGGGAAGGCTGAGGCAGGCAGATCATTTGAGGTCAGGAGTTCGAGACCAGCCTGGTCAACATGCTGAAACCCTGTCTCTACTAAAAATACAAAAATTAGCCGAGTGTGGTAGTGCACTCCTGTAATCCCAGCTACTCAGGAGGCTGAGGAAGGAGAATCACTTGAGCCCAGGAGGCGGAGGTTGCAGTGAGCTTAGATCATGCCACTACACTCCAGCCTGGGCAACACAGTGAGACTCTGTCTCAAAAGATATATATATTTTGTGGAACACAGAAGGAAAACTAATTAAACAAAGAAAGAATAGAAGCATAAAATAATGACCCCAAATATATAGTAAAGTTTGCATATTATTGCATTACAAATGAGTGGGGAAAAGGAGATCAACAAATGGTAGTGGGTCAAGAGTTTACTATAGTTTGGAAGGAAAAATCAAAGCTAGATGCTTACTCACATTACTTGTATAGATGTTCTGATTATCTACTGCTACATAGCAAACCACTCGATAACTCAGCATCCTTAAAACAACAATTTATTATCTCTTGTGGTTCTAGGGGTTGACTGGGCTCATCAGGATGCTTCTCATTTGGGCTCTCTCATGCACTGCAGTCAGATGTCACCTAGGACAGCAGTCATTTGAAGGGTGGGCTGGATGGACATCTAAGTGGCACACTACCACGCTGCCAGGTGATGCTGGCTATCAGCTAGGAGCTACACTGGGGCTGTCAATAAGAACACCAACACATGGCCTCTGCACATGACTTGAGCTTCCCGCAGCATGGTGGCTGATTTCCCAGAGGCAGAAAGAGGGGGCTTTCGGGCCATGTAGAAACATGCCTCCAACAGATGCAGCATCACTTCTTCTGTATATCATTGGCCCAAACAGCCTTGGGGCTCATGCAAATTCAAGGGGGTAGAGAAATGAGAAATAGACTCCATCTGTTGACATGAGAGTGGCAGTGTCATACCACAGAAGAGAATATAGAATGGGAGCTATTGCTTCAGTCATCATTGGAAAATACAATCAGCCAAAATATGTCAGAAGAAATTCCAGGGAAATAAAGAGCTAAATATTAAAATAAAATGTAAAACAACTAAAAGCAAAAAGTATTTGAATTTTTTACTTCATTTTAGGATGCAGAAGGCAAAGATAAACAGATATAACTACAAAAATACTTTAGCTCAAAAAGCACCACAAACAAAATGAAAAAGCAAACAGAAGACCAGGATATATATTAGCATTCTATATCACAAAGAGTTAAAGACTTAAATGAAGAGTCCTTATGAATCAATGATAAAGATAAACATTCACGTAGGGGGAAAAACAAAGGGCCTAACCAGTTCACAAAATAATCTAGTAGATGAGACATAAAATGGACACAATATTCTGCCAGTAGATTGAGTTGAGAGTGTAATATGTTATATAAACCTTTGGGAAAGGAACTTGCTAACACAGTCAGAGGCATTTAAAATGTTCATTTGACCAAATAATCTACCATATGAAAATATTTAGACTTTAGACCATCATTTTTAAAGATATTTGTTACAATATAATTTTAATAAAAAAGAAAGCAAACTTGATTAAACAAATTATAGTACACTTTCTGTATACATAAAAAATTTCTGCTGCACTTAAAAATTATATTTTCAAAGAATACTGAACTACATGGGGAAAGACTGTAACATAATGTGGAAAAAAGAACATGAAACTTTAGAATAAAGGCACAAGATACACGCATGTCTTTGCTTACTAAAATATTAACAATTGATATCTGCATCTACAAAGTACTTGTAGACAACTTTATTTTATTCTTTTTTTCAGTATTTAAAAAATGTTCTGCAGTAAATATACATGATTTTTCTACACTGAAAAAAATGTTATTTAAAGAAAACAATACTAGTGTTAATGGGTAAAACACTAAAAAGGTCATGTTACTGGATCACTGCCAAAAGACTTTTAAAAAGCAAGTTAAAAAGCAGGAGAATAAGCATGATTGTGCAGCAAATGACATCAGCAGTGGATTACACCTGGAACCACTGACCCATTACATGGCGCATTTTGTCCATAATCAAGTAACTTTCCCAAGCTCGTGACCTGGCCATGGCGTAGATTCTTAGGCAGCTGTGCGTTGTGACTGCTTCCTAAACTTTTCTCTTACCCCTTTCAATATTTGGCATATTTGTTTTCTTTGCTAAACTCAAAACGCTTCTGTCTTCATAGGCCTTTTAAATGATGAAATATTTAGCAATAATTTGTACTCACACATAGGACATTAGTCACCAGTTATCTTTTAACCAAAAGCCCTCCTGAATTTCAGAGGGTCTGAGTCAGGTACAGTCTCTACTTCTCCTTCAAAGTAAGTCGAGCAACTCCCCAGGCCCACAGCTTTCCAACTTAAGTGTGCATCAGAATTTCACGGAGGGCTGTACAAGCATAGTTGCTAGGCCCACCCCAGAGTTTCTGATTCAGTGGGTGTAGGGTGGGACCTGAGATTTTGCATTTCTAACAAGTTCCCGGGTGATGCTGATGCTGATGCTGCAGGTCCTCTGCTGTGGGAACCACTGCTCAAGAAGATCATAGGAACAGCTAAGCATCTTCCCACTACATGCTACTGTGATTCATTTATCCCCTATTATTCACATTAACAGTATATTATTTGGTATCTGTTAACACATTCAATCATCCATAACCCAAATAAATCCCCGAACTCCTCATACCAGTTTCGGGTATGGAAGTACATTCAAACCCCAATTCCAGCAATGGATTAAAAAAAAAAAATCACCTCCTGTGTGGCCATTCCTCTTGATTGACAACTCTTATACCCTTGAGCAACCCTGAAGCCTTCCTTCACTCTTCCATTCTCTCACATGACAAAACAAACTCTCCTCACATTCACATAGAAATAAGGTTATTCCCTCCCTTCTTCCTCCATTATCTTCATTCTTCCTTTAATGCAGTCTCTGCCCTTTCCTACACAAATTTCTCTACTTCCTTTCCTCTCCTTCCCTTACTAATTAGCTGATTAAACCTCAGGAGAGAAGCACTAAATCACACAAGTTTTTGTCCCCGTACGCATTCATCCATTCATCCTCCCCATCCACCCAATACACACTTAGCAGGTGCCAGCTGTAAACAATTCCTGTGTTAAGCACTACAGACAGAATGTGGAAGCAAAGGTGGGATCATCTAGAGGTAACTAGGCCACACAGATGCTTCATGGTCAAAGCGTATTTGGTCTGAATGGTGGGTTCAGGCCTAAATTTTATGTTTCCCAAAACACTTCAACCCACTGGAAGATAAAACATCTTCTTCAGAGTTTCATTCCTTTGATTTCACCCCATTAAAATTTACATATCCTTGTGAAGGGTAGCCCTTTAAGGGTCATTATGCTTACGTGTCAGTAAGTTTCATACCCTTATCTGATGAGGAGGACCCTGGATATCCTGAAGAACAGAAACAACCCTTAGGGAACAAAAGAGTATATGATAAGAGTGTCCCAGAAAAAAAAAAAAAATGCCCTCTCCTAGCTTGGCTTGCAGTGGTTCTCAAAGTGTGGTGCCTGGACCAACAGCATCAGCATCATCCTGGAGCTTGTCAGAAATGCAAAGTTTCTGTCCTTACTCCATATCTACTGAATCAGAAACCTGGGAGTAGGGTCACCCCATTGGCATTTTCAACACTTAAGTTTAAAAAGCACTGCTCTAACATCTGCCACAGTCCCTGTATCTCTTCCATTAACATATATGATTACTACAGGTCCTAATAATTTATCAAACTCCTTCATTAGTGTATGAATATTATTTTCAGAAAGGTGCATGCAGTAATTATAAGCTATTTGTTAAGAGCTAGGCTCTGTGGCAATGGGGTAGAGGTAGGTGCCTGTGGCTAAGAATAAGGAGACACCAGATGAAAGGAAGATGGCCATTGATAAAGGTGAACATTAACAGTTTTGTTAGGGTTAGTCATCTGCCTCCCAAATTGGTGTGACTTACAGTGAACACCAAAGCAGGACTGATTTTGCCTGCTTTTGAAAATTCTCAGAGCTGTCAACAGGGCACGACTTTGCATGTAGTTGAAAAAGGCCCATATGAATCCCTGTTGCACAATGAAATGTTCATCTCATGTTATTTAGCATCCTTGGTCTCTCTTTAGGGTAGGGAGCAGAGAGGAGAGAGGAAGATGCATATTTTTAGTCACAGAGAACGATTTATCATTCAGTGAAACAGCATACATAGAGCCTTAAATCAAGTATGTGGAAATAATATGTTATTATTACTAGTCCTAACTCTGCTAAATTATAACCTATAAACCCTCAGTGCTTGACTTAAATATTCAATCCACATTTGCAGGAAATCTAAATAGTTATTTCCTCCTTTAGTGCATGCATTACAGGAGGATTTACTAGTGCTTCCACAAAGCATATATGAGGAGCATGTTATCCAAGATGTCACTGTAACCAGGCACAATTGATAAGCACACAGCCCACATCACGTATGCATTCTGGGAGGCTTTATGTGCAGTTAATTAGTTTAGCTATTGCTTTCATGGTTCATTTAGAAACTTCATGCTTCATTAAATATCAATAAATTTTATCCTCAAAAAACCTTTTCAGTAAAAATCTGATTGTCTCTTCAACTGATAATCTTGTTAGTGGATGTATATATTGCAAGCATGCCTATCAGGACCGACAAAACTCTGAATTGCCATGGTTGCAGCACCCTGAAGTAACATGCAAATTTTATTCTGTAGTTTAACACACATGCCTCATCCACACATATTTTCTTACAGTAGAGGGGAAAAAAAATCTTTTTTTTTCCTTTCCAAAATGATGCCTCTTTTAAGCTTCTATTTTTATTCTGTCGAGAATTCCTACTTCTGTTTCATAAGCTCCCTTCTCCATTACATCAATTCTGAGTTTCTCTTTATTGGAAAGACGAGCTTTTAGCAACTTTCTGTAGCAAGAAAGAGACGTTTTGAGTAAACACATGTTTGCCATATCCCTGATACATGTGTCCAAAGCGGGCAGAGGTCACAGTTACTGGACTTACTGTCCCCTCTGTCAGGGAATTATCTGGGCTGTTCACTGAATACCAGGATGAAGTGAGTCAGGCAGGAAGGGTCAAGATCAAGAAAGAAGAGCTGCATTTACCTAAGCAGAAGAATGCCTTCTGCTATACCGTCTCCTGTATTCCAGATCCAGCTCACATGTCTTCTCTGTAGAGATGTCCCCAACATGCTCAGACACAGAAGTTGTCACACTTTTCTTCATTTTCCTATAGCACTTTGTTAAGGTTTTTCACTACTAAATGTATTATATGAGGGCATTCATTTGCATTCATTCATGTGTTCATCCATTAATTCAATAAAACATATTAACCAAGGATACAATGGTAAATAAGACAAGTAACATTCCCCCATTTTCATAAAGTGCACATTGTAGTGGTGAGAGAATACACAGTAATATGAGTGAATGAATAAGTGAACACGATAATTTCAAACAAGGATAAGTGCCATGAAAGACATAAAATAGATAGATGGGATGGAGGGCTACTCTGAACTGAGTGGCAGAAAAGGCCTGTGGAAGAGGTGGCTCATAAGCTGGGATGCAAATAGTGAGAAGAAACCAGCCATGCAACAATATGGGGTGGAGTCCCAGGCAGAAAAAAATGGCAAGTACAAAGACCTGAAGGCCGAACCAGCTTGGTATGCTAGAGAAAGGAAAAAAACAAAACAAAACAAAACAACAAAAAAAAGCCAGGCTAGCTGGAATGTACTCGGCAAGGGAGAGTGTGGTACCAGATAAATTTGCAGATGGCTCACCAGTCTCCACTTCAGACTACAAGCTCCTAGAGAACAGGGGCTGTATATTACTTGAATTTGCATCACTAGTCCCCATCCCATATATGGCTCTCATGGTTAACAAATGTGGGTGGAATGAATGAACCAGATGAACCATGTCCAGGTCATATGTGAAATACTGGAGAGTTTTCTAGCATTTTGTACAATCTCTGCCTTGTCTTGGCCCCTTTTTTCATCACAGATGATCATGTTCTACCCTTTCTATGCAAATAGACCATAGGTTCCCAATGCTAGAGAAGGTACTTAATAGTTATTTTTCCATAAGAGACAATAAATCTGTGGCCAGGAGCAGTGGCTCACGCCTATAATCCCACCACTTTAGGAGCCCGAGGCGGGTGGATCACTTGAGGTCAGCAGCTCGAGACAAGACAGGCCAACATGGTGAAACCCCATCTCCACTAAAAATACAAAAATTAACCAGGCGTGGTGGCACATGCCTGTAATTCCAGCTACTGGTCAGACCGAGGCAAGGGAATCGCTTGAACCCGGGAGGCAGAGGTTGCAGCAAGCCGAGACTGTGCCATTGCACTCCAGCCTGGGTGAAGAAGTGAGACTCCATCTCAAAAAAAAAAAAAAAGAAAAAAGAAAAGAGATAATAAATCTGTGCTTGGGGGTTGGCCCACGTAGTTCCACAGATGTCTCTTGTGACCAACAATGAAATACATTCAGGAGACAAGAGCCAGGAGTTAAGACGGCAAGCCAATAAGGTTTCCAAAGTAGCTCAGAAGAGTTCAGACTCATGTCCTCAGACTTGTTTATTTATACAGTATTTCAACTCAGCCAGTAACAGACAACCAAGAATGAATGTTAGTATTAGTATCATCATTGTGATCATCATCACCATTATTATCTCTTTGAGGAACACAAAATAATGCAAACGAACCTTTCCAGTGAACTTTATTATCATAAAGGATGAGGAGAAAGAGGAAAAAGAGACAGCCTGCTAGAAATGCTTTCCACTCCACAAAATATTTTCAGTCCTTCCAAAATTGGTCTATCTATTTTGCCTCTGCTATTTCTTCCTCACTACAGGCATAGTAGGTGGGAGACAAATTTTAAATAATGGATGAACGAATACCTGGTTTCATTTCTTCAGAATAACCTCCAGTGGTGATAAGGAACTGACCACGCTGGCACTGACAGGCTTCAAGACCACCATAAATCCGCAATGCCAAGTGTGACTGCATTGGATATGTGTGGGAAACAGAAACTCGCCGGGTTTATGCAAACCAGTAAAAATTCCAATAGGGTCTGATGCCAGGAAAATGCCTTATTTTGTCAGAAAGTACATCTCCCGCACAGCGGCAGGCCTGGCATAGCTTGAACCACATGTTAAAAACAAAGCAAAGTGACATGCGATACAGGCCTTACTGCCTGATGACAGAATTCACGAGCTGTCTTCACTCTGAGCTTTTCTGGAACCAACTGAGTCCACATTAACCCGAGCTTGTTTGACAGTTTTGTCTTATCATGTGATTTTCTTCAAAGTCCTTGTATTTTAGGTAAGACTTATTTTCTCATTAGAACTTCAAGATTTATCCCAGATTACAAATAATAATGTAATTCTAACAAACTCTGTACTTTCCAACCTATTCTATAGCCAAGTTAGGGTTTCAGATATATTCTTTTTTAACTTCTGGAGGCATGTAGATGACTTCAAAAGAATATTTAAATCAGCTGGTAAACCAGGTAGTGGCACCTGTCTCAATACTCATTGTACGTGCAACACTTCCATATCTGTACTGGTAATCACTGAAGTCTAGAGGATATTACTTTTATGAAAGTCAAATTTTAAAAAGTAATGTTGGCTGGGTGTGGTGGTTCATGCCTATAATCCCAGCACTGAAGAAGGCCAAGGTGGAAGGATTGCTTGAACCCAGGAGTTCAAGATCAGCCTGGGAAATGTAGTGAGACCCCATCTCTTAAAAAATAAAAAACGAAAAAAAATTTTTTAATTGGTCAGGCATGGTGGTAGTCCCAGCTACTCGGGAGACAGAGGCAGGAAGATTGCTTAATCCCAGGAGACCAAGGCTGCAGTGAGCCATGATCGTGTTACTGCACTCCAGCCTGGGAAACAAAGCAAGAGACCCTGTCTCAAAAATAAATAAACAAATAAGAATTTTAAAAATTGTAATAAAAAATAATATTAGCCTCAAATTTTAATCAATTTGAAAATTTTTGTTTTAGCATTGCCACAACACCTGTTCTGATCATGGTCAATAAGAATAAAAAGAATGCTTATACACATGGGGAAGAGGAGCCCCATGACAAATAAAGGGTTTCAAAAACACCTCTTCTTGGATGCATTGGACTTGCTTTTCCCCTTTAGTCAGTGTCTACTTGTCTCTCTCCAACTCATCTAGCCCCAGTTATTATGGTGAAAAGCAGATACTTCATTGCTGTGTTAGTTTTCTAGGGCTGCCATAAGAAAAGTACAACAAACTGAATGGCTTGAAACAAAAGGATTTTCTTCTCTAAGTTCTGGATGCTAGAAGTCTTTTTTTTTTTTTTTTTTTTTTTTTGAGACAGAGTTTCGCTCTGTCGCCCAGGCTGGAGGGCAGTGGTGCGATTCTTGGCCCACTGTAGCCTCTGCCTCCCAGGTTCAAGCCATTCTCCCCACTCAGCCTCCCAAGTAGCTGGGATTACAGGTGCATGCCACGCCCGGCTGATTTTTGTTTTTTCAGTAGAGATGATGGTTTCACCATGTTGGTTCTGCTGGTCTCAAACTCCTGACCTCAAGTGATCCACCTGCCTCGGCCTCCCAAAGTGCTGGGATTACAGGCGTGAGCCACTGCACCCAGGCTGAGGCTAGAAGTCTGAAATCGAGGTGTTGGCAAGCCCAAGCTCTCTCTGAAGCCTCTAGGAAAGGATCCTTCCTTGCTCCTTGCCAGCTTTTGGTGGTTGCCAGCAACTCTGAGCATCCCTCAGTTTATAGACATGCGATCTCCCATCCCCTCCTCTGTCATCACGTGGTGTTCTCCCTGTGTGTCTTCTGTGTTCACCCTGCATTCTCGTCTCTGTGTCCAAATTTCCTTCTTTTTATAAGAACATCAATTATTGGACTAGGTCCCACTCTAATCCAGTATAACCTCATTTTTCTTCACTTGATTACATCTACAAAAGCTCTATTTCCAAAAAAACAAAAGTCATATTCTGAGGTTCCAGGTGGGCATTAATTTGGGGGCATATTTTTCAAGCGAGTGTGATTTGCAGCCAGTATCCTTTCAATTATCACTTGGTCCAAGGAATTTGAAGAACATTTGCAGACAAAGTAATTACCTAAGCAAGAACAATGGAAGGAAGGTGATATAATTCAATGAAGAAGTCTATCAGGAAAACGTGCCAGAAGCTTGATGGTTTCAGAATGGAAGATTCTCATTTGTAAGATCAACCACCGGCCGGGCGCGGTGGCTCACGCCTGTAATCCCAGCACTTTGGGAGGCTGAGGCAGGCAGATCACGAGGTCAGGAGATCGAGACCATCCTGGCTAACATGGTAAAATCCCGTCTCTACTAAAAATACAAAAAAGCAGCTGGGCGTGGTGGCACGCACCTGTAATCCCAGCTACTCTGGACGCTGAGGTAGGAGAATGGCCTACACCCAGGAGGCAGAGCTTGCAGTGAGCCAAGATTGCACCGCTGTACTCCAGCCTGGGCGACAGAGCAAACTCTGTCTAAAAAATAAAAAAAAAAAAATGAAAAAAATCAATCACCAACAGATACATCGATGCAAAAATACCTACACAGCCACCTCTTCAAGAAAATGTTCTTTTTAACTGAACTAATCTCTTCTCTGGACCCAGTTCCCTAAGTAGGGTACTTTCTACCCTCTCATCATCCACATGAGGATAGAGAAGGGAAGTAGCAACAATGCCTGGGCATCATGCTAGGGACTCTACACATATAATACATCACCTCCACTAGGAAAGAAAGAAACTCAAGTTCAAAGAGATAAAGCAATCAGCTCTAAGTCATACAGGAGAGTTAGGGTTTGAACACTGAGTCCATAGCTGCTGCCTCATTTTTTATGTCTGAGCATGCGCGTGCATGTGCACACGCACACACACACACACACACACACGCACACACACACACATGCACACACACGCACACACACATGCGTACACACACACACCGTTTCTCAAGCATGCCTCTTTAATTTACCTATGTCTGAAATTCATCATTTTCACAATCCATGGAATATTAAGAGCTGAAGAATACATCATTCAACATAACAATTTCATCTTACAGATGAACAAGAAATGATAAGCAAGTGATTTGTCCAAGACCATGGGAATAATTTGTGACCAAACTGAGAATAAGTCCTCAGACTTTCTGGCTTCTAGTCCAGCCTGACCACACACAGCCTCTCAAGTGGTATTTCTGCCCAGGCAGTAGACCACATTTCACAGACAGGACAGCATGGCAATTTGGGGTATGAACACTGAAATTAGACTGCACAGATTCACATCTAGGCCCATTGCTTATATATGTGTCATTGTCATATGACATATATGTGTCATATATCAGTCATTGAGTAGCTGCACTTCAGTATTCTGAAATATTAAATGGAGGTAATAAAAGCATCAGCCACATAGTATTTAGTGTCTCATAGGATTGTTGAGAAAATTAGATGTGCTCAGAATAGTGCTTAGTGTACAGTAAACGCTCAGTATGTTAGTTGGTGGTGGTGGTTTTCTTGTGCTTATTACACTATTATTACTGTTAATAATAATAACAACATACAATGAAAAGGCTACAAATGAGAGAGGCCAGTGCTTTTCATCACCATGCATTTCTAGCAGCCACACTGGCTATAAGCCCTCATTCATGGATACCATGGTACAGTTATTTCCTGGTCCTTCATGAGAATTAACTTTAACCTTATTTCATAATCTACTTTATGCCCATCCAATTATCACTTTGGAATTCCTCTAAACACAAAATATGCAAAGGTCTATATGCTGGTTTTAATTTCCCGGATGGTATGAGTCCACATTTAATTGCCTCCTTCAAATGACAGTGGGTCATTTAGTGTCCTTAAAAGCCAACAATGTTATTACATCCTGACTCTGACAAATCCTTGCTCTTGTCTCTCTCGGCTTATCTCTGTCTCAGGAAGGCAAACCCTGGGAAAATTATACAAACAGCCCCAAATATTTGAAATCAGCATTGTCCTCCCGTACTTACGCCTCTCTGAAAGCTTAGAGGACTTCGCTTTCAGTTTGATTCTTTCATTAGCCCAAGGCTTGCTAATTAATTGGAATTTTCCAGAGCTTTTGTTGTTGTGACAAAGAAGAACAATGCAAAAGCTCATTTCTTCATGTTAAAGAGGGTCTGTCCACCCTCCAGAGAGTAGCATGGAGACGACAGGGATAAGAGGCAGGATTAACTCGACTTTGAAAGGGTCAGACTTCGTGAGTTCCTGCTCCTCTCGCTTCTCCCCACAGCTGCCTTCATCTTCACCAAAACTGATTTATGGGAAGTGACATCTTAACCATGGCTTTTATCCCTCCAAACGAAAGGCTGCTTAGAGGGCATTGTGTATGATCTAAAATTAGATGGCAAAGGACATCCCATAAGCATGGAACAAACAATATTGGAAAGCAAAAGATATTGTATAAAGTGAGAGGCTTACTGAAGAACGAAAATGGGAGGAAGGCAGTAAAACTCAGATGAACACTCCCAACCAAAGCAAAGACCAGACTTAAAAGAAACAAAAAGATGCTTAATCTTGACAAAAATAGCAATGTTTAAACCAAAGATAGCAGAGCAGCTGGAGTCTAGGGGAAGTGAAGGGAAGTGAAGATAGATTGATTCTGAATTTTGTTCTTGGTTTCCTTTTTAAGGTATCATGCTTTGCTTTGGTACACTGGGTTACTGGGACTTGTGGAAACCCACGTAGGCTGTGTTTCATCCACACTGTGAGAGGCTCTAACATACTTTGAGGGTCCACAGACGCAGGAGAACAGAGGCTGGAGGGGCCCTCAAACATGGCAAATAGACCATTCCCAACATCATCTCTGCAGAGATGATATGAACACCTCCTTGACTACCCAAGGCAAAAAACAAATCAGCCTATTCTTTTTAAAACTACATTCCTAGCCGAGCGCAGTGGCTCACACCTGTAAACCCAGCACTTTGGGAGGCTGAGATGGGCGGATCACCTAAGGTCAGGAGTTCAAGACCAGCCTGGCCAATATGGTGAAACCCCATCTGTCCTAAAAATACAAAAATTAGCCAGGTGTGGTGGCACATGCCTGTAATCCCAGCTACTTGGGAGGCTAAGGCAGGAGAATCGCTTGAGCCCAGGAGGCGGAGGTTGCAGTGAGCTGAGACCATGCCACTGCACTCCAGCCTGGGCAACAGGAGCAAAACTTCGTCTCAAAAACAAAACAAAACAAAATCCTACGTTATTTTCCAGAGGGGGAAAAAAGATTTTCTAAGTTATTTGTTTATAGATAAATGCTTATGAAAAATAGTTTCTACTATCCAGACCCATACAGTCTGAAATAAAGCTACACTCCGAGTTTCACTGCAGCAGAATCAGGAAGGTTTCCAAAATTCCTGCTCCCGGCTGATGCCTGATGGGTGTCACTCCAGTCACCTACGATGCCACGTGGTTTTGACAAAGTTTAGTATGATGTGCCTATGCAGATATCCAGATAGAACTACAAATATAGAGTTGGAAAGGAGAGCCTGGAAATGGGGCTAGAACCAGTTTCTGGAGATAACAATAAGATAGAGTCTTCAACGTGGGTGAGATTGCTCAGGCATCATGCATACAGGGGATGAAGAACAGGGACAAGGATAGAACTCTGGAAATCTCCAATGTTTGGGGAGGCAGGAAAAAAGGAATCTGCAAACAAGGGAGAGAAAGTCTGTTGTGCTTGGGGACGGGGAGTAGGAGGGAGCTGGGTGGAAGGGGAACAGAGCACAATATTTAACAGCTCAGGTTCTGAGGTGAGACCAGGTGCCTTCAAAGCCTGGGCTACTGCTTACTAGACTTGGAACCTCAGGCAAAGTGGGGGAACTTCTCTGCACCTCAATTACTCCCTCTGGCAAATGCAGAAAACAATAGCACATCACACAATTGTTCTGAGGGAAAGTACTTGACACAGTGTCAGGCTCATATTAAGCATCCAAAAACTGTTTATTAAGAGGCAAATAGGAACTGAAGAGATCTATAGGGTTAACAGTGACTAGGAGCAACTCAGATCCTTTCCCAGGATACATTTTGATACAGTGAAGGGTGGAAAGGAAAGCTGCAGCCCAGGAGACACGGGCAAGAACCTGTAAGGACAAGAAAAACCACAGAACAAGGCAGATGGGGGCCTCGGGCTAATCTTTACTATAAAAAGAGGCACATGGTATTTGATCACTTAAGAGGCGATGGGAAGAATAAACCAAAAAAATAACCATTCTTACAGCAAAGTGCAGAGTGAAAGAGAACCGCACTAATGATATAAGTTCAAGTGCTGGCCTGAGTACTAACCAACTGCCCAACCTTGGAAAGGCCCCTTCTCCTTCCAGGAGTTCAGTTTTATGTATTCCCAAATGGCCACTAAAGTCCCTTCCAGTTCGCACCATTTATGATTTTTGGTGTTCTATAACTTCACTTAAGGATTCTGTGGCTACACATGAAAGCAGTTACTCTGATGAAGACATAAGGGAACAGAAGGTCTTCAGCCGCATGTGTTCTCAGCATGAAACAGAGGACTCAAGAATCACCTAAGGGTAATTAAGAGGGCAGATGGTAAGATGTAGAGACAGCCAAGTCTTCCTCCTCTTTCCTCTTCCATTTGCCCCAAAACCAGAGATGAGAGGAAGGGGATAAAAGCAGCTAAATCAAGGTTGAAAACAAAAAGTCATGAGTGTTCCTGTTTGCCAACAATTCCAGAACGCTTTTTGAGTGTGAGGGCCAGGAGAAGGTGGATATAAGAACGACAGACAAGTGAACAAAACACTGATGCAAGTGGAGAATCAAAAGTAAAATCAGCTCATTTGGATTCGAAGGGATAAAGATAATGCCTAATTAATCCCAAACCCTCATTGTACCATTGACAGAAATGACGTCCAAAGAGGATAAGGGAATTGCCCAAGAGCAAAGCTGCAACAGGAGCTCCTGTTTGCTGACTCAGTCCAGTACAGATTCCATAGAAGTATGTATCTCATTGGTCAAATTCCAAATTATGACAATTCCTGCTAAGAGATCCTGTGTGGGAGGTAACTGACTGAAATTGCTAAATTCCTGGGAATTTTTTTTATTTCCCCATGTTCATGAAAGGCTCAGAGGACAAACAGGAAAGAAAAATAAATGTATTAAGCCACTACTATGTGCCAAATATTATGCTAAGTGATTTCACATATATCCTCACACAAGCTTGCTACTCTGTGAGTCTAGCAGGCTCTGAGCCACTTGAAGAGAGGGCAGTGTCATACCCATCAATACATTCTCCATGCCTGACAGAGTGCTGGTACACAATAGGTGCCCAATATATGCTTGCTGAATGAATGCAAACTTTTCCTGGTGCATAAAGGGAGGATTAGAGAGATTAAAAAACTTATTCAAGGTGTACATGTTGGTAGCACAAGTGGCAGTATCAAGATTGGAATTTGGGATTGCCTGATACCACAGCTCATTCATGTTCCTTTCACTGAACAGGCTGCCTTTCATATACTTTTCTGCAAATCCAACAGTAATACTTATTTTCTAACAGACGGACTGATGGGTTTCCAAGGCACCTATGGCTTCCAGGTCCTCTTGGTGAGTGTTTCCTCTTTCAAAGTGTTTGTTTCAAGGTGCCACTTTTGGTCTGGTTACTCCTCTACACTGGCCAAGCCTGATCAGAATCTCCAAAGGCTCTGACCAGGACGCATTCTAAAGGCCAGCAGCAAGGAGGCAAGGAACCACAGGAGGAGCACCCTGGCCTAGGGCTTTAGTTGGAGTCTGTTCCTATCAAGTGGAGATAACATACCTGGCCTGGTTAAATGCAATCTTTTCCTCACCTCCTTGACAGCAAAGGCTTTCAACTGAAAACTCAGCAAGCAAATGAGACCAGTTGTTGCCTTTCTTATGTTCTCTCTCTTCTCTCTCTCTCTCTTACACACACACACACACACACACACACACACACACGGGAAAGCTTCGGATTATCTCTCTGTTGTAAATCAGTCTAAAGTATATTTAAAAATAAAGGTTTTTTTTTTTCCTAATTATACATGTAAGACAAGTCATGTCTTTAAGATATTTTTGACTTGAGACTGTTAACGGGACTCTATTTGTTCCATCCAAGAAAGCCCAAAGAAATGGATAATGATCCAAAGCAGACTACATCTGAGTGGTTCTGTATATTATATGCAAAGAAATGTTCCCACAACCAAGTCACTAAATGAACGTCACTATGCTTGAATAGAAGAATGAAATTGAATTGTGATAAAAGCAAGTTGTTTAAAGACTCTTTAGCTCATGTCTACTAAATTATCCTGAACATTATGTGCTAAACAAAGGCTCTGATACTCATATTATTAAGTAATAAAAACACTTTGAGAAATAAGCCAACATTTTTACTTTAAAAAAGATTTATTTATCATTTTCTGGTTTTATGAGTGCTGTAATTGTCCTCCAAACCTTTCAACAATGCCAAATACTTTTCCAGTCGAACATTCTGCTATAGTATTTCCTCTTTAACGCTGAAGGCCACAATGGGATGCCTATGGTGAATTAAACAACAGACTCTATAAAAATAGACAGAAGCCTTGGTCCCTCGTTAGGCCTAATTGTCGAAACATCAATCTGTTTACTCTAGATTCTGTAACTGTTAGATAATGAGAAAATTTCGTTATGCAAATCGTGGCAGCAATGTAGAAAAAATATGAGTTATTTAATTTATAAGTGACGAGCTTTTAAAACTAAGTCTCAGGTAGTATTTTGACATTTTTTCCGTGGGTCACAGATCATCACCACCACCTTTAATGAGGAAGATAGGAGAGCTGATTGTCCTGTCTCTACATTTTAGAAGTCTCCAACCCTAGTTAATTGTTGGTCAAGCTTTCGGCAGCTGTCTAACTATCAACTGGTACTCCTCTGACTTTTTATCTCATAAATGAGACCTCTACTGCTTGGCAGACACAAAGAAAGCATGAGGAAAGTCATCAGGATTTCTACTTTGTATTCACTGACCTTTAAAAAAAAATAACATCATTACTAGCCTCAGATTCTGGAAGTTACTAATCAGTCTGAACACCCTAAGAAGTTTAACAAAGCTTTCAGATAACTCCAGGGTGTTGTCAGAGGTGAGGTCGACAGATGTCATTTTAATTTAATGAGGCAGAAAGAACACAGGAGAATGAGTTGGAAGATCTGGGTGCCAGTCTCACAGCTACCACTTAATGTGCCGTGTGGCTTTAAACACTGTGCTTGTGATCCAGTATTTTCCTTTGCTACAAAGGACACTGGGAAAATTGGTGAAATCACCAGGGTCTATACAGACCTTGTGTATAGACAAGGTATATTAGGTAATAGTATTTATCAATGTTAGTTTCCAGATTTTGACAATTGTACTGTAGTTAAGAGAATAACTTGCATAAGAAAATGTGTATGTTTGTAGAAACTGCACAGTAACGCATTTAGAGGTAAAAGGACATCAAGTTTGTAACCGACTCAAATGGTTCAGGAAAAAAACACAGGGAGGGGATGACGAAGCAAATGTGGTAAAGAGTTAACATTTGGGAAATCTGGGTAAAGAGTATAGGAGATTTCAGTGTATTGTTCTTGCAATTTTTTTCTATTGTCTGAAATTATGTCAAAATTAAAACTTAAAATATAATGATGCATGGGAATATAATTAGCGATCAGTAAATATTCACCAAATGTCACTTTAATTTATCTTAGACACAAGTATCCTCACATGCAAAACGAAAAAGGGATATGCCAAAGAATTGTTTAAAACCTGGCTAGCCCAAACTGTCTCTGATTCTGTGATAAGTAGTAAATCATGGATATAGTAATTGCCCTTTACCATATGGAGAAAACAATAACAACAATAGACATGCTTTCTGCCTTCAGAAAGGCTGAAGTGATAAAATAGAAATCAGTGTCCAGGATGAGTTAAAGTGATCTGAAGAAACTTTTTCTGAAAATACGAGTTTCAAATGGGCTCTCAAAGGCTGTGAAGACAGGAATTAACAATAAAATTAGAGAAAAATTTATGAAAAGGCGACTCTTTTGGACAGAGAAATGGAAATAGGCTGGAGGAAGTCTCTTGCCAGAATGCCCAAGCAAGTATGTATGGATGGCTAGGATGAGTGAAGCTGGGCTGGCCAACAGATCTGCACTGTTCCAGTCAATTTTCCAAAACCACACATGAGTCAGCAACTAAGGCATGGGACATGGTGTCAGAATGCCCTCCCAGCTCTATGGGAAATCTCCAATTCCACACGCCATGTACAGTGTACGGAAGTCTCTGAGACAGTCATTTAGGAGCACACTTCAATCTTGTTCTCCAAGCACATACCCAACACAACATGCCAAAGATCAAGCATGTGTGCAGTCAACAAACACTGTTCTGACCCTAAAACAGTAAGCTTCCATCAGGAGGCTTACACCCAATGTACAGTGGAACTCCTTTCTCCATTTTGGAAAGACTTTGAAAGGCAAGGCTATCCATATACCATCTGACTTTTCCTACATGTTCAGGGTGTGTGTTTTATTAAAAACTATCTAAATCCACATAGGCGGAAGGAACATTCAAAAGACTTCCACTGCAAATACTAGTAAAAAATGTTCATGAAATCCTCATGAATTCTCATAACTGGGAATCCTAAATAGAGACAGGCGGGAAACACAATGAAGTAGAAAATGTTGTCATTTCATTTCAATTAACAATTATTTAATTAAGAAATCATATACTTAGAACTGTGTCATGGTAGCACATGCAGATCACACAAAGGGAATCATAGGAAAACAATCAGGCTTCTCTAAAAAGATGAGATTTTTTGATACCCACATATATAGTGAATGCACTTTAATGAGTATCACCTGTAAGTCATATTTAGGATACCAGATATTCACTTCTGAAATACTATCAGTGTCCATCATTGAAGGGCTATTACCATTCAGTTTTTCAGGGATGGGCATGGCAATATACACATACATATGAGTACACTATTCACCATAACAGTATAAAGATAAAAGGGTTCTATTTATTCACTAACAGAGAGTCTAGGGAATAGCTTAAGTTAAGCCTTCAAAAATGAAATGTGTTTTACCCAAGCCTAGTAATAAGAAAGATTCTGTACATACTGCTTAGAGAGAGATTAGATTGAAATTTAACCTATCACATTCTGTTCTCCAACTTGAAAAAAAAAATGTTAAACTCTGTCTTTGAGCTTCCATTTTTAGTGTCAAAAGAAAGAAAGAAAGGAACACAGATGGAATAAACCTCATTCACTTAATTTGAAAATCAGATGCAGACTTCAAAATTTGGAATAAGGAAAGATTCTTGCTGGTTGATTTCGTTAAAGAATTTATCTTTAGCTATCTGAGGGGAGAACTGCTTACATCATTTAGTGTGACCTTTAGTGGATTGATAAGTCATCACATGATATACAATTTTATGACAAAAGCAATCATATAGAAGCAATCTAAGATGGCTTGAACTGTTTTTCTTTTGATATAGATTAAGCTTAGAACTTGGTCTACAGTGGTTAGACATTGCAGATTTATAATGAGTGTAATTTGGAACTACAGTACCATACGCAGAACAAATACTTAAATGTCAAATTGGCTGATGATTAAACAACTGAAGAGGGCTGGCTGCTAAGGAATACATTTAAAAAGTCATTTAAAGGGAAACCAACAACCAAAGGTCGGAAAGTGGCAGAATATCTTTTTATTCTGTTTTATTTTACTTGAGGTGATAATAACCAAAAGGGTTTTTTGTGGTAGATTTTTTTTTAATTCCAACAATTAACATATCTGCTAAATATTTCTCTTTTTGTAAAATGCCTCTTTTATACCAAATTCTTGTATTTAAAGGTATATGAGAAATGAAGTTTAGCTCTGCCTCCAAATGCTAAGATCTGAGGAAAAAATATGTGCCCCCAAAATGAATCACATTCAGGCTTGGAATAAATTCACATGAATATGTATTTTCTTATTTACTTGGAAAGTCTTGTATTTGCATCTGTCTTTCTTACTATTAGTGAGCTTTCTTTTCCAGGGTAGTGGCTCAGCTCCAGTCCTCAATATGTGCAACCCCTTACCTACAACTCTATTCCTAAGGGCAAGCAGGGCACTGACACAGGTATAGGATGCTCCACTCCACCAAAGTCACTAGGTCCCCATACTGAGTAAGACACAAGCAAGCAGTTTCTCCTTGTTTTCTACAGTACATTAATTGGGAATCTAGAGTTGATTCTCAACATCTGAGATTATTCCAAATCCAAACGTACAGTATTTTTAAAGTCCCCTTTTATATAGGGTATTTGGCACTTTCAGAAATACCAACTATAGACAGTTATCTGGACCTGGGTTTTGATAGCAAGCATGATATAAATATTTTTTAATGAATGATAAATGAATAAATGAGTGAATTAATACTAAATGAGGATGTGTCATCTGAAATGAATCATGGTACAAAAGGGCTTTGCATGTCCTCTCCACAGGCTAGGGCGAGGAAAGTCTATAAGAAGGCAAAAATCATTAAATCGTTAGGAAATATACTCAAGCTATGCAATACCAATCACTGTTAGAAAGACTGCAAGCTCCCTGCAAGCAAGGGCTTCTTAATCAGGGGCCATACTCACAAATGCTCTCCAAGGCCAGGCGGATGGAAATAGTACAGGCTCCATCTAAAGATCAGGCTATCATATAGGCAAGCAGGCCAGATGGCTGGTTGCTCTTTCGATTTTACGAGAAAAGCCAAATTCTAAATTGTTTTGTAAAATCCTCTCCTTTCTAAATGTTCACTCTGTATTTATTTTTTTTTAACACTATGTGAACTTAACAAAGCACAGCTGTGGGCCACATTCCACCCATGGAATTGGAACCTTGCCTCTAAATCTTTCTACATATCAATAACTCATTGCTTATTTTTACCTTATCTTTAAATCTGGCAAAGGGTGGGAGGTGGTGGTGTCATACTAATATCACCAAAGAAATTCGCCAAAACAGGAACACAAGTAGGAAAAACAAGCAGAGCTTTTAAGTGGCTACATTTCAGTAAAAGCTCGTATTATATTAAGACTTTAATGCCCTCAATCTCAGCAATTATGCTCAAGCTTCAGGTGGCAATATGTTTTCTCCTATTTTTTTCACCCTTATTCTCATCCCCTAATTCATCCCTGACTCGTCCTATTTATTAACCATGCCACATATGTCTTCTTCTCGTCTTGTAAATAGCTTCAAATTCTTGGAACAAGGTGGGGCATAAGTAAATTCCAACAAATAAAGTATTTCAGATGTTCACATTCTAATTAAAGGCAAGTGTATTACTATATATATAGAATATGTATGTGTGTGTGTGTGTGTATATATATATTTGTTTTTGAAACAAGGTCTTGTTCTGTCACCTAGACCAGGATGCGTCGCACAAACATGGCTCACTGCAGCCTTAAACTCCTGGGATCAAACGATTCTCCCACCTCAGCCTCCAGAGTAGCTGGAACTACAGGCATGTGCCACCATGCCCAGCTAAAGAACTACGTATTTTTAAAACAAGATGTGATCCCTGAGGGGTAAGATTTTTCTGAAGCAATACGTGTTACTGAAAAGTTCTATATCCAAAATTTAACACTGGAAAATACTGGAAAATCTTTTTTTGAAATGATTTATGTTCTTGGGCCTTTAGCTAAAGAAGACATGAATCCTAGTCCGAGTACCCAGTTAAAACACACACATGCACACACACACACACTCAAACACAAGCATTTCTGCATAGAAAAGTAACCTAAATACTCCTATAAATAATTTTTGTTAGAAAAACTTAATTTCCACATTTCTATCTCAGTTTTTCCTCTCATGTTTCAGTATATTTAGACCTCTTTAGGAAAGTCTAGTTAAGTAGGTCAGTCCGTAAACACCTTTCGTAGCAGAGACATCACTCTAGCAGAAAAAGAAATTAAAATAATAGTCTACCCCCAAAGAATAAAGGTAACTATAAATATGCAAAAGGTAAAACAATAACATGAATTTCTTCATATTAAAATAAACAGCATTTAAGTCCTTGTTATCAGCAAAGTAAACAGGTTTCATGTATTATACCTACTTAAAACATAACCTGTGAACTTCAGCTAAAAAATATTGCTTGGACATGCCAAGGAAAATATACAAATAGATATTTTCCAATTCACCAATTTTTTAAAAAAGGTCCAGAAATCCAGTGACAAATGTGGTATACAAAAAATATATAAATTATTTCAACTTAGAATAATTAAATCATAAAATACATAGGGTACAAATACCACATTCTGTTCTAAATTGTTATCTTAGGATCATCAAAAGAAAAAGAGGATTTGGATTATGCAAAAAATGATTCCTATATATTTAATCAATTATCTAACTGACATTTTTACAAATCTACCACTACTTCGCCTTTTATTGCATATGCTAAACAAGCAGATGCTAAGTCTGTAAACTGTGAATTAACCTCCTTTTTAATTAATTGTTCCTTTGGAAATACTGGCTTTTAAATCCCATGCTGCAGTTGCTTCATCTTGGAGACGTATGCCAATCTCATATTCAGGTTCTTGGGCTATATTCCAGGAGGCAGTACACATTGATTCCACTTTTAATTATTTAATGATTCATTTGCATTTTATTTATACATTGGCATCTGACCTGGTTTAATTTTAGTTTATTCCAACAATAGGCCTGCAAGAATCTAGATCTGACCATCTTCACAGCAAATATGACTGATGATGCTGGAAGGAGTGACATAGCTCAGAAATAGGTCAAGGGTGCAAAGGGAAGGGATCAGAGTGCACTTAATTGACAGGGGCAGGCCCTCCTCAAGCAAACGGTTTTCTGAGCTCAGCACTTCTTCCTTCTTTTAAAGAGCAGGCATTTTAAGCAGGGAGTTTCCTCAATAGTTCTTTCCAGGACTTTCTGGATGTCTCTCTACATCCAAAATTCTCCCTTGCTAACTGGACCTGAGAATTCCTCCATTAGAACCTCATACTCTCAGCCCCAAGCCTCCTTATTAAAAGCAAATGCACTGAAGAAAGGTAACATCAAAATCTGTTGATAATGTTATTTTGTCAGAATGAAGGATCTGACAGCAGTTTTCTGAAAGGACAAAGAAGGGAGACTGAGAGCTTTAGGGAGCTGGGCACTGGGTGAATGGAGGCAGAGAAAGAGGTCTGAAAAGAAATGTCTCCTCCACAGTTCTGGAACTTATCCCATACTAGGCCTTCTCCTAGTCATGAATGCATAATAAAAAGCTGGACCTCCAGCTACTGAAGACAAATAACTTTAACTTTTATATATTCCTTTGAGACACACACATAAACACACACAAGGTTCTTAACGTGGTGGTCCACAGACCCTGAAAATCAGAAATTGCCATTCATTACTCTCTTGGCAATGCTGGAACGGTTTATCCTTCTGGAACTAAACTTCTGATTCTACCCAAGTCCCCACTGTACTGGATAAGAAATAAATTTTCAAAGTCCAAGTACTTTCCCCCCATGCATAACTACCATAACGCTGGGAGAAGGCCCAGAGGAAGTGAAGCAATGTAACAAACAGGGATTGAATATTTCTTTTACATTATTTCTTTTACATCAATTCATGCACCGTATTATGCATATTATGTGTCTTTTTTTGGTTCAGTAACCCCATAAAAGAAGTATCATCATCCTCATTCGACAGATGAAAAAACTGAGGCTAGAGGTTTCCCAATTTGGCCCAAGTATCATAGATAGGAGACGACATAGCTAGAATTGAAATCCAGGGCTTCTCCTTTTTCTGAGCTAATGAAAGTGTCTTTGTGTTGTTGAGTCCTGACTGAGCTCCAGCCCTGCACACAGAGACCTGCAAGTGTGGCAAACAACACAAGAAAATCTCTTCTGTTCACAGAACCAAAACCATGCAGTGAAAGGCAGGCTCTAGCTCCCTCCTCATTCCTGGATTCTATCAGAAAATAACCCAGAATCAAGATCTGGTGGCACTTTTGGTGGACTTGTCAGGAAGAGAAAAAACTCATTTCCCCCTCTCTTACAAAAGTAACACAAAACAATGTAAAAAATTGGGAAAATATGTTTAAAGTCAAAGGAGAAATAACAACGATTTGTAATACAACTGCCCAGAGATAATCATAACACTTTAGGCTATTTCTCTCTAGTCTGTCCTCTCCACCTATACATGTTTGGAAACATTCAGCTTATATTTTATAGGCAATTTTGCATGAAGTTCTGTCCATTTAATTGTACTTTAAAATTATTTTAATACTTCTTGAAAACTATTTGTAGACTTAATTTTAATATTTTACCATTCAGCATTAAGTTTACTTAACTATTTCTTTATTATTGCACTTTTAGGGTAGGAGCAAATTTTTTCACTACTAAAAAAAAATACTGCGAAGAACATCTCTATGCACATTTCTTTCACCATATTTCTTTTTTTCTTTTTTCTTTTTTTTTTATCTTGAGATGTCTTGTCTCCCAGGCTAGAGTGTAATGGTGCCATCTCAACTCACTACAATCTCCGCCTCCTGGGTTCAAACGATTCTCCTAACTCAACCTCCTGAGTAATTGGAATAAAAGGCACCCTTCACCACGCCCGGCTAATTTTTGTATTTTTAGTAGAGACGGGGTTTTACCACATTGGCAAGGCCGGTCTCACACTCCTGGCCTCAGGTGGTCCGCCCGCCTTGACCTTCCAAAGTGTTGGGATTACACACATGAGCCACCACACCTGACCTCTTTTACTGTATTTCAAGTGGTTTTTTCAGGATCAATTAGTAGAAATGCAGTTATTGGGTTATGTGTTAGAGCAACATCAATACATTTAACCCCTGACAGTATGGGTATCCCCTGAAATTTACACCATCATTACCAATGTATGGGAACCCTAGTCTCAAGGTGTGCTACTAACCTACTGAGTGTTATCTTGTCAATTTGATGAGCAAAAACAAAACAAAACAAAACAACAAAATCACCATTGCTTTAATTTATATTCCTGAGTTCAGTTTTCTCCAAAGAATTATTTCCCCTTTATGAGTGGTCTCTTCATGACTCTGCCCATTTATCTATTGGTTGGCAACATATGACCTTGAATTATCTTTTTGTAAGGTGCACCAGTATAGCAAAACAGCAGGTTCACAGAATCAGGAGACCTAGGCCTTGCCATTAACTAGTTGAAACACTTGGGGCTAATCACTTCTAGATCAGCCCCAAATTTTGGTTGACACGGTCAATGGAAATTGTACACAGAGCCCAATGTCTGAAACAGATACAGATGAAGGTGCTGGAGCTGAAGCAAGACACCCCACCTTCTCCTCATTCACTCAACTCCTCGCATAGCTTCTGAGACACCACAGAGGAACCCTAGAGTTTCAAATAATAAAATAAAATCCTACTGAGCTTGGTGATTTCTAAGATCTATTTTAGCTTCTATGAAACCAACCTTTCCCAGGTGTAAAAAGAAACTTTAGAAACTACACTAAGATTGGATGAGTTTGGAAAGCCAGCATCGAAGAGACATAGTAAGAAATCTTCATATGGAAAGTATTCCTGGTGGGTTTGGAGGTATTTTTTTTCCTTTCTGAAAATGCAGTTGGTGCCAATAAAGAAAGCAGTACTGAGTAAGCTATGCGACAGAAATACAGTATTCACAATGCTGAATGTTTCCAGCAGATGTATCAACCATTATTCAGAATTCACTAACTCCCATCACAGCTTGGGTCCTGGATGAGATGAATCCACGTGAAATATTTCTTCCTTGATTCTTCCAGCTGAAACTGAGCGTCAAAGCACACTGATTATCACTACCTTTGGGGAAATACAGTAATTTATGGAGTGAAGCTAGCAATTATTATATCCTTTCTCAAAAGCCCCACATTTCAGAACATCTTTACACAGGACTGTTTCTTATTCTTAAAGATATGTACCTATTTCCAAGTGAACTAGAATGACTCTGGTCAGTTGCACAATGCAGGATGGGTAGATGGACTAGGCATTTACACAAAGAGATCTTAGAGTTGCTGAGTAAGACAGCCCTGCTCCAAAAATTTCTGCCCCCACAATTTACTCTGCCACCATGCCTGAGATACCTACTTACTCTTCTAGGTCACTTTTCTAAAAGATATCCTGCAAAGGAGGGTGGAAGAGGTTGGATAGGAGATCATATGACCTATTATCACTTATGAACAGTCTTTAGGTCGAGTACAGATGCGACCCTTATGGCAATGAGATAGGAGAAGGAGGGGAAGGGAAGCAAGATAATAGAAAAATCCGCAGCTAGGAACATCCAGTGTCTAGACTGCTGCTGAATACAAATAAATAGTTAATAGAGCTTTGCTGAGCTTTGCCTGTTTCATGGTTTTGCCTAGGACTTGACCTACATATACCTTAGCTATTCCAAACATGTGAGTGCAAATATAACCCCTGACACAGGAACAACTGTTTACCATAAACACATGAAAATAAAAACCCAAATTTTCTACAGAAATACAGAATGATTATGCCATTTTAGAGTGTATAGAATTTTTCCTGATGTATATAGGTTGATCAGAAGTATTTCACTAAAGATATTTTTCGGTAACCTACCCCACGCCCATTATTCATTAATAATATTTCACAAAAATCACTAAGAAAAGAAACAAACATCTTTGAGGGTATCTAGCATAAACATTAGTTATTTAAATATTAATAAATTTAAAAATTTAACAAGAGGTTTTACTATTTGGGTTTTATTTTACAGTTTCTACTAACTTATAAATAGATAGTAGTTTAAAGATAATGTGAATTATTTAGGGCTGTAATTACCCAAGTTTTGTTATACAACTTGGCAGACAGCCATTCTGCAATCACAAAAAGTCACACTTCAGCCTCAGTTTTGGATGGTGCAAAAATTCACACCTTGGACACTGTTTCGCCTCAGTATCTTACTGCTTCATTAAAGATGCTTACATTTGGATAGTTTGAAAATGTTCAGTAGGAAAGACTGAATCCAAATGTGTGAACCAAACAAGAGAAACTTATTGGCAATTTGAGAGCACAGGGGCTATTAATAATGAGCAAGTCAAAAAGTTACTCTTCTTTCCCTGTGTCGAGGCTTGCCCTGGAGACATGCATGCATTTTTCTTTAAAATTATTAAGACACCATCTAAAACAACTAGCAGTCAAATTACAAAATATATGCAAGTAATCCCCGGCTTTCAAAGGTCTTCTAAGATTCCCTTATGTAGGTAGCTATATGTCCCTATTTGTTTGGGATAGTCCTGGAGTGTTATTAATAGCATCCCTTTAACCCTCAAAAGGGCCCCGTTTAGATGATACATTATTTGGAAACCCTATTTATTAAGTCTCTCTAGTTTTTAACCCAGGACACACTCTCCCATAGAGAGAAGAAATATAAGCCTTTAAAGATCACCATGTAAAAGTTAATTTCTAGGCCAGGTGCGGTGGCTCACCTAGCACTTTGGGAGGCAGATCACCTGAGGTTAGGAGCTCGAGACCAGCCTGACCAACATGGTGAAACCCCATCTCTACTTAAAATTCAAAAATTAGCCAGGTTTGGTGGTGCGTGCCTGTAATCCCAGCTACCCAGGAGGCTGAGGCAGGAGAATTGCTGGGACCCAGGAGGCAGAGGCTGCAGTGAGCCAAGATGGTGCCACTGCACTCCAGCCTGGGTGACAGAGCAAGACTCCGTCTCAAAAAATAATAATAATAATAATTTCTAGCCGTGTAACAGCATTTTTATGAAAAAGTAGGCTTGAAATTAAAACTTGATATTTCTCCATGGGCCTGGTTCACTTTCTTGGATATCCCACACGTTGTTTATGCCATTTGATGGATACCTGATTTTAGAGACTCCACCACCTCTAAGTTAGCAATGGTTGCCCATGTCAAGGCTGAGCTGGGGACAGTCAGTGAGGGGCAGTGACAGAGGTCCTGGGATAGAGAACAGGATGAGAGTTACAAGGGGGCCATACACAAGGAGAGGATGGGGACTAGAGAGACTTGGGAGCAAAGAGTATGGGACACAGTTTCCTACTGGCATGATCTCCAAAGCTACTCCGGTCCTAGGTCAGCAATGACCCTACCCCATTCACATTTTTCCAACCCTGCTCACCAATTTAGCTGCAGGAGGAAGTACGCCACAACAGGAAGAATAAAGCCTCTCTGCCTCTTCCTAGCTCAGTAAGGCAGGCCTGGGCTGTTCAGCTGCTCTGGGGCTCTGTTTCCTCATCAACAAGGATGCCCCCACCTAAATTTTTATGGCTATTTTGGGATCAAATGAAACCTCCTTTGTGACATACTGCCCAGTATTGCACATAGCTAGCACTCACCAAGTATCAGGCCTATCATCAGAAGTATTTAGGTTCTGTAAACTTTCTCTTTCCAATTTTAATCCGAGGATTCTGTCCTTCCTGCTCCATGGAAGAATAGTAGATTTTAAAAGGGGATAGCATAAAATCCTTCTATCTTATATGCAAGCCAAACCCCCAATTCTTGTGCATTGATTTTATTTTACATATGTGAGAATTATAAATTGGACAGTCACAAACTAGAGGTAAGTTCACCACTGTCCCAAACTGAGGAGTGGCGGGATAGCAGAGGGCAAAATACCAGTGAGTAAAATTTCCAACTGGTTTTGTTCTGATCTACCCAAGCACAGGTGCTGGTCCCAAGTACAGGTCCCACCCAAGTATAGGTCCCTTTTACTCCATGACTGCCACCATCTCCCTGGGCATCCTGAATGTCACTCTATTTTGGAGGTGGGGAACAAGGGGCTAACAAGTGCCTTTGGATGTTGAAGCAAGATGTCCACCTCAGACAGGTAAGATGAGCTGAGTCAAACTTCCAGGCACAGGCATATTATTCCTAATCTAAGATGAGCAGATGCCTGGCAGCCAGCCAGCTCCTCAGAATGCTTTTCCCTGATGGTAATGAGAAGGGCTTCAGGCATAGCTCCTTTCTGCAAGCATCATTAAAAGATGCTCCTTTAAAGATCCACAGGTATTGGCCAGGCCCTACCCATCTCCTGGACACTAGGGCTGACCATGGACAGCACTTACCTTATGCAGACACTCTTTTATTTCTGGTCTTCCATTGTTCACCCATCCTTACACCCATTCCAGCCACTTGGCTCCCTTGCCTACTCCTCCTGATCTCTCTGAGCTCTGCTTCGCTACTGATAACAGCCAGGTACTCCAGCATGACTGTGCTCCATGGCATCTAGGCTACTACTGCCCTGCTGGCTTACACAGAGGGGTGAGACCCAAAGGCACTATAGTGGACATCTGTCCTTCTTGCTTGACCATCATCATCATCTCCTTTCTATATTTAGAAATTTTCCCACCAAGCACAGCCCTCTTTCCTTATAGAAGCTAAAAGTACTGTACAGTCTGCCATGCACATTCAAGTGACTTTGCTATTCCTCCCATTGAGAGGTGGAATCTATCTATGTACTCTTTGAAGCTGTACTTCGCCATGAGTCTTGCTTTGGTTAATGATGCAGAGGAAGGGACTTGAAAAATGCTTGAGCATTGGAGCTTATTGCTGCTGGGAGTCCTGTGATCACCAGGCAAAGAAGTCTAGGTTAGCATCCTTGAGACTGAGTAGTCACATGGAGACAGACCCCGTTCCAATTATCCAAGCTAAGGGCCCAGATAGATGAAGCTATCCTATGCCATCCAGCCCCAAATGAGTTAGCCCAGACCACAAGAAGCACTCAGCCAACCCACAGAATTGTGAGAAATAATAAACTTGTATTAGTCACAAAGTTTCGGAGTGGACGTTAAGCAACAATAGATAACTGATAAAGCAAGTATAGCTTTTTGAAGATGCAAATGCATCCACTCTTTAAGTATATTTATGTTGAGCTATCACATGCCAACCAGAAAACAAGCAGAGAATAAAAAGGTTCCTGTAAGGACTGTTTTTTCCTTTGGGGTTTGTTAATGTTGTTGTTCATTTTGATCTGAGTTTTCAAATTGGTGCCATCTGGCTGAATTCTATAGACAAATAGTTTGAGCAGTAGTGTGTTAAAAATTTTTTAGAATGTGAATCCCTTTAGAAGGGGCATGTATTCTTCAGTTCTGCCACAGTCCTCATCATTCTACAGTGGTATAGTCCGTACTCCTTCAACACTCTTAAATTACCTGCATGGCTTTGAGAAATACCTGATTTTCCCCCAATCTTAACCAGGTAGGGTAATAAATTATGGAACACTAGGTATAGAAAACCTGAATCTTCTCCACACTGTTGGGGATATTTTATCATTGGTGACAGTATAGGGCAGAGGTTGAATTGAAAAATGGATTAAAATCCGAGAAAAGATGATGAGAAGGCATGGGGAGTTGGAGGTATCACCACAATTATCTTGGAGAACGTTCACAGGGAAAGAGATTCAATTGCACTCACTCTTCATCTTCCTCTTTTATATGGGCAAGATCTCCATGAGTCATGGTTCTCCCAACAAAGGAATAAAACACAAGATAATATATGAGATAACCGGGGACTATCTTGGAGACTAGCTACCACTGATGTCTTTAAAAAGCAAGAGAAATGATGATCAGGATCACTCAAGGGTGATGACAATTGCTACCACTTATTGAACACCTACCATGTATAAAAGCATCTGAGTGCTCTGTATGCATCACCCTGTCTGATTCTCCCAACAACTCCTAGTTTACTAATAGGGGAATTGAGAAGCAGAAATATATGGAACTTGCCAAAGGACACATGAAAGCTCGTAAATGGCACCCCACTGCTCACACTCTAATCCCCCTTTCTCAGTCACAGTGGAGGGTGGTTATGGGTAGTCGACACAGATAGTGGTGAAGCCCATGTGCTGTCTGGAAGTCATTTCCTGTGATGCTATTTGGCCTGGAGAGGACTGAAAAGATAGCTATCTTTGGGTTGTTAAGGCACTACCACAATGAAAGAACAGTACATGACTTCCATGTTAATTCTGAGAAACAGGTTGGTAGATTCTGAAGCCAGTTGGTAGATTTCATAGGAACAAAAATTTAAATTCAACATAAAACTTTTTTTTCCCAAGACAGAGTCTCCCTCTGTTGCCCAGGCTGGAGTGCAGTGGTGTGATCTCGGCTCACTGCAAGCTCCGCCTCCCAGGTTCACACCATTCTCCTGCCTCAGCCTCCCAAGTAGCTGGGACTACAGGCGCCCGCCACCACGCCCAGCTAATTTTTTGTATTTTTAGTAGAGACAGGGTTTCACCATATAGCCAGGATGGTCTCGATCTCCTGACCTCGTGATCTGCCTGCCTCAGCCTCCCAAAGTGCTCGGATAACAGGTGTGAGCCACTGCACCCAGCCAATTCAGCATACAACTTTAAGGAGAAATTCAGTGACTGCTGGGGTCACTTCAGCCATAAGAGTCCATGGTTTTATGAAAGCAACATTAGCCATAAGCTCAAGAGTTCTGAGAGGAACCCATGTTCCTACACCCAGATGTTTCCATGCCATTTATTACTCATATAATAGATATCCTGAGCAAAGACTCCATGCCTTTTTCATTAATTAGCCTCATTTTCATTAACTTAATCTAGCTTCAGTTGCATAGTCCAGCACACTATACTGCAGGAAGTAGCAATCCTGAAAGTCCACAAATTTTTTTCTGAGCCCTAGTTCTTTGACTCCAAGCTGTGTGACCTTATAAAGTCCTTCTCCCAGTTTCTCCATTTGTTACCTAAGGACACTGATTAGATTTACTTCAAAGGTCTCTTTCAGCTTCATCTTCTTAATGTTAGTTACCTCTTATAAAAATTTAAAAAATAATAATACTTCCTAAATTACTTTCGACTAGACTAGCTTTACATGACAACTGATTAAAGAGTTCCTTCTATTTCTTACTGCCTGGTCATGATTCTGAATGTTTATTTGAATCTTTCGCAGGTTAGTTGTTTACATGTCTGACTTTCAATTAGTCTTTCAGATCCTTAAGGGCAGAGAACTATAAATGACCCTTCTAATATACTGCTGCTGTCTAGCATAGTAGGCATTTTAATTAAACTAAGTAGTTAAATTAGCTGTAGTTGCAATTTAAATTCATGTGACAAATTTCAATGCGTTTTATTTTTATTTCCATAGGAAATCAATGAGGAACACGAAAAATGATCTTATGGTTATAAAAGAAACAAGCACTGAAAAAATATTTTAACTAGGCCATTTATACTGAAAACACCAATTAACAGGAAATAATATTTACATATAATTAATCACACATTCCAAAATCAAGAGTATAAGCAATTACGGCCAACTCTTGATTATCCTTGGCAATGTGGAGGGCATGGCTTAAGCACAATTGTGGATAAACACTAAATCTAACCTAAATTCAACAATAGGGAGCCCTTGTGTCCTTGTATGAAGATATGTGACTGCACAAGAATATTGTTAAGGAGAAAACTTGATTAAAAGTTTATTTTATCTATAAAAGAAAATATCATGCAGCAACAAAATAAAGAATATAGTAATATAATGTTACTTTTCCTAACAGCTGTATTTGAATACCCCGACTCGAAAGAGGGAGACTTGCTTTTGTTGGGCAAATGCTTGGATAAGTCCCCTTGGTGGGCATCTCAGACTGAGGGAGCCACTCGAATCTGGGACTAAGAGACACAGGTAGAACTGGTCTGCAATAAGCATGATCAATGTGTTTGCTTAAAAGAGAGAGACGAGAAAAGAGCACCCAGCCCAGGTTGGTACTTCATGTAGGTGAAGAGTTCCTACTGGGGGACCCCCTGGGGAGATCTAGAGAGACTTAAACAGCAGATTTCTCTGTGTGAATACTAACTCTCCCCTGTACAACATTTGATAAAGTCTACAATACACTTAGTGCTTTTTTTTTTTTTTTTTTTTTTGAGACGGAGTCTCGCTCTGTCGCCCAGGCTGGAGTGCAGTGGCCGGATCTCAGCTCACTGCAAGCTCCGCCTCCCAGGTTCACGCCATTCTCCTGCCTCAGCCTCCCGAGTAGCTGGGACTACAGGCGCCCACCACCTCGCCCAGCTATTTTTTTGTATTTTTTTAGTAGAGACGGGGTTTCACCGTGTTAGCCAGGATGGTCTCGATCTCCCGACCTCGTGATCCGCCCGTCTCGGCCTCCCAAAGTGCTGGGATTACAGGCTTGAGCCACCGCGCCCGGCCCACTTAGTGCTTTTATGTAAGTAGATTATTGTGGAGTGGAGGATGGAGTGAAAAGGAACTGAGGTTGTGCATCCATCAACATTACATAGCAAAAAAAACAATGATTTATATACAAAAGCATTAAACATATGGGTTACATTAGAGCCACAGTTGCTGACATAAAAAGATAGTCAATGTGTACTTTTTCAAAAACAACAACTTTATTGAGGTACATTTTACACACCATAAAATTCACCTTTGGTTATGAGTAAACTTACCACGTTGTGTAACTGTCACTGTAACCTAAGATTAGACCAACGCCATCATCCCAATAGGATCCATGATACTTATACACAGTTAATCCCTGTTCCCATCTCCAACCCTAGGCAAGAACTTATCAACTTTCTGTCCCTATCAATTTGACTTTTTGAACATTTTGTACCAATGAAAAATGCAAATCACAATATGTGGTCTTTTGTGCCTGGTCTCTTTCACTTAGCATAATTTTTTTTGAAGTTTGTATGATGCACGAAGTTTGAAGTATGATGTAAGATGTTTTAGAATTCATTATTTTTTATTGCTGAATAGTATTCCATTATATGGCTAAACCATATTTTGTTTATCCATTCACCAGCTGATGGACATTTGGGTTGTTTCTATTCTGGGCTATTATAAATAATGCTGCCATGAACATTCACATGCATGTCTTTGTGCTAACATATTAATATATACTTTTTTGTAGGGGAAAAAAGTTGTAGAATATCAACAATTCTAAGAGCTTTATATTTTAACTTCCTGGAAATTAGAGTGTGCCTTACAGTTGATGGTTTACATATCCATCAGCATCACATAAGGAAGCAGATGGCACACTCAAATTACAATGCTTTAAGGAAGATTTAATAAGGGGACTAAATATAAAGGTAATGGCCAGTTTGAAGAAGAAGGGAGTCAGTCAGTCATGTGGATAACAGTCTGCGCCTTGAGAAGAAAGTGCTCTTCTAGCTAGGACCACGTTCAGCACAAGGCATCAGTTAGGGACAAAGCTACAGGAATGAATCGCCTTCCCTCACTCTTCTCCTTTCCTTCGGCCTCTTGCAAAAGTTCCCCATTGGCCAGATCCAACTGAAAGCTGGAGGACAAGGGAGCCCAATGACATGGACCACACAAACTAGCCTTTCAGGGAAGAGGGCAAGGTGGAGAATGGATATGGAAGGACAATCAGAATACATATCTGGCGCACTGTGTCAAAGCTAAACTGGCAGAGCTTTCTTCTTTCTTAGTGATACACAAAACAATGGTGTATTTTCAATTGAGCATTCCAGATTTGATGAAAAAAGGAAAGATTCCAGTTTCATAAAAATTGTTATCATCAATGCATAATAATGTCCATATATGCATGAAATAAAATCTGGACATAAATGCCTCATCTGCAAGAAGGGGATTTAAGATGGAATTTACTTGTCTACATTAAACAGTTCTGTAATTTTAGGATTTTTTACAATGAGCATATCCTATTACCAAGAAAGACCTAGATCTTTGTGGTTTCTGAATACCATGTCTTGTTCTTCCTCTTCAAACTTCCTTTCATTCCTATTAACTTCTTTCTGTTTTTCCAAACCCTTTTCCCTAACTGATAGAGAGCCTGGCCTTCTGCCTTACATTTAGAAAGCATTTTAATAAATATGTGTTAAATAGAGGGAAGATTTAACAAACAAGTAAATTAGTAAATGAAAATAAATTGAGGAACGTGGTTTAATCATTGGCCCCACTGGTACCTACCTGATCCTCTACAAGGTCTAAGGAAACTGAAGACCATATGAAAAATACTGATGAATCAGAAAGGAAAATGAAGAGAAAAAGAAAAAGAAAATTATTATTAAATATTAATATTTCTAAAGCAAGAGAAACAAATTAGATAAAATAAAATTTTGCTAAAGAAGGTAGGAAGTGAGTGGTTAAAAAGAATTTTTTTTTGGAGGAGGTCTCTAAAATGTGTCTATATATCTTTATATGTGATTCTCAAAACAGGGCCATAATCTTTCCAATGATCTCAGAAGGAGTTCTTGTGATAAACATTGAGTATGGCAAAGAAAACCACAATTTCTGGAGTAGAACAAAAATAGTAAAGAATTGATTCTCTTAAAAACACTGAGTTTTCCATAAAAATTTCAGAATCTCTTTATCTCCCTGCTTTACCCACACTAAGCCTTTACCAGCATTCAGTTTTGTTTCATTTATAACGTTACACTGTGCCAGAAAAAGTCTTTCAGAGTTTCTTGAGATGAAAAGTGGGCTTAAAATATTTTAATAAAATTTAAAAGGTGATACCTCAGTTATTATTTTCTAATGTTATTTCAGTGACATGATGCCTCAAATAATATTTTTGTGGACTAAGCTGAATAGTTAAGCATAGTTTATAACATCATTTATATGGGAAAACATGTTCCAAGTTCTGAACAACCAATTTACAAACAAACTTTTGGAACTCAACCCATTCCTATGTTAAGAACTGCCTGTACTGGTTTCAACCTGTGAACTCACCAACAGCTTGGTCAGGGTTGTTAGCAAAATAGCAAAATTGGCTCATTTAACTATTCCATTCCACTTATTCATTTGTCCATTCATTCATGCATGCATGCACGTATACATGCATTCAGCAAATATTTATGAAGAGCCTACTTTAGCAGGGCCCTGGGCAGGAGGTGAAATGATAGGAACACAGAATAGAATGAGACATGGTTGTTCCATGAGAGAAAGAAAGAGAAAAAGAAATGTAAATGGGAGACACTCCAGGAAGGGAGGCCAAGGCCTCAAAAAGAAGGATCTCAGTGTGGGCAGGATACTGCAAGGAGGTCAGCATTCTGAAGAGTGCAGTGCAAGCTATGAACTGGCAAGCTATGATGCTGGACCTGTGATCATGAGGGACTCAATAAGCCATTTTAAGTAAGATAAGCCTTATTATTTTAGTCCCTGTTGGCAAACCTTTATGGGTTTAAGCATTCAAATGAAATGTTCAGACTTATATTTTACTTAGCTAATTCTGGTAACCACGTAGAACTTGGGTCAGCAAACCTATAGCCTGTGAGACTTTTGTATGGCCCTATGGGCTAAGAATTTTTTTACATTTTAAAATGGCTTTTAAAAATCAAAAGAAAAATCATATTTTGTGGCACATGAAAATTACATGAAATTCAAATCTTGGTGCCCATAAATAAAGTTTTACTGAAACACAGACAATATTTGTCCATTTACATAGTATCAATGGCTGCCATCACAAAGGCAGAGTTGGATAGTTACAACAGAAACCATATGGCCTAAGAAGTCTATAATTTTGCTATCTGGCCTGTTACAGAAAAGGTTTGCAGACCCCTATTATAGAAGATGGATAAAAGAAGAAAGATCAGTAAGATGGCTTCTGTAACTCAATAGACAGCTGAAAAAATGACACAGGACTTAACTAGGTTAGTGGTAACAGGAATGGAAAGGGCAGGGCAGTTTCAATGACAAAGGTACAAAATCTCCAAGGTGTGGGAACAGAGGTGATGTCAGAGATAATTTCAGGTTTCTGTTCTGAATAACTAGGAAAGATGGTGGTATCTCCACCTGAGCTGGAGGGAGGCTGGGAGGAATGAGGTGCTCTTGAGGACATGTCTGTGCAGATGTCTTAGAGGCAAATGAAAATACATCGACTAAAAATGCAGGCTACAACGAACCCCCATTCATTTCACCTCTGCACATTATACACTAAAATCCATAAATCACTTTTCATATGCCAAATATGGACTTTGTTTCCCTGGCTGACGAATGAACATTTTGACCAATCATGTAGTGAAGCATGCTTAGCAACCAGATGTTGTGGTTCTGGCAGTAACAGCAACCTCTTTACCTAACAATGTTTATGTAATTTTGTGGTTGCTGGTATTTATTACATTTTGGCCTTGCTGCTTTATTTTTATTTTTTTATTTTTATTTATTCATTTATTTTATTTATTTTTTTTTTGTAGAGACAGAGTCTTGCTCTGTTGCCCAGGATGGAGTGCAGTGGTGCAATCTCAGTTGTCTGCAACCTCCGCCTCCTGGGTTCAAGCAATTCTCCTGCCTCAGCCTCCCGAGTAGCTGGGATTACAGGAACACTGCCATGCCCAGCTAATTTCTTTTGTATTTTAGTAGAGATGGGGTTTCACCGTGTTGCCCAGGCTGCTCTCAAACTCCTGAACTCAGGCAATCTGCCCACTTCGGCCTCCCAAAGTGCTAGGATTACAGGCATGAGCCACCGTACCCAGCCTGCCACTTTATTTTTTTAAAAGACAGAGAGAGGTAAAAAATAAGAATAAAATTAAAATGTTGAAACTAGTAACAAATATAAGCTTCATAAATGTCAAAAATTATTTAAAAATTTTTCCAAGATGGTGGATTCTCTCATCCAGATGCCTGGAAATCTGCCTATGTGAGAGGATTTTAGCATGCCTCAGCCACTTGGAAATAGCAAAATAGTGCATAAAGATGAACTCTGTGAGCTTTAATTCAAGAAAGAAAATGGAAATCCACCAGAAATATATAGACACCCCAAATCCAAGGGAGGAGAATATAAACAAACAGCTCACCATGGCAGCATCTGGTTGATAAAAGTGAGTGAAGTCCCAGTACATGAGAGAGGGAGGGAGTCTCCCTCTGTGACAGACCTTTCCACTGGGGGTCCAGGCAACCCCGGCCGAGGGAGTATACTTTGTTTTTCCCAAGCCCTGGAGCTAACTTAGGGAGAGGCTTGAAGATACTGTGAGGGAAAAACACTGGGAAAAGCTGCAGATGTTTTCCCAGACCAAGAGCAGGAGGCCATTTTTAATCCAAGTACATACAAAGTCAGTCATTCTGTGGTAACCTGGCAGTGTAACCACAAAGTCATTTTAGTCTCAGCCCAGAGATTGTAGTGCCTTCTCTGGAGCAGCCAGAACTGTGAAAAGTGTCTCAGCAGTAGGACTAGAATTGTGCTCTCCCCCATGCAAGCCAGGGGCAGGAGAAGAGCTCCTACAACTGCAGTTTCTCCTAGACAATGAGATGTGCTGCCAAGTCCAGCTTGGCAACCTGGAACCAATCTGCATGTGTCATTGCTGAGTGCTCCAGCCTGTTCCCCTGAGATCATGGTGCAGTAGGGCCCTCTCCGCTCCACTCCTAGGCAGAACTCCAGGCATTTGGAGCATCTGCTTGCCTGGACCAGCAGCCTGAGCCACCCCACCCTTCATGGATATAGATCATGGTGTAGTGGGGCTCTGCTCTATGCCCAGGCAGATCTCCAAGTATTCAGAGCCCCTCCTAGCCTAGATCAGCCGCCTGAGCACCCCACCCTTCCTGTGCGTAGATTGTGGTGCAGTGGGGCTATCTCTGCTCCACACACAGGCAGTAGGCAGATCTCCAGGCCTTTGGAGCACTCCCTCACATGAACTAGTAGTCTGAGTTGCCCACCTTCCCTATGCAGAGATGCTGTGCAAGGGGGCCCTCTCCACTCCATGCCCAAGCAAATCTCCAGACATTTGGAGCACCCACTTGCCTGAATCAGCAGCCTGAACTGCCCTACCCTTCCTGTGTAGAGATCATGGTATAGGGAGGCATTCTCTGCTCCATATACAGGCAGATCTTTGAGCATCTAGAGCATTCACTCTCCTGGATTAGGAGTTTAGGCCACCCCCCTGCCCCCACCCCCCACTCCATCACCTTGCAGAGAACTTAAGGCCAAAGAGGCTTCTCAGCTCCATGCCTAGGCACATGTCTGGGCATTTGGTGGCCGCCCACTGGATTCTCCCTTGGTGCTGGTGCTTGTGCCTGCTGTTGGGGGAAGTGTAGGCAAACCTGCCCAGTCCTTCCCTGCCCATCTTGCCAACTACTCCATCGGGGCTGAGAAGGGAACTCAGACCACTATGCACTCCATGAATTAGCCTGCTGTCTGAGGCAGCAAAGAGTTTCTCCTAGTGAACAAGGATCAAATATATACCAAGCCACAAAGGCCACAGCCAGCACTTACTCATCTGCGCCATCTACTGGCTGGTAGGTCAAACTGCATAGCCCAATATAAAACCTGACAACCAAGGTGCACGGGGCCATGGAAGTAAAGCCAAAAGACCCTACCCAGCATTCTCTACAGTCACACCCCCTAGGAAGGGAAAGGGAAAGGGAGAGGGAAAGAGAATGAGACAAAAAGAAAGAACAAAAATATATATGGAAAGAAAAAGAAAAAAATCCTACATGCATGAAACTAATTACAAAAATTAGAAGTGCCAGCATTTCCAGATGAGAAGGAACCAGTGCAGGAATTCCAGCACCAAGAAAAATCTGAATGTAGTAACGCCACCAAAGAATAACACTAACTATCCAGCAATGGCCCCTAACCAAAATGGAAACTCAGTTATGACAGATAAAAGAATTCAAAGCATGGATTGCAAGCAAGCTCAACAAGATCCAAGACAAGGTTGAAAAATCAACACAAAGAAACTTTGTAAAGCAATCCAGGAAATGAAAGAAAAGACAAACATCTTAAAAAGAAATTAATCATTAATCTAATTCTAAAAATTGTATTTTCAAATTCCTCACGTGAGATTCTATTTCTAATGCTAGAATTAGAATCTCACGTGAGGAATTTGAAAATACAATTGAAAATTTCATCAATATGACTGAGCCAAGCAAAAGAAGGAATTTCAGAGCTTAGAAACCAGTCTTTCAAACTAACTCCATCAGACAAAAATAAAGAAAAAAAGAATTTTAAAAAGAACAGTTTTTGAGAAATATGGGATTATGTAAATAAAGTGACAAATCTTACAAATTATTGGCATTCCTGAGAGAAGTGGAGAAAAAGAAAATACCTTGGAAAACATATTTGAGAGAATAATTCACGAAAATTTCCCCAATCTTGCTAGAGAGGTAGACACTTAGATACAAGAAATCCAGAGAACACCTATGAGATACTATACAAAACGAACATCACCAAGACATATAGTCACCAGACTGTCCAAGGTCAATGCTAAAGAAAAAATCTTAAAGACAGCTAGGGAAAAAGGTCAGATTACACACAATGGGAACCCCATTAGTTTAATGGCAAACTTCTCAGCAGAAACCTTACAAGCCAGGAGAGATTAGATGCCAATTTTCAGCATTCTTAAAGAAAAGAAATTCCAGTCAAGAAATTCATATCCCACCAAACTAAGCTTCATAAGCAAAGGAGAAATAAAATCTTTTCCAAACAAGCAAGCCCTAAGGGAATTCACCACCACTAGACCAATCTTAGAAGATAACCATAAGAGAGTTCCAAACATGGAAAGGAAAGAACTATACCTGTTACCACAAAAACACACTTAAGCACACAGCCCACAAATCCTACAAAGCAACCACCCAATAGAAACTACAAAGCAACCAGCCAGCAACTTCATAATAGGGTCAAAATCTCATGTCTCAGTATTAACCTGGAATGAAATGGCCTAAATACCCCCACTTAAAAGACACAGAGTGGCAAATTGGATAAAAAACAAGACCAATCTATCTCCTGTCTTCAGGAGACCCACCTCACATGTAATGACAACCATAGGCTGAAAGTAAAGGTTTAGAGAAGATCTGTCACACAAATGCAACACAAAAAAAGAGCATAGGTAACTATCCTTATATAATATAAAACAGACTTTTATAACATCTATAAGTTATATATAAGTTTATATATATGTTATTTATGGTAAGTTTATATGATATAACTTATATCATATAAAACAGACTTTTCCAGCAAGAGTAAAACAGGACAAAAAAAGGTAATACATAATTTCAAAAAGGGGGCTCAATTCAACAAGAAGACTTAACTATCCTAAATACATATGCACCCAACATTGGAGCACTCATATTCATCAAACAAGTACTTTTAGACCTACAAAAAAGACTTAGAGAGCAATATAATAAGAGTGGGGGACTTCAACACCCCCACTGACAGCATTAGACAGATCATTGAGGCAGAAAACAAACAAAGAAAATCTGTAGTTAAATGCAACAGTTGACCAATTGGACCTAATAGATATGTACAGAATACTCTACCTTCAACCAAAGAATATATATTCTTTGCATCTACACAAGGAATATACTCCAAAGCCAACCACATGCTCAGCTATGAAGCAAGTCACAATAAATTCAAAACAATCGAAATCATACCAATCATACTCTTGGATCACAGTGGAATAAAAATAGAAATCAATACCAAGAAGATCTCTCAAACCCACACAATTACATGGAAATCAAACAACTTGCTTCAAAGTGACTTTGGAGTAAACAATAAAATTAAGGCAGAAATTTTTTACAAACTTCAAAATAAATGAAAGCAGAGATGCAACATACCAAAATCTCTGGGACGCAGAAAAAGCAGTGTTAACAGGAGTTTTTAGTGCTAAACACCTACCTTGAAAAATTATAAATCTCAAATTAATGAACTAACCTCAAACCTAGAGGAACTAGAGAAACAAGAATAAACTAACTCCAAAGCTAGCAGAAGAAAAAAATAACTAAAATCAGAGCAGAACTGAAAAAAAATTGAGACCTTAAAAAAAATTGAGACCCAGAAATCCATACAAAGAGTCAGCAAACTCAAAAGTTGGTTTTTGAGAGAATACATCAGAGTGGTAGACTACTAGCTAGATTATTCAAAGAAAAAAAAAAAAAAAAACAGAGAAGATCCAAATAAGCACAAATAGAAATGATAAAGGCAACATTACAACCAATCCCTTAGAAACACAAAGGATCCTCAGAGACAATTATGAACACCTCTATGCACACAAACTAGAAAGTCTGAAGGAAATAGACAAATTCCTGGAAACACACAATCTGCCAAAATGGAAACAGGAAGAAATTAAAACCCTGAAGAGAACAATATCGAGTTCCAAAATTGAATCAGAAAAACAAACAAACAAAAAAACAAACAAAAAAAAACTACCAACCAAAATAAACCCCAGGCCAGATGGACTCACAGGACTCACAGCCAAATTCTACCAGACATACAAAGAAGAGCTGATACTAATCCTACTGAAACTATCCAAAAAAATCAAAGTGGAACAACTCCTGCCTAACTCACTCTGTGAAGCAAGGATCACCTTGAGACCAAAACATGGAAAAAACCACACTGAAAAAAGAAAACTATAGGCCAATATCCCTGATGAACACAGATACAAAAATCCTCAACAAAATCTAGCAAACCAAATTCAGCATCACATCAAAAATTAATTCACCATAATTAGTTAGGCTTCATTCCTGGGATGCAAGATTGGTTCATGCAATCAATAGATGTGATTTACCACATAAACAGAATTAAAAACAAAACGATTTGATCATCTCAATAGATGCAGAAAAAAATTCTTTATAAAATCCAACATCCCTTCATGATAAAAACCCTCAAGAAACTAAGTATCAAAGGAACATACCTCAAAATAATAAGATCATCTATTACAAACTCACAGCCAATATCATACTAAACGGACAAAACCTGAAAGCATTCCCTTGAAAACTGGAACAAGACAAGGATGACCACTTTCACCACTCTTAATTCAACACAGTACTGGAAGTCCTTGCCAAAGCAATCAGACAAGAGAAAGAGAAGGCATGCACATAGAAAAAGAAGAAGTCAAACTGTCTGTCTTTGTGGACAATCTGATTCTATACCTAGAAAACTCTAAAGACTCTACCAAAGGCTCCTAGAACTGATAAACAACTTCAGTGAAGTTTCAGGATTCAAAAATCACTGTACAAAAATCCATAGTGTTTCCACACACCAATAACATTCAAGCTGAGAGCCTAATCAAGAACAAAATCCCATTCACAATAGCCACAAAAAAATAAAATACCTAGGAATAGAGTTAACCAGGGAGATAAAAAATATCTACAACAAGAACTATAAAATACTGCTGAAAAAAATCATAGGTGACACAAACAAATGAAAATAACATTCTATGCTCATGGACTGGAAGAATCAATACCATGACAATGACCATACTGGCCAAAGCAATCTACTGATTCAATGCTATTCCTATTAAGCTAATAACTTCATTTTTCACAGAACTAGAAAAAAGCTATTCTAAAATTCACATGAGGCTAGGCATGGTAGCTCATGCCTGTAATCCCAGGAGTTTGAGAGGCCAAGGAGGGCAGATCACCTGAGGGCAGGCATTCGAGACCAGCCTGGCCAATATATAGTGAAACCCCATCTCTACCAAAAATACAAAAAATTTGCCAGGTGTGGTGGGATGCACCTGTAATCCCAGCCACTAGGGAAGCTGAGGCAGGAAAATTGCTTGAACCCGGGAGGTGCAGGTTGCAGTGAGCCAAGATTGCGCTGCTACACTCCAGCCTGGGTGGCAGAGCAAGACTCTGTCTCAAAAAATAAAATAAAATAAAATAAAAATAAATAAATAAATAAATAAATAAATAAATAAATAAATAAATAAAATAAAATTCACGTGAAACCAAAACAGAGCCCAAACAGCCAAAGCAATCCTAAGCAAAAAGAACAAAGATGGAGGCATCCTATTGCCCAACTTCAAACCTCACTATAAGGCTATGGCAAACAAAATCGCATGGTGGAAGTACAAAAACAGACACACAGACCAATGGAACAGAATAGAGAACCCAGAAATAAAATCTCAAACCTATAACCATCTGATCTTTGCCAAAGTCAACAAAAATAAGCAATGGGGAAAGGAATCCCTATTAAATAAATGATACTGAGCTAGCTGGCTAGCCAAACGAAGAAGAATGAAACAGGACTCTTACTGTTCACCATATACAAAAATTTAGTCAAGATGGATTAAAGATTTAAATTTAAGACCTCAAATTGTAAGAATCCTGGAAGAAAAGCTAGGAAACACCATTCTGGACATTGCCTTGGGAAAGAATTTATGACTAAGATCTAAACTCTTTATGACTAAGATCTAAACTCAAAGGCAATTGCAACAAAAACAAAACTTGACAAGTAGGACCTAATTAAACTAAAGAACTTCTATACAGCAAAAGAAATTATCAACAGAGTAAACAGACAACCTGCAGAATAGGAGAAAATATTAGCAAACTATGTCTATGTATCTGACAAAGATCTAATATCCAGAATCTATAAAGAATTTAAACAATTGAACAAGTAAAAACCAACCCCATTTACCAAAAAAAAAAAAAAAAAGGGTACAAAACATGAATAGACACTTCTCAAAAGAAGACATACAAGTGGCCAACAGACATGAAGAAATGCTCTGCAGCACTAGTCATCAGATAAACGCAAATCCAAACTACAATGAGGTACCATCTCACACCAATCAGAATAGCTGTTATTAAAAAGTGAAAAAAAAAACAGATGCTGGTGAGGCTGTGGAGAAAAGGGAATGCTTATATGCTGTCGGTGGGAATGCAAATTAGTTCAGCGACTATGAAAAGCAGTTCAGAGATTTCTAAAGGAACTTAAAAGAGAACACACATTTACCTATGTAACATGCCTGAACATCCTGCACATGTAACCTGGAACTTAAAATTAAATTAAATTAAATTTAAAATATAAGTGAATAAAAATTTAAAAAGAAAAGAAAACGGAACTATTAATACTATTTCACCCAACAATCCCATTACTGGATCTGGACATATATCCAAAAGAAAACAAATTTTTCATACAAAAAGACATAATGCACTTGTATGTTCACTGCAGCACTCCTCACAATAGCAAAGACATGGAATCAACCTAGGTGCCCGTCGTTGGTGGATGGGATAAAGAAAATGTGTTACATATATACCATGGAATACTACACAGCCATAAAAAAGAACAAAATCATGTCTTTTGCAGCAACATGGATGCAGCTGGAGGCCATTATCCTAAGTGAATTAACACAAGAACAGAAAACCAAATACTGCATGTTCTCATTTATAAGTAGGAGCCAAACAGTGGGTACTCATGGACATAAAGATGGCTACAACAGAAACTGAGGACTACTAGAGTGGGGAAGGAGAAATGGGGCAAGGGTTGAAAAACTGTTGGGTACTAGACTAGGTACCTGGGTGACATGATCCATCCTCAGCATCACACAATATACCCAGGTAACAAACCTGCATGTGGTCCTCTGACTCTAAAATAAAAGTTGAAATTACTTAAAAAAGAGATTACTAAAATGTCAGATAGCCAATGAATGTAAGCTGATCAAAGAATGATCTACTATGAAGGAAAAAGCACTAAATGAAACAAAACATGTACACGACTTTGAAAATATCTTCTGACTGAAGATAATATGTTAAAAGAGGAGTATAGTTAGAGATTTTATAACGATTCTTTCACACACACATGCCAATGACTTCTAGAATATATTTGGCTTTGGTTTTTGTACATATAGCCATCTGATAGACTTTCAGGAACTCATTAGGTCTGAGAGTAAGAGACTCCATGCATACATCTGCAAGCAGAAGCTGAGAAGATACAGAATATGAAAGGAACCAGTGAAAGCAAGAGGAGGAAGAAAAGGCTGCATCCTAGGGAAACCAATACTTATTAACAAGCAGAGTAAGAGAAGCCCACAAAGGAACTAAAGTATGACAGTCCGAGAAAAATGCAGAGAATCAGGGAGGTCAGACATACCAAGATGGAAGGAAGTTTATACCAAGAGAGTCAAGTATCAAGAAGGAATCAGGCTGGGCACAGTGGCTCACACTTGCAATCCTGGCACTTTGGGAGGCCAAAGCGGGCAGCCTGCCTGAGCTCAGGAGTTTGAGACCAGCCTGGACAGCACAAACCATGTCTCTAGTAAAATACAAAAAAATTAGCTGGGCATGGTGGTGGGCACCTGTAATCCCAGCTACTTGGGAGGCTGAGGCAGGAGAATTGCTTGAACCTGGAAGGCAGAGGTTGCAGTGAACTGAGATCACACCACTGTACTCCTGCCTGGGCGACAAAGCAAAACTCCATCTCAATAAAAAGAAGGAGTCAGTTGGGAGGCTGAGGTGGGCAGATCACCTCAGGTCAAGAGTTTCTAGCCAACATGGTGAAACCCCATCTCTACTAAACACAAAAATTAGCTGGGCGTGGTGTGCATGCCTGTAATCCCAGCTACTTGGGGGGCTGAGGCAGGAGAATTACTTGAACCCAGGAGGCGCTTGAACCCGGGAGGCGGAGAATGCAGTGAGTTGAGATGACCCCACTGCACTCCAGTCCCTGGGTGACAGAATGAGATTCTGTCAAAAAAAAAAAAGAAGAAGAAGAAGAAGGAATCAGTTATGACTATTTCAAGACAGGAAGCCACTATTATTGCTGCTCAAAACCCTCTCTCTCTCTCTCCTTATGTACAGGACCCCAATTCAACTCTTTCCCCACTTGTAGTCACGTGATCTGGATTTACAGCTCCAAGGATAAGCCATGACTGGTTTCAGTCAATCCTCATATTCCAAAGCCCCTGGCCAGAGTTACAAATTGCTTCAGGGATAGGCAGGACCTCAAGCAGAGACAATGGGATACAAGGAGATATGTGCTGGGGATTCTGAGAAAAAGACATGCTACCTCCCTTCCCTGGAAGATTTGATGTGAGAATGTGATGTCTGGAGCTGTTTGCAGGCCTAGTGCTATAAGAGAGGAAAGTTTAGAGGTGGGGGCTTGGAAGGTGAGTGAGTAACATGGAGGAGCTGAAGGATGAAGCCAAAACATGGATGTGGAGAGAATCCAGGACCTTGGTGAATCATTCCAGGCACTGGATCAAACCTCACCTAAGGCCAGCACCCACTTTAGAATGTTTCAGTTACCTGAGCCAAGAATTCTCCATGATTGTTTAAGCCAGTTAAAACTGTTCCAACAAGACAAGACAAAGAATCCAGGCTGACAGAGAGGGTCAGCAGTGACCTCAATGAAAGCAGTTTCAATGGATAGGTGGACATATTAAATACGGATGACTTTTCCTTTAAGAAATATGAATAAAAGTAAACTGTTTAGGCTGCACTCAAAGGATCAGGTGTGGTCAACAGGATTTCTTTTTTTAGTTTGTTTTTGTTCATTGTTTGTTTGCTTGCTTGCTTGGTTGTTCCAAGATGCAAGATACCTGAATCTGATTTAGAAACTGACAGAACTGATCTAGAAGAGATAAGAGTTGAAGGTAAGGAAGGGAAAATGTATAACTGGTACAAGATCCTCCCATTTTCAAATTATGAAGGCAAACTCTACATGCTTTCTGGTCACTAGATCTAAGAAAATCTGTAACAGAACTATCTAGAAAGGCAATCTTAATAGTGACCAAGGAATACTGCAAGTGAGTTTTATCTTCTATATATTTATTGAAGACATTTTAAAAAGAGGTCGAAATGTTTCACTGTGGAAAGAAAAAAGCTCAGAGAGGCTGTAATGAGAGTGTTCTAAAAAATTACTAAAAGACTGGCTTACACAGGATCTCTTTCACCAAATTGTAGTGTATGAAGACTGCCTGACATCTAACCTTGAAAGAGGCTTATTTTCTATTACTATTTCCAACTGAAATTGGAATTACGTTTTCCAACTGAAAGTCATGATAATATAAAACTCAGACTGCCTATCAGCAGAAAATAGAGGCATAGCTTTATGAACTGTTTTGGAAAATCCCAGACAGCCTATGTGCAGTGGACATTTAAATAAACTACCATATTCCCTGACCTCTGAGGTCAATGAAACAAGAGAATACTTTATAATCTCTCCCAAAGCATGTTGCTGGACTGGAAGAACTATAGGCCTCACACCTTAAATTTTCAGGTCTAATAAGGGGTGTGAATCATCCACAAATGAAATGATATATTGGTGAAAAATGTAGAATTGTGGTAACGGCTTGAATGAAAATCTTTGATAGATAGGAACTCTGGGTCAGTTTACCAAGAGCTGAACTGTTTAACTGTCTATTGAAATGCGACCTGTCAAATCTGAGTACAACTGAAAGATTAACATAGTTTTCACATTTCAATGTAGATACTTGGCATATCCCACAGGGAAGAAGGGGGGAGGACGAAGTCCGCGATACTGACAAACAACAACTGCTTAATATCCTTATTTGGACATTCACACTCACCGATGCCAAATACATATTTTGTGGAGCCAGAAGGGATGAAAGCCAACAAAGACAACTTGCCCTTTTAAAATAACAGAATCCCTAGACCAGAGGGCCCCTACCAAAGGCAATACATTCATGCCTACCTCTGGGCTACACTTCCCCATCCATAATGGTATGTGGAGAATAATCCATAACATCTTTCATAACCCAGTCCAATTTTATCATCCAACCCCAACTCCCCTCCTGACACAGAGCAGCCACGTGCTAAAGTTGCCCACTTTGTCCCCACACTGTGCAGAGGGAAGGTGGCTTCTGCCGGCCCCACCTAAACGTAAGGATGCACACAAAACATTTACAACAGCCAGCATGAGAAGAGGAGCACCCTTAACTTAGGAATTTCCATTCAGCCCAAGGCAAATAATCGTTGGTGATTTATGCCCCTCCACTGGATCTTTCATTACGCCTTCACCTCAAAATGATGCTTATGGAACAATTTAGAGACAGGTTACAAATCTGAGAGGATTCATGACTATTCCTGTTTAAAGTTGATAATAACAGCTAAACCAATAGCTAACATATTATTACGTGCCTCATACACAGTAAGATCTTCACAGACATTATTGTCTTTAATCTCCACAGTCTATACTATGTGTGACGTAAGCATAATCGTTCTCATTGTGCCTGCATCGCAGATGAGAAAAAAGCAAGAGAGGGAGGATGTACTGGTTGCCCAAAGCCACACAGCTCATGAGTAGCAGAGGGGGAACCCAGAACAGGCAGCCGGGCCCAGGGCTTGCGTCCTTAACTATTATACCTCACTTCCTCCAAACGGGGTATGAGGCAAAAAAGCAAAGGGAATGATTTTTTTAAGATCACTTTTGGGTCACTGATTCTATAATTCTAACTTCGCTTTCTTTGTCTGGCTAAAATACTTCCACTTCAGCTGCCACAAGAATGCTATATGTCCCTTGAACCACGCTGGGGGCAACAGTGTACTTAAAACAGCACAGTTAGTGTGTGTAACTCAATAACCATTCTATACACCACCAGGAAAGTTACTTTTATTCCACTAACGTCACATTAACCTCCTTGCCTGCCAAGAGCAGGCCTAACCAGGCCTGCAGTTTTCATTTGAGTTCAGTCCCCTGGGAGAAAAGCTTTTATATGACAAAGCAGATTCTTGCCACACATAAGTAATCTAAGAAACTGATTTCTAAAATATGGCTTCTTTATATGACAACAAGTACACATTCTCCCCAAGTTGAATGACAAAGGAGATCTGATAATTAAGAGGTTTGGGCATGGGGGATGGAGAGGGATTTCTGTTTTAAATCTCGAGCCTGCAATGGCCACGAACAAGTTCTGATCTTCAGTGGGCACATCTCCCTGCAGCTCGGCCTGACGTCAATGGCAAGGGGACTGAGCAAGGATCATGCCTCTGAACAGCTTCCAGAGAGTGGTCTTAAGAATATAAAGTCATGCTAAGTTGCTCAACATGGTGTAACATGAGTGTGTGAAAACAAGTGTGCTCTTCTGCCAGTGCTAGAGTGGGCAGGATTGGAAGAGCCGTTTCTACTGAGGGCCCGTTTGGAAGAGGGGATTTTACAATTTAACCATGTCCCCATGCTCTCTGTAAAGTGTGACTGAAATTGTCTATTAGGGAATATTATGTTCTACACTTGGGTAGAGAATAATTTGAAAAACCCCGGATGGTTGCTAGTTTTTAAAGATTCTGACTCTATGTGACAAAGATACATGTCCCTTTTTGCCCAAAGCCTTATGCCACCCTCTAAATGCCTGGAGATGGAACTCAATGGGTGGCTGGCTCTTGGTGACACCAGTGACCAACACCTTGCCTGCCCTTCAGAGGAGGTGAATCTGTGGCTAGAAAGCCTCCAGCTTTCATGATATTCCTTTTCATAATGCAGGCTGTCTGGATGGGAGGAGGTCTGGGTCCCCAATTTCTCTGATGGTGCACTTCTTCAGTAAAGCATTCTTGAGAACACTTCTCATAAATGTACATTTTCATATAAAGTTGCACCCATGCTACTGCTCATGCCAGGTGTATCATAAGATATATATAAGTGTCACTTTTAAAGATGACATATAAATTACATAAGTCCTAAGATTTTCTTCCTGCATCAAAATGGATGCTCATGCACCACTCTGGATCCAACCCAAACCCCTCATCTTATAAATGAAGATGCTCATTCAAAGAGGTAAAATTACCCTTAGTTCATTTAGAACACACACATCCTGACCCATAGACCGGTGCTCCTTCCTGAAGATTTTCAGCAGGTGCTTGTGCTACCTGCTTTCTGGGGCATTTTGATGCACCAGGGTATCTGGATTTCTCATAATGTCAGGGCATGTTACTGGCATTCATGGGTGTGGACCAGGGATACTAAACATCTTGGAATCTGTAGAACAGTCCCACACACAAAGAACCCTCCTACTCCAGGTGGCAAGAGCTGGTTTGAAGAAACTTTCTCAAGATGGACTTACTTTTCCCAATAGAAACTTCATCAGCAACAAGTCTGTGCTATTCTCATTGTGCCTGCCATCCTCTTGGATTCTTGTAAATCACATTAATTCAATTTCATTTTTCTCTTCAATGTTAATGACAGTAGTTGTCAGGAAGAGGCTCACTGCCAGAGCCTTCATAGAATTCCTATCATGTTCCTCTCTGCCAGGGTTTCTTAACATCACTCCTATTGACATTCTGGGCTAGCTAATTCTTTGTTGTGGGGGTTATACTGTGCATCTCTGGATGTTTAACAGCATCTCTGTCCGCTATTCACCAGAATCCAGTAGCATTCCCCCACCCCCAGTTGTGACCATCAAAATGTCTCCAAGCATTGCCAAAATCACCCCAAGTTGAGAACCACTGCTCTAGGCCAAGACTGTCAAGAGGATCTGTATACAAACATAAAGGAGCCAAAACATCCCATCCCCTCATTCTTAATGTTTTCCATCAAGATCAGTCTATGGCTTAACATCAAGATTGGCTGCACATTTCAGGAAATGTAGGGATGATATTTTGTTCAGCTTGGTGTCCACAGTGCTGGTATAATACCTGGCACAGAGTGGGCACCCCATTGAGTATTTACTGAATGAAAGAAGCTTTCTTCAGAACAATAGATACCTTAGTTAAATCAAGCCTTAGTAAACGAGCCTAATTCCAGTAATAGAAGCCCCAAAGACCTTCTTGAGAAAACATCAGAAAGTACCTATTATGACAGCTTTGCAATATGTAAAGGATTTGTGGTATGGTTAATCATTCCATCTTTGAACAATCCAACCAGAAAGTAACCATCAGATTATCATGCCTCTTGTTATCAGCAAAGTTCGGCATCCAATTGCCTTTTCTATTTTGTGGTGGCCCTAGTTTATCTTAACATCCCTCTGCATTATCTGGGAAAGCATTTGAATTGCCAGCCCGAAAACAGGGCTGTGCAACATGCTCTGAATTAGAATAGAATAGAATTTCAAATGTGGCCTGCTTAAATTCATATCCAGCAAGCTATTTATGACTGCTAAGCAGCGATTTTTTTAAGAGCAAATTTTAGTGAGTTGCCCTGGGACTCTTTTCTTATGTGGGAATTCTACAATGCAGAAAACTTAAGTCTTCAGTTTAAAAATAAGCAAGACTCTCTGGGCAATGACAGAGCTTCAAATAAGGAAAGAAATACAATGCTTATCCTGCTAGTCCAAGGAAGCAGGGTACCTGCAGGCCCCACTGGCTGTACGCTTCCATGCAGCTTCACCTGCTAGAGCCAGTCTCCTCATGGTCTCACCAATAAGCAAGTCATGGGCCTGCCCACCTCTGAGCTTTCTCTTGTGTTGTCCCCTGACTTGGAATGTCTGCCATTTTTCTTCTTCCAAGGTAAATTCCACATACACCTACCCTCCCTTATCTAGGAAGCTTCTCTGACAGCTTTAGCACCATGGGCCATTCTCCGTGCAGAGTTTCCACTATATTGATAAGTTTGGAATCTGTACCATACTCTTCTCCACTTAAGTAAATCCTGTCTTGCAAGGTTAGGCTGTGATTTCCTAGGAATTAAACAGGCCCCCTCAACAAGGCTAAATTTCTTGAGCATCTGCACTATCCACACTCCACCAGCATCTAGCTCCATCCTGGCCACATGGTAAGTAACCAGTAATAATTTGTTGGCTAGGCTATTCCAGATTGTGCTGAATATATGAACTTGTTTCCTAATCTTTAGGTGCATTTCCATGGATTCCATGTGTTTGTGTAAGTTTAAGGTCCACTTGGCTCTACTTTAATAAAATCCAAACAATATAATTATCAGATGGCTGTCAACAGTGGGTTTTCCAGCAGGCTGCTAAGACAGTATCACTGAGAAGGTCCTAAATTCCTTCACACTCAGTGTAGAAAGAGATCTATCAAGCCTTGCCACCATCTCACCTCATCCTGCATACACCTTTTTCTGTGAGGAAAGAGACACAGTGTTACTAATTACCAGCACACACCACCAGATGGAGGGATGAAAGGGCATATAGCCTTGGTTAAAGTTAGCCCTGAGGCTAAGGGCTGACCCATGCATTGTTGGTAGACATGTAAAATGGTGAAGTAACTTTGCAAAACAGGTCGTTTCTTAAAACATTAAATTTAAGTTTACCCAGAAATCCCACTTGTAAATATTTATTCAGAAGAAATGAAGTCATCCTTCTACTGAAAGACTTCTATGTGAATGTTCATAGCAGCATTGTTCATAATAGCCAAAAAGGGGGGACAACCCAAATGTCCATCAACCAATGAATGGAGAAGTAAAATGTAATATACTCATTCAATAAAATGTTATTTGACAATAAAAAGGAATGAAATACTGATACATGGTACAGCATGGATTGACCCTGAAAACATTTTGCTAAGTGAAAGAAGCCAGACACAAAGACCATAAATTGTGTGATTCCAATTGTATGAAATGCCCAGAAAAGACAAATCCATAGAGACAGAAAGTAGATTAGTAGTTGCCTGGGGCTGGGAGTGGGAAAGAGGATTAACTGTAAATGTGCAGAGGAATCTTACTGGGATTCTAGAACTGGATTATGGTCATGATTGCACACTTTGGTAAATTTACCAAAAAGTCATGATCATATAAATCAAGTGGGTGAATGATATATGTAAATTATACCTCAATTTTTAAAAATTAAATATAAGAACAAATAACAAGGGTCATTGATCTGCTTTCTTCAAGGACTGAGTTTCATCTCTTTTTCCCAAATGGTTGGGTTTTAGGGGGCTTCCTCTAATGATCCACAGTGATGTCTGCAGCTTCATTTCACAGCCACACTTGTGGTGGATCACTCTTTAACAATGGATTGATCACGGAACCCATTCATTCATTCATTCATTCATTAAGAAAAGATTTGCTGAGATGTTTGTATGAGCCAGGCACTGTGCTGGATACTTAAGACAAAAGAGGAAACAAGGCAAATGTGGTCCCTTGCAGTCCCAGGGCTGAGGGTTACAGACATAAGCAGGCAAAACAATACAGCACAGTGTGTGCTACAATGGGGACGGGGATGGTGGGGAGGACACACAGGGCACACAGGTGGGGCCTCTCACCTTGATTTTGATATCAGAGATTCCTGAAAAACTAACTTTTAGCTGAGGTCTAAAAGGCAAGTATGGAAACAAGGATGAGGCAGGAGAAGAAAAGAGTTTTCCATGCAGAGGAAACAGCAGGTGCAGAAGCCTAAAAGCAAGAGAGACAGAACATGTGAGGAATGGAAGCTACTCCATTTCAATGGGTCACAGTGTTAGAGGTGATGAGTAGAAGAGAAGTTTCAGAAAACTTAATGGGGGTGAGATGACAAAGAGCTTCACAGGCACATTAAGGAGTTGGGGCTGTAGCCCTCAGGGGGAGGCAATGTACCCCTATGGGGAGGCAATGCACTGTTCTCAGCAAGTGAATAACATAATCAGATTTGGGGTTTGCTGGAGATGAATGGAAGAAGCCAAAACTAGAAGCAGGAAGACCCATTCATTAGGAGGCTGTTGGAGATTGTGACCTAGGCTGGAGAAGGGGCAGAAACTGCTCTGGAAAAAAACTATTTCCCTTATGAGAAGCAGCTTGTTCCTACGTGGCATCTATTCACCCCTCCTTAGTCCCTGGTATAAAATACCAGGGCCTCCTAGAGTTGACTAGATAAAACATCTATTATTCTAGCCCTTTCTACACCAGCTGTTTCCTTGATGTAGATATTCTCTTTCCTTTGTCTCCCTTAGCCTGTCGAATCCCTATGCATCTTTGTCTCAGTTTAGAAGTCCTCCAGGAATTCATCCCTGACAACCCAGCCACACCCTAATCTGGGCTAGTAGCCTCTCCTAGATGCTCCCTTTAAAACCTGTACGTGTTCTTTTACATAGCATATACTTTATCCCTTTGCAATGGAAGTATCCCCATGTTGATCTTCTCTGTCTTATCACTAAACAAGGACTGTCCAATAGAACTTCTGATGATGATGGAGATGTTCTACATTTGCACTCTCCACTATGGTAGCCACTAGCTACATGAAGCACTTGAAATGTGGTTAGTATAATTAAGAAATGGAATTTTTAATTTTATTTAATTTTAACTACATAGCCACATGTGGTTAGAGACTACCATATTGAACAGCACAACACTACACACTACATTTTGTAAGCACAGGTTGTGTATCTTGTTCACTGCTGAAACCCCGGCATGCGGAAAAGCACTAGGCACATAATAGAAACTTGATAAATATTTGGGAATTAATGCATAATATACACGGGCTCTGAGTGCACATATTTTTATTCATTTATTCATTCATCCAACAAACATTAATCAAGCATCTATAATGAGCCTAGTAGTGTTCTAGATATCAGGGTCACAGATCAAGTGTCCTGCCTTTGTGGAGGTTATGCTTTAATAGGGAAGGCAGAAAATAAACACAGAAGCAAAAAAAAAAAAAAAAAAAAAACAAATAACAGAAACTAAAACGGAACAAAAACATTAAAAAAAAAAACATTTCAGAGAGAGACAGGTGTTATCAAAAAAGTAAGTAAGGCAAAGTTAAGAGACAGTGCTAGAGAGAGTATGTGTGGTCTTAGTGACACCTCATCTCACTAATAGCCTTTGCCAGAGCCTCTGCTGCCCAACACAGGTTGCATTTTAACACATATCAAACAAAACTCATGATGAAAGTTAATGGAACAAACTTTAACAGAAAGTAGGATAATTGCTCAAAAATAAATTCTGCTCTCTGATCATCTTGTCATAAAAGCTTTCAAGTGCACATTTTTGTGGAAAGGAGGCAGTGGCAAAATTGACCCATATTCTGTTTCAAAGCTATTAATGTGTCAAATGGTTGGCCCCAGCAGGCGGAGAATTTCTGCAAACTTTAAGGAAAAACATCTTCTGGATTACTTAGTGTCACAACATGTGTCGAAATCAGCAGCCAATCAATATCTCCATCTGCACATATGTCTTCTGTGTGCAATAACATTCACCCCACATTTACTGAGACTCTCCCTAAGTGCCAGGGCTATGCTAAGTCCCAAGACAGAAACCTTTTGGTGTCTGCCCTCCCCAAGCTCCCACGCCAGGAAGAACAAGAGAAATCACACATAAAATACGAAAGACAATGTGGGCGCAGCTTAGTGTCACTTCTTTTCTTTTGGTTTTCATTTAACTTCCTTAATGTTCTTCATCCCCATCATAAAGTCTCTAAGGATGCTGTATTCTTTCCTAAGACCAAGGTTATTTCACAATTTCACTTCTTAAATAAAACGAAATTTTCCTTAGCTACTGTGGCTTATACCCACTAAGATAACAAATTGCGTAGCTGGGAAACATGTCAGAATATAAAATGCATTTCATAGGCTGGAAAAAAAATTAGCTTTGCAAGGCTGGTCAATGGCATATAACTTGAACTAATCATTTATCCAACAGGGGATTCACAGACAGGCTCACCTGGACTTTAAAATTACTTGCTCACCTCACCTGTTTGTGAGAGTTAAGTGAGAGAGGGTGAGACAGCTCTTCTGGTACTTTGAAAAGCCCTAGACAGTGATTAGGACAAAAACGATGGCTCTACCCTTATAGCATTAGTTGATGATGCACAGATTCACAAAGAGTGGAGCAAAGACGAGAGATTGGAAATGCAGTCTCATGAAGGTAATGACAAAACTCTAAGACCACTTCCAACCTCCTCCTTGAAGAAGTGGATTAATATACAAGCAAATACATTTACATCAAAGACTTCCAACCTCCCCCTCTGAAAGTCTCCAATTAAAACTGGTCTAAACATCCACATGCATGGTTATTGGCCATAGTTTTGCCTGTGAAGGGAGAGATAAGAGGAATGTGTGTGTGTGTGTGTGTGTGTGTGTGTGTGTGTGTACGCACGCGCGCATATAAATACATATGCATATGTTACATATACACTAAACTTACAGTTGGAGAGGAAGTTCACCTCTTTTTAAATCATGATTGCAAGTGTTGTGGGGGATGCCACACAGCCTATCATTTATGGTGAAGAAAAAAATCTGTTTGGCCTTATTACAACTCTACTAAGAAAAGATTCCTGAATTTCCCAGTGCTCTGCTTTCATTTTCCAAGTGTCCATCAAAAACCGTGGAGCTTCACTATAATGCCATTGCTTGGGTCTATTCCACAGAATCATCTTTCTATGATTCAGTTTCTATGAAATGAATGTTTCCATCATCAGCTTCCATTTCCAATACCTACGGAAAGCTGTAGATTCTGAAAACATGCCCATAGAATTTAACCACTTCAAAGTTTCTTCATAACATTGTGGTACTACAAAGTCATGTTCCAGTTTTCAATGTTTGTCTTCTTCAATAGCATGACAATACTTGGTTGGTATTTGCCTGCCTTTAAAAGAAAGGCACACTCGGTTGTTTTCAAAATCCTTTTCAAAAATGGTTCAAGCAATATCAGGATAGACATATAAGAATTTAAAACTAAAAAAGCTGATTCTAATGAAATTACTAATTCAAATATAACTCTTATTTTGATGCTGGACTCCATGTTGCTTGGGGTGATGGTCCAGTTGTGGCCTTCCTAATGTTTGAGAAAATTAGGTCCACATAAATTGACTACATATACACAGAGAAGATTGTTTACAAAAAAACTTTGACTTTTTCTTCCATTTAAATAGATGCCAGGGTAGTTTTTATTCCTTAGTTCTAAATTAATTCCATGCAAGAAGAAAATGTGGGTTGAATTGGAAAATTCATTGGACTTAGTAAGCCCCAGCCAGGGTTCTGAAGGAAGGCTGGGGAAAGCCAATGTTCAGCTGCCGTTTATGAGTTCATGGTGATGCACACCTAGTTGTTTCTTGTTTTAAGCTCTATCCCAATATGCCTACGCTTTCCAGTGCACTCAAAGTCCAATGTGGCCTAGGATTCAGATTTCGAAACTCTCAACATTTTACTAGTAAACTTATTCTTACTATAGCTGTTCATTCTCTACCTGAAGAGCAGGATGTGGGGGAGGGGCTATCATAACAAACAGAGATGAAGCAGACAAGGAATGTCATGTGCATTACATTAAAAATCAAAACCTCCTCTCTTGAATAGCAAATTGAAATTGATCTGATTTGCACAATAGCCTAAGAGCATGGAGACCTCAATACATTAACAAGCTAACATTCAAAGGAGAATGAGCCACATTAAGGGGATTCAGCTGCTACCAGGAATGGTGGTTCTGTAAAATCCAAGAGTGAAGTGAACAAAAGAGATGGTCATGGTTCCAAGGTTAACTCCAGTTTGCATTTATTGGCCCCTTCTGTGATCTCTCCCATGATCATGGAACAATTAAATGGGGTCTGGAAACATGAAGTAGAGAACCAAGGTGACAGGCTCATGAACATAGTCGTGAACCCAAAACCCTAGTACCCAAAGAGGACTTTCATGCTTCAGAAGAATGTGTGCTGGGAAGAACACAGGGTATACATGTGGACTCATTCACTCAGCTCAGGCTCCATATCTGGTTAAAAACCATTTGCCCTAAAAGCATTGTGGTATTTAAAAATAAAAATTTAAAAAACTTGTTTATTCTTCATCCCATGTCTATCAGAATCCAGCCTCTCACCCAACTAAGAGCAGTCACAACAAAGGCAACTGACTCCTTCCAAGCAGGTACATCACGGTCATATATTTCTAAGAGTGAAGTGCACTTATATATAGTACACAGCATGGACTACTGTCCATTTATCTCAAGGGATCATCTGTCTATAAAGAGATCAAGAAATGTCATTGTGTTTTAAGGCAGGCTACTTGCAATACCCTTGTCTCTCCAAAGTTATTCCTTTAAAAGAATGCCTTATGTATATATTTTAGAGTGCTGAACTCCAAAAAGATAAAGCCGGTATGGTTTAATTTACCTGTCACAGGCCCAGGGCAGGATTCTATAACCTGTGGTCTCTTAATAAGTAAGCCGTGAGCAAAAATAACTCCTCATTTTCAGGTCACTTTCAGCTGGCATCCCAAATCACAATTCAAACAAAATTAAAATAAACAAAGGGATTTCTGTGGAATTAAATTCTGCAGCAGCATGAAATAGTATTTAATAAAACAACCAACAGACAATAATAGCCTCTTTAAAATTAATGCAAGATGAGGACTTACAAACATATGGGACTTATTTAGCATCTGCTATGAGATTGAAAAGCTCATCAAAATGGACTTTTCCTTCTCCCTCCACTCCCATTAAGATTTATTTGGATTTTGCTACAAAAGAGATAGCATAATATGTCCAAGTGGATCTCCTTATTCACAAACCCAATCCTGTTCCTCCACAATCTTATCCATCTACCCGGTTGCTCCAGCTGAAAAGCCACATGCCATCCTTAATTTGTCTCCTCCCTTCTACTAACACATCATATAAAGCAGCAAGTCTTTGACGATATTTCACAAATCTATCCCAAATCCATTTACTTCTCCCCATCTCCGCTGCAACCACCATGGTCTAAACCAGAGCTGCTCAGTTGAACTTTTTACAATAATGGAGATGTTCTACATGTTACTGTCCAATCTGGCAGATACCACCCACATGTGCCTATTGAGCACGTGAGATGTGGCTAGTGCAATTGGGGAAAAAACTGATTTTTTATGTTTATTAATTTTGAATTAAATTTAAATAGCCACATGTGGCTAATGGCTACCATACTGGACTGCCAACTCTCAGTCATCATCACCATCTTTCTCCTAGTCTCTCACAACCACTCTTCACTTCCCAAAGCCCAGCTGATCTTTTAAAAATGTAAATCACAGCTCCCAACTTTAAAACACTTTCATGGCTTTATCTTCCACAGACACTCATAACTATCAACAATTGCCTTTTCTCTTCCTTTATTCTTTCTCCTCTTCTAGAATGTGAGCCTCATGAAAGATAAAATTGGTCATTACTGTATCCCTATTATCTCCAACATTACCTGGCATATAAGTAAGAGCCCAGTGAATAAATGTTAAATGAATAAATGAATTGAGAACAGAAATAAATGATTGATTTACCACAATCCTCCACTAATGGAGGTGATTAGTGAATCCTCCAGTAATATAGCCAAGTGCTTTGAGCTTCTGAACCTGACATGCCAGTAGGTTGTCCTGAGACATCCATGTCCTCTTCCACGGTCTCCCTTGTGACCACTGACACAATGAGACCTGACCAACATCAAGTACATAGGCTAGAGACACAAGATTTATGTCTTCAAACAATCTTAGCATCTTAGGAGTGCCACGTATTAACTTAGAACTTTTTAAACACTGTATTCTTACTGTGTTATGACAAGACAAGGGTAATCTGGACACCCACAGCCCCCAGGCCTACTGACTGCATCCTCTACAAATTATATCCATTTAACTTAGTGTAGTATACAAATATCACTATTTCCTATGCACATCAGGATACAAAAAGGGTTAAGAAGCACTCTAAACCACTGCGCCTACCCTCAATAAATGTGACCAAACCCAGCAATTTCAAACTATTATTCAAATATTTGGAACACAGTCACATCTCTCATACCCATTGTGAACAGAAAGAAAGATAAAATACCTCCAGTTCCTAATCTGATGTTAGTTAAGGCAGTCACTGTTCTGAGCATCTTTCAATGAAAAAAACATGAATACCTTTTTTTAAAAAACCCACAAATAGTGCAACTGAGATGAGAGGAAGTGGGGAGTTTTGGCTGGTATAGGCAGCACGTTCAGCAGGCCCAAGCAGAGCAAAGTGGGAGTGGGAGTCTGTCCAGCTGCTACATATTTCCTGGGTCTCCCTGCTGAGAGAGCCTAGAAGCAATGATACCTTAGTAGCAATAAGCACACCTAGCACTCAGATCTTGGTTTCTAAATACCACTGTCCACTAAAAGGAACCAGAGCTCTTTGTGGAAATGGTTGATTCCAGAGCTAAGGCAAGAAAGCAGTGGATGAGCTCAGAAAATCTTTTTGTACCAATAAGTAAGGAATTCATCAAAGAATAATAGGGACATTTTTATAGGACTCAAGAGGCTGCGTAAAAGGGCTCCCACTGACTAAATCAGGACTTTCTAACATCAAAATAACTACTGATAACAATGGACTATAACGCAATGAAGTAACAGTAAAAATCCATAGCATATTATATAAATAAATAATCTTTTTAAAACATTGTAATAGTACAACTAATAAATTTAGAAAGAATGATGGAGTTAGAAAATGATTAGCTTTTACCCTAAAAGCAGAGGGTAAAAGTTTGATGAGCAATAAGATATTTAAATAATCTCAAAATAGCTTCACATCAAAAACTTATTAATCACTTATAAATTCATGGGCATGAAATCTTTATTAATTAACTTCACAGTAGAGAAAACTGGCACACAGTATCTTAACCAAGGGATAGAAGTTAACACCACCAGCATTAGACAGATCGATGCCCACTGATGTAATGCACTGAGAACACACATCATGTCTGTGGTATTCCTGCCCAAAGTATATAGCCTGGGCCTCCCCATGAGGCAACATCAACAAAGTAAGTGGCAAGTCTTCAAAAATGCCAAGTCAAACTGGGCACACTGATACATATCTGGAGTCCCAGCTACTCAGGAGGCTGAGGCAGTAGAGTTGAGCCAGGAGCCAGGAGTTCAAGGCCAGCCAGTGCAACATAAGTGAGACCCCATTTCAAAGGAAAAGAAAAGATGTCATCAAAATAAAAAATAAAAGACTGAGGAACCATTCCTCACTAAAGGAGCCTAAAGAGACATGACAGCAACAATATGTGTCTCAAATTAACCAGGCATGGAGGTGGGGACCTGTAATCCCAGCTACTCAGGAGGCTGAGGTGGGAGGACTGCTTAAGTCCAGGAGGTGGAGGTTGCAGTGAGCCATGATCGCACCACTGCACTCCAGCCTGGGTGACACAGCAAGACCCTGTCTCGAATAAATAAATAAATTAATTAATAGGTGTTTCTCTGGGTTGGATCTTAGTGCAAAAAGGAAAGGGAAAAATAGAGGATGTCTTTTTTCTTTTCTTTTCTTTTTTCATTTTCTAGGACCTACACACTGAAGTATTTTGAGGTTGAAAGACAAAATGCCTACAACTCACTCTCGAATGATTCAGCAAAGAAATATACATACATAGATGCATAGGTAAAAACTTCTGTCATTTTTGAAGAATAGAAAGAGAAAATGATAAGGTAGAAATGAGGTAAAATATTAAAATTCAGGAAATCTGGGTGAAGGGCATATAGGAATTCTTTATATTATTCTTAAACCTTTTCAGTAAGTTTGAAATTATTTAAAAATTTAAAAGTTAACCAAAAATATATTGGTAACAAATGAAAAGAAAAAGAAATAAATTATTTTTATTTGGCATTTTCTTGGAAACTTCAAACATGTGCAAAACACATGTATCATACAAGGTCCATGAATTAGCTGGAACATATTCTTCTCCCATTCTCCTTAGATGAATGGAAATGTAAAGATCAATTAGTGAAGCAAGAGGCTTTGAAATTTCTCTAAATTTAATTCAGATACCTGACTTCATTTTTTTTCAAGACCCCCCTTCAATATCAAAGAATGTCTGAATAAAGAACTACCAGTACATGGAATGGAAAATCTAATACTTGCCTTTGGTTACCATGGGGTTATACCATAAAAGAAAGGGGCAAAGATAACATACGGAAATGCATTACAAAGGAGCAGAAATGGTGGAGAAAAGCACTGTGTGCCTCCAATGAAAGAAAGAGGCCACAACTTGTCCCCAGTCTGAGACAAGAACCCAGAACTCTTGCCTTTCAGGCCACCATATCTCCATCTTCTATGCAAAATAGTTATTTCGGGATCCATCTGTGTGGCAAATCCAAGAAGACTTCATGCCACTTATTTAAGAGTCTGGGCTCCATCCTAGGTACCGTTCTGCAAAGCATGCTGGGACCCAATCAGTTGCCTGTGCACAGAACCAGAAAGGGAAGACGGAGAAGCTACTTTGGCTCTTGAGTTGAAATTTAGCCACGGGCCTCAAGGGAGCATCCAGATTTATCTGTTTTTGACCATTCATGCTGCCAGTAACACCTCTGGGCTCCTTTCCTCCCTCCCTCTTCTCCACCAGGGTCAGTTAGATGATGACTGTTCCATCACTTTGTAAGCTCTAAGTGCTGTACAGCTATAGGCCATTATGTACCACAGTTTCTTCACTAAACACTGTAACAAAGTACACTTTCCTCCTTCTCTTCTCCTGTTGCAACCCCAAACAAAATACTATTCTCTCTACCAAACTTCCTCCCACTACCTGCTTATTTAACAAATTCTCTCTGCATCACATTTCTCATGACTCAGTTCTCCCAGAAAGCCATATGCTGATTCATCTTAGGACCTAGAAAATGGACAGGCAGGAATGAGATGCTTAGAATCGGACTACCCTATCCCCCTGTGTTTACCTGACCCTTTCTTTTGTGAATCACTTAACACTCACCACCTACAATAAACATAAATAGACCCAGCCAAGACTTTGCTTAACCCCATAGCACTGGAGTTGCCAAATGTTTCAAGTCACAGTGTCATTATCTAATGTCAAGTGCATGCACAGATCACTAATTCTGCAGGCAAGTGTTTGGATGTGAAGGTCAAAGAACAGTGCTACTTCAAAAGAAAGAATAAAAACATCACCCAGGCTAGATATAGGCAGCACTAAGTCCAGAGGAATGCATTACACTTTAACTGTGAGCTCGTAATTTGAGTTAAAAATGTGGTATACATTTTGTATCTTAACAAATTTGTTTAGCAAGTGCGTACGTTTGAGATAAAAGACATCAGATTCATTTTGCTGTCAGTAAGATTTTAGCATTCCATTTCTCGGGCTGAAATGTTCATTTACAAGGCTACACTGAGCAGAGGGAATGGGGAATAATAGATTATGCTCTGTTCTGTTTATCTCAGTAGCCTTCAGGTTTACTCCTTTAACTGTTGTTCCTTAGGGAATTAGGGAAACAAACAGCACTACTTAGGTAGGCTGGGATCATCCCAAGAAAGAGAAAGATCACTTTTTGAGTACAGACATCTCCCACATCTACACTTCACAAGCAGAAACCTTTTCATATTTATGAAGTGTCTATGAGATAATCTGGTCCAAATTTTTCATTTTACAACTTAGAAATCGAAATGACAGCTGGAAAAAAGGAATTTCACATCTGCACTGCCTCTTCTTCCTCTCTACCCCAGCACATTCCCACATACTTTGAAGTTGCAGTAAGAAGACTCAAGACTTACTACCACTTCTACTGTGTCACTTTGGACACGTTATTTAATCTGGTGGGTGAGAAGGATACACAACCTATCACTGCTTCTAATATTTACATTCTACGATTTACTCCCCTGAGATTAAAAACCTGTAAGTGTGCCTCCCTCAAAGACTCAATTGGACTGCCTCACGAACAAATCATACAGAGCCAAGTTTCTCTAATATTTCTCAAGCCCACTGCCTCCTCCTTTTAGAGACCCACCCTTATTTTCTCTAGAACCTGGGTCCCCTGTTTATTCTCAGGGTTGATCTAAGTTCCTTGATGAAAGAAGTTTGTTTTAATTGGCCTCTAAAACACCACGTGAACAACCACTACTCACATTCGAAGTCACTTCCCATGAATGTGAGCAAACAAGTTTGCTAGAAAAGCTAACCTAAAACTCCCTTAGGCTTCTGGCCAATATTTTTAAATTCCACCTATGTTTCAAAATTAAGGTTTTGGATTTTTGTATTTGCTTAAAATACTGCTTTTTTCTACATTTTCTGGTTTTGAGTACTAAGGATATTTTCTGAGAAGGAGCATCCCAGGCAGTATAATTACAAATGTTGGGAATTCTACATGTGAAGACCTGTTGTCTAATAAATTTCTGATCCAATTTCACTGTCGTTCCTACAGTGAAAACAAAACAAACAAATAAACAATATGGGGAAAATGCCATCAAATTCAATAGATTCTACACTTCTACAATAAACATCCAGAAAAAAAAAAAAACCCACCAGAGTAAACTGCTAAATTCACAATTAGAAACATGTTGAAAGTGCCAAATGGTATTTATACTGAGTCAAGGAAAGCTCCCAAATCACACACAGTGGGCTCAAAGCAAACTGCACACTCGCATCTGGAGCCCCTTGCACTCCGATTCAAACCCACATTATAACCCTGAGCCTTCACTCAACTCCTGTAGGGCTCAGTTTCCTAATCTAGAAAGGAAAGGGACTGACCAAGGTGAAGAGAGTATTTCCAGTTTTAAAAAAATATTCAATCATGATGATAACCAAGTAAATAACAGGTTGCTAACAAACTGTGAATATTTCAATGATTTCTCATCTGGCCATCTCACCGGTGACAGCTCCCAAAGGTGTATGAATGTTTACCATTGAGATGTTCTGTGAGATGTTGTTCATCATACACCATTCTCTTTATGAGGACTCCCTGGGAAAATCACTATCTTTTGTCTCATTACTAGGAAGAGTTCTGTGCATCACTATTTAACCTTATGGACACTAAGATTCTACACAGCTGATTATGTTTTCTCACCACATTGGCTACAGGAAAACCAAGAACCAAATCTCTGGCACACCTCTAGTAAATGGAACAGGGCTTATGCGATGCATTTTGAGTCCTAACTTCACCCTTTGTTACATCCCACTTTCCCTTCTCCTATTCCCTCACTTACCTGTTTTTCACCTTTTTCTGTTTTTTTTTTTTTTTTCTATCTTTGAAAGCCGCTTTTAACTCTTTTTGAAACGAAGGAAGTACTTCAAGCTATTTTCATTCACTGACATCAATGTTGAACAGCAAAATCATTCTTTCAGTGACTTGCATTTTTCAAACATTGTCAATATGCCACCAATGTAATGCTCTGGTGTACATAATTCTATGCCAAGATTTAATCACAATTATCACTATGAGTATCATTATCATTACTACAATATTTTAAAACTATAATAATATACTATTTATATAGATCTTCCTAGTATTTTTCTGGTAAGCCTTCACATTTGCAATCTCATTTGACTTGCGCAATAATCACACAAGATAGTTAAAGCAGGCATTATTATGGCTGTCTTCATCTCTACAGATAAGGAAAATGAGCCTCAGAGACGGTAAGGAGCTTGCCTATATATACAAAGTTGGTAAGTTAATGAGACCAGTTTTTTTCTTCTAAGTCTTGCATTGTCCCCTACAGCTACAAAAGGTTGACTCTCATATACTTCATTCTTTAAAATTTTGGCCTAAGACCTATGACTCAAATGTTTTATTTGGTTGATTTTCTAAGTAGTATAGACCTGCTAGTCAAAATTATACAATTACTCTTTGGTAATGGAACCTCTGCATGATGAGAACTAGACAGCCAAGACACTGGAAAATTTTTTAACCATTAGAAAATGCATGAGTAATTTCTTTCCTCCATTGGAATTCAGTGATGGCATTAAGAAAACTCATTCCTGCAACCTAACAAGGAACATAAATGCTTTAATGTGGTCTGCTAAAGTAGTCACACAGAGTAAAACTGCCTCTTGAGTCACTAGAACTAGTAAAACCATTTAGTAGTAGAAGATGAAATTTAGACAAGGCAGGCTAAAGAGAAAAGCTAACTAACTGCTTCTTAATGATGAGCTCACAGTACTTCAACCACATCTAAGGGAAGGAATCATGAAGTTCAAATCATATTAATTTCCAAGTCATTGACATTGCTAATGTATGAGAGGGTGAAATGTTGACAACTTGAACTCTTGAGACCTTGAATAAACCAGAGTCTATTCATCCTACGAGTCATGAATTTGAGAAGTAAGGGAAAGACTGCATATGCAATTTTTCTGAGTTTTAATTTCTTCAGGGAAAATGAGGAAGGAGAAGGTCAAAGCAACCCACAACATTTTCTAACTCAACATTCTATGAGTGCAAGAACACTTATTGGCGCCACCTACCTGAAATGTTATCATTTTAACACTGGCCAGATTTTTAAAATATTGCTCTGTAATGTGTGGGTAATAGGTAATGTTCCAGCACATTTAAATCATTATTCAGGAATCTGAATATTTTCCTTTAATCAACTTCAAACATATGCTGGTTTAAATTACTAATCCCTGCCTCTGAGACAGTCACATTCACATAAGTGGCTCTTCTCAACAGATTACGTATTGGATACTCAAATTAATTCTGCTTTCCAATATCTTGACAGTAAGAACGAACGGAAGTAAACTGACCTCTTGCTTGGTTAATTATTTTTTTCTTATTTAGATACAGCATGCATTCTTCCCAACTAATCTATAAAACTCCATGAAGATAGATCCATATACATCTTTTTAACAACTTTATACTCAGTATTAGGCATATAGTCATTATACTAAGTATATGTTGAATAAATGAAGAAACTACCAACAGAGACAATATCTGAAACTCAAACAGAAAGATGATGAGCTCCTCCCGAGGGAAAGTTAAAGTGTGCTATGCTTTGGCTCAAACTCTGCCTCACAGAAACAATCTGACTATGCCTAAGGGAGAGGGAATGGTAAGGTGGAGCTAAGCAGAGGTCAAGATAAGAAAATGACATGGCTTCCTGCTTCCTTCTGAAGTAGAACTTTATAGCATTGCTTCAAAGTTTGGAGATAGCGAAGTCTCAAGAGAAAAGCCAAGTCTCCTTAGTTGGCTGCTCCTTATCTGTGTGACCTTAGGCAAGTTACTTTGTTCTCCTGAATCTTGGTTTCCTCTACTGAAAAATGAGTAAGGAGTAACAATATTTATCACATAAGAGCTATTGGTGAGGACAAAAAAGACAGTGGATGCAAAGTATCTGATTTACATCATGGCCTCAGTAAGTGGTAGCAATTATTATTAATTAGTTTGAAGTAAATTCCTGGAAAACTGACCCATCCAGTTTTAAAGGGAATCAGAATTATTCATGCTTAAGAGGTGCACAGCTGACCGACCTCAGCCATATAGAGATGAAATCTGGTGAGAACTAGCAATAGGAGCATCCTAGGAAGGAAAACAAGAGTTCTAGCATGTAAGGAGGAAGTCTGGTGCGGGGAGAGGTCTGTGGAAGAATGATACAGCAGTTCTGGGCCTTTGCTTTGCAGATGGGGACTGGCACAGAAGGAGGCACTGGAGCCTCAGGTCTTGCTGCAGCAACTGGCAACCTCAGCAAGCACCCCTAGTTTTCTCTTCCTCCCTGGGTTGGGTGTTCCACCCTGAGGCAGGTTATCTTATCCCATCCTAGAAAGACAAGACTGAATTTGCCACACTCCTAAAGATGGTTCTGGGTCACGTTATGTTACAAAGAAAAAAAAGAAAGAAAGAAAGGCCTACACAATGATAGCCTTGAAAGGAAAATTAAGAAAAGCTACTGAAGGTTTTAAAGCAGGACTTATGGAAGAGGCAGTGACTTTCAGATTGTATTGGCCTCTCTGATATGGAGCTCCATCCTAGCACAATGACAAAATATGGGGCCAATCAGTCAGAAGCTTTGGGCACAAAGAATACTCACAATTCTCTATGTGTGCTGTAGTGTTTCCATGTGAGCATCCTCCTATTGACTGCAAGAGTGACTTGAATCCTGGAAAAGCCAGTAACTGCAAGAGCTTTCAGGAACTCTGGAATGTATAAAGTCTTGGGATCAAGATACACAGCAGATCTATCTGGGACTTCTATAAGACCAAAGGTTCTATTAAGACAGAAACCCAACATACTATCATGGGATGAAACCGTTGCATAAAGCCAGGTGAAGCCAAGGAGCTCTGAACTCCCTTGAGGAAGGAAAAGCAAGGGAGAAGCAATACTGATTCAATTAAAAAACAATGCTGCTAAGGGTCATAGAACGAAACCTTCTTCACTTCATTTCCGAGGTCTGTCCAGGGACCCGAGGGACACAGGCAAAGAGTGGTGACATCAGCATGTACTTTGTGTCGAAATTGTTTGGGATCACATAATCTGTTGGGATCAGTACATGTTTAACTTAGAAAACTTTGATGAGGACCACTGTATTCATTTCTCATCCTCAAACCAGGAGAATTTTTTTCCCCATACTTATAAGAACAAAAGGGAAGTGGCCAGGAGAATCACACGGTTATCAAGTGATCAGGGCCTTGTTGTCAGGAAATAGAAATAAAGCAAATTTTTTGAAAGACAAAAGGGTAAAGTAGAAATTCATAAAGAGAAGTCTAAAGTGGCAAAAAAAAAAAAAAAGGAGAAGAAGGAGAAGAAGAAGAGGAAGGGAACCGCTCTCAAGAACGATGAATTTAGTTTGAAAATGCTGTTTTAAATGCTGATGGGACCTCTAGACACAACCGACAGGGAGCATGAGGGAGGAGTCGGGGCTGAGCCAGAGATGGACTGTCCATGCGAATGTAACAGGTGAAGCTCTGAGAGTACATAACCCTCCAGTGCAATGATACATTCTCATGTGTGTGGCCAACACCAAATTTCTACCACGATAAATCTCAAAAGGATGCACCTGCAAAGATCTCCTTTGTATATAAAATCATATTCATCATTATAAAATCTCATGTGTTAACTAAGTGTCTGGTCTCACTAGATGAAGCTGCAACTACGGCCAGGGCAAGGGAAGAGCTGTAGCATCGTAGTACAGGTACCTTTCTACAAGGTGCTTCTTAATCCCTACGTATGCATGTATCCATGTGCAAGCCTCTAGGCTTTCAGATAAACACATCTTTGCTCTTAATAATCTGTGAACACAATATGAAATGAAAAATTATCAAAATGATGATGCTTCCTCTCTACATACAGCCCAAATACAGAAATTGCTGGTGCCACCTATTGTTGAAAACACAGAACTGAAGAGCCACACAGTGGAACTCTGCTCTGTGATCTTTCTGAGTATGAAGTTTAAAAATCTACCCACCAGGAGGGGCAGAGAAAGAGGGTTCATCCTACTTTAAAATAAAACAAACATGTCATGGACATTAACAACTCCTACATAACGCTTTGTTAAGTACAGCAAGATTCTAGCAATAGTTAACTGTTTTAATGTAAAAAATCATGAGGCAGCTTTGTATATACGGATGGGGAATGAGCTCTAAAATTAGTTGTTACGTGTAAAAAACAAGGTTCCTAATAGTGCGTATGATATGCTAACCACTGATGAAAAAGGTAATATCCATGCATAAAAGATGTGAGGAAGGATGCATGAGGGAACAGCAACACTGGCTATCTCTGAGGAGGAAGCCTGAAGGCATGGGCTGGAATTAGAGAGATTTGCTTTTACTGAATTCGCTTTCACTTTGTGCAAAAATTTTACCATGCGCACATACTTTCAAACGATTTTAAGAATAATTGTTTTAAAAATAAATACTAATTTTGAAAACAATAGTCAATATTAAACTATTGTACATAAAGAAAGAATTGCAAGTTGTCTAACTTTGGTTGGTTAGCATGACCAGAGTTCTGGATCTGAGCAAAAGAGCAAACCTACTGGAATGACCGAAAAGTTATAGTGGGTCTTTAAAAGATTTTCGAGGAGGGCTGGAGAAGTGTCTCCAGCACAATACTATCCTTAAGCCTAAAGTATTCAGGGTACATTTAAAAGTGCCCTGAAGCATGGGTATTTTCTGGTTCTCTGGATTTATTAAGATGAAGAAAAAAGTATTTCCAGTTTTATTAACATTTGCTTTTTAAAGAGCTTTGATATAAAGAAGGTTTTTATTACAATATTATTTCTTATTCAAAAGGAAAAGAAAGAGAACTCTAACAACACATGAAGCTCTTTCAGCTATTTTATAACACACATGAAAGCTAAGTGGAAGTTTATACTTGAATACACATCATATCAAATGTCACATCTCCTGAAAATTGGTTCTTGAGAATAATTTCTGTAAACTTACTCATTTCTTAATATTATTCTCCCTAGCTTGGGATAACACTGATATTTACATTGAAGGTGGAGCTTTGAAATTTATTCTGAACATTGCCCAATCAAGGTAACACTAGGAAGAAAGTAAATCCCTTAATTTCTTAAGAAACTTTGTAAGAGAAGGAGGAAAGGACAGGAGACAGCGATAAAATAGTTTCTTGGCATTCCTGGGGAAAGGACTTTAAAGAAAGGCAGGCAGGCCAAGTGAAATGGTATAGTTCAGGTCAAGTCAGTCCTGTAACTTCAAGCTCCAAAACAGCCCCTCTGATCTAAACACATACTTTATATTTGAAAATTTAATTTTAAAAAGTGAAAACCAGTAAGCGTCATCAGCCTTAAAGGCCAGATAAATCTCCACCAACTAAGAAAGAAACAGAAATAAAGAAAGTGGGGCTAAGGTCAATGAAATGCCTAACTCAAACTGCAGGCCAGAAGCAGGCAGGGGCAGTAGAGAACTGGATTTCTGAGGGGTATGAGAATCCAAACTGCCATGGAATAGATGGGAAGGGAGTCTGGCTCACTCTTTCAAGCCAAAGACTGAGGTAGGGCCTCCTCCCTTCTCTGAAAATACCCAGATAGCCACACATTTATAAAAGAAAGCTGTACAAAATGATGGAGGACCTACTCTCTGGGGCCCCAGCAGCTGTGGACCTAGAAAAGAAGGAAAGACGTCTTAGGAAAAGAATTGAGTCAGGTTTTCTGCTTACTCAATGCATCTGTGATATTGCCCAAGTCATCACAGAGCAGGGAAACATGAAACACCATTATAATGCCTAATTATGGAATGGGCATGGGGAACCAGGTGAAAGTAACTGTGAAACTACAAAAGCATCCGTCAAAGAGGGAGAATAAAAGAAATAACATAAAAAGCAAAAATCTCTTAAGTTCAAAATGAACCTGCAAACTAAAATTCCAAAACACGTAAAAGAATCTAATTCTAAGAAAGCCAAATCCCCCATCCAATTATAAACTCAGCCCAAATGAAATTAATTGCACAGAACAGTCATACAAAGACTTTAAAATAAAAATGTTTAGAGCCAGGTGCAGTGGCTCACATCTATAATCTTAGTAACTTGGGAGACTGGAGTTGGATGATCACTTGAGCCAAGGAGTTTGAGGCTGTAGTGAGCTATGATTGCGACACTGCACTCCAGCCTAGGCAAGAGAATGAGACTGTCTGTAAAAAAAAATAAAAACTAAAATAAGATAAATATGTTTAGGATAATTAATGAGATGAATACAGAAACATCTATTTAAATAATTACAAATTTATGAACATTAAAAAGCAGAGTAAGAACAGGTAGATATAAAAAACAATTAAGAATCTTAGAAAATAAAAGTATAAGTCAACTGAACTAGAAAAGTTCAACAGATGAGTTCAAATATATATGTGACATATTAAAAAAAGAACAGTAAATTTGAAGATAATGCCAAGGAGCTGTTATCTTACTTTATCTAAGAGGAAGCATAGGAGAGAAGAGTCTGTTCTTTAAAATTAAGGTTCGGTTGAAAGGGCTGTAAGATAGATTGGCCATCTCCAATATATATCTAATATCAATTTCTGAAAAGAATGGAAAAAAATTATGAAGATAGAATATTTGGAGAGATCTTCCAGAATTAGAGAAAGAAGTCCTTAGATAGAAAGCATGATCAGGAGAAAGATAAATCCACATCTAGATACATTATGATGGAACAGAAAAACATCAGAATAAAGCAAAACTCTTAAAGCAACAATAATTAGATGTTTAGGAAACATCTTAAAAATAAACGTCAAGACCAACTAAGTCAAAATTTTCGAAGTTCTGAGGAAAATAGCTGTAAATCAATAATTTTATGCCCAACTAAGTATTATTCAATCATTAAGGCAAAATAAAATATTTTCAGGCATTCAAAGATAGAAATTTTTACCACTCACTTTTCTCCTGTAGGAAGTACAAGTACATGGTTCTACTACTCACAGGCCCATATGGGGAATATTAAAGGATATACTTCAAATGAACTTAATGGACAGCCTGCAACAAAGGCAATCAACAAAGCCCTGTGGTTGTCATTATGTTCCTTTTAAAGCCCTTCCCTCTGATCTACAATAGGCAATTTGCCCAACCAATACTTTTTTTGGGTAACCAGAAATCAAGAAAAATAATTTCACTAAACATTTAGCTTTGTGTAGGATTTGTATAAATTTAACTTGCTGTTTCATAACTCAAAAAAATATTTTAAAAAATGAAACAGGCGGGCGCCTGTAGTCCCAGTTACTCGGGAGGCTGAGGCCGGAGAATGGCGTGAACCCGGGAGGCGGAGCTTGCAGTGAGCTGAGATCCGGCCACTGCACTCCAGCCTGGGCTACAAAGCGAGACTCCGTCTCAAAAAAAAAAAAAAAAAAAAAAAAAAAAAAAAAAAATTAAACAGGGCTGGGCATGGTGACACACACCTTTAATGCCAGCACTTTGGGAGGCTGAATGGGAGGACTGCTTGAGGCCAGGAATTCAAGACCATCCTAAGCAACATAGCAAGATTCTGTCTCTACAAAAAAAATTCAAAAATCAGCCAGGCATGATGGCATGCACCCCTGTAGTACCAGCTATTTGAGATGCCAAGGCGGGGGGATCACTTGAGCCCATGAGTTCAAGGCTGCAGTGAGCTATGATCGCGCCTCTGTACTCAAGCCTAGGTGACAGAGGCAGACCTTGTCTCTAAAAAAAAAAAAGAAAGAAAAAGAAACAAAGAAACAAAGATACCTACCTTTAGCACAACACTTCTTCAAGTCCTATGTCTACTCTGCCATTTACTGGCTGTTTGACTTTGAGCAATATGATAACTACTCTGAATTTCAAAGTGTTATTGAAAATATAGATAATAATCTCTAACTTACTGGTTTGTTTGGAAGTCAATATACAAGAAATTTCCTAAACATTATACCAGTACTAGTAACAGGTAGGCTACTACAAAATAATAGTAGTTATTATTACCATTATCAATAGAGGCTTCTGGAAGTACCCATAATAAAGATGAGGAAGCCTGGAGGAGACAGAAAAATTATCTAATATTAAGAGACAATCTGTGTCATTCCTATTCTTTGTTTTTCCTCCTAAAATGTCCATCCACTAAGTAATATTTAAACAACTGGCACTAAGATCTAAATAGTGGTAAGTTAAAAATACTCAGGGAACTTTGACCATCCCAACAAGTAGACTGTTAATCTTATTATACCTCCAGTGGTAGAATCAGTGTATAGACAAAATGTTTTTGTATTTGAGCCAGGTTCTTCTCTGTTTCTAGACTATCATCTGCTACTCCATTTCCAAAACCATTAATACCACCACATGACAGCAATTCTTATATTAATAAGGAGGATGAGCTCTAATGGCCAATTACATAATTTTGATACCAATGATACAAATACAAAGGTGACATCTTTTCCAAAGAGAGAGTGTTCCCAGACTGTCTTTGATCTTCAGACCTGACAGATAAGGTGACACCCTGATGCTCTTGGTTAGCTATTGCTTCTCTTGTGATCATCTCCATTCAAGCACCCAAAGTTATAGCTGGTCACTGTCACCACAGAAACCCTCAATCTAGGCACTATCCAGGCCCCCTCCAAGTAGGCTTGTACTTTATACCAGGATCAAATTGAAAGTTGAAATTACTCCTTGATTCATGGGCTGCAGAAGGGATGTATCAATCATGAAAACAACATTAATCTCCTTGTACATCTCCATCAGAGCTCCTCAGTAACCAGGTGCATTGTTCATGAGCAGTAATATTTTGAAGGAAATCTTTCTTTTTTGAGTAGAAGGTCTCAACAGAGGACTTAAAATACTCAGTAAACGATGATGTAAAGAGATGTGCTCTCATCCAGGCTTTGTTGTTCCATTTACATATCACAGGCAGAATAGATTAGCATAATTCTTAAGGGCCCTAGGATTTTCAAAATGGTAAATGAACATTGGCTTCAACTTAAAAGTTACCAGCTGCATTAGCCCCTAACAAGAGAGCCAGTCTGTCCTTTGAAGCTTTGAAGCCAGGCATTGACTTCTCCTCTGTAGCTATGAAAGTCCTAGATGTCACCTTCTTCCAATAGAAGGCTGTTTTATCTACATTGAAAGTCTGTTTAGTGTAGTCATCATCATCAATGATTTCAGTTAGATCTCCTGGAGAACTTGCTGCAGCTTCTATATCACCACTTGCTGCTTCACCTTGCCCTTTTATCTTATGGAGACAGCTTTTTTCCTTAAACTTCATAAACCAACTTCTGCTAGCTTCCAACTTTTCTTCTGAAGCTCCCTCACTTCTCTCAGCCTTCATAACATTGAAGAAAGTTAGGGCTTACTCCGGACTAGGCTTTGGCTTAAGGGAATTTTGTGATCAGTATGACTGTCCATCCAGACCACTCAAACTTTCTCCATATCAGCAATGAAGATATTTTGCTTCCATATCCTTCTTGTGTTCATGGGAGGAGCACTTCTAATTTCTTTCAAGAACTTTTCCTTTGCATTCACAACTTGGCTAAACGTTTGACACAAGAAGCCTAGTTTTAGGCCTATCTTGGTTTTTGACATGCCTTCCTCAATAGGCTTAATCATTTCTAGCTTTTGAGTTAAAGTGAGATATATGCAACTCCTCCTTCCAGATGAATACTTAAAGGACATTCTAGGGTTATCCATTGGCTTAATTTCAATACTGTTGTGTTTCAAGGAACACAAGAGCACAAGGAGAGAGACAGACAGGGAACGGACACTCTGTGGAACAGTCAGAATACACACAACACTTATTGGTTAAGTTTGTCATTTTAGTCTTATATGGGCCAGTTCATGACACCCTAAAACAATAATAATAGTAACATGAAACATCACTGATCATGGATCTTCATAACAGATATTATAATAACAATGGAAAAGTTTGAAATATTACTAGAATTATTGAAATGTGACACAGAGACATGAAGTGAGCACAGGCTGTTTGGAAAAAATGGTGTCAATGCACTTACTTGATGCAGGTTTGCTACAAACCTTCAATTTGTCAAAAACACAGTATCTGCAAAGTGCAATAAACTAAAGCAAAACAAAATGAGGTATGCTTGTATTTGTGTGTTTATTGTTAACATTAAGAGCTTAAGTGACCTGCTCAAGGTTATGCAACTATTTCAGAAAACAGGTTTATCTGACTATGGACCTCTCAGTCCAAGCTCTTTGCTCCCTAAGAGTCCCTAGAGTTGGAAGGACTCAAAAAGGCACCGCCACATACACTCCATGGCATCAGTCCTGCCTCAGTTAGACAAGAAAAGGTGCACTTCACTGGACTTAATAAAAATGTGATGGGGGGGCCAGGCGTGGTGGTTCACACCTGTAATCCCAGCACTTTGGGAGGCTGAGGGGGGGTGGATCACAAGGTCAGGAGATCGAGACCATCCTGGCTAACACAGTGAAACCCTATCTCTATTAAAAATAAAAAAAAATAGCCAGGCGTGGTGGCACGTGCCTGTAGTCCCAGCTACTCAGGAGGTTGAGGCAGGAGAATCGCTTGAACCTGGGAGGCGGAGGTTGCAGTGATTCGAGATTGTACCACTGCACTCCAGCCTGGGTGACAGAATGAGACTGTGTCTCCAAAAAAAAAAAAAAGTGATGGGGGGAGTCATTGAGTGGGTAAAGTTGGGGAGGGTCTCCTGAAATATGTGTACAGAAGGCTCATGCATGTGCCACTGCTTAAGGCTCAAAATGCAACTTTTATCAACTTTAAGTTTTTAACAACTTGATCTCAGTTATTCAGCCATGCTGGAATTATGCTCAGAAGGTTCCTTACAGTGATTTAGTTCTTTTGGTAAGTGCCAAACAGAGCAGAAGAATTCATTTACCCCCAGTTACTCCTGCCGGCTCTAGACTAGCACCCTTTCCAATAGCCAGCAGTCCTCCTGTCTGTCCTCTTTGGAACCAAGGTCTTCTGTGACTGTGAATGTATAAATGCGAGTGTGAGTGTGTAAAAACTCCATCAGGGCACTGAAGTATTCCCCAAGCTAGAAAAAAAAAATCTGCTATCTTGGATGAAAACCAAGATCATCATCATTTAACCACTTTGCTGTACTTAAACATCAATAATAACAGGGCTGTGCTCTGGTGAAAACTGATTAAAGAGAACCAAAAGAAAGAAACAGAGGACTGAGTCAATCTCGCTTGCAGAAAGCATCCCGGCATACTGATGAACTTCTTTTTCAAATGGTGCCAATTGACAGAAACAATGATCACCTCTAAAAAACAAAATAACTATGTAAAAGAGATTCTGAGTATGGCTCAAGCTGCTTACTGATTAACGCTTTTGCACACAACACTCTACACAAACCTGTGTAGTCATTGTTCCTAGTAAAACAAGCCTTTGTTGACAACTGGAGACAAATGATCCTTGGTGACCAAGTTCACTGTTCTCACACAGCTTAATAGCTGGAGTACTGCTCCTTGGCCACAGCTAGGAAAACTTGACGTGGTTGTCAAAAAAAAAAAAAAGGAAAGAAAGAAAGAAAAAAAAAGAAAAACTAGAGAAGAGGGGAAACCTTTGTTCTGAAGGTGAGAAGGAGCCTGAATGATCTCATGCCCTGAACATGTTTGTGGTTTACATCAGTATGTTTCCTTCACTTATTAAAGTTGTGAGTTTTTAAATAGTTTCTGCTCCAAACAAACAGATTATAGTATTTAAGAATTCCCACTTTTTAAAAGTATTTCCCTTTTCCTCCCTTTTCCACATGGGTTGGGATGTGAAGGATTTAATATTTGTTTTTAAGTTAAACAGTTTTTTTGTTACAGTATTTGCAAATATCAGCTATAACTGTGAGCTGTAGAGGCATATATCATTTTAAGAAAACCTGAGTGGAAAAAATATCTGAAACTTAAAGCACAGCAGTCTAATTTCCACCATACGACCAAAAATAATTCACTTCAGGGTTACTGTCAATGACAAGGTTCCCACAGTGCCTCATTTACTCATAAATATTATTGAGCCCCCACTATCTGTAAGGCAATGTTAGGTGCTGTTTACATAAAACAAGATTAATTTTATTAAAGTTTCATTTAATCCCTAAGTTTTTAGGCCCCAAATCTATTACATAAGACAATGCAAACTGGAAAAACAAATCCTTCCAGCTGAGGCTAAAACTTCCCTTCTGATTGGCAGATGCCTTTCTGACTTTTTTCCATAACAATTCATTAAAAATATTTTTTTGAAACCAGGATGGGCTTAGCATTCTCTGGTGAGAATCATTTCCAGTTGCACTAAATCTAGGGAATCCTTCACTCTGTAGCCTCATTAGGCACACGTGGCCACTCTTACTCTGCCATGTGGAAATCACAGAAATGTTTTAGAATGCAATTTAGCAATAAGTATAAAGAATCACCAACATGTTCACTTCCTTCACTGATTTCATTTCAAAAATAATCCTAAGGAAATAATCCAAAATAAGGGAAAAGCATATTCCGTATTATAGCAGGTTATTTAGAATAAAGAAAATATCCTTCAAAATAACCTAAAACGCCCTTTGAAATAATTTAAATATTAAAGGCATAGCCAGTTAAGTACAGTACAGTCTCTAGATGGAATATTACACAGCCACAAAAATTATGACACAACATGAAGAATGAATAACCACTCATGGCAACTTTACATTAACTGGGAAAAAAATCAGAATGCAGAATTAAGTCTATAATATAACTACAAGTATTTTAACATAAATATTGCAAAAAATAAGAAAGTAGTAGTTTTACATGAAAGATAGATGAAATCTCTACTTCAGGCTCAGTCTATTGAGCCCTGAGGCATGGCTGAAAACCTACAAATGGCATCATTATCATTCAAGATGATAGTACTTTTTTAAACCAGCTATTTCAATGTAGTACTTTCATTTACCAAATTCTGTTACCATTTTTACCCCTAATTCCATAAATGTACATTTAGAAGTACAGTTTGTCAAACTGTTGATTCTCATGACCTGATTAACCCTCTCATTAATCAGGCATGCCTTTTGTTTAGAAGTATTTTCCCCACTGTTTCATTTGAGATTAAATTGAGAAAATAACTACTGACAGGTTCATTTCTCTCTTCCTGTTTTGGGACACACTGTAAGCACATTTTGTCTTTCCCCATTCTCTCCAGTTTCAGCATTTTATTCAGTTTGTTGTGGCTTTAAACAACTTTCCCTTCCCTAGTTAATTCACTAGCCCAGCAGCTTCAAGGGACAGGATGAATCCTTTCCATGTTCCCTTTATTCTACCTTTGAGCGGGGACTGTCCAGAACTTCCTCAGAATTTCTACCTAAGAATGTTCTAGAGCAAAAATGTTCCTCAGGAATTTCCTGTTGTCACCTGTCCTGCTTCTATACCAATGAGCACAATGTCAGGAGTAAGCCTTTAGGACCACTCCCTAAAAAAGTAACTGTGACTTCTCATTCCTACTTCACATAAAGTTTATTCCCCGCCCCCTCCTGCCCCGCAAAGAGCTTCTTGAGAGACTGAAACAATGTGGCTAAAAGGAAGGCCAAAAGGAGGGAGGTGATCTCTTAATAGAACTCAGTATTTAATCCTCCCCCACCCCTAACCTCTGCCCAGAATAGATGACACAGAAGGATTGGGAATTGTTTTGGTAGAGAAGAGGAACATGACCGTGAATATACTCCATTCTATTTGAGAATGAGAGAGCCTACCCACATAAGAGAAAATGTAAATCATCCCCCAACATTTTAACTTCCTTCCTGAAATACACCTAGACCTACCAGTTTACAATAATTTTTAAAAAGTGCCAAATATGCCCCCAACTTACAGTGCTAAAACCACTGTGGCTACCTAAACTCAGAAGGCCCCTGTGAAGCAACCAAAGAAAGTTTAACCCTTTCTTGGAAGTAGAATAAAAGTTCTGCCAGCGTTCTCTCAGTTCTTCATAACCAAAAAAAAAAAAAAAAAATTTACTGAGCAAATGTTCTCTCTGTGTGTCATTCCTCATGAGTCAGACACCTTCTATCCACTATACTGTGTGCCCACTTGACATCTTTCCTCCAGAATTGGCTTTCTTTAATTAAATCCTTCAGCACTAATGTCCCAAAGCATTCTGTGAGTCAGGCTTTCCTAGGGTTAAGACTTTTGAAATGACCAGCAGAGAGATGGACTCTAACTAAGACTACTACAGCTGCAGCAGCTACTGCAGTGACTTTTTCACCAAGAGGAGGCCAATTCAAAACAAACGTTGTTCTCTTAACCCATAGAAGTTCATGACTTCTTTTTTTTTCTCTGCAATGAGGAAGATGAAGTTCTCAGACTTCTGTATTCATATTCCAGTGAACGAACCTAGATTACGAAAAGGCTTTTTTTGACAAAGGGTTGGGGCTATTCCTAGAGACTCTACTTCATCATTAATGAGAAAACATTTGTGACAACCATCCCAACACATCAGTCATTGAGATCTTGGTATCACGGTTGAGAACCACCATACTGATGCACTCTAGCTTTCTATAAATTCAATGTAACAGAAGGTCTAGGCTTTGGAGGCTGTACTGGACCTGAATAAGTGATCTAAAGATTGTTTCTGACTTTTCCATTACCTACTTCCCTCCCATATTAGATTGCATCTAGAACACTAAATAGGTTTTCATTTAAATATACCAACAGCTGATTACAAAGTATTTTGAGGCTATGTCTCAGTGCAGTAGATAAAAGAACTGCGGTTGATTTGTATCATCTACCATGGTCATTAGATTTCAGGAGTGTTTGCAAATGGTACTGTGTATTTCCTGACTCTGTATCATTAGACCTTTACAGGAGCAAAGGGTAACAGCCCGATCTCAAACTCATCTGCCTTATTTTAATCATTATTAAGTTACTTTTTTCTAACTTCACTTTTTTTATGTTGAATTATTTCTGCAACCATTTAACTTGATCTTTTCAGTTCCAACTGAAAACATAAAATTATAGTATGTAAGCAGTGGACACATATTTTATCCTTCTTACAATTAATTCACCATCTAAAGCAGCGGTCTCCAACCTTTTTGGCATCAGGGACCAATTTTGTGGAAGACAATTTTTCCACAGATGTGGGGGAGGTGCGGGGGGATGGATTCAGGATGAAACTGTTCCACCTCAGATCATCAGACATTAGTTAGATTCGCATAAGGAACACGCAACCTAGATCCTCACATGCACAGTTCACAATAGGGTTTGCGCTCTTATGAGAATCTAATGCCAGTGCTGATATGACAGGAGGCAGAGCTCAGGCAGTCATGCTCACTCACCCAACACTCACTTCCTGCTGTGGGGCCCGGTTCCTAACACGCTACGGACCAGTAGCAGTTCACGGTGTGGGGACTGGGGACCCCTGATCTAAAGCATAACTTCAACGGTCTATTCCTGAGATTTTATCTCAAAAAAAAACTAGTAATAATTATAAACAAGATTACAAGGGAAGATTACAAGGGGGTACTAATATTATACTTTGTCTTCTTCACATAATCAATATGCATTAGCCTTAAAATCACAGAAAAGTTAAAAAGTTAGAAAAAATTCAAATACAAGTTGGAATCCTAAAAAGAATGAGACAACTATCTAAAATAGTCCTGTTCATCAAATCACAGTAAAAGCAATATTCAAATAAAAATGGATACTAGGCTTAATAGCTGGGTGATGAAATAATCTGTACAACAAACCCTCATGATGTAAGTTTACCTGTGTAACAAACCTGCACGTGTACCCCTGAACTTAAAATAAAAGTTAAAAAGTAAAATAAATTAAAACTCCATATAAATAAAAATTAATGACATAGGAGAAAAAAAGAGAACTTTGGATACTCTTAAGAAAATATGTATGGGGGGGTGTGTGTGTGTGTACATGTGTGTACATATTTTAAACTATTTTTCTATTGAAATGAATCTTAACGTGCATTTATTATCCTGTTCTTTCAAAATGCTGATTTCAAATAAACATCCCTCCCCGACTGGACAAACCACCTTTATGATTATGACCTTACCAGAACTTCCTTGCTTGTTTGTGCACACTCTGAAATCTAAAGGTACGTTCAACTCCAGACTGGATGAAGTGTGATGGAGTAGATGGGAAAGGAAAGGAATAACTTGCATAAGCAAGAGCAAAGGAAAATGCCCTCCAAGCCTGAGGCAAAAGATGGTGTGTCCCAAAGCAATTCACTGTCAGCTCAACTCTTTTTTTTGCAAGACTTGTATTTTATGTTTTAAAATACAAGGGAGAGAGGTTGATTAATGAGTACAGATACACAGTTTGATAGAAGAAATAAGACCCAGTGTTTGATACATCAGTAAGTTGACTATAGCTTATAATAATTTATTGTATTTTCAAAAGAGCTACAAGAGAATAATTCAAACATTTCTAGCTTAAAGAGAAAACAATACTTGAGGTGATGTACAACCCAACTACACTGATTTGATCTTTATAAATTACCTAAATGTATTAAGTTATCACATATATCCCCAAAATATGTACAGCTATTATCAATTTTTTTAAAAAATTTAATGCAAGGGAATTTTATATCATACTCACAGCACATTTGTGCTTTCTTTGTGTTTTTTGTTTTGTTTTGTTTTTTTGAGATAGAGTCTCGCTCTGTCTGGAATGTCCAGGCTGGAATGCAGCGGTGTGATGATGGCTCACTGCAACCCCTGCCTCCTGGGTTCAAGCGATTCTCGTGCCTCAACCTCCCAAGTAGCTGTGATTACAGGCATGCACTACCATGCCCAGCTAGTGGTTTTATTTTTAAGTAGAGATAGGGTTTTGCCATGTTGGCCAGGCTGTTCTCAAACTCCTGGCCTCAAATGATCTGCTTGCCTCGGCCTCCCAAAGTGCTGGGATTACAGGCATGGACCACCGCTCCTGGCCCCATAGCACATTTGCTTTAATACAAAAGTCATATTACTATTCTCTTCTTACATGTTGGAGTAAAATTATGCCATTTTTATCCTGCTGCTTTGGGTCTCTCAGCAATGAAAAGGAGCGCACGGGGTGCCCCAGGAGTCTGAGCAGTAAGGGAAAGCCGGCTTGCTGCTGTGTATACTTTCTGATCCAACCTGGACCCCATGAAACAGTTTCCACCTTGGTCAGTTTGGGGTAAACGCTACCATTTATGGTTCCCCACAGTAACACAGGGCTGTCTTTCATCTTCTAATTCTAGGACATCTCCAGGAAGTGGAGGAAAAAATGTGCCAACCAATCTATAGAAAACCTGCCCAGGTTTGGCTGTTAGCCAGGAAATCCTATACTTGTTGCTCAACAACTTGCTTTCTGAGGAACAATTCCCTTTATTCAGAGCTCTATAGGAATCCAGCTGCTCTCTCTGAGGTGAAACCAAGCACAGTGGCATTCCAAAGCCCCACGTTCCACCAAACACTGATTCCGGCTAGCTGCTGGGCATGACCAATGCATACCATGGAACCACCCTGGCTGATGGAGGCTGTCTCACAACAGACTCCCCATACCCAGTGGGTTCCAAGATTTAAAAGGTAACATGCTCCCTATCCTCATCATGGGACATTCTATATCTGTGCATATCCAATAGGAAGCCACTAACCGTATGTGGCCACTGGGCACTTGAAATATAGCTAGTAGAACAGAGGTGTGCTGTATAATATACACCCCAGATTCAGAAGAGTTCGCAAAAATAATGTAAAATATCTCACTGACAAATTTTTACATTGATTATGGGCTGAAATAATATTTTATATAACAATGAATTAAATAAAATATATTATTAATATTAACTTTTCGTTTTACTTTTTTGATGTGGCTACTAAAATTTTTAAATTATGTATGCCGTTCATATGTGTAGCTTACATTATATTTCTATTAGACAGTATTACTCTTGATAAGCCTTAAACACAGAAAATCCCAGCCTTGTATATACATCAATGAGATTTTAGTATCTTCCAGATAATCTACCATGATTAATCCTTCAACCACTTGGTTCTACATTAGAGATTCCAGCCTTGGGTCTTCAAGGCCTTCCATCACCAAGAATCCTCTCTTGAGAAACAATCCTAGGGAAACTGACATCTTAATCCATTTTTGGTATCAAATCCACTTAATAACTAAGAGAGCTTAGCAAGCTGATATGAGGGTCAGATCTTGTTTAACCTGTGACAGAGTACAGTACAGGAAGGAGGAAGAGGAAGTGGCCAGAAAGGATCAGTCAGAGTGATTGAGGTGAGAGGGTATCAAAAAATCAACTTTCCCTTGCAGTCAGGTGATCCCAGTAGACAGAACCTCAATATACATTATGTTTACACATGCATATGTACACGCACACATACACACATACACACAGAGTACTAACACAGGTATACACATTTAGCACTAACACCAGGGTAATCTTGAAAACTGCCAATGAGAAAAGGTTGTAAGCACTTTAATTTCTCATTCTTTCTACTTAGTGATTTAGAATAAAGAATACATGAAAAGATGGTTATTTTGCTTTGGGATAATACAGCCTAGACATTGGAAGAAAGATTTAATAACCATTTTCAAATATGTGAAGGGTTACTACAGAGTGTCAGTACATCAGAGTGGATCACTAAGGAAAATCGAAATACCTCCCTGGCAGCTTTCTTAAAATAGTGTAGCCTCTCATCTGCCTGGAATGGATTAGGTGTAATCCACACTGAAGGTGAAAGGCTAAATAGCTGTCGAGTTTGTAACTGCCACAATGATTTACATTAGGAAGTAAATCAAAATCCCCACCTAACCCACCTGGTACAGGAAGATTTCCTTCATGAGGTGGAGCTTAGAAGAGGATGTGGAATAGAGGAGGGTCTACATGACTGTTCCACTTTGTTGTATTACAAGAAAATGAACTCCTTTCCCTTGCTGAGAACATCTGGCCATTTCCTGCCTACTCCTTACTCTCGCCTCAACCCCCATGCAGATACATGCACACACACACACTAAAATTTCCCTTACTGAATCCCACTCATCTTTCCAGCCCCAACTAACATTCCAAGCCTTCTATAAATCCTTCAGGACCACCTCAGCTCATCCATACTCTGGACCTCTTTAGTGTTATATGCACCTGTAGATTACATTGCAGCTAAATCTCTCAACCAGCTCGCCAGAATAGCTCATGTCCTTCATTCCCTGTGTGAAACATACATGGCACAGTAAATACACTTGGCTAGGAAGTTACTTTCTAATATGCCAGTGTACTTCAGCTCCTAACAGTTGAGCTGGATACTTACCAAGAGTCACTGTGTTTGTTTGTTCCCAAACCTGTTAATGTCAGACATAGACATGCTTATGACAGGTGTATGCTGTTAGTATTTACATAATTTAATTAAATATTACATAAAATGAGTACAAAAAGAAAGCAGGTTGCTTTATTCTGAAAACTACATTGGAAAGAGTTTTTTAAAGGTGAACTGCTTTTTAAAAACTGCTGCTGTTAACGATCTCAGGGAATTTTTTTTTTTTTTTTTTTTTGAGATGGTGTTTTGCTCTTGTCACCCAGGCTGGAATGCAATGGTACAATCTCGGCTCAATGCCTCTACCTCCTGGGTTCAAGTGATTCTCCTGCCTCACCCTCCTGAGTTGCTGGGATTACAGGTGCCCGCCACCACACCCAGCTAATTTTTGTATTTTAGTAGAGACAGGGTTTCAACCATGCTGGCCAGGCTGGTCTGGAACTCCCGGCCTTAGGTGATCCACCTGCCTCGGCCTCCCAAAGTGCTGTGATTACAGGTGTGAGCCACCATGCCTGACCACAAGGAATTTTTAAATCTAAAATGATTCTACACTCAAGAGTGGTTTACAAATATTTTTAAGTTCTCATTCTACATTAAAGCAATCAATACTTTTAAATTATAGAAGAGATATCCAAGAGAAAATGATTGATGTAGACCCCAAGAAGATCCTTAATCAAATAAAAGATCTTGGTTCTACATCAAAAGATTGGTAAATAAATACACATCTAGATGCTTTAAGTTGCTGTAATGTGTTTAAGTATGTATGTATCACAGACTTATGACTTCCCACTTGAACCATGTTTTCTTAATGATCTGAGCAACAATCAGTCCAGATGATGTTGGTTTAGAGGGATTCTATTGTTTTTGTAGGTATGTGGCCTCAAACTCACAATGATTATTATTACCTCTTTCAGAGAAGAGACTGTTTTGGTCCACAGCTGTCAGCATTCCACACAGGATCAAGTATTTTACAAAAGGTAAAAGTCACAGTTGCCTAGAAATTGGAAGACCCAAATGCGGGTGCAAACTCACCACTTTGCCAAATTTCAGTTATAAGCAATTTTCAGATTCTACATGTTATAAAACAGGAGCCATAACACTAGACCTACTTACTTCAAGGTGTATGTACAGGAAACAATGTAGACAATATTAGAAAGGCAATTTGAAAAGTGCAAAGAGCTACATACATGTAAGGCTGTGCAGTGGATGCTAAATACGTTTTTCTGAAATGAGTGAGTAAAGAACGATGGAAACAAACAAGCAACTCCCTAAGACTCCAATGGCACGGAGAAAGGATTGTTTTGAAAGTTGACATAATTTTCAGTGTCTGAGGTGATGGATGTTTGAGGTGATGGATATACTAATTATCCTGATTTGATCATTACACATTATATATGGGTATATAAATACCACTATACTCCATAAATATGTAGTTATTATGTGTCCATTAAAAATAATAATAGTAATAATAAAGTGCCCTGTATTGATGCAAGGTTGGCCTGAACACAGAATTTCAACTGACTAGCAAAGTAGGTAAATCTCATAAGTTTTATTGGCTTTCATATCTTCCATTCCTTGCTCTGGTATTTATTTTTCTTTTTTCAGACTATCTTAGCAAACTACATATAAAGAATAATCAGAGAAAAGTAATTCTTGGCTGTGTTTCTACCTCTTCTGCCTGCCAGAAAAGGAAACATCCATTGTTGAGTAGGACCCATTTCATTCATGAGTCTAAGAAGCAATAAGTCCTCTTAAAATACCTATTTCAGGCCAGGCATGGTGGTTCACGCCTGCAAACCCAGCACTTTGGGATGCTGAAGTGAGTGGATTGCTTGAGGCCAGTAGTTCAGGGCCAGCCTGGACAGCATGATGAAACCCTGTCTCTACCAAAAATACAAAAATTAGCCAGTCTCATAAACCGGTCTCGAAAGAAAAAAATTAAATAAAACACAATTTTAAATAACTATTTCATTTAAATGGTTAGTGACGCTTTCGCTGATCAGCAATGAAGAGCCTTTGCATACACAAACCAACTTATATGAAGTTAGTCACTGCCCAGAGGAAGAAATAGGCCACTGATGTTCCCAAGAATGTAAAGAGGAAGTGGACTTCTCAGGATCTTATTTAAGGTCAGATATTTTCACAACTCAAGAGGTATGGTCTTATATGGCTACCATTTCCATGCATTTTCTCTAAGTGCCATCTGCAGTTGTTTCAGGATGTCTAACGTCTCCCTTAAAACGTAAACTGTGAGTAATCGCTTAAGAAGCCATAGCCCATCACTGCAGCAAAGCATTTTCCAAACTGAGACTGCAGTTCAGTATCCCCGCTGACTGCTGTTGACTCAAGGCAGCTACCTGATATGAAATGTGCTAAAGTTATAGGTAAGAGCTGGTCTCATCCTTTTCCTCCTATCATTTCCTAAAACAAAACTGCATGTGGCCTGTTGTAGTAGCTATTTGGAGCTCTTAAACGGGTTTTTCAACTTCTGTTCTTTTGGACCCCTGACATAAACTGTAAATTGTGTTTCATTGGTTTTTATGAATATTATTTAATGAATACGGTCCAATGAGATAATGTCTTATTTTCTCCAGGCTTTTTCACATGTTTACCCAAACACTGGCAATAAAGGAGATAAAGTCAGCTCACAGCTAGTTTGATTTAAGCATAATACATTTGTGAAAAGTGGTTGAATTCTCTGTTCCACATTTTTTCACTAGAACAACTGAGTTTTTAAACCACCTCGGGTTTTAAAAGTCATGGATGGCTTTTGTCGGCCCTCCTTGCCTTGGTCTTCCTGAGTTCGGTGCATACCAAAGTGTGATGAAAACAGATGCCATTTGTAAGTATCTCAAGCCTCCACAAAGTTTAAATTTCACAACTACTTGGATTCTCTTAATAGCTGTTTTCCCTATGCTAACAGACTTATCAAACAGTTGTTTTAAGGGGATATAGCCTTAAAGCTGAAAACAGTTGTTTTAAAACAAAAGTAAAGGTGAACTCAAATAAAGAATAATAATCTCATGGTAAAAAGAAGTACAGGAATAAAAAAATTTATTATTTACATGGTTAAAATTAGAAGCCTAATATAAAGTATGCAAAAATAATTATAAGAATAGATCTATAAATATGCCCTCTCATGCACCCTGTCTCATGAAATCAAATTTGCGCATATGTTCTGGGGGTTAACAGACTGTCTCTAAAGCCCATCCATAGATTCCCTAGGAATGTTCATTCCTGTACCAGAAATGTCCTATTAAAATCAGGGACAAGAATGCCTACTACCACCATTACAAATTACCATTTGGGGAAAGAGAGAGACAATTCAGTAAGAAAAAAAGCAAATATTTAAATAGTAAAAGAAGTAATAGAGCTATTATTACTTGTAGAATATGATGCTATACTGAGAAAATCCCAACATTATAAACTGAAAAACTAAATTAAGTATGAGCAGTGTTTTCATAATTATTTTACTTTTATGTGGTACAATGTGATGTTTTTATGTATGTCTACAATTTAGAGTGATTAAATCAAGCTTATTAACATATCCATCACTTAACTTCATTGATACTTTTGTGGTGATACATTTGAAATTACTCTCAGTTATTTTGAAATATACAACATATTATTGATTACAGTCATCCTGCTATGCAGTAGATCTCAACTATTCTTGTCTAGCTGAAACTCTGTGCCCTTGGACCAGTAATTCCCCATTCCTTCACTCTTCTCCTACCCACTGCCTCTGAGAACCATTATTCTTCTATGAATTCAACTTTTTTCTTATTATACTTTAAGTTCTGGGATACTTGTGCAGAACATGCACACTTGTTACATAGGTATACACGTGCCATAATGGTTTGCTGCACCCATCAACCTGTCATCTACATTAGGTATTCCTCCTAATGTTATCCTTCTCCCAGCCCTCCACCCTGCAACAGGCCCCAGTGTGTGATGTTCCCATCCCTGTTTCCCTGTGTTCTCATTGTTCAACTCCCATTTAGGAGTGACAACATGTGGTGTTTGGTTTTCTGTCCTTGTGATAGTTTGCTGAGAATGATGGTTTCCAGCTTCAACCATGTCCCTGCAAAGGACACAAACTCATCCTCTCTTATGGATGCATAGTATTCCATGGTGGATATGTGCCACATTTTCTTTATCCAGTCTATCATTGATGGGCATTTCAGTTGGTTCCAACTCTTTGCTGTTGTAAATAGTGCTGCAATAAATATACATGTGCATGTGTCCTTATAGTAGCACGATTTATAATCCTTTGGGTATATACCCAGTAATGCGATTGCTGGGTCAAATTGTATTTCTGGTTCTGGATCCTTGAGGAATCACCACACTGTCTTCCACATGGTTGAACTAATTTACACTCCCACCAACAGTGTAAAAGCATTCCTATTTCTCCACATCCTCTCCAGCATCTGTTGTTTCCTGACTTTTTAATGACCATCATTCTAACTGGCGTGAGATGGTATCTCATTTTGGTTTTGATCTGCATTTCTCTAATGACCAGTGATGATGAGATTTTTTTCATATGTTTGTTGGCCACAGAAATGTCTTCTTTTGAAAAGTGTCTGTTCACATACTTCACCCACTTTTAGATGAAGTTGTTTTGTTTTTTTCTTGCAAATTTGTTTAAGTTCCTTGTAGATTCTGGATATTAGCACTTTGTCAGATGGATAGACTGCAAACATTTTCTCCCATTCTGTAGGTGATCTGGTCACTCTGATAATAGTTTCTTTTGCTGTGCAGAAGCTCTTTAGTTTAATTAGATCCCATTTGTCAATTTTGGCTTTTGTTGTCATTGCTTTTGGTGTCTGAGTGATGAAGTCTTTGCCCATGCCTATGTCCATGCCTACAGTATTGCCTAGGTTTTCTTCTAGGGTTTTTATGGTTTCAGGTCTTATGTTTTAAGTCTTTAAACCATCCTGAGTTAATTTTTGTATAAGGTGTAAGGAAGGGATCCAGTTTCGGTTTTCTGCATATGGCTAGCCAGTCTTCCCAACACCATTTATTAAAAAGGGAATCCTTTCCCCATTGCTTGTTTTTGTCAGGTTTGTCAAAGATCAGATGGTTATCGATGTGTGGCATTATTTCTGAGGCCTCTGTTCTGTTCCACTGGCCTATATATCTATTTTGGTACCAGTACCATGCTGTTTTGGTTATTGCAGCCTTGTAGTATAGTTTGAAGTCAGGTAGCGTGATGCCTCCAGCTTTGTTCTTTTTGCTTAGGGTTGTCTTGGCTATACAGGCTCTTTTTTGGTTCCATATGAAATTTAAAGCAGCTTTTTCTAATTCTGTAAACAAAGCTAATGGTAGCTTGATGGGGATAGGATTGAATCTATAAATTACTTTGGACAGTATGGCCATCTTTACTATATTGATTCTTCCTATCCACGAACATGGAATGTTTTTCCATTTGTTTGTGTCCTCTCTTATTTCCTTGAGCAGTAGTTTGTAGCTCTCCTTGAAGAGGTCCTTCACATCTCTTGTAAGTTGTATTCCTAGGTATTTTATCCTCTTTGTAGCAATTGTGAATGGGAGTTCACTCATGATTTGGCTCTCTGTCTGTTATTGGTGTATAGGAATGCTTGTGATTTTGCACATTGATTTTGTATCCTGAGACTTTGCTGAAGTTGTTTATCAGCTTAAGGAGATTTGGGGCTGAGACAATGGGGTTTTCTAAATATACAATCATGTCATCTGCAAACAGAGACAATCTGACTTCCTCTCTTCCTATTTGAATTCTCTCTCTCTCTCTCTCTCTCTCTCTTTCTTTCTTTCTTTCTTTTACCTGATGGCCCTGGCCAGAACTTCCAATACTATGTTGAATAAGGGGGTGAGAGAGGACATCCTCATCTTGTGCCAGTTTTCCAAGGGAATGCTTCCAGCTTTTGCCCATTCAGTATGATAATGGCTATGGGTTTGTCATAAATAGCTCTTATTATTTTGAGATACATTCCATCAATACCTAGTTTATTGAGAGTTTTTAGCATGAAGGTGTGTTGAATTTTATCAAAGGACTTTTCTGCATCTACTGAGATAATCATGTGTTTTTTGTCATTGGTTCTGTTTATGTGACGGATTATTTTTATTGATTTGCATATGTTGAACCAGCCTTGCATCCCAGGGATGAAGCTGACTTGATCGTGGTGGATAAGCTTTTTGATGTGCTGCTGGATTCAGTTTGCCAGTATTTTACTAAGGATCTTCGCATCGATGTTCATCAGGGATATTGGCCTGAAATTTTCTTTTTTTGTTGTGTCTCTGCCAGGTTTCGGTATCAGGATGATGCTGACCTCATAAAATGAGTTAAGGTGGAGTCCTTCTTTTTCTATTGGAATAGTTTCAGAAGGAATGGTACCAGCTCTTCTTTGTACTTCTGGTAGAATTCAGCTGTGAATCCATCTGGTCCTGGGCTTTTTTGGGTTAGTAGGCTATTAATTACTGCCTCAATTTCAGAACTTGTTATTGATCTACTCAGGTATTCAACTTCTTCCTGGTTTAGTCTTGAGAGGGTGTATGTGTCCAGGAATTTATCCATTTCTTCTAGATTCTCTACTTTATTAGCATAGAAGTGTTTATAGTATTCTCTGATGATAGTCTGTACTTCTGTGGGATCAGTGGTGATATCCCCTTTATTTTTTATTGTGTCTATTTGATTCTTCTCTCTTTTCTTCATTAGTCTTGCTAGCACTCTATCTATTTTGTTGATCTTTTTGAAAACCCAGCTCCTGTATACATTGATGTTTTGAAGGGTTTTTGTGTCTCTATCTCCAGTTCTGCTCTGATCTTAGTTATTTCTTGTCTTCTGATAGTTTTTGAGTGTGTTTGCTCTTGCTTCTCTAGTTCTTTTCATTGTGATGTTAGGGTGTCAATTTTAAATCTTTCTCACTTTCTTCTGTGGGCATTTGGTGCTATAAATTTCCCTCTAAACACTGCTTTAGCTGTGTCCCAGAGATTCTGGTACAGTGTGTCTTTGTTCTCACTGGTTTCAAAGAAATGATTTATTTCTGCCTTAATTTCGTTATTTACCCAGTAGTCATTCAGGAGCAGGTTGTTCCATTTCATGTAGTTGTGTGGTTTTGAGTGAGTTTCTTAATCCTGAGTTCTAATTTGATTGCACTGTGGTCTGAGAGACAGTTTGTTATGATTCCTGTTCTTTTGCATTTGCTGATGAGTGTTTTACTTCCAATTATGTGGTCAATTTTAGAATAAATGTGATGTGGTGCTGAGAAGAGTGTTTATTCTGTTGATTTGGGTTGGAAAGTTCTGTAGATGTCTATTAGGTCTACTTGGTCCAGGGCTGAGTTCAAGTTCTGAATATCCTTGTTAATTTTCTGTCTCATTGATCTGTTTAATATTGACAGTGTGCTGTTAAAAGTCTCCCACTACTATTATTTGGGACTCTATGTCTCTTTGTAGGTCTCTAAGAACTTGCTTTATGAATCTGGGTCCTCCTGTATTGCGTGCATATATATTTAGGATACTTTACTCTTCTTGTTGCATTGATCCCTTTACCATTATGTAATGCCCTTCTTTGTCTTTTTTGATCTTTGTTGGTTTAAAGTCTGTTTTATCAGAGACTAGGATTGCAATCCTTGCTTTTTTTTTTTTCTTTCCATTTGCTTGGCAAATATTCCTCCATCCCTTTATTTTGAGCCTATGTGTATCTTTGCATGTGAGATGAGTCTCCTGAATACAGCACACGAATGAGTCTTGACTCCTTATCCAATTTGCCAGTCTGCGTCTAATTGGGGCATTTAGCCCATTTACATTTAAGGTTACTATTGTCATGTGTGAATTTGATCCTGTCATTATGATGCTAGCTGGTTATTTTTGCCCATTAGTTGATGCAGTTTCTTCAGTGTCGATGGTCTTTACAATTTGGTATGTTTTTGCAGTGGCTGGTACCAGTTTTCCCTTTCCATGTTTAGTGCTTCCTTCAGGAGCTTTTGTAAGGCAGGCCTGGCAGTGACAAAATCTCTCATCATTTGCTTGTCTGTAAAGGATTTTATTTCTCCTTCGCTTATGAAGCTTAGTTTGGTTGGATATGAAATTCTGGGTTGAAAATTCTTTAAGAATGTTGAATATTAGTCCCCACTCTTTTCTGGCTTGTAGGGTTTCTGCAGAGAGATCCGCTGTTAGTCTGATGGGCTTCCCTTTGTGGGTAACCCGACCTTTCTCTCTGGTTGCCCTTAACATTTTCCTTCATTTCAACCTTGGTGAATCTGATGATTATGTCTTGGAGTTGCTCTTCTCGGGGAGTATCTTTGTGCTGTTCTCTGTATTTCCAGAATTTGAATGTTGGCCTCTCTTGCTATCAGTTCTCCTGGATAATATCCTGAGGAGTGTTTTCCAACTTGGTTCCATTCTACCCGTCACTTTCAGGTACACCAATCAAACGTAGCTTTGGTCTTTTCGCATAGTTCCATATTTCTTGGAGGCTTTGTTCGTTCCTTTTCATTCTTTTTTCTGTAAACTTGTCTTCACACTTTATTTCATTAAGTTGATCTTCAATCTCTGATATCCTTTCTTCCGCTTGATCAATTCAGCTATTGATACTTGTGTATGCTTCACGAAGTCCTTGTGCTGTTTTCCAGTTCCATCAGGTCATTTATGTTCTTCTCTAAACTGATTATTACTCTAGATTACCCTAACCTTTTTTCAAGGTTCTTAAATTCCTTGCATTGGGTTAGAACATGCCCTTTCAGCTCAGAGGAGTTTGTTATTAGCCAACTTCTGAAGCCTACTTCTGTCAATTCATCAAACTCATTCTCTGTCCAGTTTTGTTCCCTTGCTGGTCAGGAGTTGTGATCCTTTGGAGGAGAAGAGGTGTTCTGGGTTTTGGAATTTTCAGCCCTTTTGTGCTGGTTTTTCCTCATCTTCGTGGATTTATCTACCTTTGGTCTTTGATGTTGGTGACCTTTGGATGGGGTTTTTGTGTGGACGTCCTTTTTGTTGATGTTGATGCTATTCCTTCCTGTTTGTTAGTTTTCCTTCTAACAGGCCCCTCTTCTGCAGGTCTGCTTGAGTTTTGCTGGAGGTCCACTCCAGACCCTGTTTGCCTGGGTATCACCAGCGGAGGCTGCAGAACAGCAAAAATTGCTGCCTGTTCCTTCCTCTGGAAGCTTCATCGCAGGGGGGCACCTGCCAGATGCCAGTCAAAGCTCTCCTGTATGAAGTGTCTGTCAACCCCTGATGGGAAGTGTCTCCCCATTAGGAGTCACAGGGGTCAGGGACCCACTTGAGGAGGCAGTCTGTCCCTTAGCAGAGCTCAAGCACTGTGCTGGGAGATCTGCTGCTCTTTTCAGAGCTGGCAGGTAGGAACGTTAAAGTCTGCTGAAGCTGCGCCCACAGCCACCCCTTCCCCCAGGTGCTCTGTCCCAGGGAGATGGGAGTTTTATCTATAAGCCCCTGACTGGGGCTGCTGCCTTTCTTCAGAGATGCCCAGAGAGGAGGAATCTAGAGAGGCAGTCTAGCTACATTGGCTTTGCTGAGGTGCAGTGGGCTCTGCCCAGTTTGAAATTCCCCGTGACTTTGTTTACACTACGAGGGGAAAACCACCTATTCAAGCCTCAGTAATGGTGGACGTCCCTCCCCCCACCAATCTCAAGCATCCCAGGTCAACTTCAGACTGCTGTGCTGGCAGTGAGAATTTCAAGCCAGTGGATCTTGGCTTGCTCGGTTCTGTGGGGGTGGGATCCGCTGAGCTAGACCACTTGGTTCCCTGGCTTCAGCCCCCTTTCCAGGTGAGTGAATGATTCTGTCTCACTGGTGTTCCAGGCGCCACTGGGGTATGAAAAAAACTCCTGCAGCTAGCTGGGTGTCTGCCCACACGGCCACCCAGCTTTGTGCTTGAAATCCAGGGCCCTGGTGGTGTAGGCACCCGAGGGAATGTCCCGGTCTGCAGGTTGTGAAGACCATGGGAAAAGCGTAGTATCTGGGCTGGAACAGTGGCACCGTTCCTCACAGCACAGTCCCTCACAGCTTCCCTTGGCTAGGGGAGGGAGTTCCCCGACCCCTTGTGCTTCCCAGGTGAGGCGATGCCCCATCCTGCTTCGACTCGCCCTCCATGGGCTGCACTCACTGTCTAACCAGTCCCAATGAGATGAGCCGAGTACCTCAGTTGGAAATGCAAAAATCACGTGCGTTCTGCATTGATCTCATTGGGAGCTGCAGACCTGAGTTGTTCCTATTTGGCCATCTTGCCAGTCACCTCAAGGAAGAGAATTTAATAATGACTGGATAACCAGACAAATTTCCTAAAACTGGTTGTTCATTTCAACAAACATTTATTTAACATTTACTGCATGTCAAGTAACAGGGTAGGCACAAGGGGTACAAACATAGATAAGATTAAAGCCCTGTGTAATAACCTCTATTAGTAAAACCAATCAGAAGATATGTGAGAATAAAGAGTCCATTCATGATACATCAAGAACAACTAAACACAAAGCAACTCTACCAAGAAACATGTTGGATCTGTCTGAAGAAAATTACAAATCATCTTGAGAAATACAGAATTTTTTTAAAGATTGAATAGAGACATATACTATACTACTGATGGAGAAGACTAGCCATCATAAAGCAATTCCAGTGAAAGTCCTGACAGTAAATAGTTCCTTTACGGAAACTGACAAAATGTGCCAAAGTTCATCTGGAAGGGTGAGAAGAGCTAAAACATTTTGGGAATAAAAAGATAAGAAACGGCCCAGCATGGTGGCTCCTGTCTGTAATCCCAGCACTTTGGGAGGCCGAGGCAGGTGGATTACCTGACGTCAGGAGTTTGAGACCGGCCTGGCCAACATGGTGAAACCCTTCTCTACTAAAAATACAAAAATTAGCAGGGCATGGTGGCACATGCCTGTAATCCCAGCTACTCAGGAGGCTGAAGCACAAGAATAGCTTGAGCCCGGGAGCCACAGGTTGTAGTCAGCTGAGATCATGCCACTGCACTCCAGCCTGGCTGACAGAGCAAGACTCCGTCTCAAAAAAAAAAAAAAAAGTAGGTAAGAAACTGCTTTGTGATGGACACCTTCAAGGGAATATAGAACCCACAGACTGGGAGAAAATATTTGCAAAAAATACATCTGTTAAAGGACTGTTTATATGCAGTATATTTAAATATCCAAAATATATAAGGAACTCCTAAAACTCAACAATGAGAAAACAACCATCCCTATTAAGAAATAGGCTAAAGACCTTAGCAGACATTTCACCAAAGATATACAGATGTCAAATAAGCATATGAAAAGATTTGCAACATCATACATCATCAGAGAAAGGCAAATGAAAATAATAGTGAGATACCTTTACAAACCTATCACGATGACCTAAATTCAGAACACTGACAACATCAAATGCTGACAAGAATGTGAAGCAACAGGAACTCTCATTCAGTGCTGGTGGGTATGCAAAATGGTACAGCCACTTTGGAAGACAGTATGGTGGTTTCCTGCCAAACTAAATATACCCTTACCATATGTTCCAGCGACTGTGCTCCTTGGTATTACCCAAAGGAGTCGAAAACTTAGGTCCACACACAAAAAATAACCTGTACATAGATGTTTATAGCAGCTTTATTCACAATTGGCAGAACTTAGAAGTAACCAAGATGCCCATCAGTGGGTGAATGGATAAACAGCGGTATATCCAGACAATGGAATATTATGCAATGCTAAAAAGAAATGAGCTATCAAGCCATGACAAGATATGTAGAAAACTTAAATGCATATTACTAAGTGAAATAAGTCAGTCTGAAAAGGCTACATACTGTATAATTCCAACTATATGATATTTTGGAAAAGACAAAACTGTAGAGAGTAAAAAGATCGTAGTTGCCAGGGGTTAGGGGAAAGGGAGGGATGAACAGGCAGGGCACAGAGGATGTTTAGGGCAGTGAAACTATTCTATATCATACTATAATAGTAGATACATGTCACTATAAATTTGCCCAAACTCACAGAATGTACAAGAGTGAACCCTAAGGTAAACTATGGACTCTGGGTGATCGTGATACGTCAATGCAGGTTCATCCACTGTAACAAGTGTACTACTCTGTGGGAATGTTGATAATGACGAATGCTATGTATATGTGAGTGCAGGGAGTATATGGGAAATCTTTGTAACTGTTGCTAAATTTTGCTGTGAACCTAAAACTATTCTAAAAACTAAATTTATTTTTTTTAAAAAAAGGATAACAAACTTGCCCAAGCCCTTATTTAAAAGAGTTATAAAGGTAAAATAACAATGGTATTGAATGAAGATACAGAAAAGTCACTGGAACAGATGAGTGACCCCAGGTAACGCACTTCTACTAAAAAGAGCCTCACAGTTCAATGAGAACGAGAGGCAATATTTAATTATAATATGGGGGAACACTGCAAAAAAAGAGTGCTTTTAGATCTTTGTATCATACCATTCAGCAAATTAAATTAGTGATGGTTTTACGTTAAGTATGAAATGTTAATGTTTTAACGTTAAGTATGAAATGTTAATTTGCGTAAGCTTAGAAAATATCTGGACAACTTTAGTAACGATCAATGAAACACAATTTAAAATAATAAAGACATCTAATTTTTCACCTCTTAAATTGTGTAAGATTAAAAATTATGATGTTGAATGCTGGTAAAATTGAAGTTTGGTGAATATCCTAAAGGACACTTTGGAAATAGAAATTGGTATAATCTTTCTGAATGGTAACTTGGCAACATATATTAAACACCAGGCCTAATGACCCAGTAATTCTACTTCTAGAACATCATCAGAGAGGTAGTAAGAGGTCTATGTAACACAATTCACATTAAAATTCACTTTATTGTAGACAAATGTAGAAAGAGCCTAAGGGCTGTTTAACAATAGGAGAATGAGTAATTACACAGTAGAATATGACTTTTCAAAAATTACACATTCACAAAAAAGTATGGAAGCTCATCAAAAAAATTAAAAGAGAACTACCATATGATCCTGCAATATCTCATCTGAATATACACCCAAAGGAAAGGAAATCACTGTCTTGTAAAGATATCTGCACTCCCATGTTCACTGCAGCATTATTCACAATAGCCAGGATATTGAAACAACTGAAATGTCCCTCAACAGATGAATGGATAAAGAAGTTGTGGTACACATACATATTAATACATATACAGTACATATATATGTGTTAATATTAATGTACATATGTACATATATGTATTAATTTATTATGTGTACATATTTATACATATTTGTACATATTTATAATAATATTATGTGTACATATGTATGTATACATGTATGTATACCACAACTTCTTTATCCATTCATCTGTTGATATGTACATATATGTACAATAGAGTATTACTAAGCCTTTAAAAGAAGGGGATACTGCCATTTATGACAACATGGATGAACCTAGAGAATAGTATGCTAAGTATAAGCCACACAGAGAAAGAAAAATGGTGCATGATCTCAAACATGGAATCTAAAATTTTTAAAAATTGAATACAGTACATAGAAGCAAGAGAGTAGATGAGGGGGGTGGGGATGGGAGATGCAGGTCAAAGGGCACAAAGTTACAGTTATGTAGGATAAACAAGTCTAGAGTCTAACACACAGCATAAGGACTAAAGTTAATAATATTGTATTGTGTATTGGTAATTTGGCAAGGGAAAAGATTTTAGGTACTCTCATCATAAAAAGCAAACCAAAAGAGAAAAAGGTAACTATATGAGATGATGGACATGTTAATTTGTCAAGCAACTTAACATGTATATGTTTAATATGTATATTAAAACATCATGTTCTACACTTTAAGTATATACAATAAAAAATATACATTTATATCTAATTTGAAGATTTTTTATTAAATTTCTACCAAGCTAATATTATATAGAAAACACACAATTCAAAACAACACTGTAGGCATAATGAACTTCATTTGCTAATGTATACCTATGTGCACGCAACAGAAAACTAGAACAGCAATAGGGCTAGAGTTAATTTTACTTTATTCTTTATATTTTCAGTACTTTCCTAATTCTACAATGAAAATAAATACATATATTTATATATTTTGTTTTCAGAGGGAGGAAAACAGCATTATTTAAATAAAGAGTTACTACAGACAATATCAGAATTCAAAAAAGGACTTAAATTCATAGATAAAAGATCCATAAAGAATAGTGAAATCTGAATAAGGCCTACAGTTTTAGTTTACAGTAATATATATACCAATGCTGGTTTCTTAATTTTGAGAAATGTAATATAAGGTAATTTAGGTAATATTGGTGAGTAAGACAGTATTGGGAAACACCTTAAAGTTCAGTTACCTTAGTCAGAGAACTGGCCTGCTAGGAAGTGTTGGGAATTTGTCTTTGGGGCTTTGTCTCTCTATTATCTTTGCAACTTTGCTGTAAATCTAAAATTATCCTAAAAGAAAAAGTTACTTTAACAAAAGAAGATTCATAATGGGTAAAGAATTCTCATATCTGGAAGACGGGCTTTGCTTCTGAGGACATCATCACCAAGGGGAACCATGTTCACTTGTAAATCACCCCTTAGAAACCTCAGAAACATCAGTTAGTTTTGAGTGGCAGAACTGGGGGTGATTTTATGTTCTCATCTATTGATTTGTTTTATTAATTGATAGCTACATGGGTCAATGTAAATATATTTAATACTTTGAAGGTATCTGGAAACAAAATACCGCACTACCCCAGTAGGATATTACTTGCATTCTTTTCTTTCTTTTCTCATTTATCCAAGCAACCTTCCACATTCCTAACATGTGGTAATAATTCAACCTCTGTACTTTTCCAATCTTATTTATAAACACAGTTTTTCAGACTTTACTATCACAAAGCCCCAGAAATAACCTACCAAACCATTTTATTCCAGAAACGCCAATGGACCCTCATGGGTTTGCCATCTGCTGCCTGCTGCTGCCTCCCTCCATAACTCCTCCCCAAACATTCCAGATACTTCTCTAATTAATGAAGACCTCACCACTTGGATCCTATCTCTTCGTTGCAAGAGCACAGTTGAACATTTTTAGTATTCTGCAAGACTCAGAAACCTAGAAACTGGTACTATGGAGAAACTTCAGATTTCGTGAGATCCAAGGGTCAGGGTCGCTAGTTGCTTATTTCTAAGAGGAGTTAATTGATTGCAGAACCAAGAGCCCCCAATCCACCACTAGCACAGTCAGATCCCCTCCACCTTCCCCTTCACATATGGGGTATTGAAAACAGATCCTCCCCATGAAAAACACTGGTGAGTGCTCATCTAATTCAAACTCCTCATTTCATAGGGAAGAAAATACAAGAAAGTTAGGAGTGGGGGAACTAAGGTGGGAGGAGTTAAAGTTGACTATATTCTTATTTTATTTACCAGGCTATTGACAACTTACTAACTCCCCCCCGCCCGCATATTCCTATCCCTTCGTCCTCAGGGCAAACTCAGACCAAAGTTAAATGGGGGTGCTTTCAGTTTTTGCTTGCGATGGTGTTACATAAGAGTAACCCAAAGACCACAAGATAATGCTTAACCTAGCGAAGGAAGCAGGGCCTGTTCAAACTTGCTCTATTCACAGATGGGGGTGGGGTGGGCAGCACCCTCTTGTCACTGTGACAAGTGAGCTAAGAAAATGTATCCCAATTGCTGGCTTTTGAGCCTTTCTGGAATTAGATGCCATTTTGCAATTTCAAGGAAAAAAAGTAAATCTCCTTCTTTGCCATGTGAACTAAGGCGTAAAAGGGAGAAAATGTGTTTTCAGGATTTAAAGGACCTACTTATGCTCTTAACTGCTGAGTTATTTTCACCAGCAGACCTTGTCTTTGTGTAAGCCCTAGACTTCCGAGAAGTGGGGAAATGTCAGCAAGGGAGGTGGAAACACAGAGGGAGAAAGGAAAGAGAATTAGGTGGCTCTATGGAAGGAATGATAGTGACCTCTGATCTACACACTTCAGGCCAAATCCCCATACCCCTCAGCTGACCAGCTGTCTGATTAAGGTTCTTAAAAGACTGACATTGGGACAGGCCCGGTGATGCATGCCTGTAATCTTAGCACTTTGGGAGGCTGAGGCAGGTGGATCACGAGGTCAAGAGATTGAGACCATCCTGCCCAACATGGTGAAACCTCATCTCTACTAAAAATATAAAAATCAGGCTGGGCGTGGTGGCTCACATCTGTAATCCCAGCACTTTGGGAGGCCATGGTGGGTGGATCATGAGGTCAAGAGTTCAAGACCAGCCTGGCCAACATGGAGAAACTCCATCTCTACTAAAAAAACTACAAAAATTAGCTGGGTGTGGTGGCAGACACCTGTAATCCCAGCTACTACGGAGGCTGAGGCAGGAGAATTGCTTGAACTTGGGGGGCGGAGGTTATAGTTAGCAAAGATTGCACCACTGCACTCCAGCCTGGACAACAGAGTGAGACTCCATCTCAAAAAAAAAAAAAAGAAAAGAAAAGAAAAAAGATAAATACAAAAATTAACTGGGCGTGGTGGTGCATACCTGTAGTCCCAGCTACTTGGGAGGCTGAGGCAGGAGAATCTCTTGAACTCGGGAGGCAGAGGTTGCAGTGAGCCAAGATTGTGCCACTGCACTCCAGTCTGGTGACAGAGTAAGACTCCATCTCAAAAAAAAAAAAAAAAAAAAAAAGGACTGACATTGAACTTTAAGGTGTCTCCCAGGCCCATTTACTTGTCAAACACTTGCTCTGTTCACTCAAGAAATACTTCTGGTTCATTACTGGCCTGAAACCTCTCTCTCTTTCTCTCCATGTCTTACTGCCTAAGGCTGTACTGTCCAATACTGTAGCCACTAGCACATGTAGCTTTTGAGCAACAGAAATGTGGCTACTTCAAATTAAGATGTGTATACTAAAGAAATTAAAATTACATCTATGGCTCACATTTGTGGCTATAATTACATTTCTACAGGTCAACACTGCTCTAAAGATAATGTAGTACTAGAATTAGAGATATTTAAGCCCAAGCAACAAGTACAAGCTAATCTTCCTAAATTTTATGGCATTCTAGAAAACTGATTGGGGAACTGAGTCTTGATTAACTCATCCCAAGGTAAAATTCATTCATGGGATCATCTGACTCTTATCCATGAGTTCAACACAGAAAATATTGCAAAGCTCTGATGCTCCATTCAGGTCCAGAATAAATGCTCCCAATTCAATGTGAGCAGCTTTTTCCTCTGGGGATACATGAGAGTGAGAAGTGAGACTTGAGGATTCCGCCATAATGGAAGCAAAGAGAGGAAAACAGGGATGGAAGAGGAGGCAAGAAAGGGAGAGAGGGGAGGGTATAGATTAAGATAAAAAGAGAATAGAAGGGATAATGAAAGTATGCATGGAAACATGGAGATTAGGAAGAAACAGAGGTAGGGAAGAATATCTCTATGGTAGAATAAAACCTAGCATTCTTCTTACTGCTCAGAGTAATTCTGAAGGCTAAAACTGAGAAGGCCAGTATCAAAAATGAAGTGACAATGGCCCAGAGAGAGAACTCAAGAGGGTTACTCCACTCAGCAAAGAAAGGCAGCCCTTAGAATGCCCCTGAGCAAATGGATGCAGTCACATTATGTAACTCACTCACTTCTCTGCCTTTCATCTTTGTCAATGGCCATATACCCGCAATTTCACTAAGTGCAATTCCCATTTCAGAGAGTCTTTAAAGCAAGCAGCACTGCCTCACAAACCCATGAAAATAGGTCCTTTTCACTCTCTTATCTTGAATCTCAAAAAAAGCATACTCTTGCTCTGAACAGATATGGATTTCTTTGAGTTTTTAAGAGCCAATTATAGCACATCGCAACTACTGTACCCTATAATACTGTCTCCAGAGAGGGCTCTCCAGCAGATGCAGGGGGTCCCCATGATACAAAGGGCTGTGTTCTAAAAGTTCCTGTGTAAGGTGGTTGCCTAGTGCTTAGAACATATTTTCATGGAGAGGAAAATAAAACAGCAATGAATGGCTAGAAAGAGACCCAGTCTAGTCCAAAAAGTCTCCTTAACCATATGTGTAAACTATGCAACTGAAGAGTGCTCTTGGATCTGGGAGCCATGGTGCAGTGCAAGGCGGAGAAAAAGGAAAAGGAGACTGAAAACTCTCTGGCTACCTCCTGGATGGGAGGTGTCACTAGCCATTTCTTGAGGTCCCCAACAAGCTATAAGGTAAAAATCCTCATTTGAGAGAACCTGCACTGCTCACTGATACCCGCTATTTTTGCAGATTCACTCAGTGGCTCACAGAAACACTTGACAGAGTGCTGAGTGGCATGGATTTGGGAAGGATGCAGGGCAGCAAACAAGCAAGCTGGAGAGGGCAGTGGGATGGGGGCCTAAGAGGCTAAATCAGAGGTTCTCAAATGTTCTTAGTCCATGTCACTCTGGCGTCTCAGGTATTTTTTTCATGATATTTCTAGGCAAAGAGGAATATCTAACAGTTCCATGAGTTAAACAGGTAGATCCAAACAACTCAATAAATACTTATGTCCTAACAACTTAGTAACTATTTGAAAAGAAAAAGATATAAATTGATGAGAAGGTGATATTTTTATTTCATTCTTATATAGCCATAATTTTTAATGAGACCTACATGCTGCTGGGCACTATGCAGCTTTTCTAGCTTTGGAATTAGATGGGATTCTGCCACCCCATTTCCTGCTTCACATTGATTTTTATACCACACTGGCTATTTATCACAGCAACCCCTGAAAGCCCAGCTTTTCAAAGATATGACTTCATTGAAAGGAATGTAGTGATCTAATGTTAAAACTATGAACTACCTTAAGCCCGTAGTTCACATGGTAGCTGACAGATGCTGATTGTTTCAGTGTTTGCCTCAAAAAAAAAAAAAAAAATTCCCACAGCCTCTCCACGAATTCACTGTGGCACCCCAGGGTGCCTTCAGAGAATAGTTTGGAAAAAGGCAAGGCTAGAATCTTCCCAATGCAAACAATTAAGAGTATCCTTTCTGGTTTACATTTCACAGTAAGAAAAATGTAACCCACACTGAAATGGCCATGGGCTTGACCTCTGAACTAACCTCTGCCCTGCCCTTTTAAAAGTGTTCCACATTCAATTCACAGCATCCTTTGGGTAAGTGATTTACCCAAAAAGTGTTTTTCATTAATTGACATGTGAGATAAATGTTGAAGTAAATACAGACTAACAGAAAGAAGGTGCCATGTGTATGTTTTATTGATAATCATATAATTTTGCCCCTGGTAAGACTAAAAGAAAAATAAAGTCTAAGACAAGCAAAGATTACATTGAGGCCAAAAAAAGGAGGAAATTCAGGTTTGTCAATTCATTCACTCATTCATTCATCCATTCATTCTACAGATGTTATAAAGTTTCTGTCATGTTCCAAATACTGTATGTCACCAGAGACACAGAAGTGAAAAAGTCAGCCACAACATGGCCTTTGAACTCCTGTCAAGGGCAGTAGTGACCTTCATCTTCCCCAACGCAAAGGAGTATTTTCTGACTTCATCTTATCTGACCTCTCAGCAACATTTGGCCTAGTTGATCACTCCTTCCTTCCTTTCACTTGTTCACTTGGTTTCTAAGACACCCTCTACCATAGTTTTCTTCCTGCCTCATTGCCTGCATCTTCTTAGTTTCTTCCTCTTTCTAGCCTCCAATGTTGATTTCCTCATGGCTCAGTTCATTTTCTCCATCCTCACTCTCTCCTTTGGGTGATCCCTTGTAGTCTTATGACATCAAATACCATCTCTATGCTATTAAGTCCTATATTTCTATCTCTATCTCCCACTTCACTCCAGAGCTCCGGATTTGTATATCCAACCATGTACTCAACATCCCCACTTGAAGAACTAACAGGTATTTCAAATACAATATTTTCAGAACAGAAACCAGATCTCTGACCCCCAATCCCAGATTTCTCCATCTCAGGAAATGGTATTGCCATTCACTACGTGTTCAAACCAAACACCTAGAAGTATTCACTGATTCTCCTGTTTCTTATTGCTGTACAACCAATCCTCAGCAAGTCCCATTGACTCTACCTTCAAAACCTACTCTGAATCTAAACCCACCATCACCACCATGATGCTAGTCCCAGCAACCATCTCTCTCCCCAGGGCTGCTACAGTAACCTAACTGGTTTTCTTGTTTTCATTCTTGCTTTCCCATCCTGACTATTCTCAACACAGTGACAAGATGTCCTTTTTTAAAATGTAAGTTACATCATGTTAATTCTTTACTTAAAACCCTTGGAAGAGTCTGTATCACATTTGAAATCTCTGAACTTCCTATCTCAGTCTATAAAAACCAAAATGACCTAGCTGTACCTGAATCAAATCAGGACATAATACACTTGCTTTTTTTCTCTTCTGGGAACACTATTCCTTAGGTCTGCAGATGCCACACTCTTCACTCAAATCAGAGAAGCTTTCCCTAAATGTCCTTTCTACAATATTCTCCTCATCCCTCTGAAACCCATTATTCTGCTTTGTTTCTCCCTATAGCACTTATTAATCCCCAAGAAATTACATCATAGGTATTTACTCACTTTTGCTATTTTCATTAGAACATAAGATGAGTGCAGTTACTTTGCCTTACTATTCACACAGCAAGCAGTGGACTCTGAAATACTCGATGAAATAATCTTCATCCAGGCACCGTGGCTCACACCTGTAATCCCAGCACTTTGGGAGGCTGAGGCAGGTGGATCACGAGATCAGGAGATTGAGACCCTCCTGGCTAACACGGTGAAACCCCGTCTCTACTAAAACTACCACAAAAAAAAAAAATTAGCCGGGCATGGTGGCAGGCGCCCGTAGCTCCAGCTACTTGGGAGGCTGAGACAGGAGAATGGCATGAACCCGGGACGCAGAGCTTGCAGTGAGTCGGGATCGCGTATCTGCACACTCCAGCCTGGGCGACAGAGTGAGACTCTGTCTCCAAAAAAAAAAAAAAGAAAGAAAAAGAAAAGAAAAAAAGAAATAACAACCTTCTGCCTTCACAGGGTCTACATCTGGTGAAATGTGATAGGAAAAGATCTGGTTTACCATCTGTGCTAATCTCATAATATGCTACTTAACATAGTAGCATTTCTCATGTACCAGGCATTATACTAAAATTCTAGCATAATGTATTGCCTTATTTAATTTTTTCAGGTTTCTATGAGGTAGGTATAGATATTATCCCTTAGAAAGGGTAAGTCACTTGCTCAAGGTCCCAGAGCTGGTCAGGAAGAACTGGGATTCCATATCACATCCGTCACACTCTCTACCCTTAGTCACTATGCTGTGCTATATACTGCCTCTATCCGTCATTTCCAGAAAGTGGGATGATCAAGCTAGAATTACCTCTAATGCTTCGATTCTACCTCGTAAAACAAACAAACAAAAATGCTGTCACCTGCGTTGCTTGAAATTTAATTTCTATGTTAAGTCACAAGAACTCTTTTATCCAAATACACTTCAACAAAGACAGCTGGCCACAGACTAACGCAGAAGCACACACGCAGAGACCAAGTGCCACGTTAGGGTGCTGAGGCATCAAATGGAACTTCTGTCATGCCATTTCATCATCATATTACCCACAGTATGAGTTTTCCCCTTTAAAATGATAAACAAGAACTACCAAGGGTGACAACCTCACAACTGAGTGTCAACCAAAAGCAGAATGTTTTAGTAAAATGCACTCACCCTGGTTCTTTTTTTTTTTTTTTTTTTGAGACAGAGTCTCACTCTGTCACTCAGGCTGGAGTGCAGTGGTGCGATCTCGGCCCACTGCAAGCTCTGCCTCCCAGGTTCACACCATTCTCCTGCCTCAGCCTCCCGAGTAGCTGGACTACAGGTGCTCAACACCACGCCGGCTAATTTTTTTGTATTTTTAGTAGAGGCGGGGTTTCACCATGTTATCCTGGATGGTCTCCATCTCCTGACCTCATGATCCGTCCGCCTCAGCCTCCCAAAGTGTTGGGATTACAGGCATGAGCCACCACACCTGGCCCACACTCACTCTGCTTCTTAACTTTTTGTGTCATCAGGAAAATGAGCCACCTGGCTCATGAAGAAAAAAAACAAAATTATTTGCCTCAAACTTCCAGTATCTGACTGTGCAGGATGGATGAAGTGCCTCCAATGGACCCCTCTCAGTTTGACATGGCTCTAAGAAAATTTTCTGAGACCCTACAGCTGAATTCAAAACCAGCTCCAGACAAAAGAACCATCACCACAAGTTCAGAGATGCAATAGTGACTTTGTTTCTTTCTTCTCCTGTAATTAGGAACAAACCATCTGTGCTCCCTCTTAAGGTACCACTGGTTCTTACTGCCCATCCTCTTTAGCATACACAAATATAGGCCTACATTTTACACATGCATGCGCATGCACATACACACACACACACACACACTCGCCTTAGCAACCTCATGCTTCTTGACTGTGTACAGAATGAATACCATCCACCATGATAATGATACATAGTTATTTTACTGCAAAATATGATAAATAGTAAAAGCTATCCTGATGCAATTCAAAGATTAGAAGTTACTTGGAAAACAAACTATGCATCTGCATTCAACTTTGCTGCTGAACAGGAGCCAAAGCTATTCTTTTCTTCTAAATTTACCAAAGACAACATCAAATATGACATTTGGCAATTCTCAGAACCTAATTTGAAATCCATTTTGACTCTAAATAAACCCATAAATTTTACAGACCTTCTGATAAGTGCTACATGCTGTGATATAACCCGTTTATGGGAAGACTTCATGGACTCAATTCTTTCCTAAAAATCAAGACTTGGAAAATGTTGGTTTGAGAAAAGAATCAGGAAGCAAAATGGAGAATGCATGAGTGTAAAGGTGAGTGTCATTGCTTGGAGAATAAAAGAAAAGCTGTTTCCATTGCAGACACCCACTCCCACACACGCCCATGTCCCCTTCCTTAACCTCACAGGGTTTCCTAAACCATCACATCTTCCATCGTCTAATTTGTGAGTGTTTTTGCTGGACTATTCTGGGCAATTTCTGGTATCTGGACTCCAGGTCTCCAGTCTTCAGATCAAAGATGAGTTTACAGACAGATCATCTATAAATTGAGAGTACATAGCCCTTTAGGGTAAAGTGAAGATACCAGAAAAGACTATCCTCTCATGGCTAAATCTTGAGATGAAATGGCTTCTAAGTAGTGCTTTGCCAGTTCCTCAAAAGATTAATTTCTGGATGCAGAAAAAAGTAATAATACAGCAAAAATGGAAATTGAAATTGCCAACCCCACAGTACCCAAATATCTGAATAAAACAAGTCTTTAGTCTCTTTGTCCCTGACAGTCTCTAGCTACTTAGCTACCGATAGCACCACCACTACCAAGTCTATGTCTGGCATATGTTAGGAAACTTTGCTAACTCATTATGAAAATCAGGTTTCATCACTAGCTCCCAGTTCCTAAAAGGTGACCAGGATCCTCACAAATCATAAAACAATGATAAGTAGAAAGAAATATCTTAAGTCATTTCATTCAACTTCCTCACTTTACAAAGAGTCAAGATTCAAATGTTAGTCTCTTAAAATGTCAAAGTTAGTGCCAAGATTGAGTTTTTTAAGCCTCATTCTCCTAATCCCCAAGACAACATTTCTACTAGGTACATCATTGCTAAAGAAATAAACAGATTTGCTATCCAGTCATCCATCCACAGATAAGTAAGAAACAGATTATAAAAATACGTGTGTGTGTGTATACATGTATGTGTGTGCGTGCATGTGTACATATATATGTGTGTATATACACATAGATGTCTATATATATATGCACACACACACACACACACACACACACACACACACAGCCAGTATGGCTTAGTGATTAAAAGCATGTACTCTAGAGCCAAAGTGGATGGTTCAAATCCTGGCTCTGCCACTTACAGGCTGTATGACCTTGTGAAAATTTTTCAATTATACCTTAGTTTTTCATCTGTAAAACAGGGGGAATCATAATAACAACAACTACTAGCATAATGTTACCCACTCCACTGGGTTTTTGGACAGCTTAAATGAGATGTCTCATTAAAAAAATTGAAATTTCAAGTACTTACAATAGCATCTACCATATCATAAGTGTTTTATCTAAGTATTACCTACCATTATTCTTTCAAATATAATTGAGACTATAAAGAAATTCTGAAAAGGAGGTCATGGTCTTGCTTTGCATTATTTCTCTGGGAATGTTCTGAACACTTTTCAAATATACCAGCTTCATTTGATATAGAGCATTCTGAAAGGAATTCAATATATGGTTTAGCGTACTCTGCCTAGACTTAAGTAGTCCCATCATTCTAGGCAATGTAAGAGCAAGAATAAAAGGTAGGAAAGGTATTATTATTCAAAGGTATAATCCCTGACTTCTGTTTTAAGAATCATTATTGATTGACACCCATATAGAGTACTCCAACACCACAGACAGTAGGAACCCACACTTGTTGATTTGATTCTCGAAGTTACTAGACGAGTGGTTTATTCCAGATCTCCAAGGTTCCAATACCAGCTGGGCAGCACCTCCTCAGCTCTGGGTCCCAGCTCCAAGCCTCTAGGTTCTGGTATCTCCCAACCCCCTCCTTTTGATCCTCCAGCACTAGAGCAGTAGCTGTTTGCTGCAGCTACTATCTACACATTTCCTTACAGTTCTCTTTTTCTTCCTGTTCAGTACTTCAACAGCTGTTTAACAAAGCTCTGGTATTAAATTCACTATGTTAAAAATAATCATAGTAGCCTCTTTTCTGACTGGATGCTGGCTAATATACCATCACACAGACATTTAATCCAAGCTTTCTCATACGACACAGAATCACTCCTTTTTTTTTATTATTATTATACTTTAAGTTCTAGGGTACATGTGCACAACATGCAGGTTTGTTACATATGTATACAAGTGCCATGCTGGTGTGGTGCACCCATCAACTCGTCAGCACCCATCAACTCGTCATTTACATCAGTTATAACTCCCAATGCCATCCCTCCCCCTCCCCCCTCCCCACAATAGGCCCCGGTGTGTGATGTTCCCCTAACCATGTCCAAGAGAATCACTCCTTATTAAAATCGACAGACAAAGCAACTCCAATCCTTCACGTGAAACATGTTAAATGTCTCTGCATCACTCTAAGGGAGCTCCTCTCAATGTCTAAGTTCAATTCTTCCACTTGAGATTTGTGATCTTCTTTTCTCAGCCTGTCATCAATGTAAACCATAGACATACCCTCCCTGCCCGCAGATATTATATACCATCTGCACAAATCATGTGACAAGACCTGTCCCACCAGTCTTGATCCAAGTTTAAAACCTATGTCCATTTTATTTCGTGATTCTTATTTAGGATTAGTAGTATTGGTAAATAATACTGTCTATTAATTTTGTTTGAGAATAATAAAGAGGATTTAAAAATAGTGTTGTGAAGCACAGGTTTAGATGGAGGGCAGGACAGGAGAAACAAACAAATATCTGGTGGGAACACACAATGAGGTGGGTGGAAAGTGAGACCTGGAAACAAGCCCGAACAAAGTACATATAAATGCTTAAAGATCAACTGTCTTTGTTTAGTCCTTTTCTCTAGGCAAAAATGCCACACAGGTGTTTGTAATGGTTCATGGGAATTAGCCAAATGTGTGGAAGAAACCAGCGCTCTGCAGTAAGACAGACATGCATTCCCACCCTGGCTCTAGATGCCTCTTATCAGCCATGTGATATTAAACAAGTAATTTCGCTTCTCTGAATACTGGTTTCCACATTTCTAAAATGGAGATAATAGAGAAAACCTTGCCAGTTGGCACTGCTGACTCTTAGAGCCTATCACCATGTCTGGTGTATCACAGGCCCTTGACAGAAGTTACTTCCCGCCTTCCTGCTCCTACATTTTGCCTAATTTTCTAGTATATCTTAAAAGAGGAAAGCCCAGACAATAACTGTACTAATTATCTATTGCTACACCACAAATTAGCATCAACTTAGTGGCTTAAAACAATACACATTTATCATCTCGGTCTCCATGGTCAGCAATCTGAGCAAGGCTTGGTTGGGTCCTCTGCTTCAGGGTCTCCCTAGGATGTAATTGAGTTGTCAGCTAGAGCCCCATCTGAAGGTTCAAATGGGGAAGCATCTGCTTCCAAGCTCACAGGGTTGTTGACAGAATGCAGTTTCTCAAAGGCAGCTGGACTGAGCCCCCTATTATTCTGTCTGTTGGCCAGAGGTCACACGGGCCTTTCCAGCATGGCAGCTTGCTTCATGAAGCACACAAACCAAGACGACAATAGAGTCTGATAATAAACAGAAATCAAACTTTTTGCAGCCTAATGAATTCACTCTCCCTGATGATCTCTGAGCCAGACCACTGGTCTCCTTCTGCCTTCAGCCTCAGACTGGAACTATACCCGTGGCTCTCCTGGGTCTCCAGCTTGCTGACTGCAGATGATAAGACTTCTCAGCCTTCTTTATTGCATTAGCCTATTACTCATAATAAATCAGTCTCTCTCTCAATCTCTCTCTGTGTGTATGTGTGTGTGTGTGTGTGTGTGTATATACACAACTGACCCTTGAACAACACAGGTTTGAACCGCACAGATCCACTTAAATATAAATTATTCTGCCTCAGCCACCCCTGAGACAGCAAAACCAACCCTTCCTCTTCCTCCTCCTCCTCAGCCTGCTCAATGTGAAGATAATGAGAATGAAGACTTTTATGATGATCCACTTCTACTTAATGAACAGTAAATATATTTTTCTTATTAATAATAATATTAGAAAATAGGCAAAATATAGGAGCGGGAAGGCAGGAAGTAACTTCTGTTTCTCAGTAACATTTTCTTTTCTCTGGCTTACTTTATTGTCAGCATACAGTATACAATACATACAATAACATACAAAATGCATGTTAATCAACTATGTTATCAGCAAGGCTTCTGGTCAACAGTAGGCTACTAGTAGTTATGTTTTGGGGGTATCAGAAGTTACACACAAATTTCAACTGCATGGGGTGTGAGCACCCCTAACCTCCATATTGTTCAAAGGTCAATGGTATATATCCTATTGGTTCTGTTCCCCTGTAGAACTCTGACTAACACAGACACTAAAAAAACAGAAAAGTTATCTCCAGGGAGAAGAATGAAATGATGTATAAAGAGAACCACAGAAAAGATCATGTTGCCTAGGAAGAAGGAGCATAAGGAAGTGGCATATTCTTATAGTCTCTCAAAATATCTGGCTGTACATCCTCCTCTTAGGTGCCATGAGACACCCCCTGGGTTTGTATAATTAAATCCCCTTTTACATAAGGGAGCACAGTGGGTTTCAGGTACCTGCAAGACCAAAAGTCTTGAATAAGGTACTTGGGGAATCAATGCATTGCAGTAGAAAGCACTGATCTCCCGCTCTGCTCACCATAATGCTACCAGAAACAAGGCTCTCTGACATCCCAACAGTACACAGTAAGATGTTTAAGATACAAGACCATGGGGTCAGAGCAAACCTGGATTCAGTTCCCAGCTTTGCCACATACTGGCCATGTGACCGTGGCTAAGTTACTTCATCTCTTCAACACTTCATTTTCTTAATCTAATAATGCAGGGGATCTCATAGAATTCTCATTTATGAGAATTAAGGAGAAAATGAGCTCCAGGGCCATCATAGAAGGCCTTGCCGATTGTGCCCTCATCACGCGGCCAAGCAACTGAGCTCAGTGCAATGGCTAACCCAGAGTAAGCGCTCAGAAAGTTAGCCATTACTCTATTTTTCCCTTTCAGTTCTAATTGCCTACCTGACTGCACCAAAACCACTATTTTAAGCAAGTTGCGAGTGGCACTTTTAACTCAAATAGACACAAACACCTGCAACAATTTAATTGGCAGTGGTTTCTCTGCTTCAGCTTGCTGTTCTTTTCAAAATAAATATATACCAGACACTACACCACCACACATAGTAGAAATTCTGGTAGACATAATGTATCTTTCAGGAAATCATTCCCAATTGCCAAGAACCTAACCTTTTGAGGCAATCTCTGCCAAAAAACAAACCAACATCCTATGGAAATATTTAGGGCTGTGAAGTCAGCGCAACATGGGGTAAAAAATACCCACGTCCTGCTGGGTGTGCTTGGGCAAGTTTCTTAATCTTCTCAAGCCTCTCTGTTCTCTTATTTTCAACAGGAATACCTCACAGGGTTATAGGGGATTAAATTAAGATATATAAAGCTAAGCACAGTTCTAGAATATATAAAATGCTAAATAATTGCTAGCTGTTTTATTTTCAACTCTAGAATAACCAAAAACTTGTGTGTTTTTTGTAATACACTAATAATCACTCACTGGCCCCAAGAAGTAATTTTACTATTAACTTACATGAGCCTAATCCTTTAAAGTAGGTTGAATGACTTGACCTGAAGGCCGTTAAGATTCTGAATCTAAATGTAATGAAACTTTCCCCAAATGTCAGGTGACCTGACATTCTGGTTCAGCCAGGATAGTCCCATGCATAATTATTAATAGGGCCTCGTTTAAGTCCTGACAGTGTCCTAGTTTGTATAACAAATTATATGATCACCCTACCTAAATAAAGTAAAATCTTTAGATGGGAGATACAGGTTTAAAATACTTTATTTCACCTCAGTGCATGGGTACTGTGGTTTATATTTTTTTCTCTTAGTTTTTGAAGTAAACTGAAAATATAGAGCTTTTAGGATTCTAAATTCATATATCAAGTAGCTTTTCATACTGCCTAGACTGGGGAGTTATGACTAAGCTGTAGGCCTTTATTTCAAAAGACAAGTCACAAGACTGAAGATGGAAGTGGAGAGAGGCGTTCTTGTGCAGCGCAGTTGCTGTGGTTTTTAGAGATCTACACTACCTCACAGGGATGTGTAATCAAGAAATGACAACACTTTACCTGCCCTACCAGTTTGCCACTTAAAATGCATTTTCCCACCAGGCATGGTGGCTCATGCCTGTAATTCCAGCATTTTGGGAGGCTGAGGCAGGAGGGTCACTTAAGCCCAGGAATTTGAGACCAGCCTGGGCAACATAGGGAGAACCCATCTCTACAGAAAAATAAAATAATTAGCTGGGCATGGTGGCTCAAGCCTGTCGTCCCCACTACTCGGGAGGCTGAGGTGGAATCATCACTTGAGCTCAGGAGTTCAAGGCTGCAGTGAGCTATGATGGCGCCAATGCACTCCATCCTGGGTGACAGAGCAAGACCTTGTCATAAATAAATAAATAAATAAATAAAATGTATTTTCGTATTTATCATCTAACTTCAACCTCAAAAGCAAATGCCATTTTCTGTTCCACCATCTCACGTGTGCCAGAGATTTCCACGCAAGTGGGTGACTACTTGACAAGTCAATCCACCTAACTTGAAGGTTCTCTGATGTTCACTCTCCTCCCTACTTAAGATCCCCAATCTCTGTCTTTCTCAGCTTCTTGACTCCAAATTTCCAAATGCTCCCATGAATCTGAAAAACCTGGTGCTTGGCCTTCTTATCCCATTTCGTACCCTGCCCTGCACCTCCGTTCCACCTTCAGGCCATAATGTGCAGCTTTGTTCATCAGCCTCATGAAACCAAAGAAAAGAGCATGTCCTTGCACAGGACATTCTCCTACTCCAGGACATGTGGCCGAGTCTGCCTTTTGCCTAGACTCTGCCCATTTGTGAATGAGGATAATACATTATCCCCCATCTTCCAGATGAGGAAACTGAGGCAGGAGGCCTGGTACCTTGTAAAGGTCACCATAGTGGTAAAGCCTGAACTGGACAGTGGGTCTTGGCTCCAATGTCTATGTTGTTTCCCTATAGCAGTGCTTCTTGAATGTCAATGTGCACTTGCAAGGTCAGTTACATAATTTGTGGGGACCAGTGCAAAATAAAAATGCTGCGTCCCTTGATCAAAAAGCAAGAAAGCAGCTTTTTCCTTTCTTCTTAGGTCTCTCTCTCTGGACTTGTTGGGGTGTTTTTTCATTTGCTACTGAACATTGATTGGGTTCCTTCTGCACAGGGATACTCTCAGGGCAAGTGCAGACCCCCAAAGGTTCCCAGAGCCTCACTGGCAATTGGGGACATGGGGCACACACACCCCACCACACCTTCCTCATACCCTCCTGCAAGGCCCCATCCCTGCCAGAAGCAGAGGGTGGCAGTGAATACTGGGTGGAAGTGGAAGAGTCAGTGCTCATCCTGGCATGGGATGAGACCACGCATTAACTGCTCCAGTGTCCCATGGGACTTCACTTGCAAAAAACAGATTCAAAAACAAAATTATTAAGAATGTCAAGAAGGTGACCACAGAACACTAAACCCTAAGCACAGGGCACCCCTTCTGAGTGCAGGACCCTGTGAAGGGACTACTCACACATCCATGAAGCCAGCCCTGTGCACACGAATCACTTGGGAATCTTGTTAAAATGCACATTCTGATTCAGGAGGTCTGGAGTGGCCCTGTGTATTTCTAACCAGGTCCTGGAGGAGGCTAAAACTGCTGGTCCTCAGATTATACTTGAGTAGCAAGCTCCTACACCACCAGTTGCATTTTGTAGCTTGTTTATTATGTCAGATCCAATTACAAACTTTTTACGACTTTCATTATTCAAATAAGGCAGCCATGAAAATAAGCACTAAATACAAGTCACCATCCATTGTGTCTTTAAAACGTGATAAGTCAGAAGTGGCAAATCTATTCACATTCATAGTATCTGCCTGCCTGGGTTTACAGACTTCATATAGATAAAGGTATGGAAAGGTGCTTATGCATATACCAGTGTCACTCAGGTGGCCACACAAAAACAGCTGCCTAACTCCTCCCGAGTAGACAACGCTCTCCACGCTCAGAGGGGCCAATTGTTGAAAACTGTCAAGGAAAATTTTCAAAAACAGGAGTAAGTGCCCATTTCCTCAGCTCATGGATGGAAACGACAGCTAAATGGTTTGAGTTTTTAAAAGTATACTTTTTAAGGAATGGCAGCACCCTCTATTCCAATAGAGAGAAGGAGAAAGATTTCTCCGAACTCCTATAGCAAAAGATCTAAGATCGTTGGGTCCTACTCAATGTAAAACCACACAGCACATAAAGAATGAGATTGGGCAGGGCACGGTGGCTCACACCTGTAATCCCAGCACTTTGGGAGGCCGAGGTGGAAGGATCGTTTGAACCTAGGAATTTGAGACCATCCTGGGCAACACAGGAAGATCCCCTCTCTACAAAAATTTATATATATATATATATTTATCCAGGTGTGGTGATATACCCGTATGGTCTCAGCTACATGGGAAGCTGAGGTGGGAGGATCACTTGAGCCCAGCAGTTCAAGGCTGCAGTGAGCTATGATCGTGCCACTGCACTCTGGCCTGGGAGACAGAGCAAGACCCAGTCTCTATAAATAAGTAAGTAAATAAATAAACAAATATTTTTAAAAAGAATGAGATCACCAGCAACCTGAGCCTTGGTGTCTTCATCCCTAAAATGTGGCCAGTTACACTTGCCCCATCTCACAGGATGCTGCCTTTAATCAAATCACATGAGATAATCAACATGAAAGTTTGTGAACTACAAAGTACTCTATAAGTCCAAGTCCTTTAACCGCCTTAGAAAATGCTACAGGTTGGCCAGGAGCAGTGGTTCATGCCTGTAATCCTAGCACTTTGGAAGGCCAAGCCAGATGGATCACTTTGAGCTCAGGAGTTCAAGCCCAGCCTGAGCAACATGGAGAAACCCCATCTTTACAAAAAATACAAAAATTAGCCGGTGGTAGCACGAGCCTGTGGTCCCAGCTACTTGGGAGGCTGAGGCTGGAAAATCGCCTGAATCCGGGAGGTGGAGGTTGCAGTGAGCCCAGATAGTGCCACTGCACTGGGCAACAGAGTAAAACTGAAAGAAAAGAGAAGAAAAGAAAAGGTAAGGGAAGGGGGAAGGGGGAAGGGAAGGGGGAAGAGGATGGGGAAGGGAAAGGGGAAAAAGAAAATGCTATAGGTGACTCATGAAAGTTACATTTCAGCTTCATATCCTGTAGCATTTCAAGTGGGGAAGGGTATTAACGGAGTAGATTATTCTAAAGATGTAGTTACAAGACTGACAAATCCCCTTTTATAATTGGAACAAATCATGCCTGCGATTGAGTATCACTTGGAAATCCATCATCAATTTGATTGGTACATGGCATCAATAAATCATACAAAGTGGACCCTGTGTAGCTCAGAGAGCAAACAAAAGTAAACATTGTGTTTCACCTGACTTGTTGGTGAGACAAAATGAAAACTCTGGCTACTTCAACTGGAATAATGCCTTTGGTCTTTGCTGTTTGGTTATTTTTGGAACCTTTTATGGAATATTAACTTTATTTGCTCTAATTCTGCAGGAAGCCTCATTGGAAGTGCAAGAAAATATAAATGATTAAAAAGCAGAAGTGAAAAAAAATAACCAAGGATTTTGCCCCAACTTTCTTTAGGTGATACATTAACCGCATCTCTTCAAAACTGTGGGACCCCAATTGTCACTCTTATCCCAGTTCTAACCGTGTTGCATTCAACACGGTACACAACCAGTGTTAGCAGACTTTTTTCATTGTCTGTTGTTTTCCCAGGGATAAATCTAAGTAAAGGAAATACTTTTCCTAAGTATAGGAAAGTAACATTTTAAATCAGTGTCAGTATTGTAAATGTATGATGTGGCAGTGAGAAAAACACACAGTTAGCTAACCCACTGACCAAGCAAGCTCTAACCTAAGCTCTAGATTAAAACCAGTTGAAATAGCCAACCACAAGCAGTAAAAAATAAACATGAAATTTGATGTATTATTTAAAGTGCATTAATTTTTCGACTTCCCAGGTTCTCACGATACATTATCTTTCTTAAACCAGGTCTTTACAAGAGACACCAACCTTAAGTGACACAAAAGAGTTTTTTAATCCCAATTAGTTTGGTGTCCTCTGTTGATATTATTCTGTCTTTTTTTCCTGACCAACAATAATGAGTAACCCACAGACGCTAATGAATAACTAACTCTCTTTGTCTCCAAGGACAGCAGAGCCCAGCAAGAAATGTCAGAAGCCCTGAAGTAAAATAAAACACTCTTCTAATGAAAATCTTCCCAATTATATACTCCTCCGGGTACTACAAATGTAAAATTGTCTTAAATATTTAAATAGTTGTGTCAAATGTGCTTCAAGTGGGGATCATAAAACTGATTTCCCAGATGCTCTGAAAAACGCATTTCTACCAGTCTAATTACAGCGAGTAACTGTTGGAGCAGGAAGTAGGGGAAATAACAATATAACCAAGATCCTTCACACACAAATCCTAGCGAAGCTAGTAAGTTGCCAACTGCACCCTGTCCTCCCTGCTCACCCAGTGGCTCAGATAAATAAGAACACATTCACCTCCCCTCATTAAAAATTTACATGTAGTAAGTGATCAATTTTAAAACTAATTTCTATTATCTTAGAAACATAAAACTAAAAGTAACTCTTCTTTGTCATAGAGCAAATAAAAATACACGATGTTTCTGAAAACACTGACAAGTGTGCAATAAGAGAGTGTGAGGAGGAACTCGGTAACATATTTTAATTGGAACTCACTATCTTTCTCTAATATATTTCCTAACTCTGTCCGTGGAAAGGGCTTACAAGCAACGACATCCCACAGTCAACAAGAACACCCTTTCCACCAGTTTTCCAAATATTCCCCACTAAGAGGGACTTGAGCTTCTTGGGAAAATGCATGATTCCAGGTCTGGGGCATGCAAGTACACGTGAGCCTAGAACATCTTGTTATGCCTGTAAGCATGGAAGTACTTAATGGGACCATGACATAAAGACACAATAATTGACTTCAAGGGGTTCCTACTGGTCAAATTTGGGACAATTTGAGCATCACAAACAATAATGATGGTAATGAATTATAGCACACTAATTTTAAAAAAAATTCATGAGTGATTCTGTAGTGATTCACAAAAAGAGAAGGGAGAGAAGATCCTCTCTCCAGAAGAATACCAGTTAATAAACATAGCAGGAATAAAAGAATCAGAAAATCCCCACTATGCAACCAACCATGTAAAAACTGATTCTGACAAGTATCATCAATGAATGCTATGAAAGATTGTTGGAGGACAAGATATTTGCACAAGATTACTTACACATTTTGAAAGAAAATTGTCCTTCACAATGCAGAGATCTGGTGACACCACCTTAACCAGGTGATCAAATACACCATCACAAATACTAGAAGGAAGCAAAATTCAGTACTTCTGGGTATAATGCAATGGGTGATACACAAATCACCTACATGGTATTCTTGTCAAAAATGTTTAACCTGAATCCAATCATGAAGAAATGATCAGACAAACCAGAGTGTGGAAAAAGACAACTCACCTGAACTCTTTAAAAATATCAGCGTGGCTGGGCACGGTGGCTCACACCTGTAATCCCAGCACTTTGGGAGGCCGAGGCGGGTGGATCACGAGGTCAGGAGTTCAAGACCAGCCTGGCCAAGATGGTGAAACCCCGTCTCTACTAAAAATACAAAAGTTGCCGGGCATGGTGGCAGGCACCTCTAATCCCAGCTACTCAGGAGGATGAGGCAGAGAACTGCTTGAACCCAGGAGGCAGAGGTTGCAGTGAGCTGAGATTGCGCCACTGCACTCCAGCCTGGGCGACTGTGCAGCCATCTCGAAAAATATATATATATATATATTTATATATAGTTATATATTTTTGTATTATATATTATATACATATATAATATATACATATATATCAGTGTATTTTTTCATGAAACACAGAGAAGGGTAGAGGAACTGGAAGAAAAAAAAGAATAATATCAACAAAGGACACCAAACTAATTGGGATTAAAAAACTCTTTTGTGTCACTTAAAGTTGGTGTCTCTTGTAAAGACCTGGTTTAAGAAAGATAATGTATTGTGAGAACCTGGGCGGTTGAAAAATTAATGCACTTTAAATAATACATCAAGTTTCATGTTTATATTTTACTGCTTGTGGTTGGATATTTCAACTGGTGTTAATCTAGAGCTTAGATTAGAGCTTGCTTGGTCAGTGGGTTAGCTAGCTGTGTGTTTTTCTCACTGCCACATCATAAATTTTACAATACTGACACTGATTTAAAATGTTATTTTCCTCTATCATTCCTTTACTTAGATTTATCCCTGGGAAAACAACAGACAATGAAAAAAGTCTGTTGAAGTAGGCCAAAGAGATATGACAACCAAAGGTAACATATGATCTTTGATTAGAAAAAAAAAAACAGCTATGAAGGACATTTGGATAATAAGTGGGGAAAGAAAATAATAATTTATATCATAATATTAATAATACAAGTAGAATGAAATAAATAATATAAAATTTAAATATGGATTATAATTTATTTATATTTGAGGCATAAACATAAATACATATTATATATGTATTATATATTATATATGTATTTTATATATTATATTACATATGTATTTTATATATAATATATATTACATATGTATTATATATATGTTATATATATATATAGATATCAGCATATTTTTTCATGAAACACAAAGAAAGGTAGAGGAACCAGAAGAAAAAAAAAACAATAATATCAAACAAAGGACACCAAACTAATTGGGATTAAAAAACTATTTTGTGTCACTTAAGGTTGGTGTCTCTTGTCTCACTCTGTCACCCAGGCTTGAAAGCAGTGGCACAATCATGGCTCACCACAGCCTCAAACTCCCGGGCTCAAGTGATCCTTCCACCTCAGCCTCCCACACAGCTGGGTCTACAGGCACATGCCAACACACCCAGCAAATTATTTTATTTTTTGTAGAGAGAGGGGTCTCACTTTGGTGCCCAGGCTGGTCTTGAGCTCCTGGCCTCAAGCCATCCTCCCACCGTGGCATCCCAAAGTGCTGGGACTACAGGTGTGAACCACATGCCAGCCTGGACTGTATTTTAAAATGTAACTATATACAAATAATACTTTGAAAGTTAAATTCCTTGGTTATGATTAATATATTTTGGTTATATTACATGAAAGACACTGGCTTAGGAATTTGGAGGTGAAATGTCACAATGTCTGCAACTTACTTTCAAATGGTTCACCTTACTTGAGAGAGATAAAAGAGGCAAAATGAAAACAAAAAACAAACAAAAAAAAAGCTAAATACAGTATAATACAACACAAAACAGCATAAGGCCAGATCAAACTTCAAAAAATGATGAATTCGGCATCAAAGAATGAATTGTATTTAAGAAATAAGTTATGCGATGATTGGTTAATTTAAATGGGAATAGCTGGGCAGAGCATCTGGGAAAGGTGTTTGAAGAGGAACAGATCTAGGAGGAGTCCTTCTTTTTGTCTTTTGCCTTTTGTCCTCTTCCTTCCTCCTCACTCTTCTCAGAAGGCAGACTAGATAGCTGGATCTGGAATGAGGCAGATGTTGTGCAATCTAGAGGAAGACTAGAGAAAGCTCCATGACCTTGGACCAGAGAGAGCGGAGTGGCCAACCAATAGCGGCAAGCACCTACTCCAGCCTTCTCTGTGTAATAAAAATAAACTCCTACAACAAAAGTTCCCAAATGTTCTCAGTTCATGGCATGCTCAGTATTTCAGTAAGTTTTTCATGGTACCCCTAGGCCAAAAGAAACACCTACACTTGCATTTATCAAGTAGTTAGGTATAAACAACTCAATAACACGTATGTACTAACAGCTTACTAGTTGTTTGAAAAAATAATACAAATAAATTAAAAGAAAAACAGTATTTTTATTTCATTCTTAAATAACCCCAAATACTAATGGGATGTGTGTTAAACTGTGCACTCTAATGTTTCTCAAACTTTGGAGTAAGATTGGACACCATCACCCATTCCACGTTGATTTCACTTAGTATTTGCTCTTTTAAAATTGTGGTAAAATATATACAGCATAAAAGTGATCATCTTAGTCATTTCTAAATGCACAGTTCGGTGGCATTAAGTATATTCACATTATTGTGCGACCATCACCATTACCCATCTCCAAAACTTTTTCATCTTCACCAACTGAAACTCCATACCCATCAAACGCTAACTCCTCATGTCCCCTTTCCCCCAACTCCCAGCAACCACCATTCTTTCTGACTCTATGAATTTGACCATTCCAGGAACTTCATACAAGAGGAATCATACAATACGTGTCCTTTTGTGACTGGTGTATTTCATTTAGCATAATTTCCTCAAAGATCATCCATGTTGTAGCATGTGTCAGAACTTCCTTTCTTTTTCAGGCTGAATAATATTCCATTGTATGTATATACCACATTGGGTTGCTTCTTCCTTTTGGCTATCATAAATAATGCTGCTGTGGACATGGGTGTAAAAAGTACTTGCTTCTTCTAAATTACAATTCCTGAAAACAGAGCTTCTCAAAGATATGATGTCACCAAAAGGAACATAGCGCAATTTACTGTTGAAACTGTCAACCTCCTCAACCTAGTAGTTTGACCGGTGTCCAAAGGATACCACATATCCCTGTTTCCTTCTAAATTTAAAATACCCTGTGACTCCCCAAGTTCACAGTGGCACTCCAGTGACCTTAATACACTGTTTGGGAACCACAATCCATGATGTTAAAGCCACTGTTATTTGAGTTTTCAACTGAGCAGAACTCAATTTTTAAATAATATAAACATTAATATCAAATGTATACTTCTCATGAGCTTTCCATCAAAGATTCTTCAGTCTTCAAGTCAGATGCTTGTCTGTGTAGCAATTCTTAGGTAACTTAAATTCTCCGTATACAGCTCTACTGCTTCCCTAAGAGTTGCTATAATCATTTTTAAAGCTTAGAAAATGACTTTTCTTAGCTGCCATGTAAACTGTACCTTGCCCCAAAGCAATGATACTGCTTTGGTTAAAATTTATGTGTCAAATTGACTGGGCCACTTGGTGCCCCTATATTAGGTCCAACACTACTCTGGGCATTTCTATGAGAGTGTTTTTGGGTGAGATTAACATTTAGTCAGTACACTGAGTAAAGCATATTGCACTCCCTAATGTGGGTGATTCTCAGCCAATCAGTTGAAGTCCTGAATAGAACAAGGTTGACCCTTGCCCCTGACAAGAGAAAATTCTTCCTGCCTGATTGCCTTCCAACTGGGACACTGGTTTTTTTCTTGCCTTTGAATTCAAACTGAAACATCAGCTCTTCCTGGATCTTGAGCCTGCCAGCCTTCAGACAGGGACTACATCATGGGTTCTGCTGGTTCTCAGGCCTTCAGACTCAGACTGCAATGAAACCATTGGCACCCCTGGGTCTCCAACTGACTGACTCTCCCTGTAGATCGTGGAACTTACCACTCTCCATAATCCAAAGGGCCAATTTCTTACAACAAATTTCTTTATATATACATATACACACATACACACACACACACACACACACAAATATACACATATAGATATGTATCCTATTCATCTATTTCTCTGGAAAACCCTAACTAATAAACCCACAAGAGTCCCATGTTCCATCAGTGTCCTCAAAATGGATCCAAACTCCTTGGCACATCATTCATGGCCCTTCCTCTGGCTTCTGCTGATTCCTCTCCAGCTTCATCTCTTACCAGGGTTTTCTGTACCCCTGTCCATGTGGAACCAAGTGGAAGTCCATGAAATGCACCAGGATTTCTCCCCTCCAGGTTTTGAGTGCATTTTTCTCCCTTCCCAGAATAAGTTCCAGACAACCCCCCCAATTCACACATATGCGTGCTCACACACACACACATACACATACACACACACAGGACATGCACTTTGCATGACTGCAAAGCTAGCTCTTCCCCTTCCAATTATCTGCCTATATAGCACAGGCCAGAAACCCTTCTATGTGGCCATATCAATCTGAGTGTATCCCTACTGGAGTCCTTACTGTACTGTTTTGTTTGTTTTTGTTTTTGTTTTGAGATGGAGTCTTGCTCTGTTGCCCAGGCTGGAGTACAATCTCTGCTCACTGCAACCTCCGCCTCCCAGGCTCAAGCAATTCTCCTGCCTCAGCCTCCCGAATACCTGGAATTACAGGTACCCACCACCACACCCGGCTCATTTTTGTATTTTTAGTAGAGGTGGGGTTTCACCATGTTGGCCAGGCTGGCTTCAAATTCCTGACTTCAAATGATCTGCCCGCCTCAGCCTCCCAAACTGCTGGGATTACAAGCGTGAGCCATCGCACCCACCTCCTGTGCTGTATTTTAACTGGCCATTTATTTGTATGAATTATCCAACTCCTTGAGGGAAAGGACTATGCTTTATTGGCTATTGCATCTCCAGAACAGTGGCTCACCCACAATATATGCTCAATAATTATTTGTAGAGTAAATGATCAAAATTCAAACAATCCTAGATCACCACCCTCAACCAGTTATTGGCTTAGTATAGGAATTGTCAACCAAGACCTGGAAGAAATGATACATTCAGACACTTCTCGTACCATCTAGACCACTGATGGTATCTAAGCTCCAAAGCTAGAGGTGATAATAATACAGCTGTCCTCCACCCATCATTTGTGCCTATGCATGTCCCAACCATGCAGATCCAGGAGGAACGCTGTAAGCTAGGAAGCTGAGCAAGGAAACAAAAAGCAACAGGGAAAGGAATCAGGAAGCAGCACTACTTCTGACAGGCATTTCAAGGTATATCGACCCTGAGAATTCACTAGCCCTTAAGCACATGAGGTTTTTTTAAAAACATGGCTTTAATTACAGCCACTTCTGACTGCCATCAAAGTTAGTATTCCCAAGCTCCTTACTGGCTGGTGCCTCTGAAGTTACTTACTCTTTCTAGACCTTAGTTTGCTTATCAGTTAAATAACCATAGCATACAACTCAGTGCTGTTTGAGGAATAACTGAGACTATGTATTGGAAAGCACTTAACACGGTGCCTGACATATGCTGTTATGATACAATAAAGGCAAGTTATTAATATTATCACCATTATTATTGTCAGTCAGGATTGCAAACACAAGTACATATAAAAGCAAGCTACAGTTCACTAGTCAAGCATGAGCTAAAAGGTTTTACCGGGCCTCAGCCCCTGAAAATCTAAACACCTAAATTTAACATGAGGGAACTTAGCTTGCCACACCATGGACATAGCAATCCGACAATGAGAAACCTATTTTGGATGTAGCCCCAGGAAAACTTTTTCCCATACTTATACTAAATATCAGTACCTCTAAGAAATAAAATGATTCAAAACTAATCTAGACCAAAAAAAAAAAAGAAGAAGAAGAAGAATAAATAAATTAAGGCTGGGCACGGTGGCTCACGCCTGTAACCCTAGCACTTTGGGAGGCCAAAGCGGGCAGATCACTTGAGCTCAGGAGTTGGAGACCAGCCTGGGCAATATAATGAAATCCTGTCTCTAAAAAAAAAAAAATTAGCCAGGCGTGGTGGCATGCACCTGTGGTCCCAGCTACTTGGGGGATCGAAGCAGGAGGATCACTTGAACCCAGGAGGATGAGGCTGCAGTGAGGCCAAGATCATGCCACTGTACTCCAGCCTGGGTGACAAAGTGAGATCCTATCTCAAAAAATTAATTAACTTAAAAGGCGCATGTATGTTTAGTGCTATTGTTTTTTTAAAACCTGCCCATTTACACCAATCCAAACACAGAAATACACTGACACTAAAACAAACAACTTTTTGGCTACTTGCCTGATAGGAATCATTATTCATCTTAATTAACTGAATGAGTGGCTATTCTGAAGGTTGCTAGTAATTCTATTTGGTGGTGTAAGCATTTTTAACATAAACATTTAAGACGGAATGCTAAAACTACCTTAAGGAATATATAATTGTGCAATTTTATACAGCAAAGCTATATTTCACGTGGGGTACATGCTCTTTCTCTAAATACATACGTCATCTACAATATAACCTCATTAATTCAACATCAATTTCTAGAAATAGTGTGTCATTCAAATAACTTGCTATTCACCAACAATTATTCTTTAATTTAAAATATATGGTAATTCAAACGCTACTGAATTAAAAGCACATTCTCTCTGCACTTCAAATTGACCAGGTTTTCTAGTTCTCCACAAGCACAAAATACATCTTTTCATTATTCCCTTCTAGCTTGCTTCCCTCTTGCTGTATTATAAAAATTATAGGTTTTGCTCTTAAAGTAATTTTTCTTATCACTGATATGTACTGATTCTTCATTTTATTGGCTATGAAAATTTCTCCCTTTTTTTATCATTTTCCTTCTACACTGAACTTTTAGCACTGGCATAAAGACAGTTCCAGTCACTCTTCTTGTCCATGGCCTGGAGCATTCAGCCCCCAGGGAACCAGGACAGAGCTACATGTATCTGGAGGGCAGAATCTTGCTAAACCAGCATTTACCCTTCCACCACAACCACCCAGCCTGCCTCCCTATTTCTTATCTTTCTATCTTACTGTTACTCTGTTTCACAGTCCCAGGAGATGTCTCATACTCAGCATTTACCACTGTGGTCCCTTCCCCTTCAATACATACACACCCACTCCCTTACTGAGCAAGCTATATATCATTATGAGACCATCAACTTTGACCCTGACACTGAATCATGTATTTTTCCATAGGATTTGCTGGCAGAAAATGGGATGGGGGAGAAAAAAATTGTTTCCATTTTTAAAAGGTCCCAGAAAAACAATCCTACCTTTCCCAGGATTTGGAGGAAAAGGGCTTCCAAACTCCTGCTGCTTTGGCTTTAAAGTATGTGACCCTGACATGCCTCCAGCCTGGGTGACCTGGAATCGCAGCTTCCCATTGGTGAGCATTTGTCTCCTGGGGCTTAAGGCAGGCAGATGAATGGGGCTCTCAGCCACGATGTTCTGAGGAGCCATCCCTCCTCCTGAGGGCATCTTGAGATGGAGGTTGTTAGCAAGGCTTCCCATAGTGGGGCTTGATGTGCTGCCACAGGGCGAGGGGCCAGGAGTCCCGGAGTGGGCTCGGATGGCAGGAATGTGGTGGCCACTGACCATCCTAGGCCCCTGTGGGGTTCCCGATGTCCGGTGGAGACTCATGCTGCATGATCTTCCATTCATTCTGAAAAACCTGTGGCCAAGATGGTCAAATATCCAATGTCACTAATGACTCCTTTCAGGCAAAGTCCAATAAGTTATCCATGGTGTGGGTTATAAGCCTGTTTAAAAAAATAAATGCAGGCATTTTTAAAAGCAAAAATGAAAATAAGATACGGTGAGTTTTTCAACCTGTATATCATTCATATCAGGAAGAAAAGAAGCACTCTTAGCAAGATGGCCTTTTATGTAGAACAGGGTCCTCAAATACATGGCTCATTGGCAGGCACTCTCCCCTTCTGCATTCACGGTGGACATGGATTATGGATCACTGCATTGTTTTGTTTGCCACTGAGCCCTTCTCAATACAGCGCTCTTGGCAACTACAACAATCTACTGGTGCCAGCTTGCAAAACAAAATTTATTTTGCTCCCTGGAGGATCTTTCCATACTAGTTCATTTTTGCTACAGCAGGTCTTGGGAAACCCAAAAGCACCACCTACATGAGCTGTGAGACCAATGCTTCAAAGTTCCAGTAAACAACCACAAAGCAGACACGGCTTCTAAATGAGACTATGGGGACACTAAACCATCTCTGATTTTCACTTTAAGAGCTATCTTTTCATAGTCCCTAGATTCGAAAAAGATAAACACCTAGGCCTGGGAATACCACAAAATTTTCATATATCCATATATTCAAATATACATGGCAGCATTAGGGTATTGGTTCTATAATGATCCTGAGTTATGGAGACTGGAAGAGAATCAACACCACGATACTGTAACCTTCTACAAAAATCCTAGAAAAGAGAAGGGGTGTGCAAAACGCCATACGGGGAGCATAAGGAGAGAATGTCCCTTCTAAAAGCGACCTGTCCAGTATGTACATGATGCATGACACTCAGTAAATCTACCATAGTTCCATAAAGCTTCCTAACATTAAGGAAGCAGAACGAGAACCAAGAGAAGTACTGAACATGATAGCAGGATGTCATCACCCACCCACGTGATGACGCCGGGTTGTAAATTACTGAAGAAGGCCCTTCCCTCCCTTGACCAATAGCTCCCCAAAATGTATGCAATGAGGTGGTAAAGTGCCATGGTTGTGCCACTACACCAAATGTATTATAGACACTGTCACAATCTGTCTTTTAGAGATGACAGTCATGGAAAGAAGCCAAAGCTCGACAAACACAGGAAATAAGGACTGAGTACAAAGCAGGAGTGATCAGATATCCTCAAATGGATGATTCTTACTTTTTGTGTATGATCCACTCAAAGTGTTGAACAAACATTTTTCAACTCAACTTCCAAATAAATTACTCCATAAATAATTGAGAAAAGGCTATCAAGGAGAAAAACTTTTTGTGAAGAGTTTATTTTTCTTTTTATTTTTAGAAAATCAAAAATATCTAATTTTAACTCAAGCACTATGCCTTCTGCAAAGTTTCCTGTGTGTGTCTATGTTGAGGAAATTCAAAAGTAATTAACAATACAAAATTTAGAATGTTTTCTTCGTTCTTAGTAATTCTCTATTTTCACTAAGAATTACATCAGTTTGTGACATTTAATACTATCATGCCATCTAGTCCTGGAAAACACTCAACCATATTCCTCTAGGTCAGGTCTCACTCCTGCCCTGTTCTCCCATGAGTACAAAGCAGGAGTGACCAGATAACCTCAATTCTTACACTGGAAAAATTCCAATGCTTTTTATGGTACATTTATGTAGGAGAACTCCTGTGTGTCACCAGTCAGTATGCTGATCCATTCATTGGTAGATCATGAGCAATAGTCATTTAATGTCTCTGTACTTTGCCAGATAAAATTGGCCATCTATTTTCCTCTCATTGATAAAATAGTGTTTTCTGAGCACTCTGAACCCTGCAGAAGAAAGCACTTATTCAGCAGAAACCCCCCCGCCAAAAAAAGGCAAAAGAAATATGTCATATTAGCCAATTTTTTTAAATAAAGAATTGTTCAACATGACTGGAAATATGAGTCAGTAAGACCACGGTCCAAGTGACAAGTGTCTGCAGATTTTCAGACTGTGCCCATTTCCAGGTTTTTAAAAATAAGGGAGTCATTTTTTGGCAGCAAGATCATATACGAGCAGGAATTCTCATCAAAAACCTGGATAAAAACACATAAGGAGGTACTTAGCATTAGGCATGATCATTAAGAAGGTGAGTTTGCAAGAAGGAAAAATAATTAGAGCACTGAGAACTTAATTAAGTATCAGGCATTCACACCTGCCTGTCTTGCAATGAATATTTATTTCATTTTTTTTTATAAACTACACTCCTGTTTTAAATAGTTTTAGGTTGAAAGTAAGAACAACAACAAAATGTACTTAAATTTTATTACTAAGAAAGCAACAGCCAGAAAGTAAAGTGATTAATACCATAAAGAAAAACCAACAGGCCAATGGCATGTGAGCTGAGCAAAACCAGCCTCAAGACAAAAATAAAAGAAACTAAACATGAAAATATGGCTAATATTCCACTTTTCACATTAATTATGCCAACAGATTTCTCAAACATTAGATATTAGAATGTAAAAATAAATTTCATCTATTTATATAATATTTTGCATACTTTTTAGCTAGGCCATATGATCAATATATAATTCTAAGGCACTTGGTAAGAAAAAAGGGATAAAATGCTATTATAACTTTTAAGAAAAGCACTCATAGAGTCTGAGTGAAATGGCACTCAAAAAGTCAAGATACCCGGGTTCTACTTCTGACAAATCATTTATAACTTCTCTGGACTTACAGTTTTTCATCCATAAAAGTTTGAGGAATTTGGATCTATTCACTATGGTCTCTTGAAATTCTGTTATTCCAGGCAATTTAGAAAAGACTATCAAGAACACCCATTTGCTATACTCAAGAATAAATATGTAGATTTTATACTTACGGCATTTAAATCTGGAGGGTAGACATGGAAGCAAAAAACAATAGCATTCTCTACTACCCCCATCAAAGTGAAAGCTGATACAAAGGCTTGCCCATCAGCAATGCGTCTATGGCAATGCTAACCATGAAGAATACATTTTGTCAAAAAGGTAAAATCACAACTAATCAGTGTCAAAAACTTAACTGATGGGATTCCATTGGAAGAGCACCTTTCTAGTTAAAAATCCAATCACAATATTCTAGTCAGCATTTTCTCCTCTGTTCTCCATCCAACTACTCTCCCCCAGGCTACCAACAACAAAAACAAAAGAAACAAGAAGAAGAAAAAGCAAGGAGCATCCAGAGGTAAAAATTTAGGATATTTTGGATCTGACATAGTGACATATTTAGAGTTTTAATACTACATTGGTTCCTACAATGAAAATGTTAATTCTGCTAATATGAGTCAGCATGAAAGTTAATAAATCTTTCCTTTTGACCACTTTCAAATTCTTCGAACACCCTTCTGTAAATCAGGTCAGAGAGAAAATTACTTAACCCCTAAGGAAACTAAGGCACAAAACCATTTAGTAATTCCATGAGTTTTCTGAAAAAGCATGACTTCAGTCAAAATATAAAATCATGACTCTACCTTCTACCCAAGGCTCCAGGCACTGCTTGTCATGGATTAAAAGATTAAACAAACGAAAAGCAATGTTAACTCATCCATTCCAGAAAATTTCAAGAACATGACTTCCATAATGCCTATTTACAGCCAAAGGCCCTTTCTTAGTAAATATCATTAATAGACTCATCTAGAGTCATAATTCATCTGATGAGCCAGTTAATTATTAATTTTCATACATCATTTCATTTCCTTAGGCTACATTTAGCCTTTGTTACATTTTCCATTTCTTATGCCACAAGCACTTCTTACTCTGCATAGAAAACCCGATAATGAGGCACAAAATACTGGCCAGCAAACAAACTGCTTCTGACTCTACTTCTTATATATCTGTCTAAGCTATCTACAATAAGAGTTTTTATTGATCCTTTTTATTTTTTCCCTTCGGGTTCATGACTGTATAATTTCATTAATGCCGCCTTTTCAACATCGCTGCCTTGATTGTTAATAGGCCCGTGCTATTCCCATGGGCTTCTCTTGTTACAGCTTTTGTAGCCAGAAGAATATAGAAATGAAAAGCCTATTGATAGATAATATAAGTTATTCTCATGCACGGCTGCAGTGTGAAGCACATTTTGCAATTCAATCGAGGACAGATAGAGCTGAATGTTCTTAGATCCTAGGAGTTCATTTAAATAAGCAGAATGTACCTTGTCCTAACACAGGTGACTGACTCCTCAGAAAAGATTGTATAAACAAAAACCAATCATGTAAGTCATTTTATTGGCAACAATATAAACACAGCTATATTAGATGTCACCAATAAATCAAAATTATTCTTGTCTGCAATTTTAACAAGAGGAAAGTGCAAACATGTGCCTGTGAAACTGGAGGATATTATAGAGGAAATATATTGGATGTGTACAATATTATTTCTCCAAATTGAAACTGGAGGATACTATATCATGATATGATAACCCATAACAAGGTAGAGTTTGATCATTTCTGTGGTTCCATAACTTTATTCATGAAACTAACAAATTCATAGAATTTACAACGGAAGTTACACAGAAACATAACTGAGATAATTCCTCATTATTGAAATGTGGAGGAGAAAGTTAGGGAGGTTACACCTAATAACTAGTATGTGCAGACCTATTCACTTGGGTACTCCCAAGGCCTAACGCTGTAATTCTAAGAAAATGAATATATTTATTCTGAACACCAAGATGTACAAATGTTACTTAAGCAATATAATCACCAACAAGATGAAATAAAAGAGGTTTCACTTATGAGTTATACCAATTGAAAAATATGAATACAATTTAGTGTCCTCTGCAGAGATTCTTCAAGACCATTCTTCCAAAGACCACTCAGAAAAGATAATGTAATGAACATGAGGGAGCTCACCTAATAGAAACTCTGACTTTTGTTTTATCCGTGAATTCAAACCCTTTGCTATCTAATTAGAGATATACATGTTTTAACTTTTCATTTTTATATTTTATAAAATGTTCTCAAAAATTAAAATAATCTTTTCTAAGTTTATAGAGTGAAAGGACTGGCCATATCACTTTAAATTTAAATTAATGACTATGACATTCAAAATATGAGTAGTAAATATGAACAGGACACAGAGGAAAGAAAGAAAGGAGAGAAAAGGAAGGGAGTAGGAAAAAAAGAATGACCACATCCAATTCAGGAATTTATACTCTTAGTCAATTCTCATTTAAAAATCAGAAGCAGCATTGAGAGCCTTCCATACAATGATAGTGGCTACAGATTGCTGAAGGAAATTCAGGACCTTCAGGAATATACTGCTGGAGGGCAGTATTAAAAGTTCAATAACCTCTCTTAGAATCTACTTTCCACTCTTCAGTGCATCTATATAACTTTCATATCCTCCTAGTTTACTAAATGTCACTACTTTCAGTAGTAATTACTTAGAAGTGTTTCATTTACTTTGCCCCAGTCATTAACTCATCAATGAGTACAGAAAGGTCTAGAGAGCCATGGTCCTACCAAAAATGGCAAGGGAGAAGAGGAAAATTAGGGATTTTCTCGGTCAGCTATAAGAAATCCCACAAAATGAAAATGAACTTGGAACCAAAAAGATTTTTAAGAAAAACATAAATAGGTTCAGAAAGTACCATGTCTTGGGCCCATAGACTATAAGTTCCTACATCTACGTTCAATGAAGTATTCATTTTAAAGTAGTGTTTTTCAAACTGGATTGCAATTCACTGGTGGTCCATGAAATTAATTATTCAACAGAGAAAGCATTATTTAATGAAATAGGACTACTAGAATAAAATAGAAGCTATTGGAGTACATCAAATGTATTAATGGTGAAGTATCTGTTTTACTTCAGTTATTTGTAGGTATACCTATCTGCCCATTTGTATGCATACACGTCTTCTGGGTAAGACAAAAAATAAATTGTAGGGTGAGTCACAGTCAAAACAGCATAAAAGTCACTGTTAAAAAGCAGTGGACTATTTGGACTATTTGTCTACCCAAGTACTTACCAAGAACAGCTGGAGGTAGAGACAGAGTTGAACAGTCAAAGTAAAATAAATAATAAAATATAGCTGGAATGAAGAACAGAAAAGATTTAAGGGTTTGACATTTTTGGCTTTATAAAACATAAGGATTCAATGATACAAACCTTCATTCCTACCACTGCTATCTTTCACTGTGCAGTAAATATCAATTGATCTACTGTGCTCAATAAGTAATAATTGATCAACCAACTGACAGAATCAGGATCAAAATTACCGAAAATTTTGGATCTTCTTCATTGCAGTGGACAGGTAACTTTCCCTGGAATAAAACCCCCCTCTTACACTGCTAAAGTGGATAAAGTTTAAATTAACACACAATGTCTTTGAGAACTGAGTCTTTCAAAATGTGTTCTTAATATGAGTTAGCCATGAGATTCTGAAAAGAGGAATGTGAAATGGAAAAATGAACACATTCCCGATGATGTCACTGCTGAATTAATTACCTGAATTGCAAAGAGTGAATAGCACATGGCCAGGGTTTGAGACACAAAGGCTTCTTCTTCAGAAATATAAAAGTAAAATAACTGGCTGGAGATTTTTCTTTCAAGAAAAAAAAAAAAAAAAAAAAAAAGCCCATCCTCACACAAAAGGGTACATAGGGAATAAAATGTGGCAAATGAAAAGAGCATTCATTATCCTTTAGTCTGTATAACTAACTACTCAGTCCACATGACTAGGTATTTGCAAGGCTAAAGATCACAATCCTTTAAAAAGGGTAACAAACATTTATCTATGGAAGATTCTAGAAATAAAATTTATCACTCCCTAAACCAAATACTCAGACATCTTATTGTGTTCCCATCACATATGTAACTGAGTGATTTTTTTCCTTCAGCATGGTTATTGCATAAAAGTGACCAATGTAACTATTTCTGGCTGTTGGTAGACAGCAGTTTTACAGAAGTTAAATTATGTTCACTGACATCACTGCGGAAGTATGAACGTCCACAACAATGACTAGGCCCTTAACCAACATGACAACATATTTATTAAAAAGATTTTTTGAAAACCTCTGTGAATGACTCAGCCAAGTTACAGACAGAAGTGGAATCTATCAGTCATGCTGAAAAGGTTGGGAAAACATTAATCCATTTCTTCACACACAAGAATAACAAGAATTCATAACTAGCCCTAGCATCTGGTTGGTTTTCTGTGTACAATATTCAGCAGGCCTACAAAAGAAATTTGATGGAGCTGGCTTAGAACTTTAGAAATCACTGATATTCAGAAAGTCTGATCTCCTTATCATGGAGCATAGGACAGGTTATGATCTTGCACTGTGACATCATCTGCCCATCTGCAGTTCAGCAAGGCTTGCTGCACCTGAAGGAACATGCAGTCATTCTTGTTCCTGGCTTTGAAGAGATCACGTCAGACAAGGCTGGCCCCACCAGCTTTCCTTGACTCAAGTCTGCCCTCAGCTACTGAGAACCTCATAATTCAAGTTTTACAAATTCCTTGATTTTCTTCCCAAAGTGGAACATGATTGCATCTTTGTTTCTGTTAATTCTACAAATTGCCTTAGAGTCCAGCTAGATGGTCTTTCCCCTCCTCCTTTATTTTGCTCTCTTTTCCCCCAAATCCAGATCCTACTTACCCTCTAAGCCCACTCCAAATACCCACTTTAGGCCCTCCTTGATCCTTTTTTAGTCTCTACAAATCTGACCTGTAAAATGGGGATAATGTAATGCTACTGTGCATAGTTCATAACATTACAGAATAGTAGGCCAGGCATGGTGGCTCACACCTGTAATCCCAGTACTTTGGGAGGCCAAGGGAGGTGGATCATCTGAGGTCAGGAGTTCCAGACCAGCCTGACCAACATGGTGAAATCCCCATCTCTACTAAAAATACAAAATTAGCCGGGCATGGTGGCACATGGCTGTAATCCCAACTACTCTGGAGGCTGGGACAGGAGAATCACTTGAACCTGGGAGGGGGAGGTTGCAGTAAGCCGAGATTGTGCCATTGTACTACAGCCTGGGCAGCAAGAGTGAAACTATGTCTCGAAAAAAAAAAAATTACAGAATAATAAATGAGAATCCACATCACATGCTTAGCACACTGTTCAGTACATGAAAGGACCCTATAAATGTTATTTTACTCTACACACCTCTCCTTCAACATTCATAACTTTCTACACTGCATTACAGTTATTTGCCCGTGTTTCATTTCCCTGTCTAAATTCTAATTTTATTGAGTTCTGGGGTTACAGATAGTTTATCTTTGAACTTTCCCCAGCCCTTACATGTACATAGATTGTTTTATACCTATATATTTCCATTTTTCACCATACATTTATCATATATTTATGCTACATCTATATATTCACATACATTTATTCTATTTACATTGTTCATTCTGTACACTGATATTTCATACTGAAAAACGTGGCATAAGTGAAATACACAATTATACCCCACATCTATAATTTATTGCCTGAATAAATACAAGTGAGATGTGACCATAATCATGAATCCCATGGCTTATGGAACCAGTTTAATTACAGTTGCAAGTTTCCTAGTCTATTCCTTTCTCTACTAGGAAAATGTAGCACAAAAATTATATTCCACTTCTCTGGGTAGGCATTTTATTCTTGCCTTTATCTTGGCCTACTGGTGAACAATGAAAAATCCCAGCTAAAAGTTGCAAATGAACAGTTCAGTACTGAAACCAGGCACTTTTTTTTTATTATTATGGGGGTTGCTGCCCCTCACCAAGGGACTGTGAAATACACTCTGGGTTGCCTTAGTGGAAGGAACTCCTCTGAATTTTCCTGCTCACCTACACTGGTGTCACATTAGACATTTCACTTGTGTCTGTTTGGTCTCCCTAACCAGACTGTCATCAGAATATAAATATGGCTTCAGTTTGGTTAGTGTTTTTCCTTAATTCTATCATATTAAGTAATGCCTCACTAATTTCTGCAAGCCAGACTGTTTCCATCATCTTTAAAGGGGGAGTCCAAATTATTTGACCTAATAAAAGGTTGTTGTGTTGAGCGAAAGAAGCCAGACCCAAGAGTGCATACTGAATTATTCCATTTACATAAGATATTTTTTAAAAACAGACAAAACTAATCTATCTGTTAGAAACCAGGGCAGTGGTTACCTTAGGCAGAGGTGGTAACTGGAATGGAGTGTGAGAGATGTGTCTGGTGTGTTAATAATGCTCTGTTTCTTGATCTGGAGGCTAGTTATGTGGGTGTGTTCCACTTGCAAAAAAATGCATCAAGCTTAAGATAAGTGTGCTTTTCCATAAGGATATCTTATTTTATCTCAATAGAAAATTTGGCTTTTGTGTCAACTCCGCCTCAAGTAAGTGGGAAACTACAAAAGCTGGGGACTTGGGCATCTTTTAATCAAACTATGTATCAATGTCATTTCAAAGGTTTTGTTATGTGTGATCTTCCTTGAATGAGAATGGCAACAAGTTTTTTTAATCACACAGATTTCCTATGTGTCTTTTTTCTGCAGTCCTGATACAGTCTATGAACCAACCAAACTTAGGGAAAAGTAAAACAGTTAAGTCCTGTATTTCCACCTTATTTACAATATAATGCCCCCTACAGAAAATAATAATCACAGAAACACAGAAAATGACTTCTCCAGAGATGAGAAATGTGCACGTGATGCCACTTTCTCAGTTATCTCCTTCCAGAAGTACATCTTCTATAATCTGGAAGAAGAGTAAATTAACACTCCAACTCCAAAGATCAATAATTATGATATGAGAGAGACAACAGTGGAAAGAATAAACGTCCTTGGGCTTAATGTACTAGGAGGAAAGAACAGTCAGAGAAAAAAAAAAAGACCGAGAACACTGAGCTCTCTTCTGAAATGGCAGAAAGACCACTTTCTCCTGCATAAATGAAGTCAGGGCTGATACAAAACATTTTCTGGCTATTATTTAACCTCCCCTACCCAGCCTATTTTAGCTCAGTAGGAATTTCACCCACTAGGTGGACCTTGGAGTTCATCCACCACCCCAATAAAGATTGCATTATTTGAAGCAATGATCACTTCTTCCAAGCAAACCAACAAACCCTAGGTATTCAACCTCTGATAACCTGCCTACTACTAAGGAACTTCAGTGGAATTAGGGGACTAAAGATGCTGTCCCCAAACTGGCCTAAGGTGACCCAAGGGGAGAAGTTAACAGCAGCAGTTAAATTGATCTACTCATACTCAAGGATTACTCAGTCTTATGGGCAAGAAAAGAAAGCAATTAACAAACTACCAATAAGGAAAGGTATTTTGAAAATAGTGGAAAAAATGCCCCCTACCCTTCCTCTCAAAAGTAACGTCAGAGCTAGTCTGGCTTCACAGACAACTAGTGAAAATATATGAAAACTGCAGTACGGTTATAGATTATCCTTACACTTTAGCTTGTTCTCAATTGGAAAAAAAAATGCACATAATGTAACACTCTCCTGTCTAAATTGCTTCAAACTTTCTCAAAACGACCTTCATCGTGGTGGATTCTTTTTCTGCAAACCTTTGCAGGTTGCACCTGCTTCACACAGAACCACTGGAAGCAAACTAGGAGGAGACAGAAGAAATAGGAAGGTTTAAACCAACACAAATCGATTTTGTACCAAAAAATTAAGAAGGTTTAGTCTAAAAAGGGAGGGCCAGTGAGAAACAAGACAGAGGGGGAAACAGACACGTCTGGCTAACTCCCAAGGTAGAAATCATGACTCATCAAAGCTTTCAGAAGGGACAGAACCAGACTTTGCATTTGTCTTGAGTTCATCTTCCAGCCAAGAAATGGTCTCTTAACTGGTAACAGAACTTTAAGGGTTTGTCCTGGGTCTGTAACAGCTGGCTGTGAGGTCTTGGGCAAAACCTTTAACGTCTCTGAGGCTCGGTTTCCTCATCAGTAGGTGACTCCAAGGTCCACCCTAGCTTTAATAGTCTATCCTTGAGATTCTCGGTCCCATACTAACGGGAACTGGTCCACTGGGGGGAGCTGCAGAACTTCCTTCTCACAAACTCCAGGGCCCCGGGGCCCCAACTCTCCAGAGATGCTGAAGTCCTCGAGGAAGGTGGTTCTGCCAGCCTCTCTGTGAAACGGGGCCGCGACTGCACGAGTCCTGTCTCTACGGACCCTGCTCCTTGAGATTCCGGAAGTAGCTCCCTACCCCTGCCCCGGGTTTAGATGCTCCAGAGATGAGGGCCAAGCTTATACCAGGGCAGACTAGCGGGGGGCTCAAGGAGGCACACAGAGCAGGGGGACGGAGACCTCAGTCCTTGAGACCGCTCCTGCCAAGAGGAGGGCAGGAGAAGTCGGGAGAGGTGCCGGGAGCCCGCCAGGCGGGGGAGAGGCGCGTGGGACAAGGCAGGAGGAGGGCAGCCCTTATCGGTTCCCTATCCCACTAGCTTCGCTGCCGGGGTCGGAAATCCAGGTTCCTTGGCGCGGAACTAGGGGCGGGTCCGGAGGCGGAGGCGACGGCGCCCGGCGGGGTGCGCGCGGCTGCGACCCCGTCACTCCCCCGCCGCCTCCGCCCCTAACCCTCGGCCCTGTGCGCGAGCGAGCGAGCGAACGCAGCAAAACAAAACAAACTAGTGCCGGCTTCCTGTTGTGCAACCCGCTCCTGAGTAAGTCGGGGGCCGAAAGGGCGCCGCGGCTGGGAAGTCCGGGCGGCCGGGACCCGCGCGCGCTGCCCGGCCCGGCCGGAGCCTGTAGCCCGGAGTAGCCATGGCCGGGCTCACAGCCCCCGCACGCCGGCCACCGGCCCCCGCCAAGCCAGTGTCCTAAGCCTGTGGTTTCCCTTCGCTTCTCGCCTCCCAAACACCTCCAACAAGTCGGAGGGCGCGAACGCGGAGCCAGAAACCCTTCCCCAAAGTTTCTCCCGCCAGGTACCTAATTGAATCATCCATAGGATGACAAATCAGCCAGGGCCAAGATTTCCAGACACTTGGGTGACTTCCTTGTCCCCGAGGTGACTTGTCAGCTCCAGTGAGTAACTTGGAACTGTCGCTCGGGGCAAGGTGTGTGTCTAGGAGAGAGCCGGCAGCTCACTCACGCTTTCCAGAGAGCGACCCGGGCCGACTTCAAAATACACACAGGGTCATTTATAGGGACTGGAGCCGTGCGCAGGACAAAGTCTCCGAGACTGAGACATTTTCCAAACAGTGCTGACATTTTGTCGGGCCCCATAAAATGTAAACGCGAGGTGACGAACCCGGCGGGGAGGGTTCGTGTCTGGCTGTGTCTGCGCACTGGCGGCGTGGGAGGTTATAGTTATAGACCCGGCGGCTGCGGGTCGCCGGGCCGGTACCGGCGAGGAGTGTAGGTACCCTCAACCCGACCACCTCTTGCAATCATAGGGACACCGGCTTGGATGAGACACAGGCGTGGACAACAGTCTTCGTGAATCTCCACAAACACGTGGAACTTGAAAATACAACTACTGCCCCGTGTGTGCGCGTGAGACCTCACGTCACCCCATCAATTCCCACTTCGCCAAAGTTTCCCTTCAGTGGGGGCTCTGGAGTGGCGTGCCCCACGCCCGTCCGTCCTGCAACTTGCCCTGATTGTGTACCCCTCTGCCCCCTCTACTTAAAATGAAAAAAACAAAAACTGTTCCTAATTAGCGAAACTTTAAAACCCTGTTGATCTGTCTTCTACATTGGGCGCTGTTAGGCCACTGACAGGAACACTGTTTGAACCCTAATTGTTGCTATCAGTCTCAGTAAGCGCAGGTCTCTCAGTGACCTATGACTCTGGGGATTGGGGTGCGCGTATCCTTAAACCCGCGCGAACGCCACCGGCTCAGCGTGGAAAACTATTTCTAATCCCTAGTTTGCG